>NC_056741.1:1804247740-1804847740 GCF_019279795.1 Protopterus annectens | reverse complement strand
ATATCCTGAAGACCTATCAAGCGTATCTAGTTACTCTCCCTTATTAGAGGAAGAATGGGTGAACCATGACCACCTGGAATTTTGCTCACTTCACAAACTTGTTTATGTGACTCAGGTCCAAAACTGGGTTTAGGCCCCAGTTTTTCTTTGGCACTAAAAAGAATCTTGACTAAATTCTGCATACTCTCTGGTCTGGAAGGACCTCTTGGATGACCTGATGTCTTAGAAGCTTCCATATTTCTGAAGCGGCTTCTTCTATCTGTGGGGTGGTACATTAGGAATTCTTTTGAGGCATGGTGTAAGGGTACAAAAAGGGATGAAATAACTTCAGGTTATGACCCTCTGCACCAATTTGTCTTCAGTGATGGATGTCCAGGTTGCTGGATGCAAGGATAAATGCCTCCCTACGTAAGGGGTAATTTGCATATATCCCATGGGCATCCATTACAGGAGGTTTAAGTTATCACACAGTGAAAACTCTAGCTTGGCTAGGTTTTTCTTGCACTTATTAATGAATGGTTTGTTTTTGTGACCTTTTTACCAGTCTGTTTTTAGGTATGATTTTTTTATATCTATATTTAAGGAAAGATAAACGGAGAGGAAACAGTAGTGTAGGAGGTGAAAAAAAAACAGATAAGGTACTTATCTAGTGGGGAAAAGCAGTGTATCAATCCAGCTATTGAGCACCACAGTAATGTCAAGTGCTGAGCATTACAAACAAGATCTGAGGTAGCTAGTTCCTTGCACAAGGGCTTGTGGGTTGGGGAGGAGCCTGAGCACGGGATCCAAAGCTTAAGGATGGCCACGTCTGGATCAGAGAGACATACATTCAGGAATGTAGGGGACAAAAACATCAGATCTATAGTTTCGTAAACTTTTGAATAAAGAGATAAGTGATGCAAACTCCCAACACAAAAAACAAATATTTTTTTTCTGTTCTGAAAGTTGACAAATTGCTCATACAGTGCAGCTGGAACACTTAAATATGCATCTCAGAAATAATGTAGAAAAACGTAAAATTGAAGAAAGCAATTTTCCCTGCATTCTGAACAGTTTAAAGGCCTACAATGGAAGAGAAGCAAGAGCACACTTAATGGTTAGATAACATATACAATTTCAATAAATATATGTTAATCACATGGTATCCACGGTGGTGGTGCTGCGGTAGCGTTGTCGCCTCACAGTCAGATGCTGTCCGGTTCGATTCTCAGCTAGAGTGTCTTCTGCATGGAGACATACGTGAATGGGCGTACCATCGTTGAAGGTTGTGCGTCAGGGCTGGTAACTCGGCATGTAAAAATCAACTACCAATCATTAGTGGACCGGAGTTCCGCTGTGGCGACCCCTAACCGGGAAAAGCCAACACATCATCATATGTTAATCACATGACATTTAGTGAAAACCAAAACACTGATGAGAACAATTTACTAGTGAAAACTGCTAGTTATGAGATTACTTTGATAAAACTAAAAGCATGCATATAACACTTAAAACTTTCATGATTTTTTTCAACTGCCCACATTTTTGTTTCATTATTACTCTTATGAACAGAAACAGAATTGTTTATGTCAGGGTTATAAGGTAATTTAGCATAAAAAATCAGTGCCTCCTATTGAAAAACAAAATAAGTTTGTTTTGCATCTGACAAAATTATTGTGATTATAATAAGGGACATTTTTCCTCAAAAGACTACGTGAACTATGGGGGTAAGGATACTGGGAATTACTATGAATGTCTGATAGCACAGCAGGGTGGAACATGGATCAAACTGTCAAAACTGAGGCAGCACTTGCACAACACAGACAGCCTAAAGTTACTGTCCATGCATGAATAAATTACCTGGAATCACAGCAAAACAGGATAAGGCTTAAGAACCAGGCAGTAAGCGGGTGGTAGATGCTGTATTAATAGAGGTGTTGACAGTCTACAGCATAGATAAAGATAAATATTTCATATTATAGGATTAAACACAGACTAAACAACTGGTTCAAAGCTTAAGGCTCTGATTTCACTTCAGAATGCTGATGGAATGTAAGCCTATACTGGCATTTTGGTTTGCATATATTGTTGGTGTGTTTCATACCTACCTCTCTATAATGATTTTATATTATGGTTCCACACTTCTGCCATCTGGCTACAAGATGAACAGACTGTGGGGATTATTGCAATGGTAATCTTTTTGGCTGTATCAGTAGATGCTCCCTGAAATGCAGACATAAATTAATCCGTACTCTAGCAACACGAGAAAGTACAGTTGTATAGGTTGCACTTAACCAGATGTTCAAATTCCACACTTCTGCAGTAGCCTTTGGCTGTCTGGGTTGCATCCTATCCAGGATACACAACAACCTGCCAGTCTTCAAAAAGCTTTGGCTCCTTCCCTCATCTATACTCTGACTGCTGATCGGCTAGCCCGCTGGAGGGAAACAAGCAATCAGAGTGTAGACTACTTCAGTACTTTCTTCTGCTTCTTCTAAGAAAACAACAGAGAGAGAGAGAGAGAGAGAGAGAGAGAGAGAGAGAGAACTTATTTGCCCTGAAACCCCCAAAAGATATAAACATATAACTTTTTAATCCAACAACTAAATACAGTAGAAGGGGTGGAGGGTGGGTGCAGTTACTGCAGCACTGAGTAATTTGAACATCTATTTTTATGGTAAGTGAATCTTACAAAAATTGTACTATGTTCACCATTCTCACTGCTGTAGTAGCCTTTGCTGTTTGGGTTGTATTACCAAAGTTTATCCAACCTGGGAAGAGGATGAATAAAGGCCCAAGAGCCCCTTTGGATTGATCCTAAGAATGCCAGTCTTGGACCTGGAAAAGTAATCCAGCATGTAATTCTTTGTAAAAGTATGTACAGAGAACCATGTAGTTACCTCTAGAATGCTTCTAGAATCCACCCCTTTCCAATAGACCATCACAAAACTAGACTAGAATGTGCCTAAATCCTGCCTGGAAATGTTTTGCCAAGGTGGGGAGAACAAGAAAAGATATAGAAACAAAACCAACTTAAAATGTCTGAAATTACACAGGTTGTCCTTTTCTAGTCATATATTAGGAATTCCATAGTGGTACAGCATTCCTAAAGATAGAGAACTCATAAGATAATACTGCAGTTCCAAAGGCATGAGTAGAATATGGAATCTATTCTCTTTCTCTCTCTGTCATTCCAATTCTGAAAGGAATGAGGGAGCTAGATGGCTAACTTCAAGATGCACTCAAACTAATAAGGGCATATATGGGGGATTTTTTCTACAAGTAACCCTAAATGTATAGAAAAGCAAAATGATTAATCCACCATGACTAGTTGCAACCCAGATACTCTCAAATGTCACAGCAATAAAACAGTCTTCCAAATAAAGATGAACCACGAAAAGCCAAAATAGCTGCCTACATACAGACAGAAATTACTCCCCCAGAAAAAAATAACAGGTGACCTTACATTGCAACAAAAAACTCACAATGACAATGACCCACAGGCAGACATGATGAAATGCTGATAAATACTGCCATGGTAAAGGACTAAACAGGCCAAAGGATAGTAGCGTACACAAGTGTTTGAGAACCGGAGGTAATAATCCCAGATAGGTGATAGGTGAAACACCAACCAGAAAATCTCCAGTAGTTAACTTTCTAGCTGCGGGATTTCTTGCCTCCTTTAGTACCTGCAGCACATATTCATGAATAAGGTGACTGAAAGGTATCAGGACTGAATCATCCAGTCATTTAGATGAAGTTGTTGGAGACTGATACTCATCAAACTCCCCTTTGTCTTGTGTGAGTATATCCAGTCTGGAAGGAAAACTTCTAATAATTACCCCTGGCCAATTCCTTAAAAAGAGATAACTATAATGTTGACAGGGCTACAAGGAAGTTACCATAATATTTTTGCAGAGCCCTTCTGAATCTTCAGAATGGCCCTGTATATGAGGGGAAAGGGTGAAAATACATACAGAAAACATTCTCCACCAAGGGAATGAAATGTATCTGTTTTTCAGGCCTCCTGCAAGGAGTCCTGGTATGGAACACCCATAGATATGCTTTACTAAAAAGGATACAAAGCCTAGACATATTCTACATGGACCAACTCAAAGCCCCGTCACTATACTCAGTATCCTACAAACTGCTAAGATGTGACATGTGTCTGGCATACAAGGAATCCTCCAACCCATTACAGATGGATTTATTGCACATCAGCAAGTCAAATGGCATTCAAAATACTCGGTCTAGGTATCTAAACCTCTTCTTCAAATTCAATAGAAAGGTTTGGAGAGACAGGGATATTTCACAGAAGATACCACTGCTATGGAACAGACTCCCCATCCACATAAAACAAAGTTCATCACTATCCAGTTTCAAGTGCAACTTAGAGCTGTGGATGGGAAAACAGAAAATTTACCCCAGGACTGCTACCTGTACTACTAAAGGACAGATGCTGCTCCTAAATGCTTTATCCCAAAATTATCTATGCTATGATCCCAATTATTCTCATTAGGGTTAATATGTATATATATCATCAACCACAGGATTAGGTAAAGCCAATCTATAACCAAATGGAATAGGTTATTTCAAGCACAAACTTGGCTAGGCTTAAAATGGCCAGCAAGGGCAGCTAGCCTAGTACTTAACTATGAATCTATACAAATTAACATTTTCTTGTGCTAGGAATGCCCTTTGAAGAGACACATCTAGAAGGCAGTCTAAAAACAGAATCCTGTGCAATGAAGTCAAGGAGGACTAGACATTTATCTGGAAGTCAGATTTGTAAGGAGTGAAGATGCCCATGTTAAGGATTCCTGACATCTGGCAAAAGACTCTGTGATGATCAATAAGTTATCTAAGTAAGGAAAAATGTCAATGTCTTGCAGTCTTGCAGCTAGACATTTTGTTGAACACCCTAGGAGCTGCAGCTAAATTAAAAGGTAATGCAGGAAATTGATAATGTGACCCAGAAACAGAATCTGAGAAATTTTCTGAAGCCTGTAGCTATGAGAATGTGATAAGTATTTTTCAGGTCTAATGTTATGAAAATCTGAGACAAGGAATGACTGGTATCAGACTCTGAAGGGTCAGCATTTTGAATTTTGATACTTTCACAAACTGACTGAGGAAGAATGGCACTCTTGAAAACTAGTTCTTAGAAACCAGAGGCATTTTGGAGTATACGCCTTCCTCTCCTTGGTCTAAAGGCACTAGTAGCATGACTGACTCCTAGGGTAGGCATGTAATGAAGAACTTAAGGAAAAATTCTGTTTGATAAAGAGGGTAGGAAGGAAGATATGTGTATCCAATACCCACTGTAACCCTTCTGAACTAGTATTAGTACTCGCGAGTTTGATTTAATCTATTGCCAAAGAGAGATTTTGAAAACTAGTGTATAGGACAGACTTAGATCTCAAAGACACAGACAAAGATCTCAAAAATACTTGGTGACCATGTTGCTGTTTTCAGGGAGTTTGGTTTGAGCCCAGTGCAATCCAAACACATAAGTACTTTTGATAATTTCTGCACTTAGTTTGACTGTGCTACTCCTATATTTTTACACATGTGGTTACATTTTGTTACACTTTATCACTGTAAAGTACCACTGTACTTCACTGACCTCATTGCTGCCTCCTCCACTGCTCTACAATTTGTATTACAATATTTTCTAATTTAGTCAGTTGTTTGAAGCTTAATTACTTACCTTTTGTCTTTTTCTTTTTTTTTTTCAGAAATCTGTTTTATTTATTTCAGAGATAATTTACCAACAAATTTACAACAGTCCAATGTACAAAGTGGGTACATACAAACAAAGAATACAAACCATATTTGGCATAAGACCATATAGATAATTTACCAGCAAGGTTACAATAAACAAGGAAATGGCATATAAGCAACAGTACTGTTGATAGCTTTGCATAAAAAAAAAACTAGTAGTATGACTTGATATAAAGATTTTTGACCTTTAGTTAACCCACAATTATATACAATATTTACAACTGCTACGATAAGAAATCTCATAGAGCAGGGTGTTTACTGTTTCGTTTGTTCTATACAGTTAGTACGAAACTGTGGAATTTACCCTGCTTATTATATTATAATGTATTCAGAGGACAGACAGTAGTGGTTATTATAAGCTAATGTCTGTGTTATCTACAAAGTGCATTATTCCTTAAGAATGTGGTCAATGAGAAAACCCTAAAAGCCTAAAACTTCTGGTAGTAGAATGCTTTTTTTCACTATTTCTTATTTTATGGGAGGTGATGTATTTGAGTGCCATATTTCTGTATCACTCCCATGCTAATCTGGATCTATCTAACCAGTTTTTAGTGATACAAAGTTTCATTAACATGAAAAGAGTGATAAGAATGTACAATTTCTCCTTGGGTATTCTGTCTGTGGTAATGTGAAGGATTGCAAACTCCCATGAAATAGTAGTTTTCCCATATCCCATATTTTCTAGCCTGACTCTTAATGAACCCCATAGATTTTGAGCAAATTTGCAATACCAAAGTATGTGAAGTAGGTCTGCATGTGTCTTCGGGCAGAAAGGGGAAGAGTTTGAATTAAATTTGTTCAGTCTAACTGTTGTGAAATAAGTGTTATTACTGATCATTAATTGTGAATATAGTAGATTTCTAAAAGGAGATAATTTAACAGTATTTTCTATAGCATGTAAAGCTTGTTCCATGGTAATTTTATCGTTTATTCCATTCCAATATTTAGACAATAGGGTACAGGCTTGATATTTTATTATTGTAATTAATTTGTACACAGTAGAAAGCATTTACTTTTTATACAACAGACATCTGTTTGTACATCTTTGGGTATGTTTTTGAAAGATGCAATGAGTTCCATGATTTGTCTAATGATAATGATGTATTTCTTACTTAAGTTGAAGTTTTCCCTGATTTCGTCTGTGGTTTTATTTTTAAGTTTGTAAAAGTCCCAAATGATGAAGTTTTTGATTATGGATATTGGGCTAGATTTAACATCTTAGTCCCTCTTGTTAAGTTAGGGTTTAAATTAATTGGTTGTAATAGCTTTAGAGTATGTGAAAAGCTTAGAAATTCAAAAAGTTCTTGGAACATGAGAATTTTATTATTAAGTAAGTTATGTACTTTAATTTTTTTAAGACGGAAATGTCTATGAAGGGGAGGGCTTTGGGGTTAAGTCTGTATTCTTTAATGTGATCGTGCCATAATTTAACCTACAGTGGGAACTAATCATTGCTCTGTGGGTTATATTCAGCAATCTGGATAATTCTGTTGGAACACATTATTTTATAGTACAGATCAAAATCCAGTAACCCCATGCCTCCTTTATCGGTTGGTAGTATTACTTTTGTATAATTAATTCTGGTTGTTTTCGTATACCAAATACATTTGGCTAGGTCCATATTTACTTTTTTGAAAAATGATTTACAAATTGTAATATTAGTGGTATTGAGCCAGTATATAAGTTTCGGAAGAATATTCATTTTAACTATTTCAATTTTAGATAATAATGGGAAAAAAGAAGTTATGTACTCACCATACTGTTCCATGTTTGTTGTCCTTGATCTCACCTTCCTTCTTGCTGGTTGACTCGGCCACATTCTAAAGCTCGAGACCTTTCACTGGCTCAAGGCTAGACCCTATCCCAACATGCCTAGCAAGAGTTACCCAGATATCATTTGTGGTAACCCATAACACTAGACTACAATTTGCAAATATAGATAGACATGTATATAATTTATACATATATATATATATATATATATATATATATATATATGTGTGCGTGTGCGTATATATATATATATATATATATATATATATATATATATATATCTATATATATATATATATATATATATCTATATATCTATATCTATATATATATATATATATATCTATATATCTATATCTATATCTATATATATATATATATATATATATATATATATATATATATATATACACACATACATATCCCACCAAGATCGTAGTAAAAGGACTCTAAGTCTATCCAACTGATAAGGCAGGAAGGGAATCACAGCCTATGTAGCCAAATGATGGATAATTCCTCTCGATCTTCCAGGAAGGGGGAAGGAGGGTGAGATGCAAGAAGGAAGGCGAGATCAAGGACAACAAACATGGAACGTTATGGTGAGTACATAACTTCTTTATGTTATGTTGTCCATATCTCACCTTCCTTCTTGCTGGCTGGGACCGCGTCTCCAGCACCTTCTTCTTGGGTGGCTCAATGGAATAGACTCTACAGGACCTTGGAACCAAAGGATGCCCTGTTCTAGGAGGCCACATCTACTTTGTAATGAGTGATGAAGGTACGGGGATTAACCCATGTAGCTGACACACAAATTGAGTCTAATGGTCATCTGGCCTGAAAGGCAGCAGAGGTAGAAAAGCCCTAGTTGAGTGTCCTCAAATCTTTTCTTGGCAGCTGCTTGTTCTGTGAATTATAGACATAAGTGATGGTGTCTGAAAGCCATTTTGATAAAGTAACTTTTGAAAATGAAGTTCCCTTTCTGTTTTCTGCAAACGATACAAACATTTGGTCAGATTTTCTGAATTCTTTTGTCCTGTGCAAGTAAAAATTTAACTGTCTATGAACATCCAGTTGGTGGAGTTTATATTCCGCCTTGTTGTCATGATTAGGGAAGAATACAGGTAGTTTTATTGATTGATTCAGATTGAACTCTGAGCAAAAGTTTGGTAGAAAGGAGGGGTTGGTTCTAAGAGAAAGTCTATCTTTGCGAAAAATTAAGTAAGGGGGACGAATGGATAGCGCTTGTATTTCTGATACCCTCCTAGCTGAGGTAATGGCAGTCAAGAAAATAGTTTTCCAAGTCAAGAATTTCACAGAACAAGTATTGGCCAGTTCGAAAGGAGGAAGAATCAAGGCAGCTAGGACTAAATTTAGATCCCAAGGAGGAGGTGTTTCTCTTACTGGGGGGTCTCAAGAGGATAGGACCTTTTAGGAAAGCTTTGCATAATCTGTGGGACATAATGCTGGAACCCATTTCTCCCACATGAAAGTTGGAAACAGCAGCCAGCTGAACTCGGATAGTTGCTGCTGCTGCTCCTTGGTTAAAGGTTTCAGTGAGAAATTATAGGATGTTTGAAATAGGTGCAGTAAAAGGGTCACTACTATTTTTGGCTGCCCAACAAGAGAACCACTTCCATTTGCTAGTATAAAGTTTTCTCGTTGAGGATTTGTGAGAGGCAATTAAAATATGTTGTACTTCTGGGGGAGATGTCAGGAAGCCTGGCTAAGATGGGAAGTGGAGGAACCAAGCTGTCAGCTTGAAGGGCTGTATGGAAGGATGGAGCATACCCGACTGATGCACCAGGAGATCTGGAACTGGGTCCAGAATCCAAGGCTCCTCCTGCAGATGGGGCCATAGAAAGGGGAACCATATTTGACGAGGCTAGTAAGGGGCAATGAGTATTAGTTTGCAACCCAATGATTTTGCTTTCTGAAGAACCTTGGGTATTAGAGGGAATGGGGGAAAAGCATAAAGAAGTCCCAGGGCCAAACGTGAACAAGTGCATCCCTGGGTGACTGTCTCGGTGGGGGGGGGGATTAGGGTGAAATAGCTGCTGCATTTGGTATTGATGGAGGTGGCACAAAGGTCGCAGCAAGGCTGGCCTCACTTGCAAAAAAATTGGTTTGCAATATCCTGCTTCTGGGACCACTTGTGAAGCATCAGGATAGCCCTGCTTAGCTTGTCTGCCATCACACTGGATTTCCCCAGAATGTGCATCACAATCAGAAAGCACTGGAAGACATTGCCCACTGCCATACTCTTAGAACCTCCCGACACAAGGGGTAGGATCTGGTTCTGCCTTGCTTGTTGATGTACCACACTACTAACATGTTGTCCGTTTGAATTGTGATCGTCCCCATAGGTAGAGAGCCCTGTAGTGTTTGTAACACCAGAAGCACTGCTCTTATCTCTAGGACATTGATGTGAAAATGGTTCTCATGTTGTTGCCAAGTTCCTTGAACAGTCTGTTCTAGATAATGCCCCTCCCTACCCTATCTGCGAAGCGTCCGTGATCACTGGGCTACTGGTTGGGGGAGGATGAATGGTCTGTCTATCACCACCTGTGTAGACTGAAGCCACCATTTTAGGTCCTTCTTGCAGGTCTCCATGATGAGAATTTCATGTGACATGGGTAGATCTTGCATGGACCACTGAGCAAATAGGAGCCACTATAATATCCTCATGTGGAAGCGTGCCAAGAGAACTAGTGTCATTGCTGCTGCCATTGAGCTCAGGAGAACAAATCTTGCCTGAATCTTTTTTCTCTTGATGAAGATTAAAACCTGATGTCAAATGGTAGACGCCCTCTCCTGAGGCAATTTTGTTATCATGTCTTTTGTATCTAAATCTACCCCATAAATGCAATATATTGACAGGGCAACAAGGCAGACTTTTCGTAGTTTATAGTGATGCCTAGCTGTGAGCAGAGGTGAATTGTGGTGTCCCTTGCCTCAGTAAGTCAATGCTCAGTGGTGGCGGTAAGGAGCCATTCGTCTAAATATGGAAACACCCAGAATCCTAGACGTCTCAGATGAGCCATGACTGCTGCCATGTATTTGGTGAACACCCTGGGGGATGTGGTGAGACCAAAGGGCAGAGCTCTGAACTGGTAGTGACTGCCTCCCAACCGGAAGCGTAGATATCTCCTGGATTGCCTGTTATGGTATGGTAGTATGCATCCTGGAGATCGATGGAGCACATCCAATTTTCCTTTCCCAAAAAGGGAAGTATGGACTGTAGTGTCACCATCTGGAACCTTGTTTTCTTGACAGACTTGTTGAGTCTGCTGAGATCCAAAATGGGCCTCCAGTCCCCTGTCTTCTTTGGAAGTTAAAAGAACCTTGAATAAGTTCCGGATCCAATTTGGTCTGCGGGAACTTCTTGAATGATTTATTTTTCTAGCAACCTTTGAACTTCTAGGGTTGCTTGTTCCCTTAGGTTGGGTGACATCTGGGATAGATTTTTGTTTTCTGGGAAGAGGTGGCATGGAGTAAGGAATACTGTATCCCCTGGATATTACCGACTGTACCCATGTGTCTTTTGTGATACTTTGCCAGGCTTCTGGGTACAGTGGCAATCTGCTCCCAACTGCCTTCAAAGGTGGACAGACAGGCCTACCAGAGAATGTATCTCTGTTGCCATGACTCTGCAGACCCCTCTACCATGAGAGCAGTGTTTCCCATTATTGTTCCCCCCTCTGCCCCAGGGGAAAAGTCACCACGTGCATCAGGCGAAGCTCCCTGAGATTTCTGGAACCACATTTTCCCACCTATTTAACCTTTGTGATAAGGTCTAGTAGGCGCAGAAAAATGTACTCCCATGGCAGAGAGAGTTTTGCCGTCTTGCTCGCACCTGGTGAGAGTCTCTTTTACCTTGGGCCCAAACAATGACAAGCCATCAAATGGGGTGTTAGTAAAGGAGGACTTGAAGGGCTCTGTGAACTGACAAAGGTGCGTCCAGGAATGTCTCCGCAAGGCAACTTCTGTGCCTGCTACCCTGCTAAATCCATCAGCTGCACAGGAGATAAGCCACATGGAGGAGTTAATTACAGAAGATAAGGTCGCAAGCTGCAAAGCAGCTCTGTATGCAGCTCCCGCAGCTGTAGGATCCTGTAGGGTATCTCCTAGCTCTTTCAGGATAGCCCTCTGGAGACGAGTAAAATGAGACAAATAATTCAGTGACCTAAGGGTAAAGGCCACTGAAGAAAAGACATGCTTCCAGTATCTGTCCATCATATGGGACTCCTTGATCTGTGGATGGGCAGAAGAAGACGTTTCTGCTAATTCCTTCTTTGTGACTGCCGCAAACACCATAGCATCAACTGGCATGCCCTTAGTCAGGAAAGGTTTGTCGTCCGGTGCAGTGATAAACTTATTGGGCCTCCGCAGAACTGGTTCTATAGATTTTGGGGAGCTCCACGCCATTCAACTTACTACACCTAGCAATGGGTTGAAGGGCAGAGACGCCCAAGAGGTGGAAGGTTAGGAATCAAATGCGTCCAGGTACACAGACTCGTCTTCAGAAGGGGAAAGGGATTTCCAGCCACCCCTCTGTTTGAGGATTTCCAGGATGTCTGAAAATGAGACATCCTCAAAGGGGGACTGTGGGACCCTTCTGAGTCCTCCAAGTCCATGTCCAATGTCAGGGACTCGGGGGGTCCAAATTCTTCCTCTTACAAGTCCTCTTCCGAGGGACCTCCTCCAAGGGGTGCTCTGGAGAGGTTTTGGAAGAGGGGGGGGTCACCTGAAGTGGCATCCTGGGGCATTGGTTCCCTACGCCTGGAGAGGAGGGGTGGTTCAGAGGTGGATACTGGCCCAGAAAGGGAAGGAGCAACTGGAGCCAAGGGTGGAGCAGTCTGAGAGGACAGCACACTCCTCATCATCTCGAAGGCACCACAATCCGGCCCGATAGGGTTTCCAGCTCCAAAGAGCCAGGAGATCTCCTCCGAACCAGGGGTGATGGCTACGAGGCCAATGTAGGCATCAAAATCACCTGAGCTAAAGCTCCATGTGGGAGAGTAGGATCTGACAAGGGTCCGATCTCGCTCTCCCCCCAACAGCCGACGAGGGACTGTCGAGCCCCAGATCCCTCAAAATAAGGTGGTATCAATGGGTTCAGAGCTGATGTCGGACCTGAGAGACCCGGGGATTTTGGATCCGACGGTTCCACCACAATGACCTCCATGCACTTTGGCTCCGAACACATGTGAGTCGAAGGAGGAATCGACAACAAAGTAGGTTTGACAGTCGGCTCCACTTCCATATGGGCTGGGCCAAATAAAATTTTAGCCGAGGCCGGTGTCCTGAGTAGCCTCTTCACCACCCTCTCTACATCGTCATCCGAAAGGCTCCTGGATGATCAAGAAGAATGGGTGGACGATCGGTGACTGCCCACCACAGACTGGAGAAGTGGGGACTGTGGTACAAATGCACAGGTTCCAAGCAGGGAGACCTGGATCTTTTATGGTTCCTAGATGGTTCTGAAGATACTGATGGAACTGAAGGAGATAAAGTCTTGTCGGACCCGACCGCTATTAGATCCGACAAACTTTTTTTGGTTTGTCTTTGCCCTTCAACGGTTCCGAGGCCAGAGCTGTCAAAGATCAATTTGGAGGGTTTCTCGGATTTTTCTGCCTGATTCCCTTCCTTCGATATCTCAAAAAGCCCTTTCAATAACCCTCTCAAGATCAGCTTGTTCTTGCACTCCTGCAGGACTCTAGAGCTAAAACCATGACAAATGGAACAAGAGTCCTGCAGGTGAACAGCTCCCAAACAGTATATGCAGCTAGTATGTCTATCAGTTAAAGACATCTTCTGGATGTAGGAATCACACTTCTTGAATCGAGAAGGGCTGGATTCTTTCAAAGCTTCCTTAGACATATTTACCACAAAATACATGAAGAAGAAGAAGATACTATGCCAGAGATAATAGAATGGAAAGAAATACTCAGCCAAAAAACAGACAGCAAAACGTTTTCTTTCCTTTTTTTTTTTTTGTTTGGAAAGGGAAAGTAGTGGAAGGAGGAGAGTCTCTAAGCCAAATGACAACTCCTCCAACCGAGGAGATGCCTCTAACCTAAACGGCTAGCTCCTTAGACCAACAATAGAGAAGGGAAATAAGGTAAAGCCCTCTAACTAAAACGGGCTGAAAGTGTAGGATGAATCCTCTAACTTAAACGGATTTGCATGTTAGAAAGAAGAGAAAGGGAAGGCCTGAGAGAGAAAAACGACAGCCTCAACAATAACCAGCAACTAAGAAGGCAGTAGATAGAGGGATAGACAAACACCAGATTCTACTGACCTACAGAAATAACTATGCTACCAAAAAATGATACTTTACAAGAAATAAGTAAAAAAAAAAAAAAAACAATCTAACTTAGCCTGAGCCAGTTGTCAGCAATCCTGAAGCTTCAAGTGGCAAACGAGATCTGGGTCACTCTCGCTAGGCATGTTGGGATAGGGTCTAGCCTCGAGCCAGTGGAAGCTCTCAAGCTTTAGAATGTGGCCGAGTCAGAGCCGAGGATCGGCTCTGAACCCAACCAGCAAGAAGGAAGGCAAGATAGAGACAACATAACATTTCATGTTTTCCCATCTCTGCAGCTCTAGCTTTACAGCTGTCCACTTTTTCGAAGGTTATTTTGCATATTTGATTTATGATTATGTTCAAAGTTTACCCCCAAGTATTTAAGTGAGTAGCTTGTTTTAACAGAAGGGAGTGGAAAATAAGTTATATTATGGCCCAGGGGGTTAAGTGGGAATATGAAGGATTTTGAGGTATTGATTTCATAATTTGACACTTTAGAAAAATTCTCAAAAGCATTTAGGATTTTGTTTAGGTCCATATGTGGTAGCTGAAAGTACATATTAATGTCATCTGTGTACGCTGTTAAGGTTAGGTTATTATGCAGAATCTCTGGAATACGGTGGAATGTTTTTTGTTTTATATATAGAAATAAGGGTTTAATATACAGGTTAAAGAGATAGGGTGATAGGGGGCAGCCTTGTCTAGTACCATTAATTATTTTTATTGGGTTAGATTGTGTCTTGTTCAAGAAAAGTGTCATGGTGGAGGACTTGTAAAGCTTTTTAATTAGTTCAATGAATTATTCAGGGATATTATAATATGACCGTGTTAAGTATAGAAAATCTAAGTTTACTCTATCAAATGCTTTAGTTGAGTCCAAGGTGAGAGCATATCTGGGGTGTTTATCTTTCCTCAATAGTTGAATAGCTGCATCTAGAGTGAGAGTATTGTCCCATGTTTGCCTGCCCATCATGAAACCAGATTGTTTAGATGATATAATGCTGGATAGGATTGTTTTGAGTCTGTTGGCCAAAATTGTAGTCAGAATTTTTATATCTATATATATAAGAGCAATTGGCCTGCAGTTCATGGGGTTCTTATTATCAGAATTATTATCAGAATTAGGTTTTGGAATGAAGATAGTCATAGAGTTATTAAGGTAGATGTCAGTGAAGCCCCTTTCAGTAATAAAATTATATAATTTCAGGAGAATGGGTAAGGGTTTGGATGGAAAGGTTTTGTAAAAATTATAAGTGAACCAATCAGGCGCAGGAGATTTATTTAACTTTGGCTTCTTAATTACATTTGTAAATTCTTCAATTGAGAGGGGTGCTTTTAGCAGGTCAGGTTGATAATTTTCAATTGTTGGAAAATTTTTATTGTTAAGAAAACTTTTACAGTGTTCGACTGAGGTTTGTTTCTGGGGTCCATATAGTTTTGTATAAATTTCTACAAGATATCCATTATTTCCTAATTTGTAGTTGCAGTTTTGTGTTATATGTTATTTGGTAATACTGGGAGATGATTGGTGTGCATTTATTAGTTTTGCTAATAATTTGGATAGTTTTTGTGCCAGGTCTGCATATCTAGTGAGAAGTTTCATTTCTGTAAAAGAATACTTTTGACTATGCGCCATATATAAATCTTTTTTGCAATTTCAGCAGATTATTTTCCAGTTCTAGGTTAAAGTTATATTGGAGTTTTTGCTCAATTTCTTTAATTTTAGAATGTAGTTTAATCTCTTTATTCTTGATTATTATTTTTGTAATAGGATGCTTTGTGAATTAAAATACCTCTTATCCTCGGTTTCATTGCAGCCCATCTTATATCAAAGGGTATACTGATGTCTAGAAAGTTATTCTCGAAGTCATCAAGAGAGCTATCTATTTCCTCTCTGATGTCTTGTTTTAACAAAAGGTCGGGGTTTAAGGAGCATACAAAATATTTAAAGTTATCTTGCTTAATTTTTGACCAGTTTATTTTTAGGGTTATTCTAGAATGATCCGAGAGGAATCTAGGTTCAGCACTATAATTAAGCTCTAATTTTAGAAAGGAATTTGAGATTAGAAAGAAGTTTATTCTAGACCATGATTTATAGCAAGGTAAGTAATGTGTGTAATTTATCTTAGGATTAGTGTCATTTTTGAGTTTGGAGGGATCTATTAGTGAAAATTCTGTAATGAGATCCTCTAATACTAAAACAGGTTGAAGGTCTCAAGGGTTTTTATTATTTGTTCTGTTTGTCTTTGTCTTTCTGATTTTCATTAATGAGACTCAGGACTGCTCTCCAGTGGCAGTGGGGGGCTGGTAGCCTGGTCTGTTCTGAGTCGGGAATCACAGAAAAATAAGTCTGAGTGTGACTTGCTGATTGGCAAAATGTCTATTTTGTGTGTTTAGTCAATTTTCTGTGCCTGTACAGAGTCGGCCCAAATGTGCAACACCACTCACTCATCATGAATTGGGTTTTAGCAGTGTGCTGTATTGACAGGCATCTGTTTTTTACTCCATATTCTTTCAGCAACCTTCTGATGAAGTAAAAAGGGCCTGTAATCATGAGTATGAGCTCTCCAGTTATCTGCAGAACCAGCTTGGTGGATAAGGGCATCTTAAGGCAATGTAGCAATTACCTCTGTTTACTGACAACCAACCAATTCTTAAACAAATTAATATGGTATGTAACAGATGTAATTACACAATATCACTGGCGGCAAAACTCTGACATACTCATAAAACCCATCAGGTTTGTCAGTAATGGACACACTACACCCACCAGATGCAGTATGGATCAGACACACAGACCTGAAGCTCTTAAGTGTAATCTTCCTACACCCCAAAGATCTCCCAAATGTTGAACCTACAAGAAATATCTTCAGTAGCTCCAAAAGAATTCCACCAAAACAGCACTTATGCGACCTATACAGCTACATCTCACAGAGCCTCAACTTCTAAACTAATATGGAAAGCTGCCATACAACCCAATATTTTGCTCATAGAAGACTCCATTGTCAGACACGCAGATGTCCCACTGACCAGGCTGAGCAAGGAGGAAGTCACAGTAAGTAACCTATCAAAGGGAGGATCTGGCAGATCACACATGTCCTCAGATCACAGGATTTAAAGTACCAGTATGACTCAGTCATAGTCCATGTGGGTGTAAAAGACCTGAGGTTTACCTGTCTGGACTATATGAAGACTGACATAATGAAGCTCTGGGACTGAGTGTACCAGGCTGCTATGATCCCAATACTAAGCACCATTCTAACTTGTCTAAGGATGATACCACAATATGACAAGAGGATGATTGACTACATTCTGTTATGGCAGCTAAGGATATATGAGAAGAGATTAAACAAAAAATAATACAAAAATGGAGAAAATGGAAGATCTGATATTGTTAATCCTCATTCATTCCTTACGTATAGGTATTGGTTCCGACCTCGAAACTGAGCCGGCCATTTTCCAAGCTCGTGTCCACTACAAACTCTCGAGATAAACTCTTACCCATAATCCTCCAATCCCTGTTACCCCAGATTTCATTTGCCGTGCTGCCATTCGGTCGTGTCAAGCTGCTTCTCTTGAGCTAACTATAGATATTTGTTGTCAGACTAGTCATACATATAACCTTTTCTGTCAGAAAAGTTTCTATTTTGTTGTCTCTTCGCATTTAGCAACCATATTTTCTTGAGTTTTTCTTCTCTTTACTCTACAGCTTTTACCGCAAGGTATTTCTCCCTTACCATCGTTGGTAATCTCTTCCTTTCTTCATACCTTCAGGTATTCCTTTGTACCATTGCTGGTACCCTTTCTACTGTTCCCTTTTTCTATCACGGCAGATAAGAAAGATAGTCCGGGATTTAAAAAGTGTTCTGATTGTGGACACAAATTACCTAAATCAGATGCACACTCTTTGCGCGTTTTTTGCTTGGGGGTGTCTCACTTATCTGTTGAACCGCCCTGTGCTATTTGTAAAAATTTTTCTAACAGAACCTTGTTGGAAAGGAAAAATAAGTTGTTGCTGAAGGGATTTCTCAAATCTCCCTTTTCAGAGGCTATTTCTGGGTCAGAGGCTTCAAGCTCTCCTAGAGCCCATAAGAAAATTTTGGATGATCTTGCTAAGGCCAAGTCTTTGCCTTCGTCCCCAGCTGGGGATTCCCACCAACCAAGACCTAAAAAGGCTAAAGTTTCTGCTTTGGAGCTCACTCAGTCAGCCCCAGTGCTTTTGGTGCCTAGACCTTCAGCACCGAAGCCTTCGGCACCATCAGTGATCTCGGCTCCATCTTCTCTGGTAGCCTTTACTATATTGGCACCGAGGGGCTCCTCAGTTCAAACTTTTACGACTACTGCATCGGCACCAATCGTTCAGTCGATGCAGACCTTGACCACGTCGGCTCCGACATCTTACTCGGAACCGACGTCTCAGTTATTGGCTCCAATTTTGTCGATTCCAGTACCGGCAACCACTTCAGCACCAATCCTTGTGTCAGTGCAGACCATGACCTCGGCACCAATGATTACTTCGGTGAAGACACCCGCTGTCTGGTCTCTCTTGGCACCATTGTTCTTGGTGCAGACTGGTGAGGTGGGTACCGAGCTTGTCTCTTCTGTGGACAGACCTGTTTCTCCCTCAGTCTCCATGAGGTCCACTAGAAGCCTTTCCGAACATGACGTGTTGCGTCTTGTGGATCAAGTGCTTCTGGCCAGAGGTTTCCCACCCCCCAGGACCTATCCTTCCTTGGGAGGTGATCACCTATCTCTAAAGACCCCTTCTTATTCTCCTCCTTCATTGCCTTTGAAGTCCATTGATATAGCTCAGTCTTCCCCCTCTGCAGTTCCCTTTATGGATCTCACTAAGAAACTGCAGTTGCCTTTGTGGCAGGAGAGTTTTGCTACAACCCAGTATGACAGTTGTGACACACATGATTTGCTGTTCCACAGCCATCTGGGGACTCCGAGTTGGCAGGCTGAGCCACTTAGGGGAGGGGTGACCCCTGTCCTGGACACTCACCCCTCTTCATGAGGACCAGCCTTTCAACTGATGGAGAAGGCTCTGGGTTCTCTTGGTGATACTGTGCTATTTCCCAGCCCTCCTCTGGTACGCTGTTTTCATAAGTCGCACCTAGCGGACACCAGGTTCAAGGGCCTCAGGACATATTCCCACAGGAAACCCCTTTTCTGCTGTCTTCCCCAGCTTCTCCCTCTGAGGAAGTCCACCAGAAAAGTTTGTGTAAGAGGAAGCACATGGACTCCACAGAGGAGTCCCTCACTGAAGACACAGACTTTGATGAGGGGGAAGGATCCCCTCGATCACCCTCTGAGGTATCCTTTGGTGATATCCTCGAAATCCTTCAACAGAGAGGTGAATGGTAGTCTCTAATCTGACTTCTGAGGAGTCTGTGTTCCTGCAGGCTTTTTGCATCTGGCTCCCTACCTCCTGGGTTACTCCACCTGCCGATGAACTTGTCCGGCTCATCGTGCAGCATGCGTGGAAGGCTCCTGACACCGTCAAGGCTATTCTCCGGTGGCCAGATAAGATTTTGTCCCCTCCTGCTACGGATCCCCATTGGTCTAAAGGTCTTCCTGTGGATGCTCTGGTGGTGGCGGCCGCAATAAAAAAGGATCTGGTGGAAGAAGAAAGCAAGACTGTCCACCCACCTAACAAAGAGTCCCGGGGCCCTGGAAAGGATAGGGAAGCGCACCTTTGCATCAGCGACCTTTACTATCAGGTTCCTGAATTGTAATGCATACTTTACCAGGCATGAAAGGGATGTGATTTCCGAGCTGACTGAAACCTTGGCTGGTGCCGTGTCTGATGAGGTCCGTGACAAAGTGGCCTCTCAGCTGGCCACCACTGAGTCAATATCTAACTCCTCTATGCGACTGATATCCCACGCATCAGAAGGAGCAACTAGAGTGGCAGGTTCAGCTGTGGTCTTGAGACGACAAGCCTGGATGCACTTGTGCAATTTCACAAAACCCTTTAAGGCTTCCTTTCTTAACATTCCCATCGAGGTCTCTTCTTTGTTTGGACCCAAAGTTAAAAGCACACTGGCCAGATGTGAACAGGGCGATAAAACCCTTTCTGCCGTAGGTGTCCATTATTCTTCCCCTCAACGTGCTTTCTCCCGAAATCAAAAGATTGGGAAGATATGGTTCAAGAAATCTCAGGGTCCTTTCCGTGACACACAAGCTGAGTTCTCCCCTAGAGGCAGAGGGGGAAACTCACAGGGAAGACGCTCCTTTCAGGGCAAAGGGGGTCTGCGTAACCAGGGTTCCAGGGACTCTTTCCCCTGGCCAATCCTACCACCGCTCCTGAAGAGCGGCCCAACTCCTTTCCTCTGGAGGTGGTTGGGGGTCGTTTCTCCTTGTACCCTTCTGCCTGGCTAACCATCACCACTGATTCTTCGGTACAAAGGATTATAACCAGAGGTTATCATATCCCCTTCAATATTTGTCCTGTTTCTTCAAAAAACCTTCCCGATTTTCCACCCAGTCAAATAGAAGAAGCAGCACTAGAGACAGAAAAGCTGCTAAGAAAGAGAGTCATCCAAATAGTCCCTCCAGACCAGATAGGATCCGGATTCTACTCAAGACCATTTTTGGTGCCAAAGAAAACTGGGGACTGGAGACCAATTTTGGATCTCAGTGTATTGAACAAATTTGTGAGAGTACAAAAATTTCGGATGGTCATAATACAGTCTATCCTCCCGCTTTTGGAAAAAGATGATTGGATGTGCTCGACAGATCTTCAAGATGTGTACTACCACATAAAAGTGGACAGGCCATCAAGAAGATTTCTGCGCTTCCGTGCGGGAGCCAGTCAGTACCAGTTCAGAGTACTGCCCTTCAGACTCTCTACAGCCCCCAGAGTGTTCACAAAGTGCATGGCAGTCATCACACCTCACTTGCGACTACAAGGATTCCGGGTGTTTCCATACCTAGATGACTGGCTCATTTCTGCCCCCACCAGTCATCTACTGGAAGAAGTCCTGGCATACTCTCTCCTCGCTGCACAAAGGCTAGGCATAGCCATAAACTGGCAAAAATCCAATCTCATCCCATCTCAGTCCACAGAATTCATAGAGGTTATCTTGGATACAAAGAACTGCAGAGCTGCCATTCCATAGCACAGAATTCTAAGGATAAAGCAACAACTGATCCCAATCCTTTCAAGGGAGAAATACACAGCTCACTCTGTCCTACAGCTGTTGGGTTCCATGGCAGCCTCCATCACCATTATTCCCCTGGCCAGGTTTCATATGAGGCTTCTACAATGGCTACTGCTCACACAATGGTATCCTTTTCAGCATCCTCTTTCATCCAAGATTCGAGTAACCCACAGGTGCAAACAGGATTTAAATTGGTGGATGACACACAATCTGTCACAATGGTCTCACCCCTTCTCCCCCCAGCAACCCAAGGCCACAGTGACCACAGATGCCTCCCTGATGGGGTGGGGGGGGGCTATGTCAGGGACAGACAATCCAAGACACTTGGTTCGAATCAGAGGCCCAACTGTATATAAATGTTCTAGAGCTGAAGGCGGTGCTTCTGGCGTTGCAAGCATTCCATCCCCTGCTGCCATCTGGGATGATTGCAATTCAATCAGAAAACATGGCGGTGGTTTGGTACATCAACAAACAAGGTGGAACCAAATCTTACCCCCTTTGTTGAGAGGCCATGAGGATATGGCAATGGGTGATGGCTACTGTTTTCTTTTAGCAATGCACATTCCCGGGAGTTCCAACGTGATAGCAGACAGACTCAGCAGGTGCATTCTATAACCTCACGAGTGGTCCCTGAATCCCTTGATAGTGGCGGAGATCTTCCACCACTGGGGCCATCCTTGCTGTGACCTCTTTGCATCCTCAACCAACTACAAATGCAGCAACTACTTCACCCTGATTCCCCCTCCGGGACAGTCACCCAGGGATGCTCTAGTCCACGATTGGCCCTCGGGTCTTCTTTATGAATTCCCACCTTTTCCCCTCATTCCCCAGTTTCTGAAGAAAGCCTGTCGGTTGAAGAACAAGGTGATCCTCATAGCACCATATTGGTCTAGTCAGATTTGGTTCCCCTTCCTTTGGCCTCACCTACTAGCTCGATCATGGATTCTCCATCCAACCCCAGAGATGATCTCACATCCGCAGAACCTGATTCATCCCAACTTGGACAGCCTGAAGCTCACAGCTTGGCTACTCCAATTCCCTTGATTGCCAGTCAGAATGATTTCTTTACCAGTATGTGACATTCTCATTGCATCTCATAAGTCTTCCACTAGAATTACTTATTTAAGCAAGTGGAAATGATTTACCTGTTAGCTAAAAGAAAAACAAGTAGATCCCTTCTCAGCACCAGTGTTGATAATACTAGAGTATCTGGCCGACCTTTGTCAATCGGGTCTATTGGCTTCTACCATTAGAGTTCATTTGGCTGCAATATCTAATTTCCATGAGGGTGTCCAAGACTCCTCTCTTATGTCACACAAATTGTGGAAGACCTTCATAAAAGGTGTGAATCATCTGAAGCCACCTTTTAGAGAGCCTATTCAACCATGGGATCTGTCATTAGTTCTACAAGCTCTGACAATGCCACCCTTTGAACCAGCTTCTTCTTGCGACCTCAAATATTTGTCATGGAAAACCTTGTTTTTGGTCACCGTTACGTCTGCCAGACGTATCTCTGAGCTTCAAGCTTTATGTATCAAGAGTCCATACTTGATTTTTCATAGAGATAGAGTGTCTTTGAGAATTAATCCTTCATTTTTGAAATGTCCATTAATCAAACCATTGAATTGCCAGTTTTCTTTCCCAATCATTCAAACAGAGGAGAGTATTGCCTACATACCCTAGATATTCACAGACAAATCCATTTTTACTTAAACAGGACTAGGTCCTCTCGTAAATCTGATCAGTTATTTTTGGCTTATTCTGGACCTAGATTAGGATCTGCTGTTGCTAAGGTCACATTAGCTAGATGGTTGAAAGACTGTGAGACCTTCATTTATACACAGCATAATATTCCGTTGACTACTACCATGAAGGCTCATTCGACAAGGTCAGTGGCAACTTCTGCTGCCTTCCATGCCAGAGCTTCTCTACATGACATCTGTACAGCTGCAACTTGGGCTGTGCCTCATACCATCATCAATCATTACAAATTGGATTTAGCCTTCAGGGGAAGAGCATCTTTTGGTTCTATGGTGCTCAGGAATGTCCTTCCATGAGACCTTCCCAGGAATAGAGGTAGCTGGGGACTCTGTCCCATACGTAAGGAATGAATGAGAATTAACAATATCAGATAAAGAAGTTATGTCTTACCATAATGTTCCATCTGTATTGTTGATCCTCGTTCAGTCATTACAACCCTCCCGACTTCCCCCTCCTGTGGCTTCTAGTGGATCTCACCATCTCGTTCTCTTAGGTCATTTGACCAGAGGTAGCCTCTACCTTCTTTTGACTTGCAAACTCAATCTGAGGTAATAAGGAGAGGGGGATTATGGGTAAGAGTTTAGCTTGAGAGTTTGTAGCTGACACGAGCTTGGAAAATGGCCGGCTCGGTTCCGAGGTCAGAACCGATACCCATACGTAATGACTGAAGTGGATCAGCAATACAGATGGAACGTTATGGTAAGACATAACTTCTTTTTCTTACCTACTGATATGGATAGCAAAATACAAGCAATAAAAATGTTTTTAGTTCCTTTAGTTTTTCCTAAATTCTGCTTCTTCTGGATACTCAATGCTCTGTTAATGTTATCAAATGTTTGCCTCCCCTCCACAACCACACTGATCCATATCTATCAATTTTGGCATTACTTTTGTCATTCTTTTAGCCATTATAGATATGAACAGTTTATAATCATGGTTTAGTATTGAAATAGGCCTATATGAAGCTCAGTCTGATGGAGGGATTACAGGCTAGAAATTGATATCAATCCCTGATAGGGAAGGCAGAGTATAGGCAAACAGAAAGGGGTAGGAGAATCCTAAATGAAAGACCTGCACTGGTTGAGTTTTTAACTGAATCTAGAACAGAAGCTGCTATTAAAGGGTTAATTAATATGGCTTGTAAAATATTTCAAGATAGCTAAAGGAATCAATCAGAAGAGGTCAGAGAAGATTGGGAAGAGAGATCAGATATGCAAATTACAAAGAAACAATGAGAAGATATATGTATGGCTCTCAAATATGCAACAAAATATTATAGTTATGTACTCACCATAGATCTGCATCTGTGTTGTCTGTTTTTATCCTTCCTCAACAGATGGGTCTCTGATTCGACCTCATACCCATCCCAGGCCACCATATAAACTATAGACTCTGTAGCTCAAACTCCCTCCCTTACCCATAATTCATGTCTTCTCCTTAATTACCTCAGATCATGTTTGTTCTGTATTCAACACAGGAACAAATGAGCCAGCCACACCAAGGATAAGATAGACCAACTTTCTAAGGACATTGTGAGGAAAAGATTTGTAAGCCAAATTTACAGAAAACCTACTTTTTCGAACTGTTACTTGCACTTTGATAGCTGCCATCCGTTACATCAGAAGAAAGGCTTGGTAAAGACTCAGTTTGTTCACCTTATCAGGATGACTTCTGAGGATGACACTTTTTAAGGGAAGCTAACACACTTTCTGACATGTTTTTGTCTGGAGGGTATCCAAAGGCTCTGATAGAGGCAGTTTATTCTGAGGTACAAGACAAAAGAGTTAGGGGTTTTTATACTCCATTATTGTCTGACCAAGAGACTAGTACACATGTTTTTTAGAGGGTGACTAATGCAGTGGTAAATAATTCCCCTTATGTATCTTTCATTACCACATATACCCCTGAGTGTCCACAAATTTATAAAACTTTAAGTACATACTGGCACATTTTTTCAGTATACAAGGAGTTACAAGAGATACATAAAGAGGCGGTGAGGATGGTTTACAAAAGAGGGATATGTTTCAAAGAAATTCTGGAAGCAACCCCCCAGGACAACAACTTTGTCTCTGTTAGGAGGAAAGGTACCCACAAATGAGGGTTTTGTAACCACTGCAGGTATTTGATTGAACTCGATAAAGTTTATGTAATTGGGATGATGATTCATATGCATTTTTTAGTAATT
Organism: Protopterus annectens; assembly: GCF_019279795.1. Lineage (NCBI taxonomy): Eukaryota > Metazoa > Chordata > Ceratodontiformes > Protopteridae > Protopterus > Protopterus annectens. Next base: position 1,804,822,788 of record NC_056741.1, on the reverse strand, counting down.
GTAACACCAAGGACATTGTTTACCTTGCCCTGTGTAAAAACTGCAACTGTTTTTTATGTTGGAAAGACACAGCGGAAGTTCAAGGAACGTGTTTATGAACACTCTCTTGACATTAGGAAGGGTAACATGAACAATGCCTTGGCAAAACATTTATCTAAAAACCCTAACTATGAATTTGGGTTTGTAGCCATTGACCATGTTACCAGGGACATCAGGGGGGGGGTCCCTGGAATGATGTACTAGAACTAAAGGAATTGAAGTGGCAAATTAAGCTCAATGCATGTGTTTTTCCTGGGCTTAATGAAAGCATTTCCATTTTAAGTGTTTTAAAGCTGCAGACCTTTTTATATTTAATGACTTAGTGTTTTTTACTGGCTAATTTTAACATGTGATTTTTGGGAGGGATATTTAAATGCTGTAGAGAATGGTGTTACTTTGTTCTGAATAAGTCGTTTGGATCTGCTTTGATGAAAGTGCTTAACTGTGTGCATTAAACTGGTCTATCTTATCCTTGGTGTGGTTGGCTCATTTGTTTCTGCGTTGGTTCTTGGTTTGTGGCTATGTCTACAGTTGTTCCTTGTCCTGTATTCACACAACATGGGAAAGGGGACAGCCAACAACAGCCTCAGAGAAAAAAAACACAGCTACTAGAAAAGTGTGAAACAGGAGAAGAGTCAGAGAAAGAGACCTCTGGAAGCTACACAACTGGCCTTATAAGGACTATCCCTCACAGCATACCAGGAGACAGTCAAAAGGAAGGGGAAAATGGAAGGTGTGAAGTTGAGGAAGGGCAAAAACAGACAATACATTTGCAGAGTTATGGTGAGTACATAACTATAATATCTGATGTTGTCTTTTTCGTCCATTCCTCAACCAATGGGAAAAAGTCCACAGCTAGAATAATCTTGGGTGGTTCTCAAGGAGGGATATTCTGGAGTACAGTACAGCCAAAAGCTGCTCTTTACCTGGATAAGATGTCAATTTGTAATGATCTATAAAAGAATGAGCATGGAACAATTTTGCAGCTGCACTGATATCATCTAAGGATGCTTTGGACCAAAAGGTGGATGATATGGCCATAGATCTGGTACAGTGTGCTTTAAGATGTTTGGATAATGACAGGCTTTTACTCTCATAAACAAAGATAATGTAATCAGTGAGCCATCTGGCTAGGGTCACTTTTGATACTGCTTTGCCCCATCTGGCCTTGGAAAAGGATACAAAAAGTTGTTCTGATTTCCTTTGGTCTTTAGTTTTGTGAATGTAGAATCTGAGCGGTCTATGAACAGCCAATAAATGGAGCATGCATTCTCCCTTGTTAGAAAAATTTGTAAAGAAGAATGGTAGGCTAAATGACTTGTTAAGATTTGCTTCTACAACCACTTTAAGTAGGAAGTATGAGTTAGTCTGAATGGCAACTAGAAAAAGTGTTTTTCAGGGAAGAACTAACTGTCCGGGCCTAACAATCGAACGGGGGCTGATTCAAAGCCTAGAACATAAGCATAAGGTCCCACTGAGGAATAGGGACCTTAACTGAAACCTTAAGCAAAAAGGTACCCTCAAGGAAAGCTTAGCACAACTTTAAGGAAGCTAGACAGAAACGGTTTACACATAGGTGAAAATTTGAGATGGCAGCCATTTGCACATTAACTGTTGAGTAACTAGCACTATTGTTGAAGATGGAAGCCACGAAATAAAGAATCTGTGCAGACAAGGGGTCTAAATGTTTCTGATGGGCTCAGATCAAAAATCTTTTCACTTGCTTTCATAACTCTTTCTGGCAGATGCTTGTAGCAAACAGGGGAAGAAAGCCTGGAACTTCTAGCCATCACTGGAAGTGCAGAAACCATGCAGACAGTTTGAGAGAAAGCATGTCTGGGTGAGGCAATCCAGAAAGGTAAGACACAGGTCCTATGCAGTATCCAGCACCCAGGGAGGGTGAACTAGGTGAGGCCATAAGAAGGGTAAACCACACTTGCCAATGCCAGAATGGGGCAATGAGGATAAAAAGAAGTTATGTACTCACCATAATGTTCCATGTTTGTTGTCCATCTTGCCATTCATTCTTACAATGATGGGTTCAGAGCAGATTCCCGGCTCCGACTCGGCTGAATACATAGCTGAAAGTCTCAAACCTGGCTTGTGGCAAATAGGTATCCCACAATGCAGTGGTGTAATTCCCCAGATCTTGTTTGCTGCTACTACTGAATAAAATGTAAACTATATACACATATGTGTGTGTATATATATATATATATATATATATATATATATATATATATATACACACCTACACACACAAATATATACTATCCCCAATAGAAGGAGAAACAAACTTGAAACAAAGAACTGCTGAAGGTAGTAAAAACATCCACCAGGTCCACAAGGAGTCTTTGGCAGGGGGAAGGAGGGAGGGTTCGTAAGAATGAATGGTGAGATGGACAACAAACATGGAACGTTATGATGAGTACATAATTTCTTTATGTTATGTTGTCCTATCTTGCCTTCATTCTTACAATGATGGGACAGAGTCCCTAGCAGCTTTTCCCTGGGTGGCCCAAGAGAGTACACCTTTAAGCACTATGGAACCAAAGGAGGCCCTGTCCCTGGAGGCCAAATCCACTTTGTAATGCGTGATAAAAGTATAAGGAGTGGCCAAGTAGCTGCTGCACAAATATTATCCATAGGAATTCTGACTTGAAAAGCAGATGACATTGCCATTGCTCTAGTGGAATGAGCCTTCACTATGAATGGTAAAAATCTCTGTTATTTGTTGTATAGATGAACATAATACAATACAGTTTGAGAGCCAATTGGAAAGAGTAGTTTTAGAAACTGAGCTACCCTTTTTTGCATCAGAGAACAATACGAATAACTGGTCAGATGTTATAAATTCTTTAGTCCTATGCAAATAGAATCTGAGATGTCTATGCACATCTAGTTGATGTAATTTGTATTCTGCCTTGCTGCTATGATTAGGAAAGAACACTGGAAGCTCTATAGATTGATTTATGTTAGTTGGAGAAGAGACTATGGGTAAAAATGATTGATTAGTTTGCAGGGATACCCTATCCTTATGAAAAATCAAATATGGCGGTTTAATAGAAAGAGCTTCAACTCTGATACTCTTCATGCAGATGTTATAGCCACCAGCAACAAGGTCTTCCAGGAAAGAAACTTGAGGTTTGAAGATGATGAGGGCTCAAAAGGTGGTAACATCAGGTGAGACAGAACAAAATTTAAATCCCAAGGAGAAAGGGGTTCCTTAAAGGGAGGTCTTAATAAGAAGGCACCTTTCAAGAAGGCTCTACACAACCTGTGTGACATTAAGTTGGAGATAGAATCACCAATGTGGAAATTTGATATTGCAGTGAGTTGTACCCTGATGGTTGCTAAACCTGAACCTTCCTGGAAAAGTTCCACCAAAAATTCCAAAATAGAATGGATGGGTGTAGAAAAAGGATCAATGTTCCTGTTTTGAGCCCAAACAGAAAACCTTTTCCATTTGCTAGAATACAGTTTTCTAGTGGAAGCTTTATGAGAGGACATTACGATATGCTGAACTGTAGGAGTGAAATTGTGAAGCCTGGCTAAGTTGGGAAGTGGAGCAGCCAAGCTGTCAATTTTAAGGTGTGGAGAGAAAGATGAAGCACACCTGACATATGTGTCATTAGGTCTAGAACTGGGTCCAGAGTCCAAGGCTTCTCCTGAAGATGGGGCCAAAGGAAGGGGAACCAAACTTGGCGAGGCCAGTAAGGAGCAATGAGAATTATCCTGTTTCCCAGGTACTGTGCTTTCTGAATGACTCTGGGTATGAGAGGAAATGGAGGAAAGATATACAGAATTCACAAGGGCCAATCGTGAGCAAGTGCATCTCTCATTGTCTCCCCCGGAGGATTAGGGTAAAGTAGTTGCTGCACTTGGCATTCATGGGAGTGGTAAAAAGATTGCAGCAAGGCAGACCCCATGTTTGAAAAATAATTTCTGCTACATTCTGAATGAGAGACCACTCGTGAGGCATTAAAATTGCCCTGCTCAGCTTGTCTGCTATCACGTTGGACTTCTCCTGAATGTGCGTTGCTATTAGAAAGCGCTGTGAAGAAACTGGCCATTGCCAAACTCTTAGAGCCTCACAACAAAGGGGGTAAGATCTAGTTTCCCCCTGCTTATTTATGTACCAAACCACAGACATATTGTCTGAATGTATCGCAATTGTCCCTAGAGGGAGAGAGTCATGAAGTGCTTGCAAAGCAAGAAGCACTGCTCTCATCTCTAGGACATTTATATACAAGTGAGTCTCGTGTTCTTGCTATGTACCTTGGACTGTTCTTCCCAGATAATGCCCCCCCACCTTATCTGGAAAGCATCCATGGTCACTGTAGCTATGGGTTGTTGTGGAACAAAGGGTCTCCCTATGGTCACATGACTGGAGTGTATCCACCATCTTAAGTTGTTCTTGCATGATTCCTTTATTCTGATCAGGTGAGACATAGGAAGCTCATGAAGTGACCATTGGGAGAACAACATCCATTGAATGATCCTCATGTGCATTCTGGCAAGAGGGACCAGTGTTATTGTGGAAACCATTGTTCCTAGTAATCTTAGAATTATCTTTGCTTTCACTTTGGTCTTGGGAAAGAGATAAAGTATCTGCTGTCTGAGTGCTACAACTCTTTTTGTTAAAAGACGTGCTAACATAGAGGCGGTGTCTAGATCTGTGCCTATAAATGTAATATGCTGACAGGGCAACAAGGCAGAGTTTTGAAAGTTGACTGTAATACCCAACTGATTACAAACATCCAAAGTTAGATCCCTGGCTTGCTGGAGTAGATGCTTGGTAGTGGCAGATAGGAGCCAGTCGTCTTGATAGGGAAACACTCGGAATCCTAGATGCCTCAGGTGAGTCGTGACTACTGCCATGCATTTGGTGAACACTCTGGGGGCTGTAGTGAGACCAAAGGGCAGAGCTCGGAACTGGTAATGATTGGCTCCCAGCTGGAAGCATAAATATCTTCTCGATGTCCTGGCAATTTTTATGTGGTAGTAAACATCTTGAAGGTCTATTGAGCGCTTCCAATCGTCTTTCCCTAAAAAGGGAAGTATAGACTGCAGTGTCCCCATTCAGAACTTTGACTTCTTGACAGATTCATTTAATTTGCTTAGGTCTAATATGGGTCTCTAAAGAATCTTGAGTAAGTTCCGAATCCTATTTGGTCTGCGGGAGCTTCTTGGATGACTTTTTTGTGCAGCAACTTTTGAATCTCTATAGTTGCTTGCTCCCTTAGATTGGGTGGAACATCTGGGATTGTTCTGGTCTGTGGAATAGGATTGGAAAATGGAATGGAGTATCCTCTAGATACTATTTTTAGTACCCATTTGTCTCTTGTGATAGTTTGCCAGGCTTCTGGGTACATGGATAAATGTCCCCCGACTGCCTCCAGAGTAGAGCAATCAGGCCTCCTTTCTGGAACTCTGATAAGGGCATCCGCAAAAGGAATCATGGACACCCTGATTCTGTGGGCCCCCTCTGCCTCTGGGGTGGTGTCTACTGTTATTGCCTCCCCCTCTGCCCCTGGGGAAGGAATCACCCCGTGCATCCTGGAAAACTCTCTGGGATCTTTTGAACCACATTTTCCCACTCTTTTGACCTTTAGGATAAGGTCTTGAAGGTATGGAAAAATGTACTCTAACAGCAGAGAGAGTTTTTCCTTTCTGCTTGCATCAGGTTAGAGTGTCTTTTACTTTGGGTCCAAAAAGTGAGGAACTATCAAAAGGGGCATTAGTAAAAGTAGACTTAAAGGACTCCACAAAATTCCACAAGCCCATCCAGGAGTGTCTTCTAAGGGAAACTCCAGAACCTGCTGCCCTGCCCGCTCCACCTGCTGCACAGGATATCACCCTCATGGAGGAGTTGACGATGGAATTTAAGGTTGACAGCTGGGAGGTAACCTTCTCATTCACCCCTGCAGCTAATGTACCTTGTAGAGTATCTCCTAGCTCTTTCAGGAGATCTCTTTGTAGCCTTGTAAAGTTAGACAGGTAGTTCAGTGATCAGAGTGAAAATGTCGCTGATGAAAAGACACACTTCCCATATCTGTCCATCGTTCAAAAGTCTTTATTTGGAGGATGAACAGATGAGGAAGTCTCTGGGAGTTCCTTCTTGGTGGCTGCTGCCACCACTATAGCATCTACAGGTACCCCCTTAGTGAGGAAATCCTTTCCCGAAGGAGCCGATAAAAATTTGTTTGGCCTCCGAGGGACTGGTTCCATTGTGCCAGGTGACTCCCATGCCTTTCGACTAACCAGGTCCATTAGCTCATCGAAAAGCGGAGGCACCCAGGAGGCTGAAGGTTGAGATCCAAAAGCCTTCAGGTACACTGACTCCTCATCAGAAGGGGTGGTGGCCTGCCAGCCACCCCTCTGCTTCAGGATATCTAGAATATCTGCAAATGGGATATCATCAAAGGACGACCGTGGGGACCCTTCTGACTCATCGAGGTCAGTGTCTGAAGTGACTGACTCATCTGGAGAGTCTACGTGCTTCCTCTTGCAAGTTCTCTTCCGAGGTGGCTTCTCAGATGGATATTCTGGGGAGACCTCAGAGAAAAGGGGTTCACCCATTGGGGGATCCTGAGGCTCTGGATCTCTGCTGTCCTGTGGAATGGGTGGTGCCGAGACAGTAGCCGATGCCTTAAGGGGACGAGTGCTGGTATCCTTCTGTAGTGCTGAATGGGTAGACTACACACTCCTCATCAGGTCAAAGGCTGATCCCGCTGGCTCCGAAGACTCCCTCAGCTCCAAGGAGACAGAGGAAGGCACAGAAACCAGCAAGATCGGACCCAAGGCTGATGTAGGAGCCAAGCTAGCCCAGGCCGATGCTCCGAGGGGTAGGGTTGGCACCAAAGAAGATCAGGGTCGAGAATCCCCCTGGGGCTGACCGAGGAACCCCGGATCCCAGACACTCTGGACGGCACTGAGAGTGTCGGAGCATAAGTCGGCTCCATGAACACTGAAGGGGGTCTCAGAACCGATGGATCCACAGTACACGGTACCAAGCACTCTGGCTCCGCAGGTCCAGCTTGGCTCGGAGGAGGAACAACAGTGGGTACAATTGGTACTGTAGGCTCTGAGACCAAATGGGTTGGAGCTGAGAATAATTCAGTTAGCGCCAGTGACCTCAAGAGTCTGCACACCACCCATTCCATGTCATCATCAGATAAGCTCCTGGTGGACCTGGAAGATAGGGATGGAGAGTGAGACCTGTGCAGAATGGGAGATCCAGAAATAAGTATAAGTGAGTAAAACCACCATGGTCCTGCCAAATAAATGTCCAGAAGATATGTAAAACAGAAAACAGTCTATTGGAAAAAGGTTAGCGCTTTTGCGGGGTTACCACTTCATCAGACCAAATACAAAATGAAAATAAAAAACACATATTTTTAAAAAAGTACTCAGCCAATCAGTAAGAAACAATTAAAACTGAACCAATTAAAAAACAAAAATCATCTTCTGCCTAATAAGGCAGGCTTAAGGGAAGTGCCACTGTTAAGGCCTGGAGGTTCATAAGTCCTCATAGAGATAATCCACTTTAGTTCACACAATTCAGCAGCGTTGTTAAAATCACCTCTTCTTCTGCTGGGATGCAGCACTTGCAGAACCCTAAACAAAAAGGTACTATGGCCTGGATAAGTTAAGGCATGATTGGCTAGAGCATTAGATATAACCTGATTGTGTACGTTTCCTAAATGCTGAAGAATACTTTCCCTAAGCTGACGTTTGGTTTTACCAATGTAAAAACCATTACAGGAACAGCATGTAGCAAGATAAAGTGAGTTCCTGCTCCTACATGTTGCCACAAATCTAGGTGTAAAAACACATCCGGTGACAGGGTGTATAAAACAGGGATCTTGAGAAATAGAAGAGCAAGCTTTACAATTATAACAGGGAAGGGTACCACCCTTCCCTGAGGGTGTGGGACATGCAGACCTTGGGCCATAACATAAAAGCCTTTTAAGTGACATGTTATTCCTAAATGTAAAGGAGGGATAATCTCCCACCACCCATCTTACATTTTCATCTGCTAAAAGAACAGGCCAATTTTACATTACAGTAATGTTGTATATTATGAGAATATTTAAAAAATATCCTGGGAGAGCAACCCATGTTACCAACCTGTCTTTTATTAATAGTTTGATTATTTAAAAAAAAATAGGGAGCACCTCTAGTGCATCAATTCAATAAAGCAGTTGTCCTGGAGTTATTTATTGAGGTCTGTGAGTACGCTCTAACATTAAAGCCTTCACCCATTTTATATATAGTCTCTTGAAAAGCCACATTGTTGGTACATAGCCTAGAGGCTCTTAAACAATGGCCATTAAGAATATTAGAAAAAATATGTGAAGGATGCATGCTAGACCGATGGAGTAAACTATTCCTCCAACAGGGTTTCCTGTAGAGCTGTGTCTCAAAGGTGCCTTCAATATTTCTTAATACAGTAACATCTATGAAGTCAATAGATGTGGAAGAGTAATTTAGGCTTAACTTTAGATAGTTTGTGGTACTTTCAAGATATCTGACAAAATTCAAAAGTTCTTCCTCACTACCTCCCCATAAGAGAAATATATCATCAACAAATCTAGCGTAGTACTTGATAAAGTGTCTATAGGGATTATCATTACAAACATGCTCATTCTCCCACTGTGCCATAGCCAGATTGGCATAGCTACTGGCACAGGGGGTGTCCATGGCTACTCCTGTTTGTTGCAGATAATACTGACCTTCAAACACAAAACAGTTATTACACAGAATCAAAACTAACAAAGTACAAATAACAGTAATCATGTTATGCGAGAAATGGCCATGATGCGAAATAAACAACCTGACAGCATCAATACCCACTTCATTAGGTATAACAGTGAACAGAGTTTTCACGTCCAAGGTTGTCAAGAAAAACATTATCAAGTACAACATCATTTGTAGAGGAGTATAAATTAGATAGAAAATGTTCAGTATCTTTGAAAATTGATAGAGCCTCACTAAGTACAGGTTTAAGTTTTAGTTCAACATATTTGGAAAGAGGTTCAATCACCCAACTGCGCCCTGAGACAATGGGGTGGAGTGGGGGTTTCAACTGTCCTTATGAATTTTGGGCAACCCATGTATTGTAGGAATAAGGGGATTCTCAATGGTCAAGGACTCGTACAGATCATGGTCAATAAGATCACACATCAACAAATCATAAAGATAATTTTTCACATTAGTAATATATCTTTCTCTAAAACCTTCTTATAGGTACGAACATCATTTAGCATAATATACATACTAGTTAAGTAATCAGATCTATTCAGTATAACAATTGCACCTCCCTTATCAGCAGGCCTAATACTGATAGAAAGTTTAGTTCATAGTTGTTGCAAAGCAGTGTTTTCATCAGTATTTAGATTACAAAACTTTGGCTTAAAAATGCCTTAAGATGTAAAAATATCATTTTCACATAATTTGACAAAAGACTCAATAGACGCTGCAAGAGGTGGGCAATAAACACTCAGTTTATAAGGAACCTGTTTCTGCATTAACATTCCATTTCCCCCAAACAGGGTTTCAAGCATAACTTTGCGTGCAAATAGTTTGATATCTAAAATGATACCAGCTACATCGGATTTGTTGCCTGGTACAAAGCCTACACCTTTGTTAAGTACACATATCTGTGCTGCTGTTAGGGCATAATCCCATCCATACCCCCTGCACTTTTATCCCTCCTGAAAGTGCTCCCCAAGCAAAATCCGAAGCATCTATGGTGAGTGACCATTTTGGAGCAATGGAAACCTGGATTTAAGGATATCTGTTGACTCCAACAAAAGATTTCTCTTCTGACAAACTCCAGCACTAGGATTTGAAAAGATAAAGGGTGTTGATCCTGGGACCAAAGACAGACTTCAAATACCACTGTATCTTTCTCATGTGGTGTCTTGCCAAGGGTAGCATGAGAATCAGAGATGCCATGAGCCCCAGACTCCAAAGGCAATCCCTTGTAAGTGACCAAAGTCTGAGTGAAAACCTTAGAAGTGGATCTAGATAAAGATCTATTTTTTTTCCTGTGGAAGAAAAACTCTTTGAACTAAGGTATCCAGGTGACATCTCAGGAACACAATCCTGTGTGAAGGAGTCAAGAACGACTTTTCAATGTTCTCTTGGAATCCCAGCTTGTGTAAGAGACCTCTCACCCAACAAACAGATTCCTGACACTTTGAGAAAGCTATGCAAAGATGAGCAAGTCATCTAAATATGTAAAAATGTGGACACCCTGTAGCCTGCAATGAGCTATAAATCGAACTAGACACTTTGTGAACACTCTTGGTGCAGTGGGCAGTCCATAATATGATGTAGACACTTAAAACCGTAAGAAACACCTGAAGATTGGATGAATATGGATGTGTTAAGTGTCTGATAAGTCTGGTGTTGCCAAGAAACTTGGAGGAAAAAGAGGTAACAGGTTGTGAAACGCCATCATTTTCAATGTGGGCGCTATCACAAACAGGCTTAGGAAAGAAAGATCCAGAACTGGCCCTCAAGCGTTTTCTCTCCTTGGTACTAGGAACATCCTTGAGTAAAAAACCTTTCCCCACCTGGGAAGGAAGAACTGGTTATATAATTCTTTGGGACAGCATGTAATCAAGAACTGGTGGAAACAAACGATTCTGACCTGTAGGATAAGGAATGATTGCCTGGAAAAAAGAGTAATTTCCTCTTACAGCCATCTGTAACCTTGAATGGTTTTCAGAACCCATTGGTCTGAAACAGTCTGTTGCCAAAAACAAAAAAGGAAATTCAAGCCTTCTGGAAGACAAAATGGGGCCAGAGTGGGAGGAGGTCACAAGGTCTCATGAATAGTCATTCAGACTTGTTAAAGGTTCTTAGAATGCAGCCATGCAAACCTCCTCAAAACAGTAAAATGACCACAACCCTGGAAGAATAAAATAGTAACTCTCCACTAAAACTTAACTTTTTAGACAGATAAAACTTAAGTTGCCTACTTTCACATCTAATTCCTCTAGTGCACACTGCAGTGTTTAGGATAAACCATTTTTTCATCTTACCTTTAAGTATCTATTGCAAGACCACCAATTATTGGAAAGGCCACATTCTGCCTCTCAGTAGTCATCTTGGGCTTAGTGCTTCTGTTTTCTCCTGGTGAGAGAAGGAGTGCAGTTACATTATTTCATGAGACTGCTGATCACCAGAAACCTTAATAACTGCTTTACAGGTCACAACTTCCAATTTGTGCTTATAATCTGATCCTGGTGAGAGTAGGAGTAGACTGCATTGATTCCTGACTCTTTCTGGTTGGAGTCCCTGTGACTAGTCAGGCACATCGATGTCCCACTCACCAGGCTAAACAAGGAGAAGGTTACTGTCAGCTGCCTGTTGGGAGCCAGGATCCGCCACATAACCCACACACTCAGGTCACTCCACAACAAGTACAAATATGACTCTATCATTGTCTATGTTGGTGTGAATGACCTGAGACATACCTCCCTGGACTACATGAAAAGAGACATGGAAGAGCTCTCCGATCTTGTAGCCCAGGCAGGTATGACTCTAGCCCTGAGTAGCATTCTGCCATCACCCAGAATGATGCCGCAGTACAAGGACAAAATGATTGACTTCAACAATTGGCTTAGCTTCTGGTGCCATTCTAAAGGGATCCAGTATCTGTCTGCCTGGGATGACATGGTCGACAGACCACGATGCTTTGCCAGAGATGGCCTGCACCTGTCACCCCTGGGATTCCGGATACTGGCTAAGGTTCTTGCCGCCCCTATAGCGCCTTTTTTAGGCAAGGTTCAAATGAAAAATTCACCACCGTAACAGGAACAGGCAAACAAAAACTGAGGGTGATGCTACTCAATGCTAGAAGTCTTAAATCTCAAAATGCACTCAGTCGAAGCACTCCTTAAAATGGAGAACATCGATATCTGTGCAGTGACTGAGACCTGGCTCAAGGATCCAGAGAGCACCCCTGCACTACCAGGCTATAACTCATACCACACTTTTCGGCCATGTAACCTGGACTGGAACACCAAAGGCGGAGGTGTGTCCATATTCATTAAGGATACCCACACCTCCAGGCTAGTTGCTCAGCATAATACAGCCAAGGTTATCCAAGTGCAACTAACTCTGGGCAAAACTGCAATCCAAATTGTAGCTTGCTACAGATCACCCACCATGCCCCAGGATTCCCACTCCTCTTTTCTTGATGTACTGAAAAATATTAGGGTTCAACCAAACACCCTAATAATGGGCGATTTCAACTACCCCACCATTAACTGGGAAAACTACTCATGTACCAACTCCTTCACTCAACGCTTTCTGGAATTCATAAACTCCAATGCCCTGGATCAACTTATCCACACCCCCACCAGAGGCAACAATATCCTAGATCTAGTCATTACCAATATGAGTGACTGGTGATGCACACCTGAAGTCAACGCCTCATTTGTCCGATCCGACCATAAGCTAATTACCCTAGATATCCACATCCTGCCTCCACCCCCCATTAAGGAAACCATGGTAAAAAAGTTCTCCAAAGCCAACTTCATGCTTCTTAAGACAGAAGTGGTGAACTTCATGACACCCATGCAGATGGACAGTACAGTTATGACTACTGAATCCTACACAATTGCACTTTATAAGCACTTACATAAGTGCATGGATCATGCTATCCCAAACAGAACCAAGATGCTATCCTTCAAAAAAAGGAAGCCAATCTGGTGGTCCCCTTCCATAAACAAATAGTACAACAGAAGGAAGAAACTCTTGCAAAAGAGAGTAAAATCCCACGAGTGGAGGAGCTCCCTGGTCAGCCTCAGTAAGAAGCTGCAATGCCTGATAAAATCCTCCAAAGCTAGTTACGAAAACAAAATCGCCACTGATTCTAAAGACAACCACAAAGCATTCTATAGCTATGTCAAGAATCTCAATGGCAACACTCATATCTGCTCTGAGTTACAGCACAATGGCACTAAATATACAGACCCAACTGATATTACCAACATCCTGGCAGATAGGTTCAGAGCTAACTTTACCCCCCTCTCACCCTCTAAAGAGCCCATCTCTATACCGGAAGAATGCAAAGTTCCTATAATCACGGCTGCATAGGTAAAAAACACACTCTCCAAAGCCAAGAACACAACATCCATGGGACCAGACAACATCCCAGGCTGTGTTCTACACGAACTACAGAACGAACTGGCACCCCACCTAAGTACCATATTCAATCATAGCCTAACCTCAGGCTTTGTGCCTGCTGAATGGCGCACAGCAATGGTTATCCCACTCCACAATGGGGGAGCCACTACGGACTCCGGGAACTACTGCCCCATTAGCCTGACGAGCCTGGTCTGCAAGGCCATGGAACATATCATCATGGAACTTATAAACAAATACACTGGTAATCTCCAAACTCTGGATCCCACCCATTTCCGGTTTGTAAAAGGCAGATCATGTCTCCTAAACCTGATAGACTTCTTTGAAGCAGTCATAAAAGCCGTAGACAAGGGTAAGGTGGTTTACACAGACTATCTAGATCTTGCCAAGGCTTTCGACACCATCCCCCACTCTGGAATTATAGATAAACTCACTAAACTAGGTATAAATCCCTATGTCACAAGATGGGTTGCCAACTGGCTCACTGACAGAACCCACACTGTGAAAGTAGCAGACTCCAAATCCGACTTCAGACCAGTGACAAGTGGAGTACCACAGGGTTCAGTCCTGGGTCCTCTCCTGTTTGGTATCTACTTCTCTAAAGTACAGGCTAACACAGAAGGTCTTTGGCTAATGAAGTTCGCAGATGACTGCAAACTAGGAGCCATAATCGAAACTCTAACGATGTGGACATCCTACAAAAGGGCCTCACTGAGATGGATGCCTGGTGTCAAGGTCATGACCTCAAACTCAATGCCAAAAAGTGCATTGTCATCCCCTTTGGTAAAAACTCTGTACCCATGAACTACAACATAGGTGGTAGTATACTCAACACCGAAATTGTGATAAGAGACCTTGGGATACAGGTGGACAGTATTCTCTCCTTTGATAATCACATTGCCACAGTAGTCAGGAAATCCTTCTAAGTGGCACACCTCATCACAAAAGGTTTCTCATCCAGAAAAAAAGAGGTCATTGTTCCCCTCTACTCATCACTCATTAGACCCATTATAGAGTACAGCGCCCCTTTTGGTATGTACCTCACAAGACATCTACAACAACTGGAAAGGCCTCAGAAATACCTCACAAAGAGGATTACTGGCCTCAAACAGATGCCCTATGCAGACCGTCTCAAAAAACTCAAGCTTTACTCCGTCGCATATCACCTACTCAGAGGTGATCTCTGCCTAACATACAAAGCTATGTCAAACCCAGAGCTGTTGGATATGCTCCACTTAAAGAAATCCCAATCCCTCTGAGCTACACGCTCTAGGGCCCTAAACCTTGTCACCACAATAAACAGAACATGTCGGAGGGATAGATTCCTGTCCCAGAGACTTCCCATACTCTGGAATAAACTACCTATCTATATCAAACAAAGCTCCTCATTAGCACTCTTCAAGAAAAATATTGATGATTGGATGGGAAATAGGAAAATAATTTTCTTGGGTGGCAAAAGCCAGGGTACCTTTCTGGCTGGGCTTGTAAGGCCCCAGGGCCGATAGCCTAGTACCTACCTATGAACTATTATTTGCTCTAAAACCTGCTGGAAAGCACTAGGAAACCTTAAACTGATGCAAACACTCAACTCTCCTTGTTAATAAGGAGAAATTAATTGTAGGCAATAAACAGCCTATAATTGCAAAGTACCTTGCCAAGTTAAGCACCTAACCAGGCATGTCCAAGGGTCAGATTCCGGTGATTTCTCCTGTCCACCTGGTAAATCTGGGCATACTGGGGCAATGCAGCAATTGCCTCATGTACACAGACAACCCTCTCCACCTACCACTCAATACTACAACCTGTGAGAGATGCACTTACATAGCCAAACTGGAAGCAAAGCTCTCTTCAGCCAAGATTGTGCTAGAGAATCAAAAGGAGGAGGTTAACACCCACACTACACTTCAAGCAACACATAGCCCTTCAAAACCCTCACCACCAACACACACACATAGCAACACTAAACCCACATATGCAGTGGCCCTTAACATTAACCTGCCTAAGCAACAAGGACCTCCAAAGCTGAAACACAAACACCAATCACAACCAAAGTATGACATAGCTCACAACACCAGTGTGCCACCCAACAACAGCCCCTAAGGCAAGACAACGTACCCAACACTTTAGTCACAGGTGACTCCATAGTCAGGCACACTGATGTCACACTCACCAGGCTGAACAAGGAGAAAATTACAGTCAGCTGCCTGTCGAGTGCCAGGATACGCCACATAAGGCATGCACTCAAGTCACTCCACAACAAGTACAAATACGACTCTGTCACTGTCCATGTTGAAGTGAATGACTTGAGATGCAACTCCCTGGACTACATAAAAGAGACATGGAAGAGCTCTCGGATCATGTGACCCAGGCAGGTATGACCCTAGCCCTAAGTAGCATTCTGCCTTTGCCCAGAATGATACCACAGTATAAGGACAAAATGACTGACTTCAACAATTGGCTAAGCTTCTGGTGTCATTCAAAGGGGATCCAATATCTGTCTGCCTGGGATGACATGATCGACAAACCATGATGCTTTGTCAGAGATGGTCTGCACCTGTCGCCCCTGGGATTTAGGTTACTGGCTAAGGCTCTTGTCACCCCATAGTGCCTTTTTCAGGTAAGGCTCAAAGGACAAAACCACCGCCGTAACAGGTACAAGTATGCAAAATCTGAAGGTAATGCTACTCAATGCTAGAAGTCTAAACCTCAAAATGCACTACTCTCTTGAGACACTCCTTAAAATGGAGAACATCGATATCTGTGCAGTAACTGAGACCTGTTTCAAGGCTCCAGAGAGCAGCCCTGCAATACCAGGCTGCAACTCTTACCACACTTTTCGGCCACCAAACCAGGACCGAAACACTAAAGGTGGAGGAGTGTCCATATTCACCAAGGATATTCACACCTCCAGGCTAGATGCCCAACACAATGCATCCGAAATTCTCCAGGTGCAACTAATACTAGGTAAGACTGCAATCCAAATAGTAGCTTGCTACTGATCTCCCACCATGCCTCAAAATTCTCACTATACATTTCTAAACATACTGGAAAATATTGATACAACTGAACACCCTAATACTTGGTGATTTCAACTACCCTGCCATTAACTGGGAAAACTACTCATGTACAAACGGTTCATGGAATTCATAAATTCCAACTCCCTGGATCAACTAATCCATAGTCCCACCAGGGGCTCTAATATCCTGGACCTGGTCATTACCAACATGGGAAATCGATTATCCACACCAGTGGTCACCCCTTTATTGGTTAGGTCTGACAATAAGCTAATCACCTTTGACATCCACATCCCACCCCCACCCCCCAGTAAGGAAACATCCATAAAAAACTTCTCCAAGGCCAACTTCATGCTACTCATGTCAGAAGTGACAAACTTCATGACACCCATGCAGATGGGAACTTAAAGTTCGACTGCCGAATCCTACACTAAAGCACTGTACGAGCACATCCACTCATGCATGAATCATGCCATCCCAAATAGAACCAAGATGCTCTCCTCCAAAAAAAGGAAGCCAATCTGGTGGTCTCCTGTCATAAACAAACTATACAACAGAAGAAAGAAACTGTTGCAGAAAAGAAGAAAATCCCAGGATGCAAAAAACTCCCTTACCAGCCTCATTAAGAAGCTGAGATCCCTCATAAAATCCTCCAAGGCTAACTTCGAAAGAAAAATAGCCAAGGATTCAAAAGATAACCTCAAAGACTTCTTTAGCTACGTCAAGAATCTAAGTGGCAACCACGCAGATATGCTCTGAGCTAGGGCAAAATAGCACAAAATATACTGAACCCACTGATACTGCCAACATCCTGGCAAGACAGATTCAGTGAAAATTTCACTCCCCCCCCCCTCACCCCCAAAAGGGCCCACAACAATACCGGAAAAGTGTAGTGTCCCGGAAATCACAGACGGACAGGTGAAAACAGCCTTTTAAAAACGCTTAGCGTCAATGGCTAGATGGTGTCTCAAGCTGCGTTTTGCACGAACTACAGAACGAACTAACCCCCCACCTAAACACACTGTTCAACTTCAGCCTCTCCACAGGCTGCATGCCCATAGAATGGCACACAGCAACAGTTACTGCACTCCACAAAGGAGAGGCCACAACTGACCCTGGTAACTATCGCCCCATAAGCCTGACTAGCCTGGTCTGCAAGGCTATGGAGTGCATCATCATGGAACTCATTAACAAAGACATTGGGAACCTCCAAACACTTGACCCGACCCAGTTCGGCTTAGTTAAGGGCAGATCATGCCTACTAAACTTGGTTGACTTCTTCGAGACAGTCCCCAGGGCCATAGATGAGGGGAATGTAGTTCACACAGCCTACCTTGACCTCGCCAAGGCTTTTGACACCATTCCCCACTCAGGAATTATAAAAAAAAACTCACCAGCCTGAATATAAACCCCTACGTCATGAGATGGGTTGCCAACTGGCTTACAGACAGAACTCACATGGTAAAAATAGCGAGCTCCAGGTCCGACTCTAAACCAGTCACAAGTGGTGTCCCACAAGGCTTGGTCCTGGGACCCCTACTGTTCGGCATATACTTCTCAAACGTACAGGCAAACACAGGAGGACTATGGCTAACCAAGTTCGCCGATGACTGCAAAGTGGGAGCCATAATTGACTCTCTGGCTGACACGGACATTCTCCAAAAGAGCCTTACTGAGATGGACACCTGGTGTCAAAGTCATGGTCTCAAGCTAAATGCCAAAAAATGCATAGTCATCCCGTTTGGGAAAAACAAAACACCCATGAATTACCACATAGGTGTCAGCCCCCTTAATGCAGAAGAGGTAATATGAGATCTGGGGACTCAGGTAGATAGTAATCTCTCCTTTGACAATCATATTGCCAAAGTAGTTACGAAATCCTTCTATGTAGCCCATCTAATTACTAAAGGGTTCGCATCTAGAAATAAAGAGGTTATAGTGCCCCTCTGCTCGTCACTCATCAGACCCATCATAGAGTACAATGCCCAGTTTGGGATGTACCTCATAAGACACTTCCAACAGCTGGAAAGACCACAAAAGTACCTCATCAAGAGGATTACTGGCCTCAAGCATATGTCCTATGCAGCCCAAATGGAAAAACTCCAGCTGTACTTAGTGGCATATCGTTTACTCAGAGGTGATCTCTGCCTGACTTACAAAGCCATGTCCAACTCTAATGGACATGCTCCACCTAAAGAAATCCAAGTCATTGCGAGCCACTCGCTCTAGTGAGCTATACCTTGCCACAACAATAAATAGAACATGCTGGAGGGATAGATTCCTGTCACAGAGACTCCCCATTTTTTGGAACAAAATTCCTAACTACATTAGGCAGAGACCCTCACCAACACTCTTCAAGAGAAACCTTGACGAGTGGATGGGCAACAGAAAATACACCCCTGGGATCACATTACTGGCTCTTCTTGACAGAGTATCAGTTAATTAATCAATGGGATGGTGAAAGCTGACACACTCTGGCTAGGCTTATAAATGCCCTCAGGCAGATAGCCTAGCACCTACCTATGAACCTATAGCTATGTCAAGAATCTAAATGGCAATGCTCAGATCTGCTCTGAACTACAATAGAATGGCATTAAATATACTGATACCAAGGACATTGCCAATATCCTGGCAGAGCAATTCAATGCCAACTTCACCCCTTTCTCACCCCCTAAAGGGCCCAGCTCAATACCGAAAGATTGCCAAATTCTGGTAATCACTGCCATACATGTAAAAAACGTACTCTCCAAAGCTAAGAATACAGCATTCATCAGACCAGATGACATCCCAGGCTGTGTACTACATGAACTACAAAATGAACTGGCACCTCACCTAAGTGTCATGTTTAATCATAGACTCACCTCAGGCTTCGTGCCCACTGAGTGGCGCACAGCTATAGTTATCCCACTCCACAAGGGGGTATCCACTTTGGATCCTGTGAACTACTGTCCCATCAGTCTGACGAGCCTGATCTGCAAGGCCATGGAACATATTATCATGGAACTTATCAACAAAGACATTGGCAACCTTCAAACACTGGACCCCACCAAGTTTGGGTTCGTGAAGAGTCGGTCATGTCTCCTGAACCTAACTGACTTCTTTGAATCAGTCTCCAGAGCCGTGGACGAGGGTAAGGCAGTCCACACAGCCTATCTGGACCTCGCCAAGGCCTTCGACACCACCCCCCACTCTGGAATCATAGATAAACTTACTAAGCTGGGCATAAATCCCTATGTCACTCGATGGGTTGCCAACTGGTTTACTGACAGAACCCACACTGTAAAAGTAGCCGACTCCAAATCCAGCTCCAGACAAATGACAAGTGGAGTACCTCAGGGTTCAGTCCTGGGGCTGTTCTTGTTTGGCATCTACTTCTCTTAAGTACAGGCCAACACTAAGGGACTGGCTAACAAAGTTCGCAGATGACTGCAAACTGGGAGCCATTACTGAATCCCCAAATGATGCGGATATTCTACAAAAGGGTCTTACAGAAACAGATGCTTGGTGCAAGAGCCATGTGCTCAAGCTCAATGCCTAGAAGTGTATAGTTATCCCCTTTGGGAAAAAACATGTACCCATGAATTACCACATAGGTGGCAGTACACTAAACACCGAAAGTGTGATAAGAGAGACTTAGGAATACAGATGGACAGTGGTCTCACCTTTCATAACCACATTGCCACAACAGTCAGGAAATCCTTCTATGTGGCACACCTCATCACTAAGGGATTTTCATCCAGAAAAAAGGATATCATTGTCCCAATGTACTCATCCCTCATTAGACCCATCATAGAATACAACACCCCATTTGGTATGTACCTCACAAGACATCTACAACAACTGGAAAGGCCGCAGAAACACCTCATTAAAAGAATCACAGGCCTAAAGCAGATGCCCTATGCTGACCGAATAAAAAACTCCAGCTATACTATGTCACATATCATCTGCTCAGAGGCAATCTCTACTTAACATACAAGGCCATGTCAAACCCAGAGTTGTTGGACATGCTACACTTAAATAAATCCCAATCCATCAGAGCCACATGCTCCAGGGACCAAAAACCATGTCATCACAATGAACAAAACATGCTGGAGAGATAGGTTCCTGACCCAGAGACTCCCCATACTCTGGAATAGACTGCCCATATATGTCAAGCAGAGCGCCTCCTTGGCCCTTTTCAAAAGGAACCTTGACGACTGGATGGGAGATAGGAAATTTATCCCGGGGATCATGTCAGTCAACCTGCTAGACAGGGGTACAGGGAAGAAACAGCCAGGGAATTGTTATGGCTAGGCTTGTACAGGCCCTAGGGCCGATAGCCTAGTACCACCCTATGAACCTAAGTATCAATATAAAAGTCGTACACACACTATAAACAATGATCAGTGACCTGCACAATAGAAGAAACCACAATATTTATAGCAGATTTCTTCCTCACAAGAAGAAACTGAAAATAAAACACTGCTCATACTTTCCCCAATTTGTCAGAACAAACTTTATCATATGAACCGGCTTACAATTCAAAATTCTGAAAATCAAAGTCACAGAAATATATACTGCTTTCCCATACCTATCAATAATTTTCTCACCCTTATCAGAAAAAGTAGGATTGGAATTAACTGCTTATTAGCAGTTGGATCACCTAAAGTTATAGCTGCTGGATCAGGTTTAGGAATAGTGTATAAAAATTTACAAGAATGAGGGACTTTATACAACCTATCGGATATTTTAGGGACAGCTGGCTGACAATCAGAAGAACTGCAGGCAGTAACACACATCCTTTAAAGCCAATGGAACAGGAGGAATGGGAGTATATTCTGGAAAATCATTTTGTAACAACTCCTAGTATTCTCAGTGTTTTCCCTTTGAAAATACTGGCACATTCTAACAAAATTCACATAGAAAAACTCCAGAGGGAGAATCTGAAACTGAACTCTCCTCAGAGTCTGAATCAAAGATCCTTGGAAAGAAAAATCTGTATCCATCCTGTCATCTTCTTGT
Organism: Protopterus annectens; assembly: GCF_019279795.1. Taxonomy (NCBI): domain Eukaryota; kingdom Metazoa; phylum Chordata; order Ceratodontiformes; family Protopteridae; genus Protopterus; species Protopterus annectens. The sequence goes on along the minus strand of NC_056741.1, from coordinate 1,804,801,567 downwards.
TCATATTCAGAATCTTTAATCTCTTCCTGAAAAGAGGAACCACTCTCTCTTTCGTTTACTAGAAACTACTTTACAAGAAAGATCAATAGCCTGAATTAAACTATAAGTCGGGCCCAGTAAACTACTCTTATCCAGAGAAAATTGAGGAGGGGTTGATACATGCTTTGTTTTTCTCATTCTTTTTAACAGGAAAAATGGGGCCAATCATGTTACTAATGGCAGCAGCAACTTCCCCAAGAATGTGCACAGCAGTCTGAGACAACAGGGAAACATTCCCTTGCCCCTCTACCAGGATCAACAAGGTCATTTCTCACTTGCTCACTGAGGGAACCCCTAAAGTGGCACAGGACGTGGCTAACCCTGGTCCATAGTGGCTGTAGGTGCTACACCAAAGAAATCTGGGGTAAAAGATGAGTGGTCTGAGATACTATAAAAGGCCACAGCAGTCACCCACCTGCGGCTGAGGCAACTTACTAGGCAGCTGTGGAGGCAAAGGCTGTTTGCTTAATTCTTTCTTTTTGCGGCTTGAAGGAGGACTGGCAATGGGACTGGTAGTCTGTTCCATGCTCAAGCCAAAAATAAATTATGCTTCTTTTCAGGGGAGGACAAACAGCAATTGCTGGTAAACACTACCAATCCAACAAAGTTACCTTAAGAGAAAAACACAGTAAAAAGCACTTAAAGACACTATACCAGTCCCACAAAAGTAGAATAAACACAATTTCTATACAGAAGAAATGGTTTGGGTTACTTTACACCACTTTTAAAATTGACAGAAAAGAAGTGCTCTGTTTAAAAGCACATTACAATCCTGGGGCAGTCCATTAAAACATGACAGCCCTAGCTTTTAAATAATGTTCCTGAACAGGAAAGTAATGTAACTCAACAAAATTAAGAAAATATAATTTTTTTCCCAAAACAGAACTTTTTTGCCTAGCTAAGGAAAGCACAAGGTGACTGTTGATCCTCGAAAGCACCAGAGGAGCATACTCATCAACAGCAGTAAAGCTCTGGAGGGCTTGGCACTCAAACTTGTCTTTTAGTCAGCTCAGCTCAAGCTGCCTGAAGTTTGGGTGTGCAGGAAATGCTCTTGAGGCTTTGGAAGCTGTCTGGCTGTTATATCCTTAACAAAACATAACCCACTTAGCTGAGGCTACTGCACCTGGTAGCTGCAGGATGACATTGTAGTCAGATATTACATAGCTGAAATCAGGGTTGTCACCTTACCTCTACATGCAACAACTTTGCGGCAGTTTATATTACATTTAGGAGAGGGTGTGGACAAACTCCCACAGAAATGCAGGATACCTTAAAATCAGTTAATTTATTTGTTTCTGATCAACATACTTTCATATGGAAGTGGCCTTCACTGAACTAACATGGAGACTTGAACTTGGGAAGCAATTTTGTGTGCGTGTGTAATGGTGTTTAAGAAAAATGTTACTGGTCTGGAGCTACAAATTCAAAATGATAGAGTGTATATTTAGTGGTTGCCTTCTTAAAGACAACAGTTCAGAAGTTAATATTTATTGCACAATATTTAGTGCTGCCTGCAGATGAAATTCTCCTGATTTTGTTTTCAGAATTTACAGAAGAAAATGGTTCCCCTTCTGGAATAATTTTCCCTTCAAGCCTTCCAGCTATGCTTTTGAAAAATGCTTTTACATTCACAGGATTAACCAAGAAATTTACTGTTCAGCTGAAACAAATAGCTCCAAAAAGCCTCCTCGAGAAATATATATTTTTTTCATTTCACCAGAAAGCATCTTTCTAGAGCTAAAGAAAGAAAAGTAACATATACACTAAAATTAAAATTAAATTAAAAAGTAGAGACCTAATGGGAAAATCTAGAGTGGAGAGGAGCATCGTATGACACCCCACAAGACAAGGTATCAGTTTACTTCTATTACATTCACTAATTTTTTCAGTGAAGATGGCACAGCCTATCAGCATACTTAAAATCTGCAGCACACAACAGTAGCTACTTATTGCTATGAACATCTATCCCTTGTGTGAAGAAATTGAAAACACTGTCGTCTGTGTTAGCAAGTCTGGCAGGAGATTTGTGCATATTTTTAGATTAACATGTATTGTATGCCAGCATGTGTAGTTGTGAAAATGTCAAAGAGTTTTACAATGTTGAGTCTTTCCCTGTTTAAACAGAATGCTTAAAGAATATGTCACTGTGTTGATACACTTCTAACTGTGCATGTTTGAGACGGACATTCTAAAGTACAAACTTTGGGGAATCAGCTGAGCAGTGAGTGATGTCATTGGAACGTTCCTTGTTGCTAAGAGATGATTTAAACAGCTGATTGACAGAAAAATTATCTTTTTTACAGCTGACTGTTATATTTTGAAATTAGACCGTTGAATTAGTTGAGCCTGCTGAAGAAGACAGTTGAGACTGTGAAGCTGTGCAGTTTGTCAAGTACTGAGCGGTCAGTTGACACCAAGAAAAGAGAACTCACCAAGAAAACTGTAAGATTGCATTGGCCTTGCTATTATATCTTAGAGCAGATCAGGGACAGTATTTCTTTAGTTAGATCAGGAAAAAAGAAGTTATGTACTCACCATAATGTTCCATCTGAGTATTTGTACTTCATTTGTCTTCAACCTGTGGGTTACAGATCTGACTTGGATCCGAGCCGGCAAATTCATGAGCATCTGCTCCAAGCTCCTCCCCTACCCATAATACACTGCCACCACCTTCCTTGCCTCAGATCGAGTTTGCTGCCCATAATAACCCAGAACCCAATCCAACAAAAGCTCATCACATCAACTTTCCCAACTAAGCCACAAAGGTGTACTCTGCTACATACTATGCCAGCAGGTTTGGGGGAAGGAGGGGGGATGGTTGAAGACAAATGAAGTACAACTACTCAGATGGAACATTATGGTGAGTACATAACTTCTTTATCTGAAGTAGTTTACTTCATTTGGTCTTCAACCTGTGGGACAGAGTCCCCAGCTACCTATAACCTAGGGTGGCCCTGATGGAAGGATATTCCAGAGCACTGCGGATCAAAAGGATGCCTGGCCTCAAGATAACAAATCCAACTTATAGTGGGAAATAAAAGTATGAGATGAGGACCAAGTAGCCACAGAACAGATATCATCCAAGGATACTCTGGACCAGAAGGCCGCTGAAGTAGCCATGGACCTGGTGGAATGTGCTCTAAACTGACCCGGAAGAGAAAAGCCCTTGTCCTTGTACACTTGAGAAATATAGAGAGAAATCCATTTAGCAATGGTCACCTTGGAAATAGGTTTACCCAAAAATGGTTTAGAGAAAGACACAAACAACTAATCAGACTTTCGGAAAGACTTAGTTCTGTTTAAGTAAAAATGTAATTGTCTATGAACATCTAACAAATGCAACTTGTATTCACCTTTATATTTGAAATTCGGGAAGAAAACAGGTAAATTGATAATCTGATTTATGTTTGCCTCACAGGCCACTTTGGGAAGAAAAGAGGGGTTGGTACAAAGAGAAACCCTGTCCTTGTGAAAAAACATGTATGGAACCTTGATAGACAATGCCTGGAGTTCTGAGACCCTCCTAGCCGAGGTGATAGCCACTAAGAAGGCTGTCTTCCAGGATAGGAATTTGAAGTCTACTGTTGCAGCTGGTTCAAAAGGAGGAGCAACTAAAGCTTGTAGCATCAAGGTAACATCCCGTGGAGGAGTGGGATCCTTGACTGGAGGATGCAATTGAAAGGTACCTTTGATAAAAGCTTTGCACAATCTGGAAGAGGCTAAAGAAGTCATATTTTCAACAATGTGAAAATTGGAAATGGTCACAAGTTGTGCCTTTACTGTAGATGAGCTGGCCCCCTGTTGAAAAATGTTTGCCAAAAATTCAAGAATGGGCAGAAATGGAGCTGAGAAGGGAAATAAATTTCTCTGAGAAGCCAGGATAGAAAAGCATTTCCATTTGCTACAGTAGATTTTTTTGGTGGAGGATTAAAGAGCTGCCACCAGGATAGATTTAACAGAAGAAGACAAACCGGGAGTCCTGGCAATTAGGAGGACTGGAGCACCCAAGCTGTAAGTTTCAGACTTTCCAGATTCGGATGAGGGACCCCTGACAAGTGAAATATGAGATCCGGGTGGGGATCCAAAATCCAAGGAGGAACTAGAAGATGAGAACAGAGGAAGGGAAACCAAACCTGGCAAGGCCAAAAAGGGGTAATGAGGTTGACTTTGCTCCCCAGTCGATGAGCTTTCTGTGAAAACTTTGGAATAAGAGGTAATGGAGGATAAGCATACAGAAGACTGGGAGGCCAAGCATGGACTAAAACATCTCTGGGGGACTCCCCCGGTAGGGGTTTCAAAGCAAAGAACTCGCTGCACTTCACGTTGGAAGGAGATGCAAAGAGATCGATGCAAGGCTGACCCCACTTTAGAAAGATCTGTCCTGCTACTGAAGGATTCAGAGACCACTCATAAGGCATCAGGATAGAACGGCAGAGCCTGTTCGCCAGAATGTTGGACCATCCTGGAATGGGCAATGCTACCAGAAAGCGACTGGTGGTGATCACCCATTCACAAACTCTCATGGCTTTGTGACAAAGGGGATAGGATCTGGTCCCTCCCTGTTTGTTGATGTAGCAAACCACCGACATGTTGTATGACTGAATTGCAATTGTTCCCAGAGTAAAAGAGGCATGAAGGACCTGCAACGCTAAAAGGACCACTCTCATCTCTAGAACATTGATATGCAAGCTGGTCTTGGTCGGGGACCATATGCCTTGGACTGTCCTTCCCAAGTAATGCCCCCCACACTAGCTGGGAGGCATCTGTGGTCACTGTGGCTTGGGCTGGGGCTTTGGCAAATGAGCGTCCTTCGAGAATGTCCACAGAGTGCATCCACCACAGAAGGGACGCCCTGCAGGCTTTGCTTATATGAATCGGATGACTCAGTGGAAGATCCAGCAATGACCACTGTATAGCAAGAGTCCACTATAGAACTCGCATATGCAAATGAACACATGGGAGAAGTGTAATCATGGCCACTATAGAGACGAGGGCTCGCAACACTACTTCCGCTGGTGGGCGATATGAGTGAGAAACAGCAGTGACATGTAGTCATAGATTTCAAATTCTCTCTGGGATCAGAAAGACTTTTGTCTGCAAGGTGTCTATCCATATTCTGATAAACTCTATGACCTGCACAGGGTCTAGACAAGATTTGGCAATGTTGACTGTAATACCTAGATGATCTACAAGGTGTAGGAAAAAGTCCCTGGCCTGACAAAGTAGATGCTTGGTGGATGCAGCAAGGAGCCACTCGTTCAGGTATGGGAAGACCTGAATCACCTGGAGCCTCAGGTGAGCCGCTATTAACACCATAACCTTGGTGAATACCATGAGGGCTGTGGTGAGACCAAAAGTAGAGCTCAAAACTGATAATGATTGGCCCCTAGCCAGAAGCAAAGGAACCTCCTGGAGCTTATGTGTATCTTTATGTGGTAGTAAGCATGCTGGAGGTCTAATGAGCACATCCAGTCCATCTTTTGCAAATAAGGCAGGATGGACTGTAACGTGACCATCCAGAACTTTTCTTTGGCAATGGCCAGGTTCAGGGTTGACAGGTCTAGGATGGGCCTGAGATCTCGTCTTTTTTGCCACCAAAAAGAACCTGGAATAGATGCCTGATCTGGACTGATCTCAGGGGACCAGTTTGATGGCTCGTTTCTTTAGCAGCTCGATAACCTCTAGTGCTGCCTCCTCCCTTTGCGTGGGTGGTACATCTGGGAGGCGTTTGAGTGGTAAGGGGGAGCCACACAGGGAATTGTATACCTTCTGGATATGATTTGTAGTACCCAGAGGTCTGATGACATGGACTCCCATGCCGTCAGGTGCAATGACAGGCAACCCCCGACTGCCTCCAGAGCAGAGCAGTTGAGCAACCCCTCAGGGTTGCTGTGCAGACATGTCCAAGAAAGGTTCTCGAGACCCAAAATTCCTCAGACCCTCTCTGCCACTGGGACGGCGTCTGTCTTAACCGCCTCTGCCTCTAGGGGAAGATGAGTCCCAAGCATTCCAGGAATACTGAGATTTCCGGAACCACATCTTCTTTTCCCCTCCATGATTCCGAGAAAAGGATCTTTGAGGGTTTGAGAAGCGGATCCCAATGGCAGACAGTGTCTTCCCGTCTTTCTCGCTCTGGACCAAGGTGTCAAGTATGGTCTTACCAAAAAGCGAAGAGCAGTTGTAAGAGGCATTTGCAAATGACACCTTGAAGGGCTCTGAGAACTGACACAATCTAAGCCAGGCACGACGCCTCATGGCAACACTGGATCCAGCCGCCCAAGCCGCTCCCTCAGTGGCGTGTGAGAGAAGGAGCATGGACATATTTGACACTGCTTTAAGGGTGGCCATCCTCATGGAAAATGTGTTTTTATCCTCCTGTGATGTGGACCCAGGGGGTGACTCAGCGAGTTCCTTAAGGTCACGCTGCAATCAAATAACATGGGCCAAGTACTTCAGCGCCCTTATAGAAAAGGTTGCTGATGCATACGTACACTTCCCTAGATGGTCCATCAACCTGGACTCTAGGTCGGGGGATGGACCGAGGAACTTTCTTGAGCCAGTTCCTTCTTGGTGGCCACTGCTACCACCACAGTGTCTACAGAGGACTCTTTGTTCCATGCCGGTCTGTCAGAAAGGGGGCTTAAAATTTTGTGAAGGAGCTTCGGAATAGGCTCCTTGGTGTCTTGTTCCTTCCAAGCCCGCAAACTGATTAAATCCACCAGAGGGTCCTTGGGGGGGGGGGGGGACACCCAAGAAGTCAACAGGTTTGCACTGAAGGCCTCCAGGAACACAGACTCATCCGAGGAAGGTTTTGGGGTAGACCAGTCTCCCCGCAGGCATAAAAGTTCCATGATGTCTCCAGAAAAGACATCCTTGGGAGGTGATCTGGGGGATCCTTCCCCTTGCTCCAAGTCAGTGTTCTCAGTGAGGGTCTCCGGGGAGGAGTCCAATTGACTGCTCTTGCATGTATGCTTGCGAGGAACCTCTCCAGTGGGGCTCTCCGGAGACGGCTTGCAAGCCACCTGATGTTCCTCAACGGAAACCTAGTGGGCACTCCTGGCATGGGCTGTCCCTGTAGTAAAATGATTGGAGTCATACCAAAACCAGGGGGAGTAGGGGCAGAATCCAAAGAAATGGTCAGGGGTCTCGCTCCAACGGAGAGGACCCTTTTCACTACATCAAATGCCAAAGAAGAGCGAGCCACCTGGGACTCCAGCACAGTAGCTGCTCTCCTCAGGTCCGACAAGCAGATTGGAGCCAGTCCTGAAGGAGATGGAGCACCGAGAGGATGGCCCTGAGCCGACAAAAAAACCTCCACCCCATCAGATCTGAAGCCCAGGCTACAGCTCCAAGAGATGCTCGGATCCGAACTAGTCAGATCTGATGCACTCAAGGCAACTGCTGGTGTCGAGGAAACAAGTATCATCGGCACCGATACCCTGACTCCGAACATCCTTGGATCCAGATACTCCGAAGTGAAGGGTTGGATCTGAGAAGGAGAAATTGGTGAAAAGAAAGGAAGCGAGCTACCCCCTCTGGAGGGAGAGGGAGCTGGCAGGACTCCTATCTGGATCTGCATCCAAATAAACCTCATAATTTTATCCATGTCTGATTCTGAGAGACTACGTGTGGATCACGATGAGGTGATGGACTTCGACCTAACTGGCCTGTGTACAGATGCCCTGGAGGAAGTCCTAGGCTTCTCCAGCTCCAGAAAAAAATGTGGTGATCGGAACCAAAGGGAGGTAGGTTTAGTAACCACATGAACCTTAGGAGGAGGCCCCGCTGGGGTGGAATGATCTGGGGACCTCTTCCTGTGTCTTTCAGCTTTGTGTTCTCTTTTGGATTTCTTCTGGCAAACAGAATCCCTTTCTCCAGGCCTAAAAGAGAGAGGTTGAGTCCCGGCCTTGGAGGGAGAGAAAGAGAGAGAAGGAGTGACAGAGACCGAAGGAGCGGTCACAGCTATGACCGCCGAAGTAGAAGAAGTGGCTTCCTCAGAAGTAGGGAGAAGGCCATTCATAATAAACTTTGCCCTGCAGTCCTTCAGGGCTCACGGGTTAAAGCCCATGCAAATACCACATTCAGAAGATAGGAGAGATACACCCAAGCAGACAACACACAGAATGTGTCCGTCAGCAGGTGACAACTTGTGGCCACACTCTGTGCATTTTCTAAACATTTGTTTAGGCTGTTCAGCCATTGTCAACAACAAAAGCCTAAGACTACCTACTAGGCCACACACACACAAACAGAGAGTGAGGGAGGAATTACTTTTTTGAAAACTTTTTAAACTAGAAAAAGCACGGCACACCAGTGAGTGGGGTGGAGAGGGAAACTACACTAACTCACCTAACACACTTAAACTGCAATAAAGCGCTGAAGCAAAACTCAAAGTACTCACTACACCCGGAGCTCGGAGATCACGATGCAATTGCAAACATGGCAAACAAGATCTGAGTGAAGGAAGGTGGTGGCAGTCTATTATGGGTAGGGGGAGGAGCTTGCAGCAGATGCTCATGAATTTGCCAGCTCAGATCCAAGTCGGATCGGTAACCCACAGTTGAAGACCAAATGAAGTAAACTACTTCAGATGTTTAGTTATTAAGATACAGTTTTTCTTGAATAATGGACTGCTAATCTTGCAGTTTGATTTACATTTCTGGTGATTGAATTATAACTTTTATTGAGAATTATTGATTTTCAATCTTCTATTCATACTAAGAAATGAGATCCACGACCAGTCAGCACAGGAACACAACGTAGTTTTAATTTAAGCGCTTTTCGGCTCACAATAAACAGCCTTCATCAGAATACAGAATGCAAATAAATTTCACTCCTTTTATACAAAAAAAGGCGCCATAATTAATCAATAACTTAATTAAGTAATTAATTATTCATACTGGAGACACAATTTTTAAAAACAAAGGGTATGTTACTAAGAAAAATGCACTGTGAAAGAAAAACAATGGATCTCTATGGAAATAAATATAACTTCCAACCATTTTATCAAGAGACTTCTTCTAAACACCTAATAAATACAGGTATATATTCATTTATACAATATAACCAAAAACCACTAAGTACCTCTAATTGTGATGGTTGACTTATTAGTCATAAAAAATAAATATAAAATTCATAACTTAACTAGATTAAAAAATAATCAAAAAATAGGACCAAGTGAAATAAACAATGAAAATAATCAAATCTAAAAATGTATGTAGTCGTGAAGTATGAATACATTTCTCAAAAATTCAAGACACTTCATAGGGACAGACTAGTTCACAAATAATTAACTGTATTTATTGTATTTATTCAAATATTTTTTTATTTATATAGTATAATATATATGAGTTAATCAAATTGAATCATAAAATTAGTTATCTCACCAAGCTTCTTAATTTTAATAAGACGCCTATTGATAAAGCTTCATTAAGGCCTGGATAGTTACTAGCATTCAATTTAATTTGCCATTTCAATTCAAGCTTCAACAATTTAAGAGAATAAAGACCCCCTCTAGGATTAATATTTAATCTATCAATGATCAAGAATTTAAATGCATGGTCAGGAAAACACATTATGTGTTTTGCCAATGCATTGTCCGCCTTCTTGTGGGTAACTGCATAGATATGTTCATACATCCTATCTCTAAGTCTACGCTCAGTTTTACCCACATAGAAGGTGGCACATGATGAACATTTGGCCAGGTAAATTATGCCTTTTGAATTACAATTAAATTTATCACTTAATTTATATAATACATTATCCAAAGTAAATGTATTGCTAACCAATACAAGTTTGCACATACTACATGATTCACATTTAAACATCCCAGTTGTCTTTCTCAGCAAGTCAGATTGAAATCTCAAAGAGTCCTTCAAGTTCAATCCATGCCTGAATGTAAAACTGGGTTTGTGACCCAATTTATTTATTAAAGATGTGTTATTTTTTAACAAATTCCAATTTTTGTTCAAAATATTAATACATTCAGGACTCAGTTTGGTGTAAGTTGTGGTAAATGACACGATTCTATTTCTATCGATCTTGGAAGTATTAAATGGACTTTCAAGATTTATGTCGGTGTTTAACCTATGATCAAACAAATAACTAATTTCAACGTCTTTTAAACAATCTGTGTTGTAATTCAATTGGACTTGATCAATACCTTCTCCCCCCAAGTTGTCAGAAAGGCTGTGAGGGCCTGAACTTTGTATAGCCAATAAAGGCCTAAAGTAGTTAATTTCCCTCTTAGATTTGACCTCGGCTATAATTTCGTCAATGAGCTCAACCGGGTACTCCCTCTTCAAGAAGGCTCTTTTTAAAAACAGACGTTCCTCATCAAACTCTTTATTGAGAGTAACAATCCGGGCTGCTCTGACTAATTGCCCTTTGATAACAGCCTTCTTCTGATGAAACGGGTGACAACTTGAAAAGTGGAGGAAAGAGTTAGAGTAGGTTTTTTTACGGTAAACTCTTGAAACATAACCATTTAAATCCAAACTTTTAGATAACATTATATCAAAATAGGGAATAGTAAGATAGTCGAAAGTGTAAGTAAACTCAAGGAACTCAGTAGACTTGTTGAGAAAGTCAACTATATAGGATGCAGATTGGTCATTACCTCTGATCAACATAAAGATGTCATGCAGGAATCTAGTGTAAAAAACAACTGATTCCTTGTAGAAATTAGATTTAAAGACCAAGTCAGATTCCCAAAAGGCCATTACTAGGTTAGCTACGCTAGCTCCACACGGTGAGCCCATAGCTATTCCTATTTTCTGTTTGTAAAACAGTGAGTCAAACATGAAAAAATTGTAAGAGAGGACGAGGTCTAAAAGTTCAGACACTAAATAGATTTCTTTTTTTGGAAGCTGGTGTTTGTACATCATAAGTGTAACCCATTCTATGGCAATGTCATGGGGGATGTAAGTGTACAAGTCCTTTACGTCCACTGTTAAAAAGTTAGAATCTCCTTCAAATTTCAGTTTGTTAATCTCACTTAAGAAAGACCAGGAATCTTTACAGATTTGTTTTTCTTGAGTAACTATTTTCTGTAGTGTGACATCTATTACCTTAGCACAAACATATAATGGTGACCCCCTGCCATCCACCAATGGTCTCATAGGTGGCTCGTGCAGGTCTTTATGGATCTTTGGAATTCCAAAGAAACCAGGGTAAACAGGAAATGAAGTAGTTAGATAGTTTAAAAGTTCACTATCAATGTATCCCTCAATGAATAAGTCATTGATACAAGATTTAACCAAACCATAAGCAGAGTTTACCTCTGACCTAGAGCTAGTGGCATAAGCATCACCATTAAGTAAAGAACTCATTCTGTGATTATAGTCATCAATGTCAAAAATAACCATACCACCCCCCTTATCTGGTTTACATAATCTAATTTTCTGTGAGTGAACAAGTTTGATTAAATCCAGTTCATCCTGGTTACTGGGCGCTTTCCTTTTTACGTTAGCCAGAAATCTCAAATCTAACTCACAGACATTCTCAAAGGTTTGTATAACAGGGTGAAGTGGTGGATTAAATGTACTAGGGATGTAGTACTCACCTAGAGAACCTACGTTATTGATGTTACCCAGTAAATATTGAAAATTCAATTTTCTAGTGTATTTTTTAAGGTCCATGATCACAGATGTAACATTAAGTTTAGAGTAAGGAACATAAGTTGTCCCCTTAGATAGTAAATCTACAAGGTCCTGAGACAGCGGACAAGAAGAAAAATTATAAACTTTGAAGTCTTTATTTCTATTAAACATTATAATAGGTTTTGGTGACTCGCCCAGAACTTTTAAATCATCTAACAAGACTTCAGGTTCTTCCACAGAACCAGTATCAAAATTTACTTCATGTGTGTCAAAGGAGGGGGAAACTGGTTGACTTAAAGATTCACTATATCCAGTTGCCTCCTCTATTGAAAATTTTTAGATCTTGTATTAAATTTGTGCACATTTCTTTGTTGTTTAGGTCTTGCTCCATTAAACCCTGTATTAGGTGGTATACTAGGGGCAGCTACAAAATTACAATTACGTCTTTGGTTGAAGTTGTGATTATTTTTAACAGTGTTCTGGAGTCTTTCACTTCTCCTAAGTGTGGGAAATTCAGATTCATCATCCAAAAAGTTACTATCCGATTCATCATTATTAACAGTTTGGCTATCACACATTCCAGTTTCACAACTCAAATGATCATTAGATAAACAAGTATTGCAAGCATTACAAACAATATTAGTTGAATTAACAACAGATGGTCGTTGCCAAGATTGGGCTGGGGAAGGCACAGGATAAGCAGTGCCTTCCCTATATGCTTTAATGTCTCTCTCCAGTTTCTTGGACTTGTTAGTTTGTAATTTAAATAAATGCTTGTCAATACTGGAAATAGATCTAGAATAGTCAAACTTGTATCTAAAAAATTCAGCATGGTTAGTGACCTGTTTGTCCAGGTCCAACACTGTTTCAGTTAATTCAGACACAAATAATGAATAATGTTTAATCATTAAATTAAGGAGTTCAGCACCTTGTTGCTCAAAAAGTTGTAATAATTCTTTGTGAAAAGGGGACTGGTTAACCAGCCCAGTAGGATATTGCATTCTGTGCAACCCTTTAGGTATAATATTCACATTAAGACATTCCTTGAAATAAGCAATTTCCAATTGTGTCTTTTTCAGTTTTAACAATGAATTGTCCAAAGCTTTTAAATTACTTACAATGTCCGGTCTATTAACTGTGTCTTGATTTTGACTTCCGTTCATTATACAAGGGCGAGATAATCCTGCTGAATTGTTACCAAAAACAAAACAGTCTTTGATAATGCCTGCTATATTAGGAGAATCCCCTCTTAGCACAGGAAGATTTCGCTCGCCGTTTGAGCTGGTAGTTGCTTTATTTGTTACACTAGCACCAGGTAAAGATACAGCGTTTAAACCTCTTTGGGACGCTATGTCTGCATGATTACCCACTTGTGCGAGAGAAGCTGGTGACCTTTGCCCCGGTGGTGGCGTACTAACATCACCGGCTCCAACGTTAGTACTGGAACAAGTTTGTCCGTTAGAGGTAACGTTAGGACTGGTTACATTGACAGAAGTAGTCTTAGCCTCAATGAACTCTTTAAATAAACGCTGGTTAGTGTCTACGAAATCCAAACGTTTACACAGTGCATCTATTTTACCCAAAAGGAGCCCGAAATTAACAGACTCAGAGTCCGGTGTAGAAATGTTAGAGAACAGTTTACCCGGCACACTAGAATCATTCAGCAAACAACTTGAACTGTTCGAGTGATCAGCTGGAAGAGGATCGGAAGCCATCAAACTGAGAAAATAAAATTCCACAAGCAAAATCCAAAACTAAGAAATGAGATCCACGACCAGTCAGCACAGGAACACAACGTAGAATCTTCTATTCATCTGTACTTATTGTTAAATGTTTTCATTATTTTACATTGTGGCTGGAAACCAGTGTTTTTCTTTAGCGATTAGAGAGTGCTTCTACCTGTTTAGTACTCTCCAGGTCACCCCCCAAGGCCTGGCTTTTCTGGTCATAGCTATAATTTATTTTGATAACTAATTTTCATAATTGGACACCACTTTTGAAGGGCATGGAGACCCTCTGATTGGTGGCAGCATTTTTGTATTTATTTTGGGAAAGAGACACAGTTGGAAATTTGTGTCAGGCTTTCTCAGAGGTGTTTGGATATATGAGATTTTGAGTGCGAGTGTATCAGAGTTCTTAAACTGGCACACTTTGCTCTGAAGTGTGTAATAAGAAAAATACATTTGGGTGGACAGAGGTATATAGTCCAGTCCCAGAAAAATACAGCGTGTTCCTTTTGTGCTCTTAGGGGAAAATTGTGAAATATTACTCTTGTTTAAGTGACAGTCCCATATTGGAGTCAGTAGCGAGGACTGAAGCTCCTTAGTTACTGACCCAGAATACTAAGGGACATCATTTAATTGGTGACAGTCCGATGGGATATAGTTGGACATCACATTAATTGGTGACAGCAGTGTGGGATTTTTAATCGGATCCCAGTAGCCAGTGGGTACTTTCATTAAGGTGTGCACTCTTGACAGCCACAAGGTAAACATTCAGAAGTTCAATCCACTACAATTTATTTTTTAGTTTGTCAGGGATAGCAGGCAAGGATGTCAGCAGAAGATTTTAGCAAGCTGACAAGGATCCAGTTGGCTAAGGAGTGTGAAGCCACAGAATTGGTGTATGCTAACCTGACAAAGGAATCAATGATTTCAGCATTGGTTGCAGACGCAGCTCAGACCAGCCGGTCAGAGGATATCCAGTTTAGTTTTGGTGATGTGCAACCTGCTGAGACGGGACAGTCCACATGTTCACTGGAGGACCTGAGAATCCATCTAGAGTAAAGGAGACTGGAACTGGAGGCTGAGGAGAAGAAGCACCAATATGAACTGGAAGCAAAATGACTGGAGATTGAAGAGAGACTACACCTGGAAGCCCAACAACATGAAGTGGAGGCCAAACATCTTGAACTGAGATCAGCAGACAAATTGAGGCATTTAGAAACCAAGGATGGTGAGAGACAGTGTGAGGAGAATGAGAGACAGTGCTGGCATGAAGTTGAGCTTCTTTCCCTTTGAGAGGGTCATGAAGGTAATGAGGAAGGGAATAACTGGACCCCAGAAGCCGTACAGGTCAGTAAACATTTTCCTTAGTACAGGGATGGGGATGACTGACAGTTTTATTCATATTTTTGAGAGGGTATGTAGACAATATGATGTTGACCATGAGCTCTGGGTTCGGCTTCTGACTCCCTTACTCCATGGAAAACTGTTCAGGCTGTAGCAAAGTTAAATTATGTAAATTGTTTGAATTATGAAAAAGTGAAATGTTGCTTGCTTGACTGTTTCAAACTTACACATGAATCTTACAAGAGAAAGTTTCATGAACACAGACGTAAGGCAGATGAAAGTGTACGTGATTATATTGCTGATTTAAGTACTTACTTTCACAGCTGAGTGAGTGGGTGTCAGGTCACCACTTCTGAGGGATTGGCAAACTTTTTTGTGAGGGAACAAGCCCTCAATATTTTGCCTGATGACATGAGAGTCTGGTTAGCAGACTGCGGGTGCAACTCTGCAGAGGAGCTGGGGAGAAAAAGGGATCACTATTTGGCAAGCAGAGCACTACTGCATAGGAGAGGGATACCCAGTGCTGTACATGGACATAAGGGAACCCATGGGGGGCAGTCTATACCACTCCAACAGAGTACACCAGTAATGGGGGAAACTACTTATCCAAGCACACAGTTAGGGATTAGATGTTTAAAGTGTAACCAGAGGGGACACATAGCAGTCACATGTCCATTGAGTCAAGGTGTGAAACAAAAGGTGAGTGAGCCAGTAAGTGGTGATGACAAAGTGCCAGTAGTAAGTTGCTTAGAAGCAACTGGGGTGCCAAATTATCACCAAAAATTATATCCAAACTTAGTAGATGGTGAACAGGTAACTGCTAAGAGGGACACATTGTGAGGCCTGCAGTGGTTAGAGAACAGCAGTACTTGCTTGGGCAGACCACACCAGTCAGGGCATTGGGAGGGACCCCATTTCAAATACCTTTGGCTAGGCTTCATCTTGACTGGGAGGATGGAAGACGAAGTAAGCAAGTAGGTATGTTCCAGGATATTTCTGCAAATGTCCTTATAGAGAATGTCTTTGATGATGCAATACCTTGTGTACATGCAGTGACATGCAGTCAGGCTTGGAGAAAGACAAGTAGGTCCAGCAGTCTTGGAGAGACCCAGAAAAATCTCATACTTGAAGCTGGGACTGGCTTGGTGGCTGTTCAGAAAGGATGCTATCTGACAGCAGCCAGTCTGAATGTGAGCTGAAGCTGTTTGTGGATACTCATGTTCCCTTGTAAACGTTGACTGCAATGATGGAGGTGAGTGGTGGTACCCAGAGTGACAGTGAAGCATAGCTGTCAGAAGTTACTAAGCTTCCTGTGGAAGGGGAGCTTGCATTTAAGAATATTCCTGAAGATGTCCTGATAGGGAGTGACTGTGATGATGCAGTGCCTTGTGTGCATGCAGTGACACATAGTCAGGCTGGGAGACAGGCATGTAGGTCTGGTAGTCTGGAAGAGAACCAGACAGCGCTCATACCTGAAGCTGGAACTAGTGTGGTGGCTGTTTCAGACAAGGAGCTATCCTGTAGCAGTAAGTCTGAAAGTGAGCCATAGCTGCTGGGAGATAATGATGTTCCCTTGGACACTAACAGCAAGGATGGAGGAGAGTGATGATACCCAGACTGACAGTGAGGTACAGCTGTCGGAAGATACTAGGCTTCCTGCAGAAGGGGAGCTTGGGAACGTTGCAGATGTAAAACTGAGGCAGGCTCAACTTACGGACCCCTGCAGTACAAAGCTTAAGGGAGATGGCTCAGGAAGTACCTGACACTTGAGAAAGAGGGGAGTCTCTATACAGGAACAATATTTTTTTGTATAAAGAGTGGACTCCTAAGGGAGGACTGGAAGGTGAGGTAGTACAGCAGTTGGTAGAGCCTAGCACCTACCATCTGTCACTTCTAGCTATAGTACATGATATTCCTTGGAAAGGGCATATTGAGGCAGAGAAGAAAGGCTTGTTGTATAGAAAATGAACTCATAATGGAGGGTTGGAAGGTGAGGTAGTGTGGCAGTTGATAGATCCTAGAGCCTACCATTTGCCACTTCTAGCTAAAGTCCCTAATATTCCTTTTGCAGGTGATATTAATGTAGAAAAGGTGGCAAATGATTTGCAAGGAATATTCATCACAGTAGGTTTTCCACGGGGAAATACTGACTGACCAATGTGCCAACTTCATGTCAGACCTGCTGACTTGTCTGTGGAAATGTTATGGGGTGAAACATCTAAAGACCACCACCTACCATCCCCAGACTAATGGTCTTGTTGAGAGGTTAAACTCTACATTGAAGACTATGCTACAGGCATTTGCAGACCAACATGTAAGGGAAGTCTTGGAGAGATTAAATAAGGCAGGATTAACCATTAAACCCAGTAAGTGTCAAGTGGATATGGCAGAGGTTACATACTTAGGACACAGAGTGGGAAGTGGCAAAATTAGGCTAGAACCCGTCAATGTGGAAGCTATCCAAGTGTGGCCAGTTCCTGTTACTAAGAAACAAGTAAGAGTATTTCTATGGACAGCGGGGTACAATATGAAATTTGTGCTGAATTACAGTCCCATAGCTGCACCCCGTACTGACCTAACTAGGAAGAATAAACCGGACAAGGTAGTGTGGACCACAGACTGTGAACAGGCATTCTAAAAACTAACATATATTTCTGGAGAACCCCCTGTGTTAGTCAGGCCAGATTACAATAAAGAATTTACTGTACAGGTAGATGTTTCTAATTATGGGGTGGGGGCTGTGCTCAGCCAAGTTTCCAAAGAAGGAGAAGAGCACCCAGTGGTTTATCTGAGATGTAAACTCCAACCTAGGGAAGAGTGTTATGCAGCCGTGCAGAAAGAGTGTTTGGCTGTCATGTGGGCATTGCAAAAGCTGCAGCCCCATCTTTATGGGATAAAAGTTACTGTACTCACAGATCATAATCCTCTAACATGGCTTAATAGGGTCAGTAAGCAGAATGCCAAGCTACTGAGGTGGAGTCTAGGATTACAAACATACGATATGACCATACAAGATCGCAGTGGGGTTAATAATGCCAATGCAGATGGATTTCCCAGGAGAGGAGTGAGTTAATATTCCTAAGTAGACACAGTTTTCCTCAAGCGTCAGTTTCCAAGGGTCACTTGAAAGCTGTGCTTGAGTCATAAGGGGGGGGGTGTGAAGAAACTGAAAGCACTGACATCTGTGTTCACATGTCTGGCATGAGATTTGTGCATATTTTTAGATTAACTTGTATTGTATGCCAGCATGCTTATTTGTGAAAATGTAAATGAGTTTTAAAATGTTTAAACAGAATGCTTAAAGAATCTGTCACTGCTTTGATACACTTCTAACTGCACATGTTTGAGAAGGACATTCTAAGGTACAAACTGTGAAGAATCAGCTGAGCAGTGAGTGATGTCATTGGAATGTTCCTTGTTGCTAAGAGAGGATTTAAACAGCTGATTGACAGAAAAATAAGCTTTTTTACAGCTGACTGTTATATTTTGAAATTAGACAGTTGAGACTGCTGAAGAAGACAGTTGAGACTGTGAAGCTGTGCAGTTTGTCAAGTACTGAGCAGTCAGTTGACACCAAGTAAAGATAACTCACCAAGAAAACTGTAAGCTTGCCTTGGCCTTGCTATTATATTTTAGAGTAGATCAGGGACAGTATTTCTTTAGTTAGATCAGGAAAATGTGTTATTAAGATAGAGTTTTTCTTGAATAATGGGCTACTATCCTGCAGTTTGATTTACATTTCTAGTAATTGAATTCTAATGTTTATTGAGAGCTACTGATGTTGAGGCGGCCACGGTGGTGCAGCGGTTAGCATTGCTGCCTCACAGCAAGAGGTTCTCTGGTTCAATTCTCAGCTGGGGTGCCTTCTGTATGGAGTCTGCATGTCCTCCCTGTGGTAGCGTGGGTTTCCTCCAGGTTGCTCCGGTTTCCTCCCACATCCCAAAGACATGCTGTAGGTGGAT
Source organism: Protopterus annectens (assembly GCF_019279795.1). Classification (NCBI taxonomy): domain Eukaryota; kingdom Metazoa; phylum Chordata; order Ceratodontiformes; family Protopteridae; genus Protopterus; species Protopterus annectens. Next base: position 1,804,782,895 of record NC_056741.1, on the reverse strand, counting down.
TGGACACTCTAAATTGGCCCTAGGTGTAAGTGTGTGCTTGTGTGTGCCTTCTGTAGAAGGTTGGGCACTGGGCTGGCAACTCGACACTGTAAAACTCCACTGCCAATCATGAGCGGACAGGTGATCCACTGTGGCAACCCCTAACCAGGAAAAAGCCGAAAGAAGAAGATTGAGAGTTACTGATGTTCAATCTTGTCATCATTTGTACTTGTTATTAAATGTTTTTCATTATTTTACATTGTGGCTGGAAACCAGCGTTTTTCTTTAGAGATTAGAGTGCACTTCTACCTGTTTGATACTCACCAGGTCACCCCGAGGCATGCCTGCCTTAGTCATAGCTATCATTTATTTTGATAATTAATTTTCATAATTGGACACCCCTTTTGAAGGGCATGAAGACCCTCTGATTGGTGTCAGAGTTTATGTATTTATTTTGGGAAAGAAACACAGCTGGAAATCTATGTCTGGCTTTCTCAGAAATGTTTGGATGTGTGAGTGTATCAGAGGTCTTAAACTGGAACACTTTGTTCTGAAGTGTGTAATAAGAAAAATACATTTCAGTGGACAGAGGTCCCAGAAAAATAGAGTATGTTCCTTTTGTGCTCTTGAGAAAATTGTGAAATATCACTTTTGTTTAAGTGATAGTCTCATATTGGAGTCAGTAGTGAGGACTGAAGCTCCTTCGTTACTGACCCAGGATAGTAAGGGATGTCATTTAATTGGTGGCAGTCTGGTGGGATATAGCCGGACATCATGCCACGTACCAGTACTGAAAACATTCGGACAGTTCTCTGCCATAACATTGGTTTCTTTTGCATACTGCCATTGTGAAGATAGTACTACATCTAGGGAGGAAGGGATGGGACAAAGAGATAAGATGCCATCTTGGTGCACTACTAAGACCAACAAGTAGCAATTAGTAAGGATCATGGGGGTTGATACATGGGGTAGAAAGCTGAATTTTAAGCAAAAGACATATCTGACAGAGATAAGAACAATGCACAGGTATGTGGAACTGAGAGCAACTTTCAACAAGTACTACACAAGGTTAAATTTTAAAGGGTGTTCCAATTCACAGTCAGGATGAGGATAGGGTTCTCTGTCTCATGCAGGTCAGTGGATCTGTAAACAACTGGTACATATCTCATGCTTGGCATTTACCCCAGAGAGGAAACCAGCTTGGAGAGAATCAAGTCTACAGTGGGACAATGGGTTTCATCTGTTTAACAGAAAAAAATAGTATCCTCTGTTAACTTAGCCAAGAAGTGAGACACTGAATATCATATGGGACATCACGGTACCTCCCATCAGAACAGTTAGTGATATTAAATACAGTACCTGGGCAAATGCTGGCAAAGATTTGTGCTAAATGAAAAAGAGCAGAAGGGTGCAGTATGAAAAGAAATAGCAATCAGTAGCATGGTCTAAATAAAAAGCTACCTGTCTGGTGGCTTTGACTGAGGAAAAATGTCTTGATACTATGGCATTAAAAGAAGCATAATGGTACACACAGAACTATGATAAGGATATAAACTTATTAGGGTATACAGTCTATAGGAGGGTCAGGGATGGTAAACTAAAAGACTAAAGTTTCACAGGCTAAAAAAGATTATAGATTCAAAGAAACAGTACTTTGCTGTAATGGGTCTTACTCAGGATATCCAGGTGACACTGTGGGTCACAACTGCAGTTGGGAAATGGAAATACAGTCTGCAAAACAGTTACATACAGACTGCTTCCTAATGAATAAGAAAAGAATAGAAAGTATTCACATGATTGCAGACAAGGAGGAGGGTTTAGCTGATGGGAGAATTTAATAGGACAGACTATGATTGCTGCACTTTGATTGTAGCTACAGTCACCAAAGGGGAGAATAATTCATAGTACTCTACTTAGTGTGGGCCATTTACAAATAATACTACAGCCTACTTGCCATCAGGGAATAAGTGATCCAAACAGTGGGGTTCACTATCAACTTAACCCAAGTCAAGCTAACCAACAGTGACATTTCTGAACATCAGGGAGGCTATTATATGGCACAGTCACACAACTGGGTGTGAACAAAATCAAAGCCTTGTAATGGGTTCTTATAGAGGAAGCTTTTGAAATTCTGAAGATTCTAATTGAAATGCTTGGAATACTAGAAAGTCCAGTTGTGCAAAATCTTACTGTAACAGTAAATGTCCTTCTTTTCACTGTTGTAGTATTCTTTACATAGGGGATCTCATGCCAAGGATAGCCCAATGCCCAACCAGTATACCAAAGCTTTTAGGTCGTACAGGCACCATACGTCACACATATGCTTCTCCAGTAAGATGCAGGGCATAAAGGTGAAGTATGGACACAAATACTCAGAACTGAAATACCCCAGGAGGAAGAAAATACCTTCAGGGACAAAAAGAACATGCACATTCAGAAAGGAAAAAAGGGATGAAGGACCCCTTGGCAAGGAGGGCAACAACAAACACCAGGCAAGAGCAAGAAAAGAGGGGGAAGGAAGGAGGGACCAAATACTGCAACAGTGAAAAGGAGGACATATACAGTTATGGTACGATTTTACACAAATGTAATATATCCTTCCATACCACTGTTGCAGTATTCTTTACATAAAGGTGAGTCCAAGAGCTTAAGAAGAAGCCTGGGAGGATGGAATAAGTAAAACAGCCCTTTACATATCCATGCAGAATAGCCCTGGCAAAACCTGCCTTGGCCTTGGAAATAACATCCAATTTGTAATGCAATATATGTCCTTCCATACCACTGTTGCAGTATTCTTTACATAAGGGTTAGTACAAGAGCTTAAGAAGAAGACTGGGAGGAGAGAATAAGTAAAACAGCCCTTTACATACTCAAGCAGAACAGACATGGCAAAATCTGCCTTGGCTCTGGAAATAACATCTAATTTGTAATGCTTAGTGAAAGTATAAATGGAAAGCCAAGTACCAGCCTCACTGACAGAATTAGTGACCAAACCCTTGAAAAAGGAACCACAGGAAGCAACTGCCCTCATAGAATGTGTTTTTACTGATGAAGAAAGACATTTGTCATGAAAAGAACAAAAGAAAATGGCCTTCAAATCCAGGAAGAGATGGTTTGCTTAGAAACAGACAAACCCAAAGTTCTGGGATGAAAAGAAACAACAAAAAGAAAAAACAGCTCAGACTTGTGAATTGCTTTTATTTTATCTTAGTTAAATAATGCCTGAGCTGTTGTAGATCCAAGGTGTGAAGAACTTTCTCACTGGCAGACTGGGAATAAGGAAAAAAGAAGGAAGGTGACTAGACTGATTAAGGGACAACTTATTGACCATATTTGCCATTAATGAATGATTAGTTCAGAGAGACACCCTTTCTATGTGAAAAACTTAAAAAAGAAGTAATAGCCATGACAACCTAAAGCTCAGAAACTTTCTTGGCTGAATTGAGAGTTAAAACAATAGTCTTCCAAGTACAATATTACAAGGAAGCTGAAAAGACAGTCTCAAAAGAAGCCTGAGTCAATTTTTCAAGTACAAAATTGAGGTCCCAAGAAGATGGTGTGAAGTCCGGCTAATATCCCACTGGACTGCCAACAATAATGTGATGTCCCTCACTTAAAACCTGGGTCAGTAATTAAAAAGTCTCTATCCTCACTACTGACTCCAGTGTGGGAGCGTCATGGAAAACACCAGAGCACACAAGAGTAAAATTCCACAATTTCCCTTAAGAGCACAACAGGGACATTTTCTTTTTTTTCCCTGGGACTGGACTATATACCTCTGTCCACCCCAAATGTAATCCCTTATCATACACTTCAGAGCAATGTGTTCCAGTTTAAGACCTTTGACTCACTCACACTCAGAATAAATTTAAATCTCACATACTCAAACACTTATGGGAAGCCTGACAGATTTCCAGCTATGTCCCCTTCTCAATACAAAGTTAACTCTACCACCAGAGTCAGACAGGTCTACAGAGCCTTAAAAGGGTGATCAATTATAAAAAATTAAATATCAAAATAAATGATAGCTATGACCAGAAGCAGACAGGAATTTGAGGTGACTTGGGGAGTATCAAACAGGTACAAACACTCTCTAATCTCTAAAGAACACACTGACTGTCCAGCCACAATGTAAAGTAATGAAAAACATTTAATAATAAGTAAAATGATGACAAGAATGTAAATCAATAACTTTCAAATAACACCAGAATTCAATCAACAGAAATATAAAATTAAGCTGCAAGATAGAAGTCCATCATCTTAGAAAAACTATATATAAATAACTAAACTTTCCTAATCAAAATAGAGAATACTATCTCTGATATAATGTAAAACATAACAGCAAGGCAAAGGCAGGCTTAGAGTTATGGTGTGTCCTTTTTCTGGGTATCTTCTGCACAGCACTGTAACTGACAAACTCTGAACTAACTGCTACTCTTCACTAACATCTCAGCATTGTAACTGACTTCAGCAGTCTCTTTTATATAGTCAGGTTAACAGTCTCAACTACGTTATTTTAAAAATAACAGTAAGCTGTTTAAAAAAAGTTATTTTTCCTGTCAATCAACAGTTTAAATAATAACATAGCAACCAGGAACATTATAATGACATCATCTACTGATCAGCTGATTCTCCACATGCAGGTTGTATTTTAGAATCTCACTCGCAAACGTGCAATTAGAAATGTATCAAGACACTGACAGATTGTTTAAACATTTTCTATATACAGGGAAATACTCAACATAGGAAGTGAAACCAAGCAGGGAAAGAAAAGAAGCCTTCCCATCAGAATTAGGAAGGTCAGACATCACTTTACTTGGGAAAGAAGAGTCAAAACATACCTGGTTGTATGGGTCTAGTAATAATTAATACCGCTAAAAGATAGGATGGCAGCAGTATATACATTCTTACTCAACCTTTCCATGGCTCGATTGGATCAGCAGAAGGGCATTTATATAAAAATATGTATTCCTCAGGCACCTTATAGAACCTGTCAAGTTTCTTAGAGGATGGTTCCTGGGAATCAGGAGCTACATAGACAGCAGTTAAGGTGTCCAAAAGGACTGCCAAAACAAGAGGAACAGCAGATGGCTTGGCAGACTTAATTTGTAGAAGTTCATAATACCTTTTTTGGATGTCAGAGACCTGGGAGTAGTCCCAATTAAAATACTCCACCATGTGAGCAATAGTATCCTCAAAAGTTAACACTTCCACAGGGGAATCTGGAATTAAGGAATCATCTTCCTCTGAACCATAATCTAGAAGGGAAGAAATTTGAGAAGAGTAAGTAAGGGATTCCTCCCCAGAATCCAAGTCCTCATCTGAGGAATACAATTTCATGGGCCTCTTAATAGGGGTGGAAGACCAGAGAGGGGCAGGGACTGAGACCCCTTGAGGAGGATTCAAGGACATTACAGCACTGAACAGACACTGAGTAAAATCCTGCCATTCATGCTGGGGATCTTTAGCAAAAGGGGAAAAGATGTTTAGCTTTCTGCTTTTTCTTGAGTGGGATGCCCAACCTAAGTACAGTTGGAGCATCAGACCATTAGTGAGATTCAATAATGGTAGTAGGTATCTTGTCCCTCACTAAAATCTGAGGAATCCCCCCCATTCACGCAGATATAATCAGTCAAGGTTCCCCTTCAATGTCAGGTGCAGACACTGAAAAAGCCTCCGATGACGTGAGAGTTCGGATCTCCTCCTCTGCCTCTAATGGGGTTGTGGCAGAGGAATCTAAGGCAAGCAGCGTCTGGTCTTCAGGGCTTTCGTTAACTTCTAGAGAAGCATATGGAGAGGCTGGACAGCAGCTGGATCAGGCCTAATCTTTTTAGCCTTCTTCTTGGCAAATGGCTGGCCCTCATGACAGGAGGATTCCACCATAGCACCCTGAGCCAAAAGCTTAAGTCATTGGTTCGCAAGGTAAGTGAATAAGGAGGATGAACAACTATGTAGGGTCTTAGGCACAAATGCTTGAAAGAGAGAGTACTGCGTGCAGTCGTGGGAAGCACCCAAGCAAAACAAACGCTGTTTGTAATGGTCTTTATGGGGAATCTAACTAATACACTGAAATTTTCCCTTCCTGGATGACATGAACACAAATTACCACACAAAATTGAAAAAAGGAGAGAAGGAACCCCAATGGGGCACTTATCTGAAAGTGGTTTGGTAACCAGCACAGCAGAAGGGTGTTTGGACTGGTGATAAAGAAGTTCTGAGTGTTTGCGTCCATACGTCACCTTTATGCCCTATCTGGGGAGCATACGTGTGATGTATGGTGCCCATATAACCTAAAGGCTTTGGTATACTGAACAGACATTGGGCTATCCTTGGCAGAGGATCCATTATGTAAAGAATACTGCAACAGTGACATAGAAGGAAATCCAAATGTTTGAATGTGGGAAACAATATACTACAACTGAGATTTTGTACTTCAAGAGTAACCCCCCTACATAACAGGTACAATGATCTTAGAGTCATTATATTTAGCAGGAATATGGGGCCACAGCCCACATGTTTCAGGCTACAAGGAACTGAAGCTCCATGTAGAAAATATTTCAAAGTTTAACAGTGAGTTTCAGAAGTCACTGTTATTTCTGCAAACTGCATTTTATTTTTTGAAGTGTTGGGTGTCACAGGACTGAGTCTTGCACATTGGATATAGAGCTGTAATACAGTGGTATTCATACCTCTCAACTGTCAAGATTTTTGCAACATGTCAAGATTTTTGGTGTGTTCCTCATAAATCTTGTGTTTTTTCTGGCATATCACTGAGAACTGAAGTCACTAAAAGACAGATATTTTGGTTTCATACTTCATATCCTTCAGAAAATGCTTGTTGATGCAAAATCTGTTATTCTAGTCACTTTGTACGTTTCTAACAGTAGTGTTTTAAACCTGTTCTTATTTTTGGCTTTGTCCAGATTTCTTGACCTATGTGGCGAGAGGTATAGTGGTATTGTTGGTAAAACAATGAATAGTAAATAGGATGCACAGGGTCACAGCAAATGAATTTCACTCAGATCAAAGGAAAGTTATTAAAATGGGGTCTTGGGTCAGTGTGCATGGTCCTGAAGAAGGTCTTGAAGAGAAATGTCGTTTTTCTGACAGCACAAAACTGACACACATAAAGGTGTATAAAAGATTATTCTGAAAATGGAAAGCTTTGACAAATGTGGCAGTTTAATATAATGGAATGCATATGAGAAATAAAATTCCAGGAAAGGAGTACAAAACTGGAAGAGAACCTACAGTAAAAGAAACAAGGAACACCTTCCACCTATTATGCTGTAACTGCTGTTGCATTAATAATGCTGTTTTTCTCTTTTTTATTTGTTGTGATTTTTGCATTGTGAATGTTTAAATGTATCGAGCTGAAAAAAGGCAAGGAAAGGGAATATCTATTTGACATGAGCAATAAATATCAATGACCAACAAAGAAGGCTGCTGAAATGTAAACAAAAAGTATTTCCAATAAAAGAAAATGCAGTTAGCCCTCTGCACGTGCGGGCACACACACATGGCTATTAAGACAGCGGAGTTTTACAGATAAAGTTGCTAGAGATAATTCAGGAGGGCAAAATATATGTTACATGGTCTGAACCAGGAAAGATTAACTTGTATAGTCCTAAAAAAAGAATGATGAGAAAGAACATTACTGCATTTGAATAAGAGGAGGCACACTTAAGATACAAAGTGTGCGCATAGCTTAAAAGGCAAATAAACCCTAAATATAATATTCTATCCACTACAGTGTTGATTTTCCTCTCTAAAGTATAAGTGCAATACTCCACATATTAAAAAAATGAAGCTTGGCATCTTCTTTCTCATCTTTCTTTGTGGCATTTCTATCCTTCTCAGCTTTCAGAGAGTGCACCATGCTCAAGTTGATGATATTTCATAATACTTTCTTTAGGAATTTGTCTGTCTTGCTGCCACATTTATTTATTTTACTTATTTACATTTGTTAACTGGGTAGTGTCCGACTGGAGTGAAAAAATTCAACGGAGACCCAGGGAGAAACATAATTTCACCTATCACATTTGAAAGTTTTTTGCAGAAGAAAACACACAAACCAAGGCACCTGTAGCTCTTTTTTATTTCATGATCACTGAGATGGTTCCATCCCCTAGGGCTATAAACCTATAGACCCTATTTAAGCCTGAAGGTAAAGAAACATGAAAACCAGTGAGAGCAATTCTGCTAATTAACTGAGCTGTGCAAGCCAGGAAATATGAAACTTTAGCTGACAATAGGAAAGGAGGAGAGAGAAAGGCAAGAACAAAAAGTCACAGGATTTCAATTAAAAAATCTGTTTGTTCAGCTATTTATTTATGTTTATGCAAGAATGCCTTACATAGGGTTCCTATCACATATTCAAACTTGTACAAGTTCGAACCTTATATGGTCGAGACGATAAGTTCGAACTTGTACAAGTTTGAGCGTTTCAACGGAAATCTCCGTAAGGGGAGGTTAGCATTCTGTTGAATGAGGTGCGATCTCGGAGTTGGTATATTTAAGTAGCAGGGGTGTGGGGGGTGCAGGGGGGCTTGCCCCCTTGCTTACAACAGTTTATTTTGTTTTTCCTTCTTGTTTTTTTTTTATTCATAGTCGAAGTTTTGTAACTTCGAACGGAATGGTTCATACATTTCGTGTTCAAAGTTATAAAACTTCGACTATGTGATATAGACCCCCTTACATACTATGTAACACATGTTTATGAAATTGTTTACTATCACAATCTTGAAGCCCACAATCTCAAAAATCATAATCAGAAGTCCTTAATATTAAATAACCAAAATGCTAAAGATCAATATCAATTTGCCACACTTGCCCCACTGCAGAACTCATGTTAATACTTATTCCTGGGTCCACACCCCTGCAAGAGCCATGTTATCATTTATTTCTGGACTCACACTGGTAGGAGGCAGATCTAGCTTACTTATCTGGCCCTCAGTGTTGTTTCAGGGTGTAGCATGCTCCCCAACCCCCAGCTCTGTAACTGAATACAGAAAAAAAAAAAAATTAAGAGCTCTTCTCACTACTTCCTTTCTAACAGAATGCAATTATCTGATTGCAGAGAGTAAGGCAAATTAATCTCATCAGCTGTGTCTTCACAATGCAAGGTGGGTAAAAAGTATATTTCCAAGAAGAGAAGATCATAGTGTGTGTGTCCCCTCAATGATATTCAGGGTAATAAAAAAAATAAAAGTAACTACTGCACTGCAGACAGGTTTGAATTATTTGGATTATGCAGAATCTCATGAAAATATAAAAATATATTTCAGGTTCTGCCTGCAGTGGTCCCTTAAAGGAGACACAAGGAAGTACTTTTTAGTGAAAGGATTCTAAATGATTGGATAAGCCTACATGAAGTAATAGCTCAGTCAAATGCAAGTACACATTTCAAGAATGGAAGGGTTCCCACCTTATCCAATAGATCAGGAAACAGGCAAGAAGGCAGGTCAAAGTGCCCTCATGGTTCTATAATTCTGCAGTACAGATATATTGCTAAAATGCCAATCCTGTTTAACATATTACTGTGTACCACTGACCTCCCCCTTTCGACAGGATTAATTTGGTTATGTGTCTAGTTACAGGTATAAAAGCAAAGACTATGTAAAATCTGACTGCTTGCCTACAGTGCTCCTACGTGCCACTGCAGAAAGCTAGCTCATCACTCATTAAAGACAGGTATTGTAAATTGGTTTCTAGACTGCATGAGCTTCATATAAAAAGTGTGTGCAAATAAGTTAAATGACTTATTTATTTATGATGCCAAAGAAGAACTAGAATATGACCTTTAAAGAAGCAGAGCATTTAATGAGTTTTGTTGCAGGTAAGCAGTAATGGAACATTTAAATACACATTAAGGTTTAAATCTCTTGAAAACTGAATGTTAAAACAAAACATAATATCAACCTGTAATTTTCCTTTCTAATACTTTTGCTATATTTCTCTGCCTATTTTCATTTATACTTCATTTATTTTTATAAATTGTATCTCTATTTCTGAAACATAGCATGCCACATGCATGACAACCGCTTCCCTGAATTGAGCACTGGGAAGCAATTTTCTTAACCACCTTTATAACCTTTTGTCCACAAAGTGTCTTTCATGTGACTATCTTAAAACGTTTAAAATTAAAAGGCAAATAAATGCTACTGTTGCCCCTAGACAGTCTGGAGATATACAAAACAAAGGAGAAACAAAAATAGTACTCGGCTATCAACTACACTTGTTAACTGACTTTTTGATTATCTGTCCATTTACTTGATATCATCAATGCATTTGTATATTTACTGGTTAATTACTTGTCAAAGTAATATTGTGAAATCCATACCTATAGAATAATCAAGCACTTGTTCCCATGCATTTTCCCAATGTCAGTGGCACACATAAATATGCAGTTTGTGCATATGCAAAAATCAGCAGCTCTTTAAGGCTAACAGCCCCAAAACAGTGATTACGAACAGAAGGTACATGTAGTAAAATCTACACATAGAGGGGACAGGAAATATCATAGTGACATACAGGCAGGGATATTTGCTTTAAGTTAAGGAGTACAACAGAAGCTTAGTCACAACATTATCCAGAACAAAAAAGAAATTAAATGTTTCCTCCCAAAATTGTGTCCTCATCATGGTGGAGGTATCTAGATGCCCCTGTGATCTGTACAGATATGATGTTAGAAGCTTTGTGCTCCTGGTAGTCATACCATTAACAAGTTGATCTAAGAGGAGGAACCACACAAGCAGCAATCCAACATTTTTGATTTCCATGATTCAGTTGAATTTAAAGACTCTGACAGTCTTGCCTCTAACAATGCACAGGGACACATCACTGGAGCCAGACTTGGGTGTGGTGCTTGCCACTGAGTGCCTAGTAGCTGGGTGAGCCATGTAGTTTCACTAGCTGAATGGAGCTGTACTTTGGACTCACCACTCAAAACAAAAGGTGGGGCTTGGATGAAACATAAGCAATATGTCAGGGAGGAACGGGGTAGATTATAGATGCAATAACCCTGGTAGAAGAGTGTGATTACTGAGACATGGAATTTCATTTCACTGATGTGGCAGGATCTGCAGCTTAAAGGAGAAGATTTAAAGCAACAGCTAAAGTGAATATAAAAAGTTTACACACCCCTGTTAAAATGTCAGGAGGTTTTTGTGATATAAAAAAATGAGACCACAATAAATCATTTCAAAACTTTTCCCACCTTTAATGTGATAAGGGCATAAAATACCTACGCAAACATTTCCAAGCAAAAATCCTAAACATTCTGAACTCTGTTGCATAAAGATGTCCTCCCAATATTGCATTATACACTGCCTTTCCAGTCTCTCTTCTCATTTTTTTCCAACCTTTTCTTGACTGTTATAGTTATTATGCAATATTTTATCATCAACCCCCTTTTTCTCATTTGCCCACATGGAGTTAGGCTGTCAAATCAACTGTCACCATCTTTCTCAATTCAGTGTCACTCTCCTACTTTCTTTGGTAGTCTTGCCTGATCATCGCAGGTCTTCTCTCATGCGATCTATCCCTTTTTGTGGACAATTCATTTATTCTTTCCTTGTTCCCATCTTTCCCAAATCTACAACACCACATTTCAACAGCTTTCCTGCACATGTCCAAACCACTAAAATCTTTTTTCTTTGAATGTCTCTGCTTTGGAACTACTCTGGCTTCTGCTAGGATATCCTCATTTATTCACTTGTCCCACAGAGTGCATCCTGCTACCCATATCAGGCACTACATCTTTATCACCTTTGGCTTCCTCAACTGCTCTGCCTTCACTGCCCAGGTTTCTGTACCATACAGTAGTGATGATCACACCACTGTTTTGTACACCTTACTCTTCAGCTTTTTTGGAATTCTTCTGTTGCACACTACCTCCAACACTCTGTGCCATTTGGCAGCACCCCCTCTGATTCTAGCTCGGACCTCCTCATTCAAGAATCCCTTCTTCTCAGCCACCCCTCACAAATACTTGGAGGTCTGAACATGTTCCAATATTTCTCTTCTACTTCAACTGTCAGCTTCTTCTCATTTCCCCCATTTGCTGCCATGACAACTGTCTTGTCTACTCTCAGTTTCATACCATGTGCCTTCAGTTTTGCTTTCCATTCCCCAATGACGTTTTTGGTCAGAGTCGGCTTGTAATGTGCATCATTTGTATACAAGAGATTTGCTGACCTGATCATTCTGACCTATTTGTTAATGTTCCATCACCAGTACGAACAGCAGTGGGCTCAGTGCTGAACCCCTGCTACAACTACTACTAAGAATCCCTCTGTGAGTCCAAGCATTGTTGATATTTGTGTCATTTGGTCTTTGTTCATAGCCTGCACTACTATTTCTATCCAAGTTTTTAGGACTTAGAACTATTGCAGGAATGCCCAAAACAACTTTCTTGAAAAACTGTCATATGTTTTCTATAGGTCTAGGACTGTCTTGTTGGACTCTTTTCCCATCTCTATTTTCTTCTGCTCATCTCCCATCTTACTTTCTACTACTTCTGCAAATTCACATATCAGTCATCCTTTCCAGGACTTCCTTGCAGTGTGACAGGAGTTTGACACCTCTTTACTGCCCAGAGTTGTGAATATCTCACTTTGTTCTTGTACACTAGCACTAGAATATTTATTCACCAATCAGAGAAGTGTCCTTCTCTCCATACTGCTATAAGTACTCCCTTGAGGAACTTATTTATTTATTTATTGATTAATTAGCATTTGATATCCAGGAAAGTTTGATTGGATCAGCAAGGATCCCTTTTCAGCTGAGGCCATGGGAGAATAGCCTCACATTAATATATAAAAAAAAAAAAAAAAAAACAGAATGCAACATAACACAGAATGCACAGGATATGCAACTATAAAATGTACAGAATACACAATTAGACAGAATGTACTGCTTACAGAATGCACAGATTACACATTTTATACATTTGTTTCTTCCCTTACTCACCGAACAGTTTAATCTATCTGCACAGATCTCATCTTTTTAATCATTTCTTACCAACAACACAAGATCAGCCATTGCTCGCTCCCAACTTCTATTCACCCTACTCTATGCATCTCCCATTCTGACTAATCTTAACAAAACTGAGCTAAGTAAAATGGAAGCCTGCTATAACAGAATTGCCCGCTTTGCTGCAAATTGCTTTGAGACAGCTCCACTGGCTTGAACTGCCCAACCTCCTAACCTACAATCAGCTCTGCCTTTGCCATTCGATCTATTACCTCCCCAATAAGTGTCCTGCCTTCAAAAACATAGTACATCACTCAGCCAAAGGCCTCTTAGATCATCAAGCAAACTAGTACTAGAAGTCACCAACAGCTACAATAGCTTTGGAGATGCGCTATATAGTAGTTCAATGGCTAAAAAATGGAACTCTGTCCCCACAAGCATTCAAAACACATCATCCACAGCCTCCTTTAAAGACCTCATCAGACAACATCTCAAGCAAAGTTGGCAGTGCCATGATTGCTCCGCAGGCTAGTGAAAGTGGATAAGGTATACATACTAAATCTAGTGTACATGATAATAGTTTTCAATCTTACTCACAAACACTGGCTAATCTACAACGTATGTACTGTCCTGTGTACTATGTATGTATTCTACCTATGTTCCAAATTTCAACTGTACACCACAAATCTATTAATTACCTTTATTTTTAAATTAATATTTTTTTGTTTGTTCTCTCCACTGTAACTGCTGATGTGCTGCATACCACTGTAAAAACATGTCTTTTGTAATTTGTGTGTATACTGATCATGTCTTAATAACTAAATGTATCTGTAATTTTTCTTTGTGGAGCTTTTCTCCCCGGGCCTCTGCTGAAAAAGGGCCTTTTTGGCTCAGTCAGACACCCCCGGTTAACAAATGTAAAATAAATAAATCTGAGCCAGCTGCTTTCATTGATTTCATTACTTTACTGCTGTTCTCACTTCGTCTAGGGAAGACTCTTATTCTTCTTTCTTCCTAGGCTCCTTCTGTGACAGTATAATTTCTTTGGGGTTTTCTACATTAAGGTGGTGCTGTAAGTAATCTTCCCATCTGTCTTTGATGTCCTGTGGGCTAGTAAGCAGGTTGTCTCTGTGCCAACTGCTTAGTTATTTTACAAAAACAGGGTGGAATGCCTCTGATCTCTTGATCTTTGCTATTGCAACTGCTCACTTATCTCTTTGTTAGCTAACCAGTATTCCTTCTCAGCCACTGCAATATTTTATATGCCCTAATAATTATCCCTTATATAGCAGCTTCTTGACTAAAACCTCTGTCATAGCTGGTCCTTCACTTAGGTCTCCTATGTCCTTTTTAATTTCCATGGCTTTATAAACAAGACTAGCCAGATTAATGGGTCTGTAGTTTCCAGGATCTGTTGAAGGTCATTCATTCATGTGGCACAAAGCCTTTTTAAGACTATAGTTAAATAATGACTGCAGGAGTCTTGATAAGTCATTTTTTAGATTATTCAGAAAGTATCCTGGGATGTTACCGGGACCCACTGAGGCCATGTTCTTGGCTTTAGTGCACGCAGCCAGTACATGTTCCCCAGCTGTAGCTGGAAGGGTTATATTTGAGAGTATTTTTCAACAGATGGTTGGGGGTGAGAGGGGAGTAAAGTTGGAACTGAATTTGTCTGCTAACAGGTTTGCTATATTGCCAGGCTCAATGAATGCGGCACCATTAGTCACCAACCAGTTCAGCACATTGCTGTGTGCTGCCTTTGAGATTTCTGATAAAGCTGTAGAAGGCCTTCTGGTTATCTTTCATCTGGGAGGCTATCTTAACCTCAAAGTTGGCTTTGCTTGACCTAATTAACTTCCTTACTTCCTACTTACATTGATGACAGAGTTTCTATCTTTATGTGAATTACCCTTCCTGACTTTTGCCTTAATTTGTTTCCTTTTGTTGTATGTCCTGTTTAATTTGGGTTGCCTCCAGGGTGGTTTGTTTCTAGGGATAGTCCTGGGCTTACTTCTGGTAGGTACAGCAGTTTCTATGTAGACACTGACATGCTTGCACAGAGTTTGAGAGTAATTCAGCATAGGCTTCTGCATTCTCTGGGTTTGGAAAGGCATCAAATATTGACACTCCATCACTTAATAAATGTAATTTGCCTTGGAATAGTTCCTAACTGTTAAAAGTTTTAATGGGAACATGGAGTTGATTTTGATTTCAAAGGAGGCACCTTTATGGTTGAACCTTACAGGGAAGATGAGACACTGGGGATGGTGTAGAGTTCTCCCATATTTGTAGGCACGAGGTCCAGTATGTTGGGTGCCTCTAGTGGGTGTATTCACTATTTGGTCAAAGTTGTTTGCAGTTACGAGTCCAGGAATCTCTGTGCATGTAGATTTGAGGCTGTGCATGATTCCTAGTCTATAGAATAATAATTTAAGTCTTCCATGAGTAGGGTGTTAGGTTGGATGGCAAGTGTGCCCAGTAGGTCCAAGTATGCATTATGAGCTTCTTTGGACATGGAGGGTGACCTACAGTTGGCTAGGGTATGGTAAAGGATTTTGTCTATGGTGATCTGCACATGGAGGAACTCCAGCGCATCATCCTGTTTGATCACACTAGAGGTATGCTGACTATCGATGTTTATTGAGTCACCTCCTCTTTTAGCCCTTTTCTGCGCAGCTACTTGTCTAAAATTGTGGAAGGCCCTGCAACCTTACACTGCCAGGGTACTCTCTGCCACTTGAAACCATGTCTTGGTAACTGTATAGATGTCTATATTCTCGAGTGTAATGAGGGCTTGAAAGGAGTGTAATTTTTTGTTTAGGCTCCTGGAAATGGGCAGCAACACTTTGAGGTTCAGCTGAGCTGATTTTGCTGTCAGTAGGTTTGTCAGTCTGGCATTGCCTAAACAAGGCTCTATGGGATGGATACAATTTTAACCAGTATTTAAAAGCCTAGAGAGGAGAGGTGCAGACCATCCTTGGGAAAGCAACGTGTTCTGTTAACCATGTCTTCCCAAGATGACAAATATTGGACCTCCTTAGAAATGACTCAGAAATACAGCCAGTTGTTGAAATCAATTGTTTTTTCCTTATACTGTGGTATCTTCCTTAGTGATGGTAATATGCTGCTCAGTGCTAGGCTCATACCAACCTCAGACTCAGTCTGAAATCTCCATAATGTCTCTCTTCATATAGTCCAGGGAGGCAGTTCTCAGATCATTTACACCTACATGGACTACGATGGAATCACACTGGTACTGGTGGCATAATGACTTGAATGTGTGCATGATTTGGTGTATTCTGGCTAAAGATAAGCAACTAACAGTTATCTTCTCCTTGTTCAACTTGTTAGAGGAGCAACAGTATATCTTAAAATGGAGTCCCCCAGGATGACAGTCCTGTGAAATGTGCTTGCTTGCCTTAGGCGCTTAGTGTTTGGGGCTCCACAAAGGCTGACAGTATATGTGGTGTTAGGTGTTGTTTTTTTCTGAGCGTCTTTGGGCTTGCAGAGGCATAGTTTTGACAACGGGTGATCTAGGGGATCTTCAGTGCTTGGGAAGATTGCTTTTAAGTCCCGTATCATACTTTACTCTATGTGCATGTGTTGTGTACTGTCTGAGGTGGGTGTTGTGTATGTGGTTTTGACAACCTGATGTGCACTTTTGTGTGAGAGCAATTTCCAGTGTCATTATGTAAGTACACCCCTCTCATATTGCCTCCGCTTCTCCAAGGATTAAGCGGTTGTTAATAAACATGACACAATTGCTATATTGTCTGAAGTTGCCCATATCCAGCTACAGAGAAGTTAGGAAATTCATATCCATACTGTCCAGTTCTTTAATTTGTGATCTACAAGGGGCTGATGTATTAGGGTTTCAAGGCTATTAAGGGTACGTTATCAGAGTAGATTATGCTAAACAGTACTAAATTCTACTAACTTTAATGTTTACACAACACTGTTCAACTAAATCTGTAGGTAATGCCACTTCACTCCCAAGTCTAAGCTTGTTGATGTACAAGGTATTTGCGCTATATTGCTGCTTTACACTTAGCAGCCAAGTGCTCTGGATTGTGCGGAACGCTCCGCATTTGTGATAGATTAAGCTCATTGTTCCGCTGTTCCGCAATGAGCAGCCGTTGCTCCGCTTTGTGACTTTAGGGATCTTGCAATAAAGAACGGAGTCTGCTGGGCTTGGTTTCTGCTAAGTATCATTATTCTCAGGCTACATCATTGTTTTGCATTACTGTAAATACAGGCGTCTGCATTTACAACTGCCATTTTTTGTATAGCTACAAGCAACGATGTTATTTCTGAAGGATCGGATGACTGCAGTTAAAGTAGTGACACACAATAAAGAAAGTTGTAGGGCGTACAACATTTAAAACTGCAGGATATTTGTTCAAGAAGGTTACATGAAAATGTCACTCACAGCTAACTGGCTTAGGGATACATATGAGCTTTGTTTGAATGCTTGTATTTTTTTATTCAGTGTTTTTACTTGGCATGCCGCTTGGTTACTCTGATGTTAAACCAAAGAAAAATAATGTCATATTTAGTACTCTGTGAAACAGTAGTAAATGCAATTGATGTGCTTAGTTATAGTTGAATAATAAAATAAAAAAATCAGGCAGGCTTTAGCCCCCCTTCACACATATACTTTGGAGGAAATAAAGATAATCTCTGATTCCCTGCAGTCAGATAAGTGACATAAGAGATGCATTGTTCTACCTTCTTGACGGGCTGGGGCAAAGTGGATATCAAAGAACAGTCAGTTCCCAGATACGCTGTGCTTCTGTGTCTTAGCACTCAACTGCTTTCTTATTTGGGAGAATTTCTGTCCCTGGTAGTTTCTGCTCCTAGAGAGATTAATGGTTTAAGCTTAGAACACTGTAGGTCTGCTATCATGCAAGTATGAAACAGATACAAAATGAGTAATAAGTTCTGTAGACAAAGAGGGAGACAGCTGGCCATAACTCAGATGGGAAAAATAAGAATATTTATTGTGCCCTTCACATACTTTGAGGTCTTGGGCAACCTCTGAATGTACAGGTCTTGAAAAAAAAAAATAGAAGTTATGTTCTTACCATAACGTTCCATGTTAGTTGTCTTCTTCACTCGGCCACTCTAAAAGCTCGAGAGTTGGTTCCACCTGCTCGAGGCTCCCCTTATATCCCACAATGCTAGGCGGTATTACCTCAGATCTCGTTTGTAAGCTATGCCCAGCCAAAAATAACTCCAGAACCACTGGAAAAGGGAAAAACCCACCTCTATAAAAGGAAGGGAAGAAGGTGACCTGAAAACCTGATGAAGGAATATATGCACAGTATAGCATATACCTATATACAATAGAGGTGGTAGAAAGAGAGGTCACAATCAAACTCCTCTAGGTCTATCCAGGCTAGGGGAAGGAGGGTGGACGAAGAAAGAAGGCGAGAAGAAGACAACTAACATGGAACGTTATGGTAAGAACATAACTTCTATATGTTAAGTTGTCCATCTCGCCTTCATTCTTGCTGGATGGGACCGCCCCTAGCACCTTGTCCCGGTGGCCTATCGGAACAGACTCTTGAGAACAGTGGAACCAAAGTTAGCTCTATGTCTAGAAGCTAAATCCAACTTATAATGAGAAATGAAAGTGTGAGGAGTAGCCCAAGTAGCCGCTGCACAAATGGTGTCAATAGGCAGCCTGTCTTGGAAGGCTATAGAAGTAGCCAAAGCTCTGGTGGTGTGGGCCTTAGGTTTGTTAGGCAGCTTTTGGTGTCTAATTTCATAAACAAAGGAAATCAGAGATGTTAGCCATCTGGAGAGTGATACCTTCGAAAATGAAAGTCCCTTTCTGCCTTCTGCATAAGAGACAAACAACTGGTCAGTTTTCCTGATCTGTTTGGTTCTATCCAAATAATACCTTAACTGACGATGAACATCTAGCCAATGCAATTTTTGTTCAGACCTGTTAGAAAAGTTAGGAAAAAACACAGGGAGGTCAATGCTTTGATTTAGGTTAGACGCAGAGGCTACTTTAGGTAAAAAGGATGGATTGGTTCGTAAGGACACCCTGTCTTTATGAAACAATAGATACGGTGGTCGACTGCTGAGTGCATGAAGTTCTGAGACCCTTCTAGCTGAAGTAATGGCTACCAGAAAGAGAGTCTTCCAGGATAGCAATTTCAATGAACAGGAAGCTGCAGGTTCGAAAGGGGAAGAATCAAAGATGTGAGAACTAAATTAAGGTCCCAAGAAGGAGGAGGATTTCTTATAGGAGGTCTGAGAAGAAAAACTCCCTTCAAAAAAGCTTTGCAAAGCTTGTGAGACTTGATGGCAGAATCTGAAATGCCCACATGAAAGTTAGAAATAGCTGCCAATTGAACTTTAAGAGTAGAAGGAGATGAACCTGCATGGAAGAGTTCAGCTAGAAAATCAAGGACTATTTGGATGGAAGCAGTGAAAGGATCTATGTCCCTTCCTTGAGCCCAAAAGGCTAAACGCTTCCACTTACTAAGATAAATCTTCCGAGTGGAAGATTTATGGAAGCTATCAAAATATCTCGAACAGAGTGAGATATTTGAGGAAGCCTGGCTAAGGTTGGAATTGGAGGAACCAAGCAGTGAGGTTCAGAGAGGGAGGGAGCGATGTAACTGACCCGATTGATGGATCAAAAGATCTGGAAATAGGTCCAGATGCCAAGGTTGCTCCAACAGAAATTGATGTAGAAAGGGGAACCAAACCTGTCGAGGCCAGTAAGGAGCAATGAGGATCAATGAGGCCTTCTGAGCGATAGCTTTCTGTATCACTTGAGAGATTAGTGGGAAGGGAGGAAATGCATACAGAAGTCCCCGGGCCAAACTTGGACTAGAGCGCCTCTGCTGGGCTGGCCTGGTAACGGAACAGGGTGAAATAATCTCTGCACTTGCTGTTTTGGGGAGTAGCAAAAAGGTCGCAGCAAGGCTGACCCCACTTGAGTAAAATTTTCTCCAAAATAGAATCTTTCAGAGACCACTCGTGAGGCATGAGGATAGCTCTGCTCAACTTGTCCGCGATTAGATTGGACTTCCCGGGCATGTGCGTTGCTATCAGAAACCGCTGAGAAGAAATCGCCCATTGCCACAGTCTGAGTGCTTCTCGACATAGGGGATAGGACCTGGTTCCGCCTTGTTTGTTGATATACCACACTACAGACATATTGTCCGTCTGGATTGCTATCGTTCCCAAGGGAAGAGAGTCTTGAAGGGCTTGCAATGCTAAAAGCACTGCTCTCATCTCTAGAACATTTATATGCAAGTGGCATTCGTCTGGTTGCCATATGCCCTGGACTGGTCTGCCCTGATAATGCCCCCCCCACCCGATCAGGGAGGCGTCCGTTGTCAGAGTAGCAACCGGAGGGGAAGGAACAAAGGGTCTTCCCAGGAAGAGCTGAGGGGAAGAAATCCACCAAAGAAGATGATTCTTGCATGCTTGCGTAATCATAATGGTGTGGGACATCGGAAGTTGTTGGTACGACCATTGTGTGAAGAGCATCCATTGAAGGATTCTCATGTGGAATCTGGCTAATAGAAGTAGAGGGATAGCAGCCGCCATAATCCCCAGTACTTTCAGAACTAATCTGGCTTTGACTCTGTTGCTGTGGAAGAGAAGGGAGACCAGTTTGCGTATGTCTGCTATTCTTTGGTCTGTTAGTCTCGCAGACATGTTGACTGTGTCTAGATTTGCGCCTGTGAAGGTAATAGCACGACAAGGCGACAAAACAGACTTTTCGCAATTTATTGAGATGCCTAACTTTGACAAATGCGAAAGGTGTAGTCTCTGGCCATTAGAAGAAGATGCTTGGTAGGAGCTGTGAGGAGCCAGTCGTCCAAATATGGAAACACCTGGAATCCTTGACGTCTCAGGTGAGAAGCTACCACTGCCATGCATTTGGTAAACACCCGGGGGGCAGTGGTGAGACCAAAGGGCAGGGCTCTGAATTGAAAGTGACTGGTTCCCAGCCGAAGCGGAGGAATCTCCTGGAGCATCTGTTCATTTTATATGATAGTACGCATCCTGGAGGTCTATAGAGCACATCCAGTTTTCCTTTCCCAATAGGGGTAGGATGGATTGTAGCGTGACCATCCGAAATCTTGTTTTCTTGACCGACTTGTTCAAGATACTGAGATCCAAAATGGGTCTCCAGTCCCCTGTTTTCTTTAGAACCAAAAAGAATTTGGAGTAGATTCCGGAGCCTTGCTGGTCTGCTGGCACTGGCTGAATGGCTCTTTTTGCAAGCAACTTTGAAATTTCCAACGCTGCTTGATCCCTTTGAGTGGGTGGAACATCTGGAAGGGATTTTTTTGATTGATTTGGAATACGAAAGAACGGAATGGAATAGCCTTCGGAAATGATGGACTGTACCCACTTGTTTTGAGTTAGGGATCGCCAGGCTTCTGGGTACAGTGACAATCTTCCCCCGACTGCCTCCGAAGGTGGACAGTCGGGCAACACCTCAGGGATGCTGGAAGGGCTTATCGGAGAAAGTTTCTCGATTGCCCTGGTTCTGCGGACCCCCCCTGCCTCTAGGGCGACGTCTACCATTATTGTTCCCCCCTCTGCCTCTGGAGGGGAACCGACTCTGTGCATCAGGCAAAGTCCCTTGAGATTGTTTGCGGAACCACATTTTCCCACTTTTCTGGCCTTTGGGGTAAGGCCTAGAAGGAGTAGAAAAATGGACTCCGACGGCAGAAAGAGTTTTGCCATCCGTCTCGCACCTCGTCAAGGTTTCTTTCACTTGAGGACCAAAGAGAGATGATCCATCAAACGGGAATTAGTGAAAGACGTTTTAAAGGGGTCTGCAAAATTGCATAGCCGCATCCAGGCATGCCGGCGTAAGGCAACACCTGTCCCTGCGGCTCTGCTCGCTCCATCAGCCGCATATGAAAGGAGGCGCATGGAGGAGTTAGCTATAGAGTTTAGGGTAGCCAGCTGAGCGTTCATCTTGTCCTGAAAACCCGCAGCTGTAGGATCCTTCAACATCTCACTCGCTTCTTTGATCAAATCTCTTTGAAGATGAGTGAAATGGCATAGGTAGTTCAGCTTAACGATAGCAAAGGTCGCTGACGAAAACATCCGCTTCCCGTACCTGTCCATAGACCTAGATTCCTTGTTAGGAGGATGGACAGGCACCGAAGGATCAGCTAGTTCCTTCTTAGTGGCAGCAGCTACCACCATAGCATCCACAGAAACTCCTTGGTCAGAAATTGCTTATCTGCTGGTGCTGTGATAAACTTTGAAGGTCTCCTGGGGTGGGGTCCACTGAGTCTGGAGCCGCCCAAGCCTTTTGCTACCACCTGCATGAGGGGGTCAAAGGGGGACACCCAGGAGGTGGAAGGGCGAGAGCCAAATGCCTCAAGATACACAGATTCATCCTCCGAAGGGTTAAGGGCTGGCCAATTTCCCTCTGTTTCAGGATCTCTAGAATGTCTGCAAAGGAAACATCTTCAGAAGGGGAACGGGGAACCCTCGAATCCTCTAAATCTGTGTCAGAGGTGACAGACTCAGGTGAGTCTATGTGCTTCCTCTTACACTTTCTCTTCCTAGGGGCTCCCTGCCAATTCAGGAGAGGCCTCGGAAGAGGATGAGATCCCCACAGGGGATTCTTGAGGAGCTGGCTCTCTGCGGTCTGGGATGAGGGAGTGAGTAGACATAACCTGAGGCACCGAAGAGGGAGGGGCGGACGGAGCCGACTGTGGAGTTGAACCAGGTTCCAACACACTCCGCATGACCTCGAACGCACCCCTGTCAGGCATCAAATACATATATATATATATATATATATATATATATATATATATATATATATACATATATATATACACACACACACACACACACACACATATATTTATTTATTTAACAGTGTGCGTCAGGCTGGCAAACTCGGCACGTAAAAAAATCTACTGCCAATCATTAGCGAACCGGAGTTCCGCTGTGGCGACCCCTAACTGGGAAAAAGCCAAAAGACACAAACAAAGATTACCAAAAATGGTAGTGAAAAAAGCCCTAACAAATTGGGTAGGAAGAGATAGGGAGACAAAGAAGAAAAGTAGTCACTCAATCACCTACTCAATCTCCTATCATGTGTCACTTCTATCTCTCCGCCTCTTTTCTCTTCTTCCTCTCACTAACAAACTCTTACCATACTTCACTTTGCCTTCAACCCCTTTCCCACTCTCCCTTATACTCTCAACACCCACACTATCTGTCACCCGCAATTAGTCTTACCATCACTCTTCCTCATCTCACTATCTGGCCTCATCAAAATTACCACTTTTTCTAGGTCATCTGTCCCCAATAATCAGAAACCTTAGATATCCTCTACTCTGAACCTGTGTTTCTATCTGCTCATTTTCTTTAATACATTTCTCTTGGATGGGGACATCCACCCCAACCCAGGACCTCCTACCGCTTCCATGCACAAAACCACAACACAAACCTCTCCCCCCTACCTACCCCCCTCCTAACAACACTCCCCCACCAAAAT
The DNA here is from genome assembly GCF_019279795.1 of Protopterus annectens. Taxonomy (NCBI): domain Eukaryota; kingdom Metazoa; phylum Chordata; order Ceratodontiformes; family Protopteridae; genus Protopterus; species Protopterus annectens. The sequence continues at coordinate 1,804,759,428 of NC_056741.1, read as the reverse complement.
CACTAAAACTCTACTCACTAAATATTCAAAGCATAGTACATAAAATAACAGAACTGCACTCTTGGATTTCTAACACATCTCCCCGCATCCTAACCCTATGAGAAACCTGACTTAAACCTCACATCCTCAGCTGTGAAATCTTACCTCCAGGCTACAATATCTTTCACTCAGAACCATTAAATGAAAGTGGGGTTGCTACCATCTACACTGAACTACTCAACCTGTCCCCTCTCTCCATCTTTGCTCCTTTTTTCTCACCTGCAGAAATTCTTATTGTAACCTGTCACCTAGACACACACAAAAAATGTGCCATAGACTCTATATACATTCCCCCTGGTAATAATATTCCCATCCTAGCGAACCTTCTCTCCTGGCTCACTCAATATGTCCACTATGAAACCATCATACTGGGAGACATTAACATAGTTTGGTCTAAACTGTCCCCCTTATCCCCTACCTATAGTCTCAATCTCAATTTCAGCAGCACATTTCTAGCCCCACTAGAACTAATAAAACCCTCTCTTCTGGACCTATCCTTGACTGGACTCTCACCTCAGCTCCCAACCTGGCATACATCCAAACTCTTTAAATGACCACTCCCCAACATTTATTCATAGATTCATCCACCATTTTCCTACAGACTAGGCTTACAGAGTATGCCAGAACCTTTAGAAAGTTTAGCAGCCTTAGCCCTAGAAAAAGCCTTAATGGACATGGAAGCAGGGGGCCTAGCTGCCCCACGTGCAGGAGTAGAAATGTCCAAAGGTATGGTGTCGGACATTTCCTGGACACTGGTTTCGGTAGGTAGCTCGGTAGCCGACTCAGCCGGGGCCTCCCGGGCCGCGGTGGTCGGTTGAATGGTTTCGGAAGAAGGAATCTCCGAGGACTTGGTTTCAGCCGAAACCGAGACACTCACGGTAGGCCTTACCATGGTTTCAGCCGAAACTGCAGGCCGCGAGTGTCAGTCCTTGTCCTTCCGTTTTTTCACCAAATGCGAAGACGGAGTCTCCGACGGCATTTTATATGCAAAAGTAGCCCCAAAAAATTCCTCTGCAAACTCCGACCGACGTCTAGGAGTTCGTCGGTTGAAGGAAGCACAGGCAGAACAGGCCGATACGTCGTGGTCTGGGCCTAAGCAAGGAAGGCAGTAGGAATGGAAATCCTTATGAGGTATTTGTTTCCCACAAGTTAAACAATTATTTACTTTGTCTGACATCGGCTGAGGCAAGAAAGAGTCCCCAATGGGGTACTTAGCTTTTTCAAAGTCTTCGGTAGCTGAATTCACTGGATTTGACCGACTGGCACTTGCGAACAGCTTCTGCTTCGGGCACCGCGCGTCAAGAAAGACGGAGGAAAATGGCGTCGGCTGATGCTTTTGTACCCCAGACGCTCTGACGTCGGGGAAAGTGCGACATCAGCCGAGGCCAGACCCAGACTTTGGAATCTGGCCGACCGAAGGGCTGCCTGAGGCAGGACAACCCCATATGTTATGACTGCAGATGCATCCTTGAAGGACATCCTCACCCACTTTGACCCAGACACATTTAACTCCGAACTACCTGGCATCAATTGGTCCTTCCTATACCACCTCCCTCTCAATGAGGCTGTAAAGTCCTTCAATATGATTTTACTTGGCACACTTGATTCTATTGCCCCTTCTAGAAAAATCAGAACTAATTCCAACTATGCCCCCTGGCTTACAAAACAAACCCATTTGATTATGCACAAAACAGCTAGCATCTGGAAATCCTGGGTTAAAAATAAATCTACTCTCTTACTTCAAATATACAAAGAGCTCAGAAGCCTGACCAAAAAAACAAGTCAACAAAAATAAGAGAGCTTATTTTTCATCTAACCTATGCAGCCCACACAAAAATCCTACAAAATTCTGGACCTCCATCAACAACCTACTGAACCCTGGTAACCCTACTTCTCCCAATCCCTTTCCGCACAACACCGCCACTGAAACCGCCACTCTCCTCAACAACTATTTCATAGAAACTATCCAAAAGCTCACACAAAATAGTATGTCTCACCCAACCTCTCTATCACTCCCTTAACAAAACTCTTCCCAATAAATTTTCTTTCCAACCAGTTCCAATTACCACTATTAAATCTCTTCTAAATAAACTTAAGCCTTGCTCCCCCATAGCTGACCAACTACCCTCTCATTTCCTAAAGATAGCTGCACAATCCATCGCCTACCCTGTCACTATACTTATCAATCATTCCATCTTTGAGCTCCTTGTCCCTAACATCTGGAAACCCTTTTATACAATCTGTCTTCACAAATGCAGCAACTCTTCTGATCCCGCTATCTTTAGCCTCATTGCTATCTTCTCCCCCCTTTCCAAAATTTTGGAAAAGTGCATCCATGCTCAGTTACTCAAACACCTTCTTGACAACAATATCCTTACTCCTACCCAACATGGCTTTGGACCCCACCATATCACAGCAACCGCATTACTCTCCTTTACTCAAACAATAGCTGAAGCCCATGACAATAACTTGTTCATCTTCTGTCTATTCCTTGATCTTTCAAAGGCCTTTGACACTGTCTCTCACACTAAACTCCTTTACCAAACTTTCAGATCTACATCTCTCTTCCTCCTCATCAACTGGTTCTCTAGCAGGCAGCAATCTATCCGCTGGCAAACTGGCCTCTCTCCTTTCCTTCCTGTACATACTGGAGTCCTCTCCAAGGATCAATTCTAAGCCCCCTTCTGTTTAATATATTCATTAACAAACTTCACTCTGCTACTAACCTCTCTACACTTCTGCAATATGCCGACGACCCCACCCTATCACCTTTGCCCACAACATCCCTGAATTCCTAGCTCTCACTCAACAAACCTTCTCCTTTGTCAAAATGTGGCTCTCTGATAACCAATTAATACTAAATCCAAGAAAAAAAACAAACTCCTTCTTTTCTTCCCTAAAATACTCACCTAGCACAAACCTCTTTCTCTATCACCTCTCTTAATAACCCCATCATTAAACCTGATCTCCATACCAAACTACTTGGTGTAATTATTGATGATGAACTAAAATTTGACTCATATCCAACAATGTATAAAAACGGCCCACCAGAAACTTGGACTTCTCAACAGCAACCAAAAATTTATTTCACCTTCCACCAAACCTTCCCTTGCTCAGTCCCGTCTTTAACCCTGCCTTCTCTACATTGCCCCTGTCCCTACTAATGCTCAAACATCACTTATCACTAAACTAGAGCAAACTTATCATAAAATAGTCACATTTGCCTCTAATCTCACCTATAAATCCCACCACTACCTTGCTCTTAAGTCACTCCAGTGGCCACAACTCTCTAAACAACTACTTCTACCCCAACTTCACATTACTCACTCTATCCTGAATGACCCCTCTTCCTGCCTTTTCATCTCCAACCTAGTCTCCTAGTATAATCCCCATTGTCACCTTTGTACTTCCAGCAAACACCTCCTTGACATATATAAACCCAATAAAAATATAGGAAAGTCTCTCTACAAACACTTTGTAGCCCATGCTTTGAACTCACTCCCTCAAAACATAAAAAGCATTCATCAGAAAATAGAAGTTATGTCCTTACCATAACGTTCCATGTGGAGTGTTCATCTCGCCTTTGTTCTTACACCTGGGTTCGGAGCCGATCCTCGGCTCCGTGTCGGCTGCTTGCAAGCTCTGCATCGAGAAGAAGCTCGAGACAACCTAATACCCACAATCCCCCTCTGCCTTTACCTCAGATCTAGTTTGCAAGCAAACCAGCAGTCAGAGAGAGAACACACTCATGCCAAAATTTACATAGAAGCAAGAACACTTATATCTATCTATCTATATATATATATATATATATATATATATATATATATATACACATGTACATCATATATACAACAATTGCAAATGCAGAAGCAGAATAACCCAGACCAGGCACCAAACTGAACGTTCTTCCTGAGGGTGGGAGGGCGGGAATGTAAGAACAAAGGCGAGATGAACACTCCACATGGAACGTTACGGTAAGGACATAACTTCTATATGTGAGAGTGTTCGATCTCGCCGTTTGTTCTTACACCTGGGTAGCGTCCCTAGCTCCATGTTCCTGAGGAACTCACGGGAGGATGTTCTTGAGCACAGTGGAACCAAAGGTTGCCCTGTCCCTAGAAACCCTGTCAACTTTGTAATGAGAGATGAATGTATGTGGTTTAGACCAAGTAGCAGCTGCACAAATAGTGTCTAATGGTAGGCGAGCTGCATGAGCCAGGGATGTAGACACTGATCTTGTAGAATGTCCTTTGGGTTTGACAGATAAAGCTTGATTTGAAGAATCATAAACATAGGTAATACAATCAGTTAACCATTTGGAAAGAGTTCGTTTAGTAACCGCTACACCTTTCCTGCTATCAGCAAAGGCTACAAAAAGTTGATCAGATTTCCTGTGATCTTTTGTTCTATCCAAGTAAAATCTAAGTTGTCTGTGGACATCCAACTTGTGTAACATATACTCCAATTTATTGGAGTGATTTTTGAAAAAGGTGGGTAATTCAATGGATTGATTAATGTTATTAATAGAGCAAACTTTGGGGAGAAAGGATGGATTAGTGCGAAGAGATACTCTGTCAGAGTGAAAGATCAAATAAGGGTGTTTAATGGAAAGAGCCTGAAGCTCAGATACTCGCCTAGCGGATGTAATGGCTACCAAGAAGAGGGTCTTCCACGACAAATACTTCAATGGACAAGAGGAGGCTGGTTCAAATGGGGGTAACATCAATTTAGATAATAAAAGGTTTAGATTCCAAGGGGATGTAGGAGATCTAACTGGCGGTCTAATATGGAAAGACCCTTTTAAAAAGGCCTTACAAAGTCTGTGGGCCATAACAGGAGCCCCACATTCTTCCACATGAAAGTTGGAGATGGCAGCCAATTGCACTTTTAAAGTGGCAGGAGAAGCTCCTTGGTGGAACAATTCTGTTAAAAACTCCAAGATTTTGTTTAAAGGAGCTATGACAGGGTCCAATTGCTGTGTATTTGCCCAGAATACAAAGCGCTTCCATTTACTAGTGTAGGTCTTTGTAGTGGAAGCTTTATGAGAAGCCACTAGTATATTCTGAACTGCAGGTGAAAGAAGATCAGACCTGGCTAAGTAGGGAAGCGGAGCAGCCAAGCTGCTAGATGGAGAGACAGGAGCGAGGGGTGGGGAGCCCCTGACGAGTGAGTCAGTAGATCTGGCTCTGGGTCCAGGATCCAGGGTCCCCGAATGCGATGTGCCAGAAGAAAGGGGAACCAAATTTGACGAGGCCAGAATGGGGCAATGAGGATGATCGTCCTCTGCAGGTTGTTGGCTTTCTGCAGAAACTTCGCAATCAGGGGAAAAGGAGGAAAGGCGTACAGGAGACCCAGGGGCCAATCGTGAACTAGCGCGTCCCTGGGGACTTCCCCTGGAGGGGGTAATAGGGCAAAGTAGCTCCTGCATTTGGCGTTCATTGGAGACGCAAACAGATCGCAGGAAGGCTGGCCCCACTTGCGAAAAATCTTCTTCGCAACTGACTGTTTTAGGGACCACTCGTGCGGCAACAGGATTGCTCTGCTCAGCCTGTCGGCTATGACGTTGGATGACCCCGGGATGTGCGTTGCTATCAGAAAGCGACCTGTGGACTCCGCCCATTGCCAGATTCTCATGGCCTCTCTGCATAGCTGATAGGACTTGGTTCCCCCTTGCTTGTTTATGTACCAGACTACAGACATGTTGTCCGTCTGAACTGCAATAGTCCCTAGAGGAAGAAGGGGAGCAAAGTGCTGCAACGCTAGAAACACTGCCCTCAACTCCAGAACATTGATGTACAGATTGTACTCTAAATTGGTCCATTCGCCTTGGACTGTCTGTCCCTGAAAGATGCCCCCCCACCCTATCAGGGAAGCATCCGTGGTCACCGTAGCTGTCGGCGTGGGTAGCACAAATGGTCTTCCTCTGGAAAGGTTGCAAGTCTGAAGCCACCAGGCTAGGTGTGATTTGCATGTGTTTGTGATCAGAATTTCGTGTGTCAGAGGTAGCTGTTGGAACGACCATTGTGCAAACAGTAGCCATTGTAGAACTCTCATGTGCAGTCTTCCCAATGGTATCGCAATGAGAGAAGCTGCCATGAGGCCCAAAACCTTTAGTACCAGTTTTGCTGGGGATTTTCTGGATGACAGAAGAAGAGATATGTGGCTTTGTAGTGAAGCTATCCTTTCTGGAGGAAGCCTTAGAATTAACTGATGTGTATCCAATTCCGCTCCTATGAATAAGATACGCTGTGATGGCTGTAGTAAAGATTTTTCGAAATTTACGGAAATTCCGAGGTGAACACAAAATTGTAGAGTGTAATCCCTGGCCTGTATCAGTTGATGCTGGGTGGTGGCAGAAAGGAGCCAGTCGTCCAGATACGGAAACACCTGGAATCCTAGGCGTCTCAGGTGAGACGCTACCACTGCCATGCATTTGGTGAAAACCCTGGGGGCTGAGGTCAGACCAAAGGGCAGGGCTCGAAACTGAAAGTGACTGGCTCCCAGCCGGAAGCGCAAATGATCTCTGGACACCCTGGCCATTTTGATGTGGTAGTATGTGTCCTTCAGATCTATTGAGCACATCCAGTCGTCCTTCTGTAAGAATGGAAGGATCAATTGAAGCGTGACCATTCGGAACTTTTCTTTCTTGACGAAGGTATTGAGGTTGCTTAGGTCCAGAATGGGCCTCCAGTCCCCTGTCTTCTTTGGAACTAAAAAGAACCTTGAGTAAGTTCCGAATCCTCTTTGGTCCGCTGGGACTGGTTGGATGACTCTTTTTCTAGCAGCTTTGAAATTTCTATAGCTGCTGGTTCTCGCAGATGGGGCGGCACATCTGGGAGTCTTCTCTTTGGAATGGGGTTGGATAGAAATGGTATTCTGTAACCTCTGGTAACAACGCTTTTTACCCAGTTGTCTGTAGTAATGTTTTGCCAGGCCTGAGGGTATAAAGCTAAGCGACCCCCGACTGCCTCCAGAGCAGGACAGTCGGGCCTCCTCTCAGGAGTGCTGGAAAGGTTTTCCAGGGGGGGTATCCCTGTCACCTTGATTTTGCGGACCCCCTCTGCCGCCAGGGCGGCGTCTTCCACCTCTGCCTCCTCCTCTGCCTCTAGAGGGGGCATCACCCTGTGTGCCTGGGAAAGAACCTTGGGGTTTTCGAAACCACATTTTCCCACCGCGTTGCCCTTTGGGGTACGGTCTGGATGGGGTGGAAAAACGGACTCCGACAACAGATAGAGTCTTTCCCTCCTGCTCACACTGGGTAAGGGTCTCCTTTACTTTGGGGCCAAAGAGAGTGGCACCATCAAATGGGGCGTTAGTAAAGGAAGACTTGAAGGCTTCCGCAAATGAACATAAGCGCATCCAGGATTGTCTACGAAGAGCAATCGCTGAAGCTGCTGCCCTACTCGAACCTTCGGCTGCGTATGAGATCAGCCTCATGGACGAGTTTACAATGGATGTAAGGGTATTGAGTTGTGCTGTAACTTTCTCCGAGACAGCAGCATCTGTAGTACCCTGGAGGGTATCTCCCAACTCTTTGATTAGATCCCTCTGTAGTCGTGTGAAGTGGGTCAAATAGTTCAGGGATCGCATAGAAAAAGCCGCTGAACTAAAAATGCTCTTCCCGTACCTGTCCATAGTCCTAGAATCTTTGTTAGGGGGATGGACAGATGAGGAAGATTCCGACATCTCCTTTTTCGTGGCCGCTGCCACCACCATAGCGTCCACTGGAACTCCTTTTGTCAGATAAGCCTTGTCCTGGGGTGCAGTAATATATTTATTAGGCTTCCTAGGGACTGGCTCCACTGTGTCAGGAGCCTCCCACGCCCTTCAAGCAATCAGCTCCATTAACTCATCGAAGGGCGGAGTGACCCAGGAGGAGGAAAGGCGAGCACCAAATGCCTTCAGCAAGACTGACTCATCCTCAGAAGGGGGGAGGGACTGCCAGTCACCTCTCTGCTTTAGGATCTCCAAGATGTCAGAAAAGGAGACATCTTCTGAAGGTGACTTTGGGGACCCTTCTGACTCATCCAAGTCAGTATCGGATGTCAAAGATTCTTGTGGAGAATCTAAGTGTCTCCTCTTACACAATCTTTTCCTAGGGACTTCTTCGGGGAGCATCCAAAGAAGCCTCCGAGGAAGAGGGGGCACCCTCCAGGGGTGGCTGAGATACAGGTGCTCGACGCTTAGCTGTAGCCGTGGGTGCAGAGGAGGATAACGGACCTTTATGGGGAGGAGAAGCTGTGTCTGCTGATGTGGTTGTCTGGGTAGACAACACCTTCCTCATGAGATCGAAGGCCCCCGGGTCCCGAGTCGAGGCATCTCCCGGTTCCGAAGAAATGGGAAGAATCCCCGAAATAGGCATCGAAGGCATCGACCCCGAGGACGGAACCGAGTCGATCCGAGCCGAGGCCCCGAGAGGGAGCGTCGGAACCGAAATATCGGTCCGACTCTCGGTCCCGGAACCCAGGATGGATCTTCGGCTCTGAGACTCCGGTACCGGATCCGACGGAGTCGAGGTGAACGGAGCCGACCGAGAAAAGGACGGTTCTGGCACCGAGGGCTCCACAATCAGCAGCTCAGCTTCTTCCGGCTCCGAAGACTGGACAGGTCTCGGAGGAGGAACAGATGGAGACAGTTGAAGGCCTTCAAGTCTCGACACCAATTGAGAGGAGACCGAGATGAGTTTGGATAAGGCCGTATTCTCCATTAACTTCTGCACCACGCGGTCTACATCAGTATCAGAGAGGGGCCTGGAAGAACGGGTCGAAGGAATCGAAGACGGAGCCGACCTCAACAGTGTCGGGGGAGGGAGCTCCGTCACCGGTTCCAAGACTCAAGGCTCGGAAACTGACAACAGTTGAACACTCGGCCCCGAAGTCTGTGGAACCGGTGATCTAACTTTAGCTGAAGAGCTCGGAGCCGATGACCTGGGCTCCGACGTCTTCGATTCCTTCGAGGATTTGGATGCCTGGTCTGAAGCATCCAGAGCCTCTTGAAAAGTAGGTTTTAACAAACCCCTATCCATGAGTTTCCTGCGCTTATCTGTCATGACCCTCCCACTGAAAGAATGACAAATTGAGCAGTCTTCTTGCAGATGGAGAGGGCCAAGACAGTAGATGCAGGAACTATGATTGTCAGTAACTGACATCTTTTGCCCACATTGGCAACGCTTGAAACCAGATTTAGCCTTTTCAGACATCTTACACTTAATATGGTTAGAAAGTGAGAAGTCAAGTCCAGTAATAAAGTCAAGTCCGGTGAAATTGTCGAATCCAGTAAAAGGAAAAATGTCAATCCGGTAGTCAATCCAATAAGGGGTGGTAGGCCCCGAGGGAAACTCTAATAAGTTTAAATAAACTTAAACGGAACCGAGAATTCCTCAACCTTACCACACACACACACTATGTCACTAAACAAACTTTTTAGAATAAAACTACTCTGAAACAACAAGAATAAAATCTTAAATCTTATCTTTAGGTGCTCGAGCTCGACCCAGTGATGCGAACGCTGCAGCGGCAAACTAGATCTGAGGTAAAGGCAGAGGGGGATTGTGGGTATTAGGTTGTCTCGAGCTTCTTCTCGATGCAGAGCTTGCAAGCGGCCGACACGGAGCCGAGGATCGGCTCTGAACCCAGGTGTAAGAACAAACGGCGAGATCGAACACTCTCACATCACCTGTTTAAAAAAGAACTTAAATTTTATCTTCAAAGGACATTGTCTTGCCCATGTCAAACTCTCATTTGACCTAGCCTCCTAGCTTCTCAACTTAACTACTTTTCCCTATTTACTCTTTACCTCCTGACACTTGTCTTATTGACCTTTATGCCTCCTTTCCTCTCACTTCGATAACACATATATAGCTTTATGAAATAAAAATAAACCACATCCATTTTTGCATGGATGGCTTTCGATTTAATGGTTTATCTCTTTGAATGCACTTCATGTGTGATACTCTCTAGACCTGTTAACTGTTATTTAACCTACTGTATGTACCGATACTCTCTAACTGTTGATTTTCTTACTACATTATTTGGTGTTTTTTATTTTGATTTGATTTCATTGCAATAATATGTAATACTTCTGGAGCTTTTCTCTTTGGGTCTCCACTGAAAATGGGGCCATAGCTCAGCTGGACTAACCCAATTAACAAATGTCAATAAATAAAAAATAAATAAAATTATGTACCAGTGAGGGTACATGAAAATTACTTCACAAACGTAGAAGACTAATGATAAAGAAAATCCGTAAAGCTAAAAGACCAAAGAGGGAGGTGCTATAAAATTATACTTAAAATAGCAGTTTATAGAGATTTCTAAGAAAAAAACACTCACAAAAACTCAAACTATCTTTTGGAATATGCTCCAAAAGAGGATCTATGTCTGTGCAAGATGGAGGCGATCAGGAGGAGCTCAAGAGTTAGATCCGAAAGTCTATGAAATGTGGCCCGGTTGGATATGTGACCCATCCACTGAGAAAGAATGAAAAGGACAACATCATATCTACAGAACAACTAACCCTAAATGAGTGCTGGTTATGTTGCTGGCACCAACTGGAAAATAAGATTTTCTAGTAGCAGTCTTTCTTACTTCCATTAGTACCTGCTGCACATCTTCAGTATACATGGTGCATAAAGGGAATTAAGACCCTATCATCCAGGCAGTTAATTGAATACGATTAATGTCAGGGTGTATCCAACATCCCTATTCTTGTGTTAGTAGATCCAGTCTGTGAGGAAGCTTGTGGTAATTGCCACTGGCCACTTCCAAATGAAGGGAGAATGATGGGCCAGAAGGGAGTCACCACAATGATCTTGGGGATTCCTTCTGAATTTTCAGACGTACCCTGGATATTAGTGGAAAGGATTGGAAAAGTACACAGGAACATTCCTGTCCAAGAAAATGAAAAGGTATCAGTCTTCCAGGTCTTCTTGCATGGAGTCCTGGAGCAGAATCTTGCCAGCCAATTAGTTAGAGAGAAGGCCAACAGATCTACTTGATGAACTCCCCACAGATTGATCAAATCTTGGGAGACCCCCTAATCTACTGGAATCCTTCATTAGTGAGGGTCTGCCCTTGTCCTGCTTGACTTATCTGCCAACACAACTATGCTCAGACAGAATCTAGGATACCTTCAGAGTGATATTCTGTTGTGAACCTATAACCAACGCTAAGATGGCTAGTCTGCAGGCAACCTGGCTGCCCCTTGCTTGTTGATGTACCCACTTGACTGTGGCATTGTCTATAAACTTGAATAAGCCCCAGGGAGCACATATGATTCAAAGAGTTGAGTGCCTTCATCAGGGCAAGCATCTTGTATTTATCCTTGGTGTCCCACACACCTTGCAATTTTATCCTTCCTGCAACTGCTCCACAAGCAAAGTCTGAGGAGTATCTGGTGACTGACTAATTTGGAACAGGAAGGGAAAGAGAGAAACAAGGATTTAGGGATGTCTGTTATCTCCACCAAGTGATTTCTCTTCTGACAACTCCCCAGCAATGGGATCTAAAAAAAAGGAGTACTGGTGCTGGGAACAAAGACTTCAGATACCACTGGATCTTTATCATGTGAAGTTTTGCTAGTGTTATCATGAAAATCATAGAAGCCTTGAGATTCAAAATCCTGAGGTATTCCCTCGTAGTGACCAAAGTCACAAGAAGAAATTGCAGATAAACCATTCCTCATACTTTCACATAGAAGCATAGCTGGCTTTAACAGCACTCTGTCTCAGTACCATGAACCAGTGCTCCCCTCCCCCAGTTCTTCCACTTAAAAAAAAAAAAAAAAAGGCACTTTACTGTATTAAGCAATTGACTTATTACAGTAAGATCCACACCCCTCCCCCCAAAGGACGTTCTTTCTACTGGCACACCAACCAAGTAGCTAGATGCATGGCATGTCCCCCATCCCCACTCCAGCCATTCAGGTCTCATTTCTGTGCCCTGTCTCCAACCCTCCTTCAACATATGTTATTTAAAAAAAGAATTTCTTGTTTAAAACTGTAGGAAACTGCTTGCTACAAATGTAGCAAACAGTTGTACAGCTTACACCTTGCCTGGACAGAGCGCTACAGCATTCATGTTTTAGTTTAACATACAAAAAAAAGTCCTATTTTAAACGGTAGCAAATAGCTGCTAGAGTTTATACCCTGCCAACAAGGGATGCTACAGTGCAAACTGTTTGCTACACTACAGTTCAGACCACACACACAGTGCTACAGTGCTCAGGTTTGAGAACAAGTGGAAAAATGGCTTTAAAAAGACGGTTTTGCATTAAAGTGAGATTGTGATCAGCTGATATCACCCCCCCAAAAAAAATAAATTTCATCTGAGACATTTGCCCCTCTTGCCCCATCCTAGCTATGATATACTATTTTCATAATTAGTGAGAATAAACCTTAACATATGAGACTGACAATTCAAATTCTGAAAAATCCAAGTTGCAGAAGCGTAAACTTTTTTCTCATACTTATCAATAGTATTCCCATCCTTATCACAGAAAGTAGGATTAGAATTAATTACATGTTTAGAAGCAGTAAGATTAACTAAAGCTAAGCTGTTGGATCAGGTTTGGAAAGAGTGTATAAAAATTTAAAAGACTGAGGTAGTTTATACATTCGGTGCACCTTTTTCAAGGGTAGCAGGCTAATATACATCCTGTGTGCCTTTTCAAGGGCAGCAGGCTGACTGTTAGGAAAATTGCAGGCAGAAACACAAACATATCCTCCAAAACTGAGAAAACTGGTGGAATAGGAGCAGATTCTGGAAATTCCTTCTGTAATAGCTCATAGTACTTTCTGAGGGAATGAGAAATCTCAGTGGTCTCCTGCTGAAAACGCTGGCACATTCAACAAATAGTGTCAGTTAAAAGGACCCCCCCCCCCAAAAAAAAGGGCGAGTCAAAAACTGAAATCTCCTCTTAAGTTGCAATCAGAGATCTGAAGAGAAAACCTGTATCTGTCCCTATGTCCTCATGTCCAGATTCAGAATCCTGAATCTGTTAAGGGAAAGGAGATATCTCTGTTTTAGCAGAGACTACTTTACAAGAAGGATCAACAGCTTGAAATCAACTCTGAGCCAAACCCTGTAAACTACTCTTGTCTAAGTAAATTTGAGGAGGAGTTAATGTACGCTTAGTTTTCTGTTTCTTTTTGACAGGAAAAATGGTGTCAACTGTTTTATTAATGGTAGCAGCAGCTTCCTCAGGTATGGGCACAACATTTTGGCAAAGCAGGGAAGTCTTCCCTGTTCCCTCTCCCAGAGCCAACAAAAGTTTCTCTCCCTTGACCATAGATGGGATCCAAACAGCCAACCCCCAGTCCACAGTGGCTGTAGGTGCCACACCAGATGGATCCAGGGTAAAAGATAAGTGGTCTGAGGTACAAACAGCCACAGAAGCATTCACCTGCTGCTGAGGCAAATATCTAGCCTGCTGTGATGCCAAAGGGTGTTGCTTAACTTTGTTTCTTTTTTAGGTCGAAAGATGAACTGACTGTGGAACTGACAAATTGTTCCATGGTCAAGACAAAAATAGTGCCTCTTTCCTGGTGAAAGCAGGCAGGTAAAAACAAGAAGTCTTTTAAAAGACACTTTTTCCAAAACACAACCACAGTAAAAAGTACTTTAAAACATTATTTTACTTTGTAGGGCTGGCAATTCCTCCACAGAAAAAAATGTTTTACAGTTAATAAAAGCAACTTTTAAACTTTCAGGAAAAAAGAGCAGTCCCATTTAAAGTACGGCATATTCCTGTGACGGTCAGGTAAACTACAAACTACTAGCTTTAAAACTTTCCAGAAGAGGAAAGTATTGATAATAACTAAATACAAATAATGGAAGTTTTTCATCCAAAGGGAACTGACCTGCCTAGCAAAGCAACAGCACAAACAGACAGTCAATCCTCTAAAGCCTCAGGGGAGCATATTATTTGGCAGAAGAAATCTCCGAAGAGCTTGGTGTCTAAATTTATTTTTTAGTTGGCTTAGCTTAAGCTGCCTGACAGTTTAGGCATTTGGAAGCTGCTCTGAACCTTTGGAAGATGGCCAGCAATTATATCCTTGGCAGAATATACCCTATGCAGCTTAGGCTACTGCAGCAGTGATTAATATGAAGAACATTTGATGAACCGTCAAATGGAACACTGATGAAGGACACCTTAAAGCAGCTCGTAAAATTGCACAACTGCATCCAGGTGTGGCAGTGGATGGTGATACCAATGCCTGATGTGTGAGACATCTTATCTGCCTCACTGGACAACAGCTTCATAGAGCGTTCAGTATATAATGCTTTGTTGATAACAGAGTCTCCAGAGTCTTCAATGTCTCCACTGACTGCTGAGTCTTTACATTTGACACTTCAACCCCTAGGTCTCTCTGAAGTCTTGCCAAATGAGCATGGTAGTTGCGTGAATGCAAATCAAAAGTTGCTGAAGAATATGCTCACTTCCTTACACAGACCCCAAGACTCCCTGTTCAGCAGATGAAGAGACAATCTCCTCAGAGTTATCTGTTATTGTGGCAGCTGCAACCATATTATCATCATCAACCAATGGACCCTTACTCCAACTGCATCATTCCTTAGGCAGGACAAAAATCCTAACTGGTTTCCTTGGGACTGGTTCTGGGTACCCTCCAAGCACTCCATGACACCAGTTATGGGCATTCTGAGGGACGTGAATCAGCCTGTAATGAAGATGTCCAGAAACACTGGCTCCTCTGCAGAAGGGCCTCTGTCACCATCCTCCATGCTATTTCAATAAATTGCTGAATGAGGCATCATCATGGGGGGATTTGAAGGAGCTCTCCCCTTCATCAAAGTCAACGCCCTCGTTGAGGGGATTCATCAGGGGTAACTAAGTGCTTGCTCTGTGTCCCACACCCATGACCACAGAATCAGGAGAAGATAAGTAAGAAACAGGAGGGTCCCTGAATGCAGAAAGGGAAACCTGGGAACATAAAGGCTCGACCTCTACCGGAACCTGCTTTTGCAAATCCACAGAAACAGAAGCATGGGAAACAGAATGATCCAATGTCACTGCTAAAGCTCCCCTCAACGAGTGTGAGAAAGTCCTCTCTACAGTGTCAAAAGCTGAAGTCATCTGATCAGACCTGACTCTCCTTAACTGGAGGACCAGAGAGACACACAAGCTTCCAATGCCCAGCCGACTAGCTTTGGCACAGAAACTGGAGCCAAGCTATTGAGTGCTGAGACTCCCAGGGACAGGGATGATTTTGAAACCTGAAAAGTTGACCCCAACCCCAATGTGGTGCTTGGATCTAAGGCACGCTCTGCTCCATCAATACTGGAGTGGAGAACTCCAAAGAAAGAGTTGTCTCCTGAAGTGGCCAAGACAGAACTGACAGAGGAGGTGGCAACATGGCCAGACCCTTAACTCTGGTGCTGACTGGAACAGGGAAGGAAAATCAGTTGTCAGAGACAAAACCTAATGCAAAGGGGCTAAAGAGGCTGGAAGGATTCCTAGTTGTAGCTAAGCCTACAGAAAGGATCACATCAGCTGTTCAAAGTCGGACAGCTTAATGCTCACAACTGATCTAGAAGACAAGGTAGAAGATATAAGTATATATATATATATATATATATATATATATATATATATATATATATATATCATATACAGCTATCTATCTATATATCTATATAGACAGATAAATATAAAACATACGTGTTTTATATATATATATATATATATATATATATATGGTTCCCTATCAGAAGCCTGAAACACTATAAGCTTGAAAATCAAAATCCTGAAACCAAAAGCCTGAAAACTCAAAATCCTGAAAACCCAAAATCCTGAAACTCAAAATCCTGAAAACACAAATAATGCTAATATGCCAATACAAAGACACTAATATCTACCGACTGACCTTGACCCTAACCCTAACCCTAAGGTCCGTCACTATCGCACACTCACCTGACCCGCGCCCTAACCCTAACTCACTTAAACCGCCCCTAACCCTAATATTTGTCACTATTGCATACATGCCTAACCTGCGCCCTAACCCTAACTCACTTAAACCGCCCCTAACCCTAACATAAAACCAACTGCACACTTACCTGAACCCAACGCATGACCTAACACCACAGGTCTAACAATAGCAAAGCCACAATGACGTCAATATGTCTATTTTGTGTTTTCAGGATTTTGAGTTTCAGGATTTTGGGTTTTCAGGATTTTGAGTTTTCAGGCTTTTGGTTTCAGGATTTTGATTTTCAAGCTTATAGTGTTCCAGGCTTCTGATAGGGAACCATATATATATATATATATATATATATATATACATATATATACATATATATATATATATATATATATATATATATATATATATATATATATATATATATATATATATATATATATATATACACACACACACACACACACACATACATACACCTAATATTATGAATACACATATTTTTTTTATGTACAAGAATGACCATCAAATTATATTCTCGCAAAAACTGTGGAGAGTAAAAGAGAACAAGAATGATCATCAAATTTCTCACACAAAAATTGTGGAGAGTAACACAGCAAATCTAGTCACAAATCCACTGCTAATCTGTTTCTACATAAATGTTTCTAGTAAATGCTGTTGTAAATGTAATTCCAAAAAATCCAGTGTATACAATAGTGCACACAGATTTTTTCAGAAGTTCAGTTCAATGTGGCCTCTTTTCAGGTATCACAATTTCAGTATTCCTCAATACTGATTATACAGCTTTTTTTTACTGAAGACAGTAAATTAACAAAAGTTACATATTTAATAGATCTGATTGATCACTGTCCATACATTGTAATACTTGGACTCGTCTCCAGAGGTGTATACTCTGCACAACTTACAATCTTGGCCAAACCAAAAGTCCTCCCCTCCTCTCAAAATGCACTGCTGAGCGGATTCTCCAGAATGTATTATGCTGTAACATCCTAAGAAAGCAATTAATATACCCAGTTCCAAACATATAAAAATAATATATAGAAATGCATATATAATATATAAATAAACAAATATATACCTTATACAAATGATTGATATCAACATAAAAAAACAAAAACATATCAACTATTCATTATATTGATAACACTAAACATTGAAACTGAGTAGATTGCAATAGGTAACAAATTTCCTTTCCTGATATACCACTCAGAACCTTACTACACATTCAGCACAAATGTGTCCAAAAGTAACAGTGTTATAGAAAGGGCTTTTTTAAGGTAAGCTGCACATCAGGTTTAGTGTGCATTACTAAGGTGAGCAAGGGGGGCTTTGCTTTTTGAACATTTGCAGGCAAATGTTTCATATACGCATTGTATTACCTGAGGCTTAACAGTTGAAAGTAAATAAGAATGATGCAAGACTGAGAAACTAGCTCCTATAATGAAAAATATCAACACTGGCAAGAGCAATTTGTGATGTGTAGTAAAAAAAAAATGGTGCTGTAACTCACTTGTGACAGAGATGAAAATATAATTATAGTGAAAAAAATGTCAACAAGTTTTTGAATGGGTTCCTATTAGAAGACCGAAGACGCATTCTTTCGAATGCGGCTTGGTCAAGCTTAAAAGACTGAAACGGTAAAAGGGGAAGAGGGGAAGCACCAGGCACTTCCTTAAACATTTAGATGTGTATTGTAGATGTCCATGATAAATTTCTGTCTCAGGTTCAAAGGGGGATACTTTGAGAACCTAGAATCAGGTGACCAGATATGGTCATTCTGCCAGCCCTAGAAATAATATTTTTTAGATATTACAGGGAGCAATCTCAGAGCATTGAGTATTCTATCTTGGGCCTGACAACAAAAAGGACCATTCATTACATCATCTGCTTTGCTCTATCAAGTAAGTAGGGAATATTAATTCCCATAGATTCAGTCACGAAAATATAGTGAAGCTTAGTTTAGATATTGTTTTTTTTTATTTGTCTGAGTCTTTTCATCAATGTTGTTTTCAGTATTTACTGTGATTGAGCTCTGTGGTTTACTGTAAATATATATTCAGTATTTTCATGCTCTTTTATTATTAAACATATTGAGAACTTTTATTGTGGCTGTTCCTTTGAAAGTACTTAACCTTTGAGAGTGCTTACATTTATTTGGTGACGCTATGTGGGCCACTCCAGAAGGCCTAGCTGTCTTGGTCAACTACTGTCATTTGTATTAGTATTAATATTACACAGTATAATTGGGCATCCATTGTTAAGGGCCTTACAGTAGCTGATTGTGGAGTGTCTGGTGGTGGTGATAACTACCTTATATACTGGGCCAGAAAGTGGCACAGCAGGTAAATCTGTGCCAGTCTTTCCCAGGTGTGTGTGTGTCTGTGTGTGTGTGTGTGTGTGTGTGTGTGTGTGTGTGTGTGTGTGTGTGTGTGTGTGTGTGTGTGTGAAAAATTAAATCTCCAAGAGTGTGCGTGTGTCAGCTACTTGGGGCAGGGACACAAAGCACTGGTTTCTCAGACAGGGTGGGGGAGGACTTGGCTTAGACACTCAGCTGAGGACCTAAACCTACATCTGTACTAGTGGAGAGTCTTACTGGGGACCTGGAGGGAGGGATCTGGAGGGAGATACTTATTTTTCTTTTGGCTGCTCCCATTAGGGGGTTGCCACAGCAGATCATCTGTTTCCATTTCTTCCTCTCCTCTCATCTGGCTCTGTCACACCAACCACCTGCATGTCCTCTCTCACCACATCCATAAACCTTATCTTAGGCCTTCCTCTTTTCTTCTTACCTGGTAGCTTCATCCTTAGCATCCTTCTCCCAATATACCCAGCATCTTTCCTCAGCACGTGTATAAACCAATGCAATCTTGCCTCTCTGACTTTGTCTCTAAACCATCCAACCTGAGATAACCTTGTAATATACTCAGTTCTAATTCTGTCCATCCTCCTCACACCCAGTGCAAATCTTAACACCTTACCTCTGCCACCTCCAGCTCTGAGTCCTGTCTTTTTGTCAGTGCCACCATCAACAACCCATATACATAGATGGTCTCACTACCATCTTGTAGACCTTCCCTTTCACTCTTTCTGGTAAACGTCTGTCACAAATCACTTCTGACACTCTTCTCCCCCACTCCACTCTGCCTGTACTCTCTTCTTCACCTCTCTTACACACTCACCATTACTCTGAATTGTTGATCCCAAGTATATAAACTTATCCACCATCGCCAACTCTACTCCCTGCATCCCTCACCATTCCTCTGTCCTCCCCCTCATTCACACACAAATATTATGTCTTAGTCCTGCTGAATGTCATTCCTCTCCTCTCTAGAGCATATCGCCAACTGTCCAGGGTCTCCTCAACATGTTCCCTACTCTCAATACAAATCACAATATTATCCACAAACATCATAGTTCATGGGTACTCTTGTCTGATCTTGTCTGTCAACCTGTCCATCACCATTGCAAATAAGAAAGGGCTCAGAGCTGATCCTTGATGTTAATCTCACCTCCATCCTTAACACATCCATCACTCCTACTGCAGATCTCACCACTGTCACACTGCCCTCATACATATCCTGTAGCACTCTTACATACTTTCTGCCACTCCCAACTTCCTCATACAATACCACAATTCCTCTCTAGACACACTGCCATATGCTTTCTCTAAGTCCACAAAGACACAATGCAACTCATTCTGATCTTTTCTATAATTCTCCATTAACATGGTAAACATCACATCTGCAGTGCTCATAGGTTCATAGGTTCAATCTAGGCTATCTGCCCTAGGGCATTTATAAGCCTAGCCAGAGTGTGTTTGGCTTTCACCACCCATTTTAAATTAATTTTGCTATGCCCTTTTTCGAGGTTAGTATACTGTGCCTCTGTCTAACAGTGACACAGAAGTGATACCCGGGGTAAACCAACGATCTCCCATCCACTCATCAAGATTCCTCTTGAAGAGAGTCAATGAGGGACTCTGCATAACCTGGACTGGGATTTTATTCCAGAGTGAAGGGAGCCTCTGGGTTATGAATCTGTCCCTCCAGCATGTCCTATTTATTTCAGTGCTGAGGTTCAAGTCTCTCGAGCGCTTAGCTCGATGGGATTTGGATTTTCTGAGGTGCAGCATGTCCATTAATTCCGGGTTGGACATGACTTTATACATCAGGCACAGATCGCCTCTGAGCAGGCGGTATGCCACTGAGTAGAGCTGGAGTTTCTTTAACTGGGCAGTATATGGCATCTGTTTGAGCCCTTTGATCCCCTTGGTGAGGTACTTTTGGGGTCTTCCCAGTTGCTGCAGGTGTCTGGTAAGGTACATCCCAAAAGGGGCATTGTACTCAATTATGGGCCTGATGAGGGATGAATAAAGAGGCCCGATAACCTCCCCTGATCTAGATGTGAATCCCTTCATGATTAGGTGGGCTATATAAAATGTTTTTCTAACCACTTTGGCCACGTGGTTGTCAAATGAGAGATTGCTATCAACTTGGGTCCCCAGGTCCCTAATTACTTCTTCTGTACTTAATGGATTACCACCTATGTGGTAATTTGCGGGCACTTTGTTTTTGCCAAAGGGGATGACTATACACGTTTTGGCGTTTAGCTTGAGGCCATGGCTCTGGCACCAGTTGTCTGTTTCTATGAGGCCCTTTTGGAGGATGCTTGTGTCGGCTGGAGAGTCTATTATGGCGCCCAGTTTGCAGTCATCTGCGAACTTGGTCAGCCACAGCCCTTCTGTGTTGGCCTTTACCTCCGAGAAATATATACCGAACAAGAGAGGTCCCAGGACTGAGCCTTGTGGGACGCCACTTGTAACTGGTTTGGAGTCTGACATGGCTCCAGCAATTCTAACCATGTGGGTTCTGTCCTTGAGCCAGTTTGCAACCCATCTAGTGACATAGGGGTTTATATTTAAGCTGGAGCTTATCTATAATGCCCGAGTGGGGTATTGTATCGAAGGCTTTTGCGAGGTCCAGGTAGGTGGTGTGGACCACCTTCCCCTCGTCAATGGCCTTGGTGACTGTTTCAAAGAAATCAACCAGGTTTAAGAGGCAGGATCTGCCCTTAACAAAGCTGAACTAGCTAGGATCCAGTGCCTGTAGGTCTCCAATATCTTTATTTATGAGGTCCATGATGATCCCTTCCATAGCTTTGCAGACCAAGCTAGTTAGGCTTATGGGGCGATAGTTTCCAGGATCCATTGAGGCACCACCTTTGTGGAGAGGGACCACTGTTGCTGTAGGCCACCCTTTGGGTACATATCCTGTAGTAAGGCTGAGATTGAACAGTAGTTTTATGTTTGGGTTTAGCTCTTCTTGGAGTTCATGTAGGACACAGCCCGGGACAATGTCTGGTCCCATTGATGCTGTGTTTTTTGCTTTGGAGAGGGCGGCTCTTACCTGAGCATCTGAGATGTCAGGGGGGCAGCACTCTGCTGGGATAGATATTTGCCCTTTTGGTGGGGGGGGGGGTTTGCGCTGAACCTTTCAGCTAGGATGATGGCAATGTCTGTGGGTTCGGTGTATTTTTTGTCATTTTGGACTAATTCTGAGCATATCTGGGAATTCCCACCCAGGTTCCTAACATAACTAAAGAAAGCCTTGTAATTATCCTTAGTGTCCTGTGCAATTTTTCTCTCTAAGCTGGCCTTAAACGATTTTATGAGTGCCCATAGTTTTTTGCTAATACTGATCAGAGATGCCTTTCCTTTTTGGGATTTTGCTCTATCATGTAGTAGCTTCCTCCTTCTATTGTACAGTTTGTTTATGGCTGGGGTGCACTAGACAGGACGTCTGCCTTTGGAGGACTGGGTCTTGGTTTAATTTGGGATTGCATGATCCATGCATTCCTGAATGTGTTCATAGAATGCGTTTATAAAGGATTCTGAGGTCTGGGTCGTATTTTCCACAGGCCCGGTGGCTTTGAAGGATTCTATCTCGGCTTTGAGGAGTGTGAAATTTGCTTTAGAGAAGTTTTCACTGTGGTTTTCAGGGCAGGGGTTGGGGTCGGGATGTGAATATCCAGTGAGATTAGTTTAAGGTCTGATCTTACCAGTGAAGGATACACTTCTGGTCTGGAGCAGAGTCCCCATGGTGGTGATGATCAGGTCCAGTATGTTTTCCCCTCTTGTGGGAGTGGTAACAAGTTGTTCCATAGCATTTGAGTTTATAAATTCTAGGAACCTTTAGGCTAGGGTGTTGGAGCTAGAGTAATGCTCCCAGTCTATGTTTGGGTAGTTGGAGTCACCCAATATAATGGTGTTTGGAGAGACCTTCATATTTTCCAGTGTTCTCAGGAAGGCCGTGTGGGTTTCCTGGGTTTGGGAGGGTAGTCTGTAGCAGGCTATAAACTGGAAGGCAGTTTTACCCACTGTTAGTTGCACATGGATAGTCTCTGATGCTTATTGCTGTGCCACCAGCCTGGAGGTGTGGGTATCTTTGACGAATATTGATACTTCCCCTCCTTTTGTGGTTCGGTCCAGGTTTTGGGGGCTGAAAAGCATGGTAAGAGGTATAACCTGGTAGTGCTGGGGTGCTCTTGGGAGCCTTGAACCAGGTTTCTGTTACTGCACAGATATTGATGTTCTCCATGCTAAGGAGAGTTTCGAGTGCGTGCATCTTGAGGTTTAGACTTCTGGTGTTGATTAGCATTACTCTTAGTTTCTTATCCCTTGTGATACCTATGGAGGTGGGTTTGTCTTTTGAGCCTTGCCTCAAAAGGCACTATGGGGGTAGCAAGAGCCTTTGCCAATATCTGAAAACCCAGGGGTGACAGGTGCAAGCCGTCCCTAGCGAAGCATCGTGGCTTGTCGAGCATGTCATCCCAGGCTGACAGGCATTGGATCCCCTTTGAATGACACCAATACTTAAGCCAATTGTTGAAATTGATCATCTTGTCTTCATATTGTGGCATCATTCTTGGTGAGGGTAAGATGCTACTCAAGGTCAGGGTCATACCGGCCTGGGCTACATGCTCAGAGAGCTCCTCTATGTCTCTTTTCATGTAGTCCAGGGAGGTATGTCTCAGGTCATTCACACCACCATGGACAATGACTGAGTCATATTTGTACTTGCCTTGGAGTGACCTGATTGCTTGTGTTATGTGGCGGATCCTAGCGCCTGACAGGCAGCTCACCGTGACCTTCTCCTTGTTCAGCCTGGTGAGCGGGACATCAGTGTGCCTGATGATAGAGTCACCTGTTACAAGTGTATCAGGTGTGTTGTTTAGCCTTAAGGGCTGTGACTGTTTGGCACACTGGCTTTGTGAGCTATGTGTTGCACGTGTTTTGTTTTGGGGTAGCGGTTACTTGGGTGTCTGCTTTGGAGGTCTCTGCTGCTTAGGCAGCTTTTTATTTAGAGCCTCCGAGTATGTTTTTGTGTGTTTATGTGTTTGGTTTGCTGTCGTGGTAGATCTATGTGAGACTGGAATTGTAGTGAGTGTAGTTTCCTTCTCTTCCTGACTGGTTAGGCCAATACTGAGTTGAGAGAGCTTAGACTCCAGTATGGCTATATGGTTGCATCTCTCACATGTGTTGGAATTTGTTGGGAGGAGGAGAGGGTTGTCTGTATACATGAGGCAGTTGTAACATTGCCTCAAGATTCCCAGATTCACCAGCTGGACCAGAGAGGAGATTGACAACTGACCTTTGGACATACTAGAATAGAATTGGGAATTCCTTTATAATTGAAAAAAAAAGGGCCAGTGGGGAACAGGGTACTCAAGGGGAGTTTGTGACGATGTAGTGCTTTTAATTTTTTAGTGCTGACTTATATAATTGCTTTAGTGAGCAAGTGCCAGGTAACTTAAATGCAATGTGTTACAGGTAACTTAAAAATGACAAACAGTAACTTTCTTTCAAGTGAAACAAGGAAATAAGTACAGTAAGCAATGCAGATATCACTAGGGATCCACAGAAGCGCTGAAACGCCGCATTTTAGGTGGAATTAGCATTTCAAGGAAATAACAAGCAAACAAACAACAAGCATACAAACAAAGCTAGATTCAGCAGACCTGGATCTAGTCTATGCTACAGCAAACAAGGTGTACCAATTTCAGTAAGAAACAGTTCAAATATGCAGGCACTATAAGCCTTTAACCAGAAATTCCCAGCTCAGAAGGGCAGAGTCTAGCCTCTCCTCCCACAAGAGTGCAGACCACGAACCTTCTTTATGTGAAATAACTGGCCTGAAGCCCAAATGCTTAAACCAGAACTAATAGACTTTTAGAATAACAGACACTGAGCCCTCAATCAGCAGTTCCCAACTTAGAAGGATGTAAGCTACCTGTCCTGCCACCACAGTGCAGGCCACAAACCTTCCTAATGTAAAACAATTGGTCTGAAGCCCAAGTGCTTAATCCAAAAGACTTAGAATGATAGCTATACTTTAATCAAGTTACTACCAAGCAGTAATAAATACAACTGAATACTTTAAAGAATGCCTGGATTAGTGCTCAAGTTATACAAACAAAGCTAGATTCAGCAGGCCTGGATCTAGTCTATGCTACAGCAAACAAGGTGTAACAATTTCAGTAAGAAGCAGTTCAAATATGCAGGCACTATAAGCCTTTAACCAGAAATTTCCAGCTCAGAAGGGCAGAGTCCAGACTCTCCTCCCACAAGGGTGCAGGCCACGAACCCTTTTAATGTAAAATAACTGGCCTGAAGCCCAAGTACTTAAACCAGAATTAATACACTTTTAGAATAACAGACACTGAGCCCTCAATCAGCAGTTCCCAACTTAGAAGTATGTAAGCTACCTGTCCTGCCACCACAGTGCAGGCCACAAACCTTCCTAATGTAAAACAACTGGTCTGAAGCCCAAGTGCTTAATCCAAAAGACTTAGAATGATAGCTACACTTTAATTAAGTTACTACCAAGCAGCAATAAATACAACTGAATACTTTAAAGAATGCCTGGATTAGCGCTCAAGTTAT
This sequence comes from Protopterus annectens, assembly GCF_019279795.1. Lineage (NCBI taxonomy): Eukaryota > Metazoa > Chordata > Ceratodontiformes > Protopteridae > Protopterus > Protopterus annectens. The sequence goes on along the minus strand of NC_056741.1, from coordinate 1,804,734,487 downwards.
ACAAAGCTAGATTCAGCAGGCCTGGATCTAGTCTATGCTACAGCAAACAAGGTGTACCGATTTCAGTAAGAAGCAGTTCAAATATGCAGGCACTATAAGCCTTTAACCAGAAATTCCCAGCTCAGAAGGGCAGAGTCCAGACCACGAACCCATTTAATGTAAAATAACTGGCCTGAAGCCCAAGTGCTTAAACCAGAATTAATACACTTTTAGAATAACAGACACTGAACCCTCAATCAGCAGTTCCCAACTTAGAAGGATGTAAGCTACCTGTCCTGCCACCACAGTGCAGGCCACAAACCTTCCTAATGTAAAACAACTGGCCTGAAGCCCAAGTGCTTAATCCAAAAGACTTAGAATGATAGCTACACTTTAATCAAGTTACTACCAAGCAGTAATAAATACAATTGAATACTTTAAATAATGCCTGGATTAGTGCTCAAGTTATACAAACAAAGCTAGATTCAGCAGGCCTGGATCTAGTCTATGCTACAGCAAACAAGGTGTACCAATTTCAGTAAGAAGCAGTTTAAATATGCAGGCACTATAAGCCTTTAACCAGAAATTCCCAGCTCAGAAGGGCAGAGTCCAGCCTCTCCTCCCACAACTGTGCAGACCACGAACCCTTTTAATGTAAAATTGTCAGATATGTAATGGCTTACATTACATATCTGACATGGCTTAGTGGAAAATCACTTCTGATATAGTGTGTAGGGTCCTGGGTTTGAGCCTTGCAAAGGCTGTTTATTTTTCATGTTAGACATAGCCCCTTGCTGACCCTCTTCAAGCGAAATTTGGACGCGTGGATGGGAAATCGCAAATTCACCCCTGGGATCTCCCCAGTGTCCCTGCTAGACAGAGGCACAGTAAACTAATCTTAAAAGGGTACCTTCTGTGACCTACTTTACAGATGCACAGTAGGCAAATCTAATAGGGAGGCGAAAGCCAAATACACTCTGGCTAGGCTTATAAATGCCCTAGGGCAGATAGCCTAATATCTACCTATGAACCTATGAAAATAACTGGCCTGAAGCCCAAGTGCTTAAACCAGAATTAATACACTTTTAGAATAACAGACACTGAGTCCTCAATCAGCAGTTCCCAACTTAGAAGGATGTAAGCTACCTGTTCTGCCACTACAGTGTAGACCACAAACCTTCTTAATGTAAAACGACTGGTCTGAAGCCCAAGTGCTTAAACTAAAAGGCTTACAATGAGTTACACCAAGCAGTAATAAATACAATTGAGTACTTTTAAGATGATGCAAAAGCAAAATAAAGTAGGAAGAAACACAAATACAGTAAAAGCAGATACATTTTATTTTTTTTTGAGTGAGCAAATGAGATGGGCCCAGGAGTTACAGGACAGAAACAAGTGCAAATGCAGGCCTTCAAATCAGAAAGTTGAGAGAGATGGAAGACCGCCCAAACGGCCAATAACTACAAATGCTGGGCCACAACCACTCCTTATGTAGTAGACAGGTTACCTAGTGCTTACCACTCCCACTGATAAGCTAGAAGGCTTCCCTCCAACACAGAAAGGCTTGGGGGGCTCAGAAGCTTACAAATAGTCCTGGATACAGCAAATCTGATCTGGAACACTAATTACAGGAAAGGAAGGAAACAGGCTTACAATTTTTTTTTTTTTCAGAAAAGTAGTAAAAACAATTCACATGCAGTGCAAGCTGGCACACTTGAGTATGTAGCAATATTAGTCCACACACAGTTTGAAAAAAATGTAATTAAATTAAAAACGACTAAAAGCAAGTGCAGAAAGGGTTTATTAGGTAGAATGCGGTAAAGAGATGGGACTGGGGGAGTGTCCTAGATCAAATCTACATTGGGGCGGGCACTGCAAAAGCCACCAAATTTAAACTACAACCAAGAACAGGGGGGTGGGGTGGGGAAGACAGTTTCAACAGAGATGTGAGGAATCACAGTGCAAATTTTAAAACCAAAAAATATATACTGATCTCTGTATATTTGCAGAACAGTAAGACAACAGATATCTAAGCAACAATTTAGCTCTATAATACAGAATAATACAGAAAAATATACTCAGCTCTATATATTTGCAGATAGTCTTGTAAGGCTGTCTCTCAACACACAGGTTCCACTTTAAATGCTGAAACCATACTGCTGCTCACTAATCATCATCTCCCTTCTTAACATAGCTTCTTCTACTCTTTCCCATAACTTCATGCTGTGGCTGATCAGTTTTATCCCTTTGTAGTTACTACAGCTCTGCACATCACCCTTATTCTTAAAAATTGGTACCAATACACGTCTCCACTCCTCAAGCATCCTCTCACTTTCCAAGATTTTGTTAAACAATCTGGTTAAAACCTCACTGCCATCTCTCCTAAACACCTCCATGCTTTCACAGGTATGTCACAGGTATGTCATCTGGAACAACAGCCTTTCCATTCTTCATCCTCTTCATAGCTGTCCTTACTTCCTCCTTGCTAAGCCACTGCACTTCCTGATTCACTATCCCCACATCATCCAAACATCTCTTTCTCTCCCATTCTCCTCATTCATAAGCCCCTCAAAGTACTCTTTCTATCTGCTCAACACACTCTCCTCACCTTTGAGTACATTTCCCTCATTATCCTTTATCACCCTAACCTGCTGCACATCATTCCCAGCTCAGTCCCTCTGTCTAGGCAATCAGTACAGGTCCTTTTCCTCCCTTCTTACTGTCTAACCTTTCAAACAACTCACCATATGCCTTATCCTTAGCCTTTACCATCTCTCTCTTCACCATACCCCTCATCTCCTTGTACTCCTGTCCACTTTCTTCATCTCTCTGACAATCCCACTTCTTTGCCAACCTCTTCTTCTGTATAATCTCCTGTAGTTCCTCATTCCACCACCATGTCTCTGTGTCCTCCTTCCTCTGTTCTGATGTCACACCAAGCACCTTTCTAGCTATCTCCCTTACCACCTCTGTTGTGGCTGCCCTGCTATCTGGTAACTCTTCGCTGACAAAAAGTGCCTGTCTTAACTCTTCCCTGAACTCCACCTTACAGTTATCCTTTTTCAACTTCCGACATTTAATCCTTGACACTGCCCTCACTCTCCTCCTCCTCTTCTTGATTGCCAGCATCATCCTACAGACCACCATTGTATGCTGCCTATCTACACTTTCCCCTGTCACCACTCTGCAGTCTCCAATCTCCTTCAGACTGGCCCTCTTGCATAGGATATTATCCATCTGTGTGCATCTTCCTCCACTCTTATATGTCACCCTATGCTCCTCCCTCTTCTTAAAATACATATTCACCACAGCCATGTCCATCCTTTTAACAAAATCCACTACCATCTGACCTTCTGCATTCCTCTCCTTAAGACCATACCTACCCATCTCCTCCTCATCCCCTCTGTTCCCTTCACCAACATACCCATTGAAATCATCTCCAATCCCCACTCTTTCACCCTTGGGTACACTTTCCACCGCTTCATCCAACTTGCTCCAAAAATTTACTTTCTCATTCATCACAGACACAACTTGTGGAGCATATACACTAACAACATTCATCAACACACCATCAATTTTCGGCTTCATAAACATCACCCTCTCTGACACTCTTTTCACCTTCAAAACACTCTTGACATACTTTTCTTTCAGGATTACACTTACCCCATTTCTCCTCCAATCCACACCATGGTAGAACAATTTGAACCTGCCCCCGATACACCTGGCCTTACTCCCCTTCTATTTGGTCTCTTGCATGCACAATTTGTTAACCTTCCCTCCCTCTCCATCATATTAGCTAGTTTTCTCCCTTTACCAGTCATACTGCCAACATTCAAAGTTCCTACCCTCACTTCCACACTCCTAACTTTCCTCCTTTCCTCCTACCTCTGGGCATGCCTTCCCCCTCCTCTTCTCCTTTGGCCAACAATAGCCCAATTTCTACCAGCACCGTGTTGGCTAACAGTACTGGAGGCGGTCACTGTTAACCCAGGTTTCAACTGATCTAGTACGAAAACCTGTATTGTTGTCTGCATATTTGATCTGGCAAAAATTTTACACTGGATCCCCTTCCTGACGTAACCCTCCCCATTTATCTGGGCTTGGGAGTGGCATGAAGAAATACACTAGCTTGTGCATCCCCCAGTGGCAGAGGCATGGGAAGAAAATCTCCACTTAATAACATTACATACCAAACATACAATAATGATGATTTTTATACAGTGAAAGATAACATGACATAAGTATAATATTTTAAGAACAATTGCACAAAAATAGTAAGCTAGGTAGAAAATAGCACAGTTTGTGTGTTCTTACAATATTACAGCTAGTCAAGTTATAATGCAAGTTAAGCTATAGGGTATATATTACAGTCCTGGGCTACAGTTGATATAAGAGTAGAAGTGCATGTTTACTGCTGGGAGAATCAAAAACAAGTTAGTGTAAAGTTATTTTGTCATCAGTTTGTGTTCAATAATAACAGAGAAGAACATCAAATGAGAAGTAAGGGAGGGAGAGGAGAGGATGGGAGTCATTGCGAAAGGAGAGATGTTGATGGAATAGCTATTGTTGGTTAAAAGGAACATGACTTACTTGTTAAGCTTGATAAGGGATATGTAGGGTGAGGGAAAGATGAATGGAAATAGGTTAATATGTTAGTTTTTATGAGTAGGAGAGGTAAAGTAGTAGCTGAATTACTTAGCTTGGACTGTTACAAGAGCAAAGCTGTGAGTCAGTTAAATAATTTTTGAGTAGTTTTTTAAATTGAGTGGGGTTAAGGATAGCTCTAATAGAAGGAGGAAGTGCATTCCAGGTTTTTGCTACTTGAGAGGAATATAGAGAATCACATGCGGTATTTGTAGATTTGGTAACCTGTAGTAGTGATTTATTTGCTGAGCGAAGAGTACGATTATTGGAATAGGGTTGTATAATATTTAGGACAGCTGGTGTTTTCTCAGATTGATAAAGTAGTTTATGAGCCATGGTTAACTGAGTATAAGCTGAGAGTTGTGGTAATTCAAGCTAGGAAAGTTTTTGTAAGGCGTGACAGTGGTGTGTCCTATGCATGTTGCAAATTTTGCTATTTTGTTATGGCATGTTTCTAATTTAAGTCTGATTTTTTTAAGATTGGTAAGTATGGGGGAGGCATTGATGATTGTTGACAGGATGTGGGTTCTGGCTATAGCTACCATAGTAGTTAATGTAAGAAATCTTTTGTTTGTGTATAGTGTACCCATTTTTGTGTGCATCTTCTTAATTGTTTGTGCTAACTGTAGGTCAAAACTCATCTTATTATCAATTATGACTCATAGTATCTTTCTTTGTGAATTGGATGACATTTTTGTACTATTATTAGCAGTAACGTAAAAGATGGGTGGGGGGTCTGAGGGTCTGGTGGGTTGAAAGATCATGAGTTTGGTTTTGTTAAAGTATGAGCTGTGAGTTAGTTAGCTATAACTCAGTTTCTGTGAAGGACTTTTGTGTCATGCCTTGAAGCTGTTGTATGGTAGCTGCTGAACATATGAGTATAGAATCATCTGTATATTGGATTATGGAAGGATAGGTGGGTGGCAGTGTTGAGGCCATTAGTAAATATACTGAAAAGAAGAGGACCAAGGATGGATGCCTGTGGGACTCCATGTGTGACTGGAAGTAGGGGGTGATAGTTCTTGAAGCCACTTTACAGCTTGACAGCCTGTTAAGTAACTTTGGAACCATGTAAGGGCAGAGGGACTGAGGTTAAGGTTGGTAACAGCAGTCAGTAGTTTGTGGTGGGAAACTGTATCAAAGGCCTTAGACATATCTAGAAAGACCAATGATACTATTTTCCTTCGTTTCTGAATTTATGGTGTTTGTAAAGCTGAGAAGGGCAGTTGTGGTACTGTGATAGGGCCTGAAGCCGTGTTGGGTTTGGCAAGTAAATTATTGTTTGTTAGATACTGCAGGAGTTGAGAATGGATGCACTTTTCCAAGAAGTTTAGATAGTGGGGACAGAATGGTGATAGGTCTAGAATTTGTGAGTTCAGCTGAATTCCTGCCTTTATGTAAGGGTATTATGTGTGATATTTTCCAGGTAGGTGGGACATTTTGTTCAGCTACGGACCAATTAATAAGTATTGATACAGGGTGGGAAATGGCTTTGGCTGCTATATTTAGAAATTCAGTTGGTAAGTTATCAGCTGCTGTTGTGGTAGGTTTGAGTTTCTTTAGTAGTTTTTCTATGGTACTTGTGGATATGGGTTAGAATAAGAAAAGTATTATTATTATTGATAGTTGGTCTGTCTAGGTGCTGATGATAGATGGGTGGATTATTTTTGGTTAGGGATAGAATAATATTGTCATCTGTACTGTCATCAGTGTTATATTGTATTGTATTTTTATCATCTGTTATCCTGTAAAGCAGAAAACTATATATGAATACTGTTATCCTGATTGTTAATATCTTGTACTTATTGCACTGTTAGTGTTTATACTTTGTAATTTGGAACTTTTCTCCTTGGCTCTCCGCTGAAAAAGGTCACCTGCCCAGTCAGACAGACTAACCCGGTCAACAAATGTCAAATAAATAAATAATACTTTCAGTGGAATATTTGTTAAATTGTTTGGCAGTGGTACCTAAGCTATCTGGTAAATTAAGGAGAGGGGTTGTTGTTTGTCCAGGATAATGTTTTTTTTGGTTGTACTCCAGAATTTTTGTGGATCTTTTTTGTTGCTTCCCTTGTAAATTAGTGTAATAATTTTTGTTTTGTCTATTTGTCTTGTTGTCCACAAATAGTCTTTTCCTCACAACACTAATATGCAGGCAGGGGATAAGTCTATTAGTTTCTTCCTTGCAGGACAGCAGCTCCAGGTTTCAGTGACACCTTCCAGATTGCCTTCATTCTTTCCACATAGCTCACTAGAGACTTCCTTAAAATCATCTCTAGATTCAGGGGTCAGGAATATATCATCTTTGGAGGTTGTAGCCGTGGTATATACACATAGGCAGCTACTTCTTATTTGCTGCATTGAAAGTTGCCTGTCTCTGATTTACCTGCTGCTTCCCAGGCTATACACAGTCACTATGCCACAACCCCCCCCCCCCCAAGCATAGAAGCACTGCTTCTAGTTCTACTGGATGATGATGGATTTTAAAACTATAAGGATGGCACATCAAAGCCCATCAGGATGATTCTGGGTTGTAATTCTTTTGATGTAGTAGAGTGCTATGGTCAGTGAGTGACACAAATTCACTGCCCAATAAAAAAGTATTTACGGTGGTGAAGGCCCATATAATAGAAAGACATTCTCTCTACAGCTGAAAAAAGTCTCTCAACATTGCTGAGTATTCCACTTAGTTACTAAAACAGGATGCTCATCCCAATCTATAATCTTGAGAAAAATTGTGTCTATGTCTACACCTGAGAGGCACCTGTGTGCTTGGAAAAGTCTGGAGCTAGTAGTTGGAGCTAGTAGTAATTGCTCTGAAAGCAGCATTTTTAGTTGCCTAAATACTTACTCTGCTTCAAATGACCACCTAAGCACTTTGTCAGCTCAGTAAGGGCATGCAGTAAGAAACTGTTTACAATAATAGTTGTCCTGTAGTAAAAGTGTTTTAAGTTATTCCTTAGCAGCTGACACTGTCCAGGTTTGTACTGCTTTAACTTTTTCAGACCATGGTTTCACGATCCCTTGGTCTAGTACTTAGCAAAAATAGGTGGCATCAACCATGCCAGACTGGCTTAGCAGTAAATGCAGCTTGAGACAGGGAATCTAAAATGGCTTGAACTACAGAGAGGTGGTTTTGTCAAGCTTCATAACCCAACCAGGTTGGTATGGTGGTTTAAGTATTTTGTACATTACCATTTGGAATGTTGCAAGTGCTCCATGGTGAACAAAATGAAACTGTAAGAGAAGGATTAATCTGATGTGAAAAAATACCACCTTTTTTCTTAGCTTCTGGGGCTTTAGGAATTTGTCAGTAGCCTCTGATTAGACACAAACTGATCAGAAAAAGTATAGTTCTGAAATTAGTAGAAGTTCTAACAGATCATTGAAGCTGAAGCTTAAGCTATTTCTGTTGTATCCTGCCTCAGATAGATCACTGGTCAGCTGTCAGTGTTTCTGGGCACCTTCCACACACACAATAAATGCCAGTGGCTTGAGCAGATCTACAAAAAGAGCAGTTTGGGTGTCAAAAAGCTTCAGAGCTTTCTTGCCTCATGAAGGAAGGCCATAGCCCTGAAAGGAAAAAATATGCTAGAAAAGGAAAATCCAACAGTAAAACATATGCAGCTATATACACAAAGGCATATGAAGCCACACCCTGGAAATACAATAAAAACAAAACAAGGGCATGGAGGAGGGGACAGCTACTGCAACAGTAATCTATTAGACCACCTACTGTTATGCTAACTTAACTTACACAACTATATTATGTTCAGCATCAGATCACTGTTGCAGCATCCTATGCTATTTGAGAAGATTACTATAGCTTAGGGACAAACAGGGAGAAGAAGAAATTTTAAAATCTAAGAGCCCCAGGATAATGGTCCTAGCAAAAATTGTTCTGGAGATGGAAAATTAATCTAGCTTGTAATGTTTTGTGAAAGTATGCACAGAGGACCAAAGTTACTGCTTCTAGAAAACATCAAGTCCACCACTTTCTAGAATGTAATAGATAAAGTCAAAGTGGGCTCTATTTCTGCCTGGAAATGGCTTGTTATGCTGATAAGAGTAAAATAAAATAGCAAGAAACAACCATTTAGAAAATTGCCTACTTTGACACTGATAATCCTTTTTTCTTTTCTTCACAGGAGACAAATAGCTGATTCAATCTCCTGAAGGATTTTCTTCTGCTCAAGTTGTAAACGAGGTGCCTGTGGACATCCAGAGCATAAAAGATTCTTTCTCTTTTGTTGTTACTCACTTAAGATAAATTCTACAAACACTTCAGGTATAAAAGATGGATTTCTTCTCATAGAAACCCTGTCCTGAAGGAAAATGAGGTAGGGTTGGCTTACCGTACAAGCTTGTGAATACCCATCTTGCTGAAGTTAGAACAATGAGTGACACAGTTTTCTAAGTAAAAAAACTCAAACTAACTTGATGAGCTGGTTCAAATGGTAGAAATGTAGTTCTTGAGCATAAAGTTAAAATCCAAAGGATGCACCACCTGTTTTCTAGACGGATGGATGGAGATATAAAACCCCTTTCAAAAACTGCTAGACTTGAGGACAGGCAAAAAATGAGAAACCTAAGGGGAGACAAGTAGAAATGACCAACAGATGAATCTTGACAGAGGAGTAAGAAAGGCCAGATGATAACATCCTAAGAAAACACACAGAAAATCTAGAACCAGAGGCATCCACTTCTTAAATGGGTCTTGTTTTTTTGGGATGGCACTGAAACCTCTTCTACTTACAAATATAAGATATTCTAACAGCAGATTTAACCCTGCTTTGGTATGTGCTGCACGTCCTCAGGAAAAAAAGTGCATAAAGGGTATCAAAACTTTATCATCAAGGCAGTAAAATCATGTGTTTTTGGTTAGGGTGTATCAACCTGTCTAGTTTGAGGAAACCCAATATTTGGGGAAGCTTATGGTAATTACCCTTAGTCAGTTTCAAAAAAAAGGGAGAACCACTGTTGTCTGGGCCAAAAAAAAACAGACATAACCACTATCTTCGGAGAGTATTCCTGGATCTTTAGAAGAACCTTTGATATAAGTAGAAAGGGTGAAAAAGCATATGAGAACATTCCTGTCTATGGGAATAAGAAGGCATCTTTCTTCCAAGCCTGTGTGCAAGGAATCCTGGAGCAGAAGTTCTTTAAATGAAAGTTACATACTTACCATAATGATAAATCCATGCTATCTGTCTCTGTTTGGTTCAATCTGCAGCTTAACATTTCAGATGCAGGCCAAATCCACGAGACTTTAACTCACTGGGCTCCACCTCCCTTATCCAAAATCCCCCTCTCCTCAGCAGATACCTCAGATCAAGTTTACCCTTTTTTAATTCTAGATGCAAATGATATTTCTCACAAAGGAAAAGAACAAAGAACTCCAAGAAAAGGAGAAAAAAAGAGTGTCTCCCATTCAGTCATCTTCAGTGAAGAGACTAGCCAAAAAAGACTGGGGCAGGAGGGAGGAAGGCTTAACACGAATGAGACAGACAAAATGAACATGTTGTTATGCTAAGTACATAACTTTCGTATCTGAAAGTGTCTTGTCTGTCCCACAGGTTGAAGCCATATGGAGTCCCCAATCACGTAAACATCTCTGGCAGGATTTACAGAAGGATATGCTGCAACACAATGGAACTGAAAGAAGCTCTGGACCTAGACTGAATGTTCAGCTTGGAGTGAGAAACAAAGGTGTGATGGTCCACCCAAGTAGCTGTTGCACAAATATCATCTAAGAAAGTTCTGGAAAAAAAAGCTGTAGTAGTAACAGCTCTAGTGGAGTGACCCTTAAGTTTACCATGCAAAGTCTTGCCTCTCAAAGTATAAGCAAAGGAAATACAGTCTGACAGTCACTTGGATAACTTCACTTTAGACACAAGTTTGCCCAGTCTGAATTTCAAAAAGCAAACAACCAGCTGATAGGATTTTCTGAAGGATTTTTCCTATCAAAGTAAAATCTCAAATGTCTATGCAAGTAATGCAGCAAGAATTCACCTTTGTTTGCGAAATTAGGAAAAAATACAGGAAGGAGAATAGACCTATTCAAATTACTCTCAGTGGCTGCTACAGGAAGGAAAAAAGGATTTGTGCTTAGTAAAACCCTATCTTTGTGGAACACCAAATGAGGAGGAGCAGAATCCAGAGCTTGTAGCTCAGATACTCTCCTGGCTGAGGTAACAGCCACCAGAAACAAGGTTTTCCAAGATAACATCTTAGGTCTGAAGTAGCAGAAGGTTCAAAAGGAAGGCCTGCAAGGAACTGCAATATGAAAAACAAATCCCAGTGAGATAAAGGATCCTGAATAGGAAGGCACAAAAGAAATGTGCCTTTGAGAAATGCCTTGGAAATTTCAGAACAGCAAGGGGAATGTTATCCCTACTAACATGAAAATTCAAAATGGCTGCCAGCTGTACCTTGATTGTAGAAAAGCTAGAGCCTGAATTAAACAATTTGGCAAGAAAATCTAAAATTGACTCTGGGGGAGCAGAAAAAATATCAAACTCTCAAAATTCCTTCCACATCTCAAAGCACTTACTAGAATACACTTTCCTAGTAGATAGCTTTTGGGATGAGGACAAAATATGCACAACACTGTCTGACTGCTTGGGATTTCTGGTCATCAAGGAAACTGGAGAAACTATGCAGTTAACTTGAGGGACTGCAAATATGGAGGATCCAGACCTACTGGATGAGAGATGAGATCCAGAGTGGGATTCAGAACCCAAGGAGGGTTTCATAGAAGATGTCACAGAAAGGGGAACAACATCTGAATAGGCCAGAAGGGAGCTATGTGGAACACTGCTGTGCTGCACTGGACTGCCTTCTGAAGAAATTTGGCAATCAAGAGAAATGGAAGAAATGTGTATAGGAGACCCAGGGGTCAAGCATACAGAGCAGCACCTCTGGGTGAGTGCCCCTGAGGAGGAACTAAGGGATAATAAATGATGCATTTGGTGTTGAGGGGGAAAGCAAACAAAAAAAAGATCACAATACAGAGTGCCCCAGTGCCAAAAGATCCAAGCTGCAACGCTTGTATTCAGAGACCACTCGTGAGGAAGAATATTCCTGCTCAAACTGTCAGCCAAAAAGTTATATCTCCCCAGGATGTGTCTTGCAATCAGAAACCATTGTTCTTGATAGAGAGGATAAAAATGTGTTCCCACCTGTTTGTTCAGGTACCAGACAATGGAGGTACTGTCAGTCTGGATTGAAATCACACTGCTAGGGATGACATCCTGAAAGGCCGGCCACTTGTAGAGGACCAGCCTCATCTCCAGGACATTGATGTGAATATTAGCCTCTGCAGAAAACTAGGACCCATGAACTGTCTTCCCTTCGAAATGCCCCCCCCCCATCAAGAAGGGACGCATCCATGGTGACCATGTCTGAAGGATGAGGAAGAATAAACGGTTTTCAGTTGGTCACTATGGGTGACTGGAACTACTATCAAATCTGGTTGTGACAAACTTTTTTTAATCTGATGGGAAAGTCCACTGGATGAGTCAAATAAGATTACAGTACTTAAGAGTATCCACTGCATAGCCCTCATGTGGAGCCTTGCTAAGGGGGACAACCCTACTGAGGCTGTCATGTGTCAAAGAGTTTCAGAAACATAGGAGCTGGAGGTTTTGCAAGGCTAAGTACAGATATTACCTGGAGTCAAAGAATGATGACTATGGAGCTTGGGAACTTGGCTGTTTGAGGGAAAGCATGCAAATGGCAGCCTATGAACTCCAAAGTCTGGACAGTTTAAAGACTTGACTTTAGATAATTGACAGTTATCACCAAATGGTTGCACAACAGATGTAAGGTGTCCCAAACCTTGACCAGAGAAGTTCTTCTGGGGACAGTGAAGAGCCAATCATCCAGTTAAGGAAAGACCTGAAATCCCTGCAGTTTCAGCTAGGTAGCCACCACTGCCATACACTTGGTAAACACCCAAAGGCGGTGATGAGATCAAATGGTAGGGCTTTGAACTGATAATTATCGGCCCCCAGCCAAAAGAGCAAAAACCTTCTGGATGCCGCTCTATCTTGATATGATGATAGGCGTTCTTGAGGTCTATACAGTACATCCAGTCATCCTTCCACAACACAGGTAGAATGGACTACACCATGACCATGCAGAATTTGGTCTGTTTTATGCCCTTAGTAAGAGTGTCTTTAATCTTAGGCCCAAACAAGGAACAGCCATTGAAATGGACGTTAAAGGATGTCTTGATGCAGTCCGCTAAGCTGCACAGCCACACACAAGCTTGGCACTGCATGGCAATGCTGGTGCTAAATGCTCAGGATGCTCCACTGGCTACATTACAAATGAGCCTTATGAAAACATTTGCGATAAACTGAAGAGTAGACAACTGAGTCTGAAGTGTATTTTGAACCTTTGGCAATTGCTGTGTTCTAACATTCCTCAATACTTCATCCACAAGATTGCATGGAAGCCTTGTCAAGTGCGAAAGGTAGTTAAGTGCTCTCAAGGGGAATGTTGCTGAGGCATAACAGCACTTCCCTAGCTGGTCCAAAGCTGAAATTCTCTGTTCAGAGGATGGACCGAGGAACTCTCTACCGAGATTTATTTCTTTGTCGCAGCCGCCACCATGATCATATTTATGGCCAGGCCCTTACTCCACTGCAGCCGATTCTTGGATGGAGCAAGAATTTTGTCAAGATTTTAGGAATGGGCTCCACTGTGCCAGGTTCCTTCCATGCCATCCAAAACACTAGCACATGCAACATGTGACAGATATATGAGTACATCTAGAGGGGGTCCACCCATGAAGTGGATGGGCCCACACCAAAGGCCTCCAAAAAACGACTTCTCTAGAGAAAGAGCTTTGGTGGTCCAGCTCATGCACTGGTGAAGAAGCTCAAAACAGATTGCCAAAGGTGGTGTTAACATGCGGTGACTTAGGGGGGCCCCTCTCCTTCCTTGAGGTTAGTGCCCTCGGTGAGGGAACTCCTTGGGGTAATCCAGGTGCTTCCCCTTTCACCGCCTTTTGCCTGAGACCTCCTGCTCCAGCAACACCAAAGAAAGGGGGAAGAGGTAGGAAGCCCCACAAGGGAAATGGATTGAAGGCCAACATGCATGGGCTGTCCAGTAGCAGGCTGATAACTGGCCACAGATACAAATTAGGAAGCAGTGGGGACACTGTCTGAAGAAGACCAACACATCTCCTAAATGGAGAACATCCTCTCCATGACCTTGATGGATGCAGAAGCTGGCAGCCCAGAATAGACAGTCCCAGTATCTGAAGAAATCAGAGATGTACCTGAACCCAGAGGAGCTACAACTCACCCTGATGTCGAGACCAGAGCCAAGTTGTCAAGGGCCAATGTTCCAAATGTGAGGGATGAACCCAAAATACTGATTATTGAACCCAACCCAGAAGGACTAGCTTCTACTTCATGGCTCCAAAGTCCATTCAGCTCCAATACAGCCAGAGCTGATGAGACAAATGGCATTCTGAGCTGAACATGGTCAAGCGTTCAGATTCGACCCCAAAGCTGGAAACACAGCAGGGCCTGAGGACCTCAGATCGGACCTGAAGGAATAAGACCTAATTGCATTTGAGTCTGCAAGAAGAGCCTGCTCAGCTGGTCCACATCACTGCCCACTGACCTCGATGACATAGCAGATGAAGCCATCAATGGGGGCTTGTTTAAATGGTGGAGGACCTGCCTGTCGGATCCAAGCTAGAAAGACTTGGACCCACTGTGGTGAAGACAATAACTCTGGTGACATTTGCAGAGTGTGAAAGGGGAAAGCTACCTGACCTGGCAGAGTTTCTTTCACCAAAAAGGGAATTGGAACACTTAGTGCTAGAGATGGAGCCTTACTCATGGTTAGGACAGAAGGTGATTGGTACTGAAGAGTCAGAGCAGATACTAGTGTTGAGGCTTCAAGGGCACCCTAAGGTTTTGGAACCTTCAGGTCCAGTGAGCCAGAATTGGGTCCAGGCATGATACGGTGGAGAACCTCTTACAGCTCCCTCTGGAAGAAAAGGTGGGACTTGTTGGAACAGTGCTTTAGACCTGAAGAAAGATCCACGGGGAACAGACCTTTCAACATCAGCTGTGTCCTCCTCTCATTAATGGCCCTGGACCTGAACCCCTCACAAACTGAACAGCAGGAATCAAGGTGGGTAGCCCTCATGTAATACACCCACTTGTCATACGCATGTTGCGAAGGGAGCCTATGCCAAAAAGTGAAATATTTCTTAAACCCCTTATCTATAACTAAGTAGCAACCACTGAAAAATTCACCACATTAAAACTGTACACACAAACACTACACTAACCCTATAAAAACTACCCTATATAGAAAAGGACAAAAGTCAACACAGCAATCAAACATTCTCAAAGGTGGGGAAAAGCTAACCACTAACCACACACACACACACACACACACACACACACACACACACACACACACACACACACACACACACACACGCCATAAGGTTATAAATACTAAAAGCCAAAAATCTATACTTATCTAAGCTATCAGCTATCTCACTAACTATAAACTAAAGAGTAGGGGCAGAAAGGATACCAGAAAAAAGCATAAAAAGGAAATGCTCTATTGGAGCCATGGATTGAGCTGCTGACTGGAATGGTGGCAAACTTGATCTAGAGTATCTTCTGGGGAGTGGGGGATTGTGGGTAGGGGAGGAGGAGCATGGCAAATTGAAGTCTAGTGGATTTGGCTGGTGTCTGGTACAAGTTAGACCAAAAACCCACAGGATGAAGCCAGACAGAGAAGCCAACATTGGATCTGTTTTGAAAGGAAGCAAACAGATCTATTTGAGATGTTCCCCACAACTGGATCAATTCTTAGAAGACCCCAGCTGTAATTTCCACAAAGCTCTTTAAATACAGGAAGTTCAGTCCTAATTAACAACATACAAGAAAAACCTTTCAGTAAAAAGGGATCAAAGTGTTATGCTTTTATAACCTTTGTTTCAGTTTTACAAAAAATAAATACATAAACTTGTTCTAAAACAGTTATCTGAACAGAAAACTCAAGTGCTACTGGTAAAATGAATAACTACTTGGCTGGCTGAAATTTTTTTATGTCTCTCATATGCTCTTGTGCCCTTTTCATACTTTCTTCAGTTATAAGAATACCTCCTCTCTGCATCAACATTTTTTCCAACAAACTCAGAGGAACAATCTTAGCGCATACTGAGCACTCTCTACAGGAAAATGCACACTTGAGACATTTTACCCACAGTTTATGAGATGTTAGAGAATTTAAAAAGCTGTTCGACAAAGAAATAATGCCTGGTTCGGAGAAGCATATAAACGGAGCACTTATATACGCAATCCAAGTGACTAGGCTTTAATTAGCAGTTCTGGTACTGGAGAAATCAGACAGTCAGGGTGACGAATGAAGGGGTATGGGCCAACTCACCTGTCCTTAGGGTGGGGTGAGTAGGGCTGAGTGCACTATGGGGCACTCAGAATGGGTAGAATTTCCCTGTTGAATACTGGGAAAACCACCACTCATGCATCGGGGGGGGTTGTTTAAAGGAAATTCCCTCTTGCAGAAATGAGGGTATGGCTGCTGTAGTCAGCCCAATACACAACCCCCACCCCCAGTGCTTCACAGTGTGTGTGCAGAGAATTAGAGCCAGTTGTCAAAAGCACACTTTTCTAAGTTGTATTTATCCATAACAATAGATGCTTGAATTCTTCAATATGGCAAAAGTCTTTGGGATTCATCCTGCCAAGGATACAGCAAACGGCTAGCTTCCAAAAGGTTTAATTCCCTCCCAGACTATCACTCTGACTGCTAATAGGTTAAGCTCTATTTGGAGGATACTATACAATAAGCCAGAGTGACTAAACGTCTTCAGGACTTTCTTGTCCATAACCAAAAATGGGGAATTCATCCTGAACTTAACCAAGATATAAATAACAAAATCTAACTTTTATTTGCCTCACAGCAAGAGGTTCTCCAGCTCAATTCTCGACTGGGGTGCCTTCTTTGCGGAGTCTGTATGTCTTCCCTGCATTCGTGTGGGTTTCCTCCGGGTGCTCCGGTTTCCTCCCATGTTGAAAAACATGCATCTGGAGCATTTATCCCCGGGCCTCTGTTGAAAATTGGCTTTGTTCCAAGTCGGACTTTCCTGGTTAATAAATGTTAAATAAAATAAAAAATAAAATAAATAACTTTCTATCCCATAGAACTATTTATTACTAAGGGGGAGGTGTGGGTGGGCAAACATGTATTGTTATAAGGCCAACTTAAATAATAGTGCTATGTTCATCATTCTCACTGCTGCAGTAGTCTGTGGGTAGACTACCATAGTTTATCCAGCTTGGGTGGAGGAAGGATAAAGGTTAAGGAGACTCTGGAGAAAGGTCCTAACAAAGAGTACAGTGGATCTGGAAAAGGAATTCAGTTTGTAGTGCTTTGTAAATGTATGAATAGAGGACCACTTTGCTACCCTATGGAATGCTTCCACATGCTTCCCCTTTCCAGTATGCCATTACAGAAATTAAGGCCCTTGTGGAATGTGGCTTAACTCTGCCTGGAATCCATTTGACATGGAAATAGTAATAAAATACAACAGCATAAGTCAACCACCTGGAAACAGTCTATTTAAACATGGGATGACCTTTCTTAGTCCCGAAATAGGAAAAAAATAGCTGGTTAGCTTTCATGAAGAACTTAGTTGTTTCAGGATAGCATCCGAGTTGCCTATACATATCCAGAGTGTGTAGTATCTGGCCCTTGTTTTTATGATCTGGATAGAAAACAGGGAGAATGATGGCATGCTTCAACATGAAATCTGTAACTACCCTTGGCATGAAAGAAGGGTCTGTACATAGAGTGACAATGTCATTATGAAATACCAGATAGTGCCCTCCCATCATGAGCGCTTACAACCTAAATGCTCTTCTTGCAGGTGTCAGAGCAATAAGAGTGGCTTTCCAAGGGATAAATCTTTTACCAGACAAACAGGTTCAAAGGGTGACATAGCCAGTTTCTTCAGCATAAAATGGAGATCTCAAGGAGGGAAACCTGTCTATGAGGAGGTATCAGTTGTTAACCTCCTTTAAGAAAGCATTTCACTATAAAGAGAGAGGAAAGAGTGGGCTACGTGGGCAGACATGAAGAAATGTGCAGAAATTGAGCCTTGAAAAAGGAATAAGAAGTGCCTGGGAATAGTAACTCTCAAATATTTGATCACCACTGGTACAAAATCCTGGATAAGTCCCTGGTCATTGGCTAGGTATCAGCTAGAAAATCTCTTCCACTTGCCAATATATGATTTTCAAGTAGCAGATGTTCTTGCCTCCATCAATACCTGCTGCATGTCTTTGTTAAAGAGGAGCCTAAAAGTATAAAAACTGACTCATCTAGGTAGTCAGGTGAAGTTGTTTGATATCAAGGTGTATCAAACTCCCCATGTTTTGAGTGAGCAGATACAGTCTGCAAGGAAGCTTGAAATAATTGCCCCTTGTCAATTCCATAAGAAGGGAGAAGTACAGCTATTTAAGTAAAAATAAATATAGCAATAGATGTTTGGAGGAACACTACTGCAGTAGCCTTAGTTGTATGGGTTGTATCCTCTCAAGCATATAACAGCCAGCCAGCTTCCAAAGCCTTAGGGCACCTTCCACATACCCAAACTATCAGGCAGCTTGAGCTAACCTGAGCTGACTAAAAGACAAGTTTCAGAGCAAAGTCCTTCAGAGCATTCCTCCCAGAAGAGACAAAGGCTGAACCCTGAAAGAACGATGCTAGAACAAAAAAATAAATAAATGCCCCCCCCCCCCCGTCATAAAACACACCAAAAAACAAGATGGATGGAGGGAGGACGTGGCTATTGCAAAAGTGATCATTCAAATATCTACTATATATATATATATATATTTGTATATATATATATGTGTGTGTGTGTGTGTGGGTGTATTTGTGTGTATTCCTTATGTCAAGCAGAAAAAGTCAATGTGGAATTTTTTCTTTCTATATACTGCTGGAGAACAGCCAGCTAGACCAGTGTGAGTATGCATGCGATAACCAGGGAAGAAACACCTAAGGTGGTAAGCATTGCTAGAGTGAGGTCAAAATTAGCTGTCACATAGTATACACAAGCAACACACTTTCACTTTCCCAGTCCCTTAGGTTATACAAAATCAAAGTAGATCAGAATTTCCCTGCCAGTACTGTTCAAGCACTTGAGCACACACACACACACACACACACACACACACACACACACACACACACACACACACACACACAAAATCAAAATGGCAGGTTTCACAGGGTAAATGTAAGCATTAAAATGGCACACAATTTCCAACCCGTTCCTCCATAAGCTTTTCTGTCCCACAAATTTCAAAATCTATTCAAGCTGTACACAGTTTTCACAAAATAAGCCCTAAATAGTATCAAACACCAAGTCAAAATTACTGGTACCTTTGATATTATAAAAAAACACAGTGCTTCTTAAAAGGGAAATCCTGCTTTTAGTCAAAAAACAGACTAATTGCCATTTTTCTAAAAAGGGCAATAGTTTCTGAATTGAGGGGTTTCCCAACATGGACTTACCTGCCAGAATGAATCTCTTAGCCCACTGCTGTTCCTGAGAAGCCCGAGAGATGCTTCTTCTCAAGACAGCAAGAAAGTACTGAATAAAGCTTCAGTCCGACTGGCTTTTCCCTCTCAGGAATGAGTCAATCAAAAGGCAAAGTAAAGGAGAAGGGGAGAGCCGGAGCTTTTTGAAGCTAGATGGATCTTTTCATGGCAGGAAATAACCCATACAGCCTTGGGGCTACTGCAGCCGTGGGAATGCTGAACATCCACTATTGCCTAGGCCAAAAAGGGATCACAAGCACAATCTTTGGGAGTCCTCTTGGATATTAAGAAGAACCCCAGATATCAATGTAAAAAGTAGAAAAGCATATAGGAGCATTCCCATCCACAGTAATGAGAAGACACCCATCTTCCAGCTCGGTTTGCAAGGAATCATGGAGCAGAATTCTTTAAGTTGTCTGTTCTGAGAGGAGACAAAGGCATGTACTTTAGGTGCTACCCAAAGTTGAATCAATTATTAGAAGACCCCAGGGTAATGTGCTCATTCTTAGGGTTCTGCCCTGGTCTTGCTTAGCTTGCCTGCTACAATGATTTGCTTTGAAGGAATATATGAAGCTTGAAGAGTCAAACCATAGCAAGTATATAAAGGGGACATGATCTGGTAACCCTATTTCTATATGTACTGCATCACTGTGGTGTTGTCTGAAAACCTGTAGAGGTCCGTAAAACCAATGACTTAGGGCTTTCAATGCATTTATTACCAGCATCTTGTCTGACATTTATGTGTTTTTACCTGAAGTGTTTGTTCCACAGACCTTGCACTTTTCCCCCTTTTAAAACTGCTCCCCATGCCAGGTCTAAAGCACCTGTTGTAACAGAGTGAAAAGGAGGTGAGGAAAAGAATAGGATGACCTGTATTCCAAGAAACATGGTCTATCCATCATAAAACTTCCCTTTTTACAAACCTCAATACAGGGATTTGACAATATAAAAGTTGTAGATGCAGAGTCTAGACTGATTTAAAGTGCCATTGAATTTGTATCATATTAAATCTGACAAGGGGAATCTTAATAATCATAGGAGCCAGGTTCCCTAAAATCCTGAGAAATTCTCTTGCACTTAACCTAGTTTTAAAAGGAAAAACTCAAAGAACTTTTGGAACATCTCTATTTGGAAGAAAAGCTCTTTCCGGTGTGGAATATAACAGACATTCCATGATAACAATTCTTTGAGAAAAGAGAAGATTTTGCACTTCAAAACCCAAACTGTGTAGAAGATTCAGAGCACTCGATGAAGCCTCTTGACAACTTGAAAATGGATCTGCAAACAAAAGACAGTGATCCACATACAGAAAAATATGAATGTCTTGAAGTCTGCGGTAAACAATTATTGGTGCTAGAGACTTTGTAAATACTGTTGAAGCAGTAGATAGTCTAAAGGGTAAGACAATGGGAACCAAACACAGAAAACCTTAAAAAATCTGACATGCTTGCTAATAGAAATGTGATGGTATGCATCTTTTAAGTTTAGCTTTATCATGAAAACTAGCAAAGGGACAAGAGGTAACAGGGTCTGAAGAGAGAACATTTTGAACTTTGGGATGCTGACAAAAAGACTGAAAAAGGAGAGGTCTATCAGAGGCCTCCAAGTCACTTCTTTCTTTAGCACCAGAAAAATCCTTGATTAAAACCTTTTGCCCATCTGGTCTACAAGCACTAGTTCTGTGATCTGTGAGACATTTTGTTCCAGAAGTGGAAGAAATGGGGATGTCTGGTTTACCAGGCAGGAAGAAATTTCCTGGAGAAGACAGAGAGGCTCCCAGTGCACTCCTGTTATATGACTTTCAGAACTCATTTGTTTGAAACATGCAGCGTCACAAAACAAGATGTAGACTCAGAGACAGAGGCAGATATTGCCAGGGTGGGGGAAGCCTGAAAAGACCAACAGTCATTCTGACGTTTTAGACTGTTCTTGACTTGGACAGGCTTTCTCTTTCTTTTGGAGCCTCCTTGCTATTGCTTTTTAAGATCCTGTTTTAAGGCAATTTGCTCCTTGAACTGCTTTTTGAAAAACAGAGCTAAGGTGGAGGGGAAAAACTGTATTTGTCTTAAACAAAGCTGGCCAAAGGAGTGCACTTTGGTGTCAATAAAGCTCTTGAGGTTTTGGTGTTCTGCCTTTTTATATGGGGCTCCTCTCAACCCCTTGACAGACTGCATGGAGGGTGTCCTAAAGCTGTGCAAAGCCAGCTGATTGCCTTAGACTACTGCAACAGTAATAGAATGGTGAACATCTGCTAATGCTACTCAACCTCGAGTTCTGAGTTTGTGTTCCTCAGTCTTCAACTGTAGACTCTGAGCAAGTCAGTTAACCAGATAGTGTTCCAGGAATGCCCCTAAAAAAAGGCACTTGTACCTAATGTGTTTGGGAAAAAATCATGTAATATTTATGGAGAGATCTGAAATGCACTGCGATCAACTAACACATACTGACAGAAAAAAAACAATGAAGATACTGTTACTCTTTTAGTAAGGATATAATACACGATTCTTTGTGGGTTTTGTTCATGCAGCTTTATTATGTACAAATACATCATGACTGAAGCTTATTAATTTTAACTTGGGTAATTTATACACAAACAAGCTACATTCATTTATATGTGCTCACTCTCTGGCTGCACTTTTAAAATGGCACTGAGTATAGCATGTATTTGCTATTTATATATGCACATCCAGTCCTTTATATGCTTGTTGAAGATACAGCACACACTCACTGTTCTACATCCTCCTTCTTTGAGAAATAGATCATGCAATGCTAAGAATATCAGTTGACATGCAATCAGTACAAATATTCTTTGTCATGCAATTATACAGAACTAAGTACATATATACAGTTATATCCAGGTTGCTGTGTATTTCACACTAAGTCTAGAAGTATGACACAATTGTGTGACACAAAATTGAGAATTGGACTTAGCAACTATAACTGTCACTGCTGAATGTTCAACCTTAGGATTATGGGGAACATCCTCAGGAAAGGAATTAGAAGTTAAGACACATTCTGGAACGGGAACATTGCCTGGGTTGCTCCAAGATCTAGAGTCTGTATCACAGGAACAATGCTGTGATAATGATTTTGGTACAGGAAGAAGAAGATATCTCTGATTTCTCCTGTACTCCACACCCTCAGATTCTACAAAGTAGGATCTTGGCTCGTTACACATACCTGTTACTTGACTATCCAGTCAAAACCTTCCATCATTTGTATCCTCACTGTCTCTCCTTCTTTCAATGGACGAAGAAATCTGCTCAATTTATCATAACTGGACTTCTGGAAAGAACACTTCCTGAATAATTGGGCTCAGACGCTTCTGTTGTTTTTAGCTTTAGGCCTCAATAAACTGGAACTAATAGGCAGTGTTGTTCTGGTTTGCCTGGATAGAAGTATTTGAGCAGGCGAGCCAAGTATATATTAAGTAAATTCAAGAAGACATCCATATTATCATGCTATGACCTTTCAAGAAATTGCTTTGTACTCTGCACTGCACGTTCAGCTAGTCCATTTGACTGCGGATATTCTGGACTACTAGTTACATGTACAAAGTCCCATTCTCTTGGAAATTTCTGAAACAACTGACTAGTAAATTGAGTACCATTGTCAGAAATAACTTTGTGTGGACTACCATAGACTGAGAAATGATGTTTCAGCTTCGTAATAACAGTAGTGGATGTTAGATCAGGTAGTAAATCAATCTCAGACCAGTTCGAATAAGAGTCTACCAATACTAGGTAATACTGGCTGTTCCACTCAAATATGTCAGTGGCTACTGTTGACCAAGGTAGTTCAGGAACTTGACTTAGCTGAAGTGGTTCTCTTTGCAAATGCAGTTTAGTACTATTGCATACTGAACAAGAAGAAAGTACTTTATCAATGTCTCTCACTAGTGAAAGCCAAAAACACTAGTTCTCTCACCATTCTTTTTGTAGATTCGGAATGTGGGTGACCATGATGCAAAATCTGGATATATCCATGCTGTAAGGAAGCAGGAACAATTTTAGGACCATTGAAAATAATGCCCTCTTCCATCAACATCTCATCTCTGTAACGAAAATAGGTTTCATTTCAGGTGGTAAACTAGATTGCTTTGACGGCCATCCAACATTAATGTAGTGGTTCAGCTTTTGCAAAATTGGATCAGTCTTTGTATGATCTCTCAGCTCATCAAGTCTCATGGTAGAAAAATTATGTCAAAGTCAAAATACTCTGTGTCATGCTGTTCTGTTGTATCTCTAGGCGATCTGGATAAGGTATCAGCCAAATAAAGAAGTTTGCTTTTTGTACAGACCATTTTGAAGTTGTACTTTTGTAATCTGATCATCATTCTTTGAAATCTTGCTGGAGCTGAATGCATAGAGGTTGGTGATCAGTTTCAATCTGAATAGCTCAACCATAGATATAATCATGAGACTTTGCCCATGCAAATACTATTGCCAAAAGTTCTTCCTCAATTTGAGCATACTGCATTTCAGTTTGGGTAAGTGTTCTAGATGCCTAGGCTACTGGTCTGCCTTCCTGAAGAATAACTGCACCAAGACTAAATTTTGAAACATCACAGGAAAGAGTGACTGGTTTGCTGATATCAGTATCTTAATGTAGGTGGCAATTTTCTGCTTAAGGTCATAAAATGCCTTCTGGTGCTGTTCCAACTAAGACCATGTAACATTTTTGAGCATCATCTCTCTGAAGTCTGGTATGAACTTGCCTAAATAGTACCATGCCAAGGAAATGCTGTAGAACTTGAATATTATCTGGTGCTGACATCTCAAGAATAACTGCTTGCTTGGATGGGTCTGGTTTTAAGCCAGTGCTGGTAAATAAATGACCTAAATATGTAATTTCTGGTAGTCAGAGTTTACACTACAGAGGATTGAGCTTTAAGTTCACTTCATGTGCTCTGTCTAGAACTCTCTTAAGGTTTCTGTCATGCTCTGCTTTACCACTGCTTCCAACCAATAAATCATCTACTATTATGGCACAATGATAACATTAAAAAATGTGCTCCATTGCATGCTGGAAAACTTCACTTGCAGAATTTATTCCCAAATGGCATCCTCAGGAATCTGTATCTACCAAACAGGATACCAAAAGTGGTTAGTAATGAGGATTTGCGATCAAGCATCAAGTGCCAAAATAAACTTTTTGCATCCAAGACAGAAAACCAGTGGCGTTTGGTATTACAGCTGCAACCTCTTTGACTGTACACATTGGATGGTGTGGGCTCTTCAATGCTTTTTTCAAATCTCTTGGGTTAATACATATTCTGATTTCATCTGAGCCTTTTTCGTGAGCTGCTACCATGGATGACACCCATTCAGTTGGTTCTGTAACTGGACAAATTACATCTTGCTGCACCATTTTATCCAACTGAGTTTTGACTTTATCCTGTATAGCTATCAGAACTTTTCTTGCTGGTCTGATTACTAGACTGACCTCTGGATCTAACTTCATTAAATACACAACTGGAAGTTTTCCCAACTTGTCATCGAAAACATCAGCATACTCTGAGAAAAATGGCTTCAGAAAAAATTGGAACTACGATATGCGCTTATATGATGAACTTCTTTGGTCAATGAAAGTAGGTTCATTCTCAAACTGTCTCTGAGACCCAGTAATGACTGCACAGGTCTTCGAACTACATAGAATAACAAGCCGTAACACTTCCTAGCCAAACAACATGAAAGCACTACTGAGCCTTTGGTTTGAATTTCTTCACTTCCATACGCAACAAGATTCACACTACTAGCCACATTGAGTTGTTCATTAGTTCTCACCTTAGGAAATGTGTCTCCTGATATCACATTACACTTTGAACCAGTGTCTACTTTGATCTCGGTGGATTTACAATTGATCTGGACAGTACAAAATACTTTGTCCTTTGCCAAAAAATTCACTGCATCAACCTTTTCACCAATTACTGATACACCATCTACATAGAAAGTGGAGCTGCAGTCTACTTGAGCAATTTGCTTTTTTGAGTGACCTTTCTTTATAACTGTGTGGGGTTTATTGATTTGCAAACTTTTTGAAAATGGTTCCATTTTTTACACTTGTGACACTGCTGACCAAATGTTAAGCATCCCTCTCTCTTTTAGACTCACGATTGGCACCACAATTGTGACAATTAACAACAAAGCTGGATTTGGGTTTGTTGACTCACGCTTGTACTGCATTGAGCATGCTCCTTTCTTAGAATTTGCTAGAAAACTATGTGGTTTCCCTGATGAACCAGCAGGGTCTGAAGCTGCCATGCGCTTAGGCCTGCTTCTGTTTGCCATGAGCTGCATGCTATCTAAATTTGCTCTGGAGCCTGGTGAAATCATGCTCTTGTCACTTGCAAGCAGACTTGTGTCCCTTTCTGTAAATTCATGGATTTGACAAATCTCATTGGCTTTACTCAAAGTTAAATCACTGTCACAAAGCAAAATCTTTCTCACAGCAGTGCTAATAACACCACACACAAGCCCTTCCTTTATTAATTCCTCTTTTAAGTCACCAAACTGACAAATTTTAGCTTTGTTTCTCAGGTCAGTAATATAAGCTGCAAAAGTTTCCCCTAGTTTCTGACCTTTTGTGTAAAACAAATGCCAGTGCAATGTAATATTCATCTGGGGGTTATACATTTCCCTGAATTTGCACTTCAAACATTTTGGGTCTTCCCTTGATTCGGCCTGTACAACAATATGACGATTTTCACCTTCTTCCTCATATACTGCTGGTGCATACACAAATGAGCGCTCTCTTTCAATGGCCTCTGACCCAGCTAGGTTTAACAAAATGAATGCCCTGGTGCATGCATCTTTGTCAGAATAAGCTGCTTGTATAAAAATGTCATACTCTTGCTGAAATATTCTCAAATTCTCTGCAATATATTGATCAAATACAAGTGGTGAGGGCTTTCAAAATCCATCTGCCATACGAACAGATGGTAGTGAAGGGTTTTGCAAATATGCAAGAACACACACACATACAGATATGCCAGAAATTTATGCCAGTATTTTGTAACTTTGCCCAATAGTACAACAAGCCCCTGAATAACTGATCCTTGCAAAATACGTCTCTTGGGCACTGTAATACTCTCAAAATTGCTGTACTACAAGAAATCACCTCATCAGTGTAAGAAACATTTCAAATAACTGCACTGTGCGAATAAACTGGGAAGAAGAATCTCAGAGTAAAAAACATTTCTAAGTGACTGCACTTTGCAAACAAACACAGCACACTGAAACTTCCCCAAAATGGCATTACCTTGCTAGATAATTCTTTACAGTGCAATAAGCTCGGTAATGGTGACACTTTGCGTATAGATACAACCAGCATAATAAACTTTTTGAAATGGCTGTACTTTGACCCTACTTGACAAAATAGTTGCACTTTGCACACAAACTCTTCGGAATAAATGCACAGTAATAAGCACAAACTGTAAACACTTTTACACACTTTGAGATACTTCAAATAAATGTGCTCACCCTAACCTTCCATGTGGTTGTTCATCTCACCCTCACTCTTAGCAGGTTGGATTCGGCACCAATCTTCGGTTCTGACTCAGCCTTATACAAAGCTCGAGGTCTTCCACTAGCTCATGGCTAAAACCTTATCCTATGATGCACTACAAGAGCTCCCCAGATCTTGTTTGCAGATATAGCTAAATAAAGGTAACTGAGTATGTAACAGAGCAATGAGGAAGGTCAGAAGACATTAACAGCCAATAGCATCAGCTTGGTCTTCCAGGAGCAAAAGACTGAGGCAAGGAGGGTGGGATGTACGAATGAAGGCAAGATGGACAACACACATGGAATATTATGGTGAGTACATAACTTCTGTTTGTGATATTTTCCTATCACACCTTTATTCTTAGCAGGTTGGGACAGCATCCCTAGCATCATCTTTCTTGGGTGGCTCAAGGGAGAATATTCTTCAGAACAGTGGACCCAAAGGAGAAAGGAGGTCCAGTTCATGGAGGCCAAATCAACTTTGTAATGAGTGATAAAGGTATGAGGCCTTGCCCATATTGCTGCAGCACAAATGGTGTCAATAGGTAGTCTCGCCCGAAAGGCAGAAGAGATTGCAATGGCTATTGTAGAAAGTCTTTTTACTTTATGGGAAAGTTCTTTGTTTTGAGATTGGTAAGCAAAGGTAATACAATCTGATAGCCAGTTCAAAAGTGTGACATTTGACACAGGAACACCCTTCTTTGAGCCTGAAAAGGATACAAATAATTGGTCAGATTTTCTGAAATATTTTGTCCTATTTAAGTAGAAACATAATTGTCTATGTACATCCAGTTGATGCAGCATATATTCAGTCTTGTTGCCATAGTTGGGGAAAAATGGTAGTTCTATGGACTGATTCAGATTAAATTCTGAGCATACTTTAAGTTAAAAGGATGGGTTTGTTCATAGGGATACTCTATCTTTGTGGAAGAGCATGTAGGGGGCTTTATTGATAATGCTTGCATCTCTGAAACTTTTCTAGCAGAAGTAATAGCTATCAAAAGAATAGTTTTTCAAGTCAGATACTTGAGATTGCAGGATGATGCAGGCTAGAAAGGGGAAAGAATCAAATATGATAAGACAAAATTCAAGTCCCATGGAGGTTGTGGGACCTTAATAGGTGGTCTTAATAAAAGAGCACCTTTAAGAAAGGCTTTGCAAAATCTGTGGAACATCACATTAGGGCCTGATTCTCCTAAATGGAAATTAGATATGGCAGCTAACTGGATCTGAATAGTAGCTGCAGCTGCCCCTTCATTAAACAGCTTTGCTAGGAATTCATGAACAGAAGCTATTGGGGCAGAGAAGGTATCAATGTGATTATTCAAGACCCATGACGAAAATCTTTTCCATTTGCTTTCATATAACCTTCTTGTCAAAGCCGTATAAGACAAAACCAGAAAATGTTTTACTGACATAGAAAGGTTAGGAGCCTGGCTATGGTTGGAATCGGAGCAGCCAAGCTGTCAATTTGAGGGTTTGAAGGGAGGGGTGGAGTGTCCCTGATGCAGGAGTCAGGTCCGGAACTAGTCCAGAATCCACAGCTCCTCTTGGAGATGAGGCCACAGGAAGGGGAATCAGATTTGACAAGGCAAGTATGAGGTGACATGTATTGAAAGGCACAGAGGAGACCTGAGGGCCAATCATGAACAAGTGCATCCCTTGGTGACTCCCCTGGAGGGGGGATCAGGGCAAAGTAGCTGCTGCATTTGGCATTTATGGATGTGGCAAAAAGGTTGCAGCAAGGCTGGCCCGATTTGTGGAAAATCCTTTCTGCCACTTCCTGTTTTATGGGCTACTCATGAGGCATCAAAATCACTCTGCTGAGTTTGTCTGCAATCACATTGGATTTCCCCAGGATGTGCGTTGCTATTAGAAAGTGTTGGGAGGAGGTTTCCCACTGACATACTCTCAGGGACTCCCGACAAAGGTGGCAAGACCTGGTTCCTGCTTGTTTGTTTATGTACACCATACAACTGACATGTTGTCCATCTGTATTGCAGTAGTTCTTAGCGGAAGAGAGTCCAGGAATGGTTGCAACGCTAAATGCACTGCTTTCATCTCTAGGACATTGATGTGAAAATGGGCCTCGTGGTCCTGCCAAATGCCTTGAACTGTCCTTCCCAGATAATGTCCCCCCCATCCTATCTGGGAAGAGTCCGTGGTCACTGTGGCTAATGGCTGGAGAAAAACAAAGGGATGACCTAATGTCACATGAGTGGAGTAAAGCCACCAATGAAGGTCTCTCCTGCAGGATTCTGGTATCAAACGTTGGTGGGCATAGGTAGTTCCTGCATAGATCACTGAGTGAATAGTAGCCACTGTATGTGCAGATGTGCTAATGGAATCAGAGTTATTGCAGCTGCCATGGTTTCCAATACTTGGAGGACTGTTCTTGCTTGTACTTTTTTCTTGGAAAGAAGGTTTAGGACCTGACGTTGTAGGACTTGAACCCTTTCGGAGGGAAGTTTTGCCATCATGTTTGTTGTGTCTATATCTGCTCTGATAAAAATGATATGCTGAGATGGCAACAAGGCAGATTTTTTTGTAGTTTATTGTGACTCCTAGGTGAGAGCAGAGATGTAAAGTGGTGTCTCTCACTTTGGATAGTAGATACTCGGTGGTGGCGGATAGGAGTCAGTCATCTAGGTACAGAAAAACTCGGAATCCTAGGTGTCTCAATTGAGCCACTACTACTGCCATACACTTGGTGAACACTCTGTTAGCTATAGTGAGGCCAAAGAGCAGAAGTCAGAACTGGTAGTGACTGGCTTCCAGCCAAAAGCACAAATGACTCCTGGATCGCTTGTCCATTTTTATGTGGTAGTAAGCATCCTAGATGTCTATAGAGCACATTTAATCATCTTGTCCCAGAAAAAGGAGCACTGACTGCAGTGTTACCATCCGGAACTTTCTTACTGATTTGTTTAATTTGCTGAGATTCAGGATGAGTTTCCAATCCCCTATTTTCTTTGGAACTAAAAAGAACCTTGAGTAAGTTCCGGATCCTATTTGGTCCACAGGGACTGCTTGGATGACTATTTTGTCTAACAATGTTTGTATCATTTTGTATGATCCCTTTGACTGGGTGGAACATCCAGGATGTTTTTTGAGTTTGGGATGGGGAAGGAAAAGGGTATGGAGTAACCTCAGGATACGATATTTGTACCCATTTGTCTTTTGTTATTGTTAGCCAGACTTCTGGGTACAAAGATAAGTGGCCCCTGACTGCCTCCAGAGATGGACAGGTGGGCCTCCTTTCACGAGTGCTGAAAGGGCTTACCAAGGAAAGATTCCCTGTTGCCCTGGTTTTGCAGACCCCCTCTGCCGCGTGGTCAGCATCTTCCATTAGCACTTCCCCTCTGCCCCTGGGGGAAGAATCACCATGTGTGTCCTGGTAAGCTCTCTGGGATTTTCAAAACCACATCTTTCCTCCTTTCTGACCCTTTGGTTAAGGTCTGGTAGGTAGGGAAATATGGACTCCAATGGCAGAAAGTTGCTTTCCTTCTTGTTCACACCTGGTTAGTGTGTCTTGACTTTTGACCCAAACAAAGATGAGACATTGAAAGGGGCATTCACAAAAGTAGATTTAAAGGGCTCCTCAAGGTCACACATGCGCATCCGGGAATGTCTCCTTAGGAAATTCCTGAACCTGCTGCCCTGCCCATTCCATCATTGCATAAAAAATGAGCCTCATGGAGGAGTTGACCACTAAGGTTAAGGTGGAGAGCTGAGAGGAAAACCTTGTCTAATTACCCCTTCAGCTACTGAACCTTGGAGGGTATCTCCTAGCTCTTTCAGGAGATCTCTCTGAAGCCTAGTAAAGTGAGTCAGATAATTCAGTGATCTGAGCACAAAAGTCGCTATCTGTCTATTCTATGAGACTCTTTGTTCAGCAGATGGACAGAAGAGGATGTCTCTGAAAGTTCCTTTTTGGTGGCTGCCACCACCACCATAGCATCTACTGGGACTCCCTTGGTAAGAAATTCCTTGTCTGAAGGTGAGGTGATGAATGTGTTTGGCCTTTGAGGAACAGGTTCCACTACATCTGGAGACTCCCATGCACTTCGACAAACTAACTGTATCAGCTCGTCGAATGGCGGAGAAACCTCAGTGGTGGAAGGGTGAGACCCAAAAACCTTCAGGTATACAGACTCCTCCACAAAAGGGTTGATGGGCTTGCAGCAACCTCTCTGTTTTAGTATTTTCATGATGTCTGCAAAGGAGATATCCTCTGAGGGCGACCGTGGGGACCCTTCCGAATCATCAAGGTCTGCATCCGAAGTGATGGACTCCTCTGGGGAGTCTAAATGTTTCCTCTTACATAATCTCTTCCAAGGGACCTCTTCAGAATGGTATTCTGGAGAGGTTTCAGAAGAGAGGGGGTCACCCGATGGGGCATCCTGAGGCCTAGGCTCTCTGCATCTCTGTGGATGCAATGGTACTGAGACAGAAACTGGTGCCTTTGGGCACAGAATGTCCTGACCCAAAGACTGGACCTGTCTGTAGAGACAGCACCCCCCTCATCATCTCAAATGCCCCCGCCCCTTGTCCAAAGAGACTCCCTGCTCTGAAGAAACAGAGGGAATCCCCAGAACCAAAGAGGTTGGCTCTGAGGCTGAGGTAGGGTCTAAGCTCACTCGAGCCGATGCCCCAAGAGGCAAGTTCGGATCCAACTGTCTGATTTGACCCCTCCTTAGACCCAACTGGAAAGCATCAGGTCCTAGACTCCTTGAGTTCGGATGGAACCGAGGATGTCAGAGCAA
Source organism: Protopterus annectens (assembly GCF_019279795.1). Taxonomy (NCBI): domain Eukaryota; kingdom Metazoa; phylum Chordata; order Ceratodontiformes; family Protopteridae; genus Protopterus; species Protopterus annectens. The sequence continues at coordinate 1,804,702,980 of NC_056741.1, read as the reverse complement.
TGGTCAGAGCCAAAGATCCTGTGATCCTTCTTGGTTCTGACAGTTCCACTACAATCAGTTCTGGATATTCTGGCTTCGACATCCAAGATCAGATCAGAGGAGGAATCAATGGAGAAAGGGTAGGTTTGATTGATTCTTAAGCCCTCTGGGTTGGATTTGACAAGAGCTTAGTGAGCACCGGTGTCCTCAATAGCCTCTGCACCACACAATCCACATTATCATTGGACAGGCTCCTGGAAGATCGAGTGGAGGAAGCAGGTGATCTGGAAGACTGCAATAAAGGAGACCTTAAAGTGGGAGATATCGGTTCCATTTCCGGGGACCGGCTCCGTAAATGAAAATCCAGCTGCTCCAAAATTGAAGGAGCCAAGGCAGAAGGCTTCTCAGGCCCAACAGTCTTCGTGCCCGAAGATGAAACTTTTTGTAACTTTTTTGATGACTAAGACTGAGCATCTGAGGAAGAAGACCTTTCTCCCGACTTGTCTGACTTTGAAGAGGGGGAATGCCCGACTTTGAAGGACCCTGACCTTCTTTGACAGCTTCAGAAAAAAGGGGTCTTCAATAAGCCTCTGAGAATCAGTTTATTCTTTCTCTCTCGTAGTACCTTATGACTAAAGGAGTGACATATGGCACAAGACTCTTGAAGGTGTACCACTCCCAGACAGTACACACAAACGGTATGTCCGTCAGTAATGGACATTTTTTGATGGCACTTAACACATTTCTTAAACCCTGAGGGTTTAATTTCCTTAGACTGCTTGGAAGACATTGTAGTAATCAGCAACAACAACAGGAAAGCTAATAAACTACAGAAAAATGTAACTATATATGAAGTACTACTACATTTTTTTTTACTATAGGAACAAGAATCACGCCAAAAAACACTAAGCGCAAAAAAACCTCTAATTTAAACAGGCAAAGACAGCTCTCTAATTTAAACAAACTAACTTGGTAAAGAGGAAAACAAAGGGAAAAAAACCTCAAAGTCAAAACAGCTCTCTAATTTAAACCAGCCTGCCTATATAGTTAAAAGGAAGGAAAGCCCTCTAACTAAAATGGGCTCAAGAAATAAATTTTAAGCTGGGAGAGGGTAAGAAAGGCCTTATGAAGAAAACAATGGCCAACAGAAATAGAACAGAAGGTGAAAGCACACAAAATTTACTTAATAAACGCTAGCAAGAATATAACAATAGAAAAAACTGACAATTATTCAAAATATGTAAAGAACAAAATTCCACTTAGCCAGAGCCAGGAGGAAACACCTGATCTTGTTTAGCAGCAAACAAGATATGGGGAACTCTTGCTGTGCATCATGGGATAGGGTTTTAGAAACAAGCTAGTGGAAGACCTCGAGCTTTGTATAAGTTTGAGTCGGAACCGTGGATTGGTTCTGAATCCAACCTACTAAGAATGAAGGCGAGATAAGACAACATCACATCTCTAGTTATGCCCTTGATACAATACAAAGTCATAGTTATGCCAAAACACAGCACTTTGACAAAACACATTCAGTCACCTTGCTTAATTTATGCTTAATGTGCCCTTTTTGCCCTTAGTATATTCATTTTGCTCGCTTAATCTCTTTTTATGCCCATTGTACTTTTCTTGAGCTCATTTTACTCTAAACATGCCCGTTTTGCTTTAAACAAACTCATTTTGCTTTAAACATACTTGTTTTGCTTTTTTGATAATCGTTTGATCAAATATCTTAATCTTAAACATTTTATTTAGTTAATAAACCTGTTGTGCCTCTCGCTTGTTTAATAATGCAGTTTGTGCCCTTATAATGCTTCATTTTATCTTTTTTTTTATAAAATAAATGGTTTGTGCAAGTTTTCATTACCTTTGGTTCTTTTCTGGCCCTTTTTCATGCTCGTTTCTCTTAGTTTACCGTTTTACTGTCACTGTCATCTCTGCACCTCATAACTCTGAATATCAGTCTCTGGAATCCCAGTTCTGACACAATGTCGCTCGCCTAGTCAGGATGTAATAAACAAGTCTTTGTGGGTTCTGTTCAAGCTGCTTTATTATGTACAAACACATAATGATTGAAGCTTATTAACTTTAACTTGGATAACATATACAAACTAGCTACACTCATTCATACATGCTCACTTCTCTGTCCGCACTTTCAAAATGGCACTGAGTATAGCATGTGCTTACTATTTATATATGCATGTTCTGTCCTTGATATGCTTCTTAAAAATACAGCACACATACACAGTGTTTTATAGATACTATTTGAAGTTTTCACATCTGCATTGAATTGATCATCACAAAGAAAAAAATGTGGATCAGGATGCATCTTAATTTTTTCTTAATTTTCTGTTACTGGACTGGAACTCACCTCTCATAAACAACTGTATTTCCTTGAGGCTTGTTACCAAGAGGCCACCTGCACATGAATAAAACATGTGAACTGCATATTTAACTGGTTTTGGGAGCAGAGTAACTCCTCACATCTTAAAATAACTACAAATAAAGTACTCCCATCTGAGAAATATCTAATCAAAGTATGCATGGAATATAGCTCATGTAGATGGTGCTCTTCACATGCTTTTATTTTTGCTTCTGTAACAGTTAAGTAAGAGGTCAGCTGTATCTAACTTAACAGAGTGAGTGTAATATGCTTGAGAACACCTTTTATTGGTCCACTTTCTTGAAGTATCAAAGTGCCTTTCGAAACAGGCTCCTTATCACCCTGTAAGATATTCTCTCTCTTTTTGCAATTTAAACTTGCACCAAAATTGTAGAAATGACCACACATGCTTTATTTTATACCCTTCACTCCCTGGAACCACTGTTATACTTCTGTGTTTAATTTCTTTTTTTTTTTCATTAGCTTGACTTTTTCCAGTTGGTCAAAGAATTCTAAATATACAAATGAAATTAATTAAATACAACATTGTCATAAACCACAAATATGTGTGTGAGAACAAATAATATTGACCATACCTTGCTGCACTCAGATAATATAGTTATTAGTTCTGTTTAAAGCTCTTTAATTAGTCTTGCAACTGTGGTTTCTACTTTATTTTTGTTTTTAACCTAATGCACTTTCTTTACCAGCACGCTATTAATCGTTCTTCAAACCAGAACCACCTCTGGCCTACAACATCCCATACGACCATATTGTGTTAACACCATATGGTCCAAATCTTTAACTCTAATTGCTATTATTAGGCTTAGTTTCAGAACAGACGGCAGGTAATTGACCTTAGATTTCAAGGTGCCTTTTGTGAAGGTCAAGCTTTATATCCTGATTATCATGCCATTTAACATCTGTGAAAAAAAATATTAGATCCAAACCTAATCAGCGATGGACGAGACTAAACAAGATCTTGTCTCATTTACATCACAGAATGACATTTTCCATAGTCTCTTCAGTGATGCTGAGGAATACTAAATTAAGAATCAATCTTTTTCTAAAGCCTTGCCGAACCCTATCCAGTGATCAGTCTATATATCACTACAGCACTATAAAATGTTACAAAAGATGTCTGAATGGCTGCATACCTTCTTTCACTAACTTGCAAGCAGGAAAATAAAATATGTGCCACTTTTCAAAATTCTTGATTTTTGCTGATTCTAGATTACCACTGTGCCTTCTCTAGCCAGGGCAGTCCATGAACGCAAAAAAAAGACATTTCTAAAAGGACTCAACTATCTGAGGAAGAACTGTACTCCAAATAACTGTGTTACAAAATATTTAATACAGTCACCTTACGGATCCACATCAGTGCACTGCTGTAATGAATGCACACTGGGGTCTAACTGTGGCTAAACTGCTATAGACATACTGCCTGAAGATTTGCTAGACAACATAATCAAATGTCACAGGTTATTCCCTCATCTGTGCTCCTACATGATCCACAACACTATGCAATATTACAGACACACAGACCAGAAGCTCAGCACTAAATGAGTCTAAGTTATGGAGTTTGATACTGAACAGTAGCTAATCAGCTGACATTTTGTCCATGGCAGACTGGCTATGAAGGGAGAAGCACCACAGCAAATTATAAAGACAAGATCTGCAAAGACCCAATTTATTCATAGCACTTTTCAAATGTATACTTAATTCCCTATGTAAAACAGAAAGGCGGTCATTGCACTTTAAACAATGGAGGGTGTACACAGCAGTCCAACAGTCAATCAGCCCACCAGTCCAAAACATCTTCAGCTTCTGAAGCAGGGATATGTTGGGAAGCTTTACTTTACATCCCTGGTCTGTGTCAGGCTCCATGCTTCAAAATCTTTTTAAAACAGCATAGCAGGAATTGCAAAGGTTCAGAAAAAGTGAAGTCTGCTTTTTAGTTGTCGTGGCCTGTTTTACTCTGTGGTTCATCAGCTTGGTTTCGGCCCCATCTTAGCCACGTTTTTCTTACAGTTGCATCTCACTACACACACACACACACACACACACACACACACACACACACACACACACACACACACACAGAGTGTTCTAACTGATTGTAAGTAATTTGCTTTGTTCTATGTTCCACTGTCTATGGCAATAGTTTCTTTACTAGGCCACTACCCTGGCATGATCATGAGGGAGTTTATGAAAGTGAATACTGTGCCCGGCTCTCACAAGACAGGGCCAGCTAGACTAGACTGAAGGCAGCTCAAAAGGGAAAGGGGTAGCTCTTGTATTATAGTAACTATGGGACAAATGATTAGTAAGAAGTAATGATGGATGTGTACGGGGTAGAAGAAAATACAGTTGTGCAAGTCCTACTTACCTGTAACAGTAGATGTTTGAATTTCTCACTGCTTCAGTGGCATTTTTGGTTATCTGCCAACATAGCACAGTATTGACAAGTTTTCAAAAGCTCACGCTCCACTCCCTCTCTCCCTGAGAAAGCTGATTGGCTGAGCATACTCTGAGATTTATGCCTTCATAAGGAAGGAAGGGAGTGTTCAGCCTTTTTCTGCCATCCAAAGAAGAAAGTCTTTAAACTCTTCACAGGATCCAAGAGCCCCATTTGGAGATTTCCTCTTATTTCATTATTTATTATTTTCTTTGTATTTTTATTTAAAACATGTTTTAATATTTTATTTCTTCCAATGTTTACAGTAATTCCTATGGGAATTTCTGCATGTAGCAGTGTTTATTTGGCTTCTACCTTTGGCAAATGCTTGTTTTTACTGCTTCTAATGAAACTTACAGAATTTCTCTCAGACGTGCAGTATGCATGTGTGCTGTTAGAAACTAGGACCTGTCTTTACTGTAGTTAATCTGCTTTATTTTCATCTATTTTGACAGAAAAATAATGGAAAACCTGATTTTTTTCTTGTATTTATACATTTACTACATGTATGGTTCTGCTCTGTGTTTTTAATACAAGATCACAATTTTACCATGAATTAAGTTATTTGAATGCACAGTGGAAATTTTACCCCATCTCTCTCTGACAAGAATTCATTTTTCTAATTATTTAATGGAGTTCTATAGTATAGTTGTGTAGGTAACCTTAACATAACAACAGATATTTGAATGATGTAGTAGCCTTAGCTATATAGTTTATATCATTCCATGGATATAACAGCCAGCCAGATTTCAAACCTTCAGAGCACCTTCTACATGCTCCAACTGTTAGGCAGCTTGAGCTGAGCTGCCTATAAAAAAGAGGTTTGAGTGCCAAGCCCTTCAGAACTTTCATGCCAACTAAGAGACAGAGGCTGAGCCCTGAGATAACATAACAAGGAGTAAGAAATGTATACATATCATACCTTTCAACCTGGAAACATCAACAATCTGGACAAAGGCCCTTGAAAAATAGGTACAGCTGACCAAAAACCAGGATGCTAATTAACATAAAATTTGCAAACATAATCATGTATCCCCACCCACTACAATGGAATTGTGGGATACCCACATGAAGTCTCTAAATAATAATACATAATGGCAGAGATTTGAATTTCAGACTTCCTATCTCTCATAAAATACATAATAATGCAAAAAAAGAAGTTATGTACTTACCATAATGTTCCATGCTTGTTGTCCAACTCGCCATTCATTCTTACTAGATGGGTTCTAGCTCAAAGTCTCTAACTTGGCTCGTGGCAGGAAGGTATCCCAACATGCAGTGGTGTAATTCCCTAGCTCTTGTTTGCTGTCAACTATAAATAATCTGTAAAAACTACCAATGAAACAGCAGGTATAGAAACAACAAGGAAAAACTACAAAAGAGCTCCTTAATAAGGAAGGAAAACCTCACCTCTAGGTTTTCTAGGAATCCTTGACTGGGGGAAGGTGGGAGGGTCGTAAGAATGAATGGCGAGATGGACAACAAACATGGAATGTTATGGTAAGTACATAACTTCTTTGTGTTATGTTGTCCTATCTCACCTTCATTCTTACTGGATGGGACAGCGTCCCTAGCACCTTTTCCCTGGGTGGCTCACAGAAGAACACCTTTGAGCACAGTGGAACCAAAGGAGGCCCTGTCCCTGGAGGCCAAATACACTTTGTAATGAGTAATAAATGTATGAGGAGTTGCCCACATACCAGCAGCACAAAATACTGTCCATTGACAATCTGGCCAGGTAAGCAGAGGATGTTGCTAATGCTCTGGTCGACTTGCCCTTAACTTTGAATGGTAAGTTCTTGTTATTTGAGGAGTATATAAAGGTAATGCAATTTGAGGGCCAATTTGAAAGTGTAACTTTTGAAACTGGCATGCCCCTTTTTGCTTCAGAAAAGGAAACAAAGAATTGACTTGTTTTCCTGAAATCTTTAGTTCTATACAGATAAATCCTAAGCTGTCTATGCACATCCAATTGGTGAAGTTTGTACTCTGCCTTGTTACTATGATTGGAAAAAAACACTGAGAGCTCAACAGATTGATTTAGATTGGTTTGGGAACAAACTTTTGGCACAAGGACTGGTTGGTACATACGGATACTCTATCTCTAAGGAAAATCAGGTATGGTGGGTTTGATAGATAGAGCTTGCAACTCTGAGACTCTTCTTGCAGATGTAATGGCTACCAGGAGAAAAGTTTTCCAAGAAAGGAATTTGAGATCACAAGATGATGAGGGCTTGAAAAGAGGTAAAGTTAGGTGAGTCAGGACAAAATTCAAATCCCATGGAGGAAGAGGCTCTTTAATGGGAGGTCTCAATAAACAAGTGCCTTTTAGAAATGCTTTACACAGGTTAGGAGTATATTAACCAATGTGGAAATTAGATATTGCAGCTAGTTGGACTCTAATTGTAGCTGCTGCAGAGCCTTGCTAAAAAAGTTCTGCAAGAAATTCCATTCCAAACTGAACTGATTGGGGCAGAGAAACGGTCAAGGTTTTCCCTTGTGCCCAGTAGGAGAGCCTCTTCTATTTACTAGCATATAACTTTCTTGTCGAAGCCTTGTGAGAGGATACCAAAATGTGTTTTACTGCTGGTGTGAAGTCTTGAAGCTAAGTTTGGAAGTGGAGCAGCCATGCTGTCAAATTGAGGGTATGGAGAGCAGGATGAAGAATTCCAGACATACGAGTCAGAAGTTCTGGAACTGGGTCCAGAACCCAGGGCTTCTCCTGTAAGTAAGGCCAGAGAAAGGGGAACCAAATCTGATGAGGCCAGTATGGGGCAATGAGAATCAGCCTATTTCCGAAAAGTTTTGCTTTCTGGATGACTTTGGGTATGAGGGGAAAGGGGGGAAAAGCATCCAGTGGGCCAATTGTGAATGAGTGCTTCTCTCATTGTCTCCTTCAAAGGGGGGATTAGGGCAAAGTAGCTGCTGCATTTGGCATTTATGGGAGTGGCAAAAGGATTGCAGCAAGGCTGGCCCCATTTTCAGAAGATTTCTTCCTCTATGTTTTGGTTTAGAGACCACTCGTGAGGCATTAAAATCACTCTGCTGAGCTTGCCCGCTATCGCGTTGGATTTCCCCGGGATGTGCACTGCTATCAGAAAACGTTGAGAAGAAATTGCCCAATGCCATACTCTCAGTGCCTCTCAACAAATGGGGTATGATCTGGTTCCTCATTGTTTGTTTATGTACCAGACTAGACATGTTGTCTGACTGGATTGCAATCATTCCTAGTAGAAGAGAGTCCTGGAGTGTCTGCACGCGCTGCTCTCATCTCTAGGATACTGATGTGCAGATGGGTCTTGTGTTCTTGCCATGTGCCTTGGCCTGTCCTTCCCAGATAATGCCCCCCACCCTATCTGGGAGGTGTCTGTGATCAGTGTAGCTACAGGTAATTGTAAGATAAAGGGTCATCCTATGGTCATCTGGTCAGATTGAAGCCACCATAGGAGATCTTTCTTGCATGAGTCTGTGATCCTGACTAGGTGAGACATGGGAAGTTCTTACAATGACCAGTGAGCAAATAGGAGACATTGAAGAATTCTCATATGCATTCCGGCTAGGGGGAACTAAGGTGATCGTTGAAGCCATAGTCACTAGGAGTTTCAAAATTGTCTTTGCTTTCACTTTGTTTCTGGGTAAAAGGTTGACTATTTGCTGTCTGAAAACAGAAACCCTGTCCTGCAGAAGTCAGGCCATCATGGAGACAGTGTCAAGATCTGCACCTATGAATGTAATATGTTGACAGGGCAACAAGGCAGATTTTTCTATATTGACTGTAATCCCTAACTGGGAGCAAGTTTGACGAGTGGTGTCCCTTGCCTGTTGAAGTAGATGCTTTGTGGTGGCAGTAAGGAGCCAGTCATCTAGATACAGAAACACGTGGAATCCCAGATGTCTCAAGTGAGCCATGATTACTGCCATGCATTTGGAGAACACTCTGGGGGCCATAGTGAGACCAAAGGGCAGAGCTCAAAACTGGTAATGACTGGCTCCCAGCCAGAAGCGTAACTGACTCCTTGATGCTCTGTCCATTTTTATGTGGTAGTACGCATCTTGGAGGTCTATTGAGCACATCCAATTATCTTTCCCTAAAAAGGGAAAAATCGACTGCAATGTCACCATTCAAAACTTGGACTTCTTCACAGATTTGTTTAGTTTGCTGAGATCCAAAATGGGTCTCCAGTCCCCTGTTCTTTTTGGCACTAAAAAGAATCTTGAGTAAGTTCCAAATCCTATTTGGTATGCGGGGACTTCTTGGAAGACTCTTTTGTCTAGCAACTTTTGAATTTCTACAGTTGTTTGTTCCCTTTGACTGGGTGGAACATCTGGGATTGTTCTGATCTGTGGGGCAGGATGGAAAAAAGGAATGGAATAGCCTCTGGATATTATACTTTGTACGCACTTGTCTCTTGTGATATCTCGCCAGGAAAAGAAACACCCCCCCCCCGACTGCCTCCAGAGTAGAGCAGATGAGCCTCCTTTCAGGAGCACTGGTAGGGCAGGCCACAAAAGGAATCACGGTTACCCTGGTTTTGTGGAACCCCTCTGCCTCTAGGATGGAGTCTATCATTATTGCCTCCCCCTCTGCCCCTGGGAAAGGATTCACCTCATGCATCTTGAAAAACTCCCTGGGATCTTTTGAACCACATTTTCCCACTCTTCTGACCTTTAGGGTAAGGTCTTGAAGGAACAGAAAAACATACCCCAATGGCAGAGAGAGTTTTTCCTTCCTGCTCGCATCTGGTGAGTTGTTCTTGACTTTAGGTCCAAAAAGTGAGGAGCCATCAAAAGGGGCATTGGTATAGGTAGACTTGAAAGGCTCCACAAAGTTGCACAAGTGCATCCAGGAGTGCCTCCTCAGGGAAACTCCAGAAACCACTGCCCTGCTCGCTCCATCTGCAGCATAGGATATTAGCCTCATGGAGGAGTTAACGATGGAATTTAAGGTAGATAGCTGAGAAATTACCTCTTCTGACACCCCCACAGCCAATGAACCTTGGAGAGTATCTCATAACTCATTCAGGAGACCTCTTTGTAGCCTCGTAAAGTGCGAAAGATAGTTGAGCAATCTAAGGGAAAATGTCGCTGCCGAAAAAACACTCTTCCCGTATCTGTCCATCATCCAGGAGTCCTTGTTCAGTGGATGGACAGAAGAGGATGTTTCAGAAAGTTCCTTCTTGGTGGCTCCTGCCACCACCATGGCATCTACAGGGACACTTTTCGTGAGGAATTCTTTTTCCACAGGTGCTGACAAGAACTTATTTGGCCTCCAAGGGACTGATTCCATAGTGTCAGGTGACTCCCATGCCTTTCAACTAACCAAGTCGAGTAGCTCATCAAAAGGCAGAGACATCCAGGAGGCTGAAGATTGAGATCCAAAAGCCTTCAGGTACACCGACTACTCATCAGAAGGGTTGACGGATTTCCAGCCACCTTTCTGTTTCAGGATCTCTAGGATATCTGCAAATGAGATATCTTCAGAGGATGACCGTGGGGACGCTTCTGACTCCTTGAGGTCAGTGTCAGAGGTGATGGACTCATCAGGGGAGTCAATATGCTTCCTCTTGCATGTTCTCTTTCGAGGGGCCTCCTCAGAAGGGTATTCTGGGGATGTGTCGGAACAGTGGAGCTCATCCGATGGAGCTCCCTGAGGCTCTGGATCTCTGCTGCTCTGTGAATGGGGTGGTGCAGAGACAGACGCCGGTGCTTTGTGGGGGGGATACCAGTATCCTTGTGTAGAGCTGTAGGAGGGAACAGCACACTCCTCATCAGCTCGAAGGCAGATCCCCCCAGCTCTGATGACACCTCTGGTTCTGAGGAAACAGAGGGAATCCCCGGCTCCAAGGAGATCAGCACTGAGGCGGATGTAGGAGCCAAGCTCAGCCAAGCCCAAGCTCCGAGAGGTAAACTTGGAATGAAGAAACTCTGGTCCGAGCATCCCCCCCTAGAGCTGACTGGACAGCTTCAGCCCCTAGACACTCTGGATGGCACCAAGAGAGTCGGAGCAGGTATCGGTGCCAAAATCTTCGGAAGGTGTCTCGGAACCTAAGAATCTACAGCAAGCGGTACGTGCCATTCTGGCTCCGAAGATCTGGCTTGGCTCAGAAGAGGAATCATAGTGGATGTAATAATCATAGTCTTAGCTGGCTCCAGAACTGACTGGGTCTGATCTGAAAACAATTTTGCCAGTGCCAGTGACTTCAAAAGTATGAGCACCACCCTGTCCACATCATCATCTAAGCTGCTAGAGGACCGGAAGGATAGGGTTAGTGAGCAAGATCTCTCCAAAATGCGACATCTCAAGCTAGGGGAAACTGGTAACAAGTCAGTAGACCGGGTCTGAAGAAAAGTCTCTTTTGGCTCCGAAGGTCTTGGAGCCAAAGGAATAGATTTGCCCAAGTCAATGATCTCCATCTGTTCCTAGGACTGTGGAGCCAAGAAGATCGATCCAGCAGAGGTTTTAGCCAATTTTAGTAGCCGCTCCAACTGAGCCGAAGAAGCTGGAGATGGCCAGTTTGAAGTCTTGTCACTCTTACATGAAGGGGAGCTACTGGAGGAGGAAGTGCTATACACAGCCTCCTCAAAGGAAGGTTTCAGGAGCCATTTGAGTATAAGCTTATTCTTTCTCTCCTGCTAAAGGAGTGACCAAAGGTACAAGTTTCCTGGAGGTGAATGTCCCCCAAACAATAGACACAAATATTATGCCCATCAGTGATGGACATCTTCTGAGAGCATTTTTGACACTTTTTGAACCCTGAAGGCTTGGGTTTCTTTTTTCTAGTTTCCTTACATCTACACTAGAAAATTACAGGTAAAGCTTAACACACCTTTAGAAAAAACTAACACACACAAAAATTTTTTGTCTGAAACAGTACTTCCACACTATAAAACACTATAAACACGTCTACAAGATAGGCACAAGGAGAACAACTCTGCCCAATAAATTAAACGGGCACTAGGTCCTTTAATTCAAATGGAGCTAGTAGAGTTGCAAGCGAGAGGAATACACAACAGGAAAATTAGCTCTGTAACTGAAACGAGCTAATATAAAACAAACTTCTACCTTAGCACTAACCTACACCACTACCAGAAATGGGAATAAAACAAAAAAGGCCTTGCAACTAACGACAGCTACCACAAGCACACACAGGAAGATAAACAGCACTTGAAAGCACAGCACAAAGTTAAACTACAGAGAAAACTACTAACTACTAAGCAATTATTAAAGGTAAAATAGCTTAATAAAGGGAAAGGACTTGGCCACAGCCAAGAAGAGAAGTATCCGAACTCATAAAGCGGCAAACAAGATCTGGGGAATTACACCACTGCATGATGGGATACCTTCCTGGCACTAGCCAAGTTAGAGACTTCATGCTAGTATTATTGGCCAAGTCAGAGCCGAGGATTGGCTCCAAACCCATCCAGTAAGAATGAAGGCGAGATAGGACAACATAACATCCTGTTTTTCTAGCAACTATCTGAGTTTACAGGAGCAATATTTAAAATCTGTCCCTATTTTTGGGCATTTGTCCCACCACTGTGTTTGACTTTGTCAAGATTTCTTGCTCTGAGAGACTGAGAGAGTGAAAGGTATGATGCAGGTATATTGAGACCACCCTTCCAAATCTGATATGTGTAAATAAGAATTAAACATCACGAGTTACATCAATTCAGTGTTAATCTTAAAATATATCCATGCAACTACAGTGAGCAGGCTATGAGAGAGGGATGAAGCTATAGCTGCAACAGATTAGCAATCATTAGGAGCAAACCTAGGGTCTTAAGTGGAGGAATAAAGGAACTGCCTAAGGGTGGAGGTGGATAAAGCACATTTCTGTGGAGTCTTCCCTAATTAAAATACATGCCATTGTGAGCAAGCTAAATAAAGAATGGAAACCTGCTAAATCTGCTGGGTCCCATGTTCTGTTTTGAGCAAGTCGGTGGGACTGCCTGATGGGGATGGAATAAAAAATTCCACACGGTGAGGGGATCACCCTATGTCTCCCAGTATGTGCAGGGGTGTGATTGGAGAACTTATTTTAGAGGATGGGGTATAATTAGACCAGGCTTCCAATTTTAAAACTCAAATATTTGAGCCAAATTTGAAAAGCTCCATGCAAACAAAGAAAGAGGAGAGTGAAGGCCTGCCTGCCTATTGAATACAACTTGCGTCCAGAAAGCCAGTGAAATGAGGAGTCTACCTTAGGGTGGAAAATGAAATTACAGTGTGCTCGGGCCAGCCATATTTAAAAATAGAGTGAGAGGAGAAAAAGACCAGATGGGTAAAAAGGACTTTATCCTGTGCAAACAATTCCCACTGTGGGATATCCATTTGAAAATGTTGCACCCCAGATTAAAGCTCTAACCTGCTCCATGAAACTCTCCTTATGAAAGGATGGTATGGAATGGGGTGGGCCTGAGAAGAACAGGAACCAATGGAGGGATAACCTTGTAATGGTTCCTGCTGAGTGACCTATGGAGGGGGAACCTAGGGGTGCTGGTCTTGGAACAACACAGCTCGGGGGTGGATTTCAGCCACGTTGGAAAACAAGTGTGAGTGGTTCACAGCAGGAGCAGGCTGAATTTAGTTGGTCAGGGCCAGTCAGAAGCTGAAGGGGGTTAAAAGCCCATTGTAATGGAAAATGAAAGACATTCAAAATTAAAGCCAAATAATTAATTAAACCAGCAATAATTATATAAAAGTGAACCATATGAAAGTGAATAATAAAAGCATTTAATGTTACTGCACATTTGGCTTATTATTCACACAATGCATGGTGATGCAAAACCTACTGTGATATTAACTTTTTATGTGAATTAGAGTTAATGTTTTCCACGATTTTGACCCTTTGTCCTCCCCATTCTTTCCGGATGTCCAGAAGTCTTGAGCAAAGTGGAGAGAGATCACACAGACAGACAGACACGAACATACATACATACAATTAAACAATAGCAGAAATATTCCAGATTCCTAAACAACAAAACCTTTCTCTTTCACACTACTATGACTTCTGAGGATCAGTGTTGAGGACTGGCAGCGTTGTGAGTACAAAATATTTAGGGTGACGGTCAAAGCACTTATACAAATTTCTGCAACAAAAGCCTATACAGATATTTTAAAATTGTGCTACTTATGATCTTATCACTGATTAAAACAATGAGCCACTTCATTAATCATTTCTCGGAACATTCAGGCTACAATCTTACTGTTTGCTTCATTAAACCTTACAGAATAGGTGTTGTCCCATTACATAAACCTTCAACAAAGGCTTACAACTCTATCTACTCAGTCATCATGCTCGTTTAGCAGTCGTACTTGTTTTGTAGCTAAAACTTTACCTGACTGACACTGGAAATTGTTATCTTTTTCCTGGACGGGGCAGGATTTCATGTAAGTAGCCACGTAATGTATTTTGTAAAGAATGTGTTTGGAGCACCATAAAAAAGTGGCCGTCTCCGTACTCACTCATTGGTTGGCTGTGCTGCTAGTCACTCATGGGCAGACTGTACTGTGGCTGTAAACAACTGTCTGAACTTTGCTTTTTTTTGTTTAAATTTCTCACCACAGTCTCAGGGTCTGACAGGCAGTCAGGCACTGCCTCATGAAGCTCATGTCATCACTCATGTCCCTGCATGTTGATGACATTGTGGGATATGCTGGCGATGCATGATGACACCAGTTCTAACTTAAAATCGTAAATAAAAAACAATAAAAAATGGGAACTAAAGTGGCCAATTGGAAATTTGTTGCACCCCATTATTTTGCCCTCAAAACTGGTAAATACCGAGGAATTCAGTATGGTTGAGATGTATGATACATATATACAGTGGATATAAAAAGTGTACACATCCCTGTTGAAACGCCAGGTGCTTCAACAAAGTATTAGTTTAAGGATGTGCACACTCATGTAACCAGCTTATTGTACGTTTTTTATTTTTTATATTTTTCCCCTAACAGATTTGTTTGTTTGTCAATTGAATTGTACAGGTTATACGTCACATTAAAGGTGGGAAAAGTTTTGAAATGATTTATTATGGTCTCTTTTTTTATATCACAAAAAACTGGCATTTTAACGGGTGTGTACACTTTTTATATCCACTGTTTTTATATATATATATCTATATATATATATATATATATATATATATATATATATATATATATATATATATATATATATATATATATATATATATATATATATAATATATATATATATATATATATATATATATATATATATATGTATATATATGGATCTGGTTTATTTCACCGAAAGCACATTTTGCCGAATTGTAGTTCACCAAGACCAAATCGCCGAAAGCACAACTCGCTGAAAACTAATTTCGTCGAATTTTATTTCACTGAAAATAGTAGTGGCAGTGTATATGCCCTGTTCCTCACTGTAGTGCGATCCTGGAGTTAGAATATATAGTTGGGGGGTGTGGGGGGTGTAACCCCCCCCCCACCTAGTTTGATTAAAAAGTACTCACTCATCCTCTTAACAGAAACTGCATAGTATAAAACAAGCTAGGTGGGGGGCTACGCCACCCACACCCCACCAACGAAAAAAAAATATAGTAAAAAGTACATTAATACACATTGCCAGCCTCAAAATGTAAAACAAATACAGCTTCTACTTCAAAAAAAAAATTCCTAAGCATGAAAATACATTTAAACAATAACATTTTTATGTGGAAGTTTTTTCCACAAACAGAACTTTTCTATCCAGCAAAATAACAGCAGTCGATCCTCAAAAGCCCACATAGGAGTGCTCTCATCAATGTCAGAAAACTGAAGGACTTGGCACTCAACCTTTTGACTTCAAGCAACTCAGCTAGGGCTGCCTAATGGTTTGAGCATGTGGAAGGTATCCTGGAGTTGTGGAAGCAGACCAGCTGTTACAGGATATAACCAATGTATCTAAGGCTACCAAAGTAGTGATCAATTTGGCAGTTATGCAAAAACAGATTTCACAAGCAAGAAAAAAAATTAACCCTGGATTTGAATGTTTCTTTACTGCAATTAGTTGCATTGCTTTTCTTAGAAGACAAAATACAAATAACGTTTGTTTCTCCATTAAATCGTTAGAAGCTAAACTCATTAACTAAATTCTATTTGATTATCCAAGGATCAAGCCATGGGGCCCATTTTTGTGAGAATTCCCTTCTTTGCTGTGCCTCCTCATTCATGACTTCTGTCAGGAGTTGTTTTATCTCTCCCTAAATTGGGAGACTTGTCTTTCTCATTTCCTAGCCATAGCTTTTTTCATATCCACGGTTATTAATGAAAATAATTGCTGGACTTGAGAGAAAGATTTTGATCACCCCCTAAGTGAGAAAGTCTTCTCATTGACTATTCATTTTTCTTCCAAGAACCCATTTATTAAACCTTGCAGCTTCATCTCCAAGGTCTTATAGCTAGTTTACTGCACCTCCAAAATACATGTACCCAAGCTCCTACTTCACTTGCGTGACATCTCCAACACTGAATATCTTACCCAATCTTGCAGGGCTATAAAAATACTTATGTAGACATTTACACACAAAGATCCATAATTCTACCTTTAAGATCTTTGATAATACAGCATGATTTTGTATTCCCTCCATTAAAAGTCTTCCAAATTAGTTGGGAAAGTTACAGTTTATGAACTCAACATATGTTTCAAAGATGTCTCTGTAAACATACATAATAGAATTTCAGGTCCGGTCTTTACACATAGGTCACCCTGCCTATTTGCAATATTAACATTATCCCTTGGTTGACCTATTTTATACTATTACTGCAATCTTGTCTTCCATTTTTCCCACTGCAAGAAAAACATTTGAGAAGTAACATCTGATATGGTGCCGCCCATCAGAATGTAGTCCTCATGGTTATATGTAGATATAGTTTCGCCCATCATTTCCTGAATATTTTTCCTTAAATAATCTATATATACAATTTTTTTCTTCCAACTCTCCCCCCCCAAAAAAAAATTTACCCTATAAATCAACATTGAGTGATTAATGACTTCAAGCTTAGTTGTCTTCCAGAAAGAATGACCGAAGGTACAAATTGGTTAAATAAATAGCATACAAGCATCTTAGAAGACAGAGTACTCCAAGATTCCCCTAATAGCTTGATACATAGAGTTCATCCTATACAACTGTTCCCAGATAAAAGTTTTCATAAATTTACCTAATTTCTTAAGGGTCTGAAATGGAGGTAGCATCCACATTGCTCTAACTATGAATAAGGTAATAAAATAACTGAAATACTTGAACTTTCTGATTTATACTCATTATAAAATATTACCACATTTTTGTTTTGTACTGATTAAACTGTTACAACTGATCTAAACTTAAATTCTGTGTTGTCTCAATAATCTGAGCAACTCATACACCAAAGTAATTTAAAGATTCATTTATTTTTAGAAAAGGATACTATTGTCCAGGATCTTAAGGAACTGTATTATTTATAGACAGAAAAAGAGTTTCTGATAGCTAAATGTTGTATCCTGAAACTTTTCCATACTGATTAAGAATATGCAGGAGATGACCCAGATAGTTCTGGGATTCTGTTAGGAGTCAATAGAATATCATCTGCAAAAAAGCAATTTTAGGGACAGGGATCCCCAGATCCATCTTTATATATTTGATTTTGGAATTTCTTGGCTAAGGGAACAGGAAATGGAGAAAAGGGCATCCCTGGTAGGTTCCAATTAATAACTTGAGTTTATGCGACAGCCCAGATGTAATATTAATCCTGACGTTGGCTCCCAATAAATATTTTGAAAGTGTGAAATAAAAAAATGTTCCAATAATCCCATCCTTTTTAAAATGCAAGATACATAATCCCAAGAACCCTATCAAACACTTTTTTTGCATTGAGGCTTAGTATTAACAATACAGTTGCAACATTCTCAGCTTTATGTGGAATTATATTGGTCTATATTAAAAATGTCCTTCTTCATGGGATAAAACTACACTGACCTGGGCATATGAGATCTGGTGAAATTGGAATAATCTGTTAGCTAGTACACTCACGAATATTTTTAACTGAAAAAAAATATTGTTTTTAATTTGCTTTTTAAACACGAAGCACCATTATTAAATGATCACTTATGACATGGGCAATCATACATTTATATAAATGAAAACAAACCAGACTGAAATAGTTCTAGCTGCAAGCATTTTACATCATAAACCATACTGACATAATCCTAGATGCAAGCATTATGCATCACTTATAATCCAGCCAATCATTGTTAGTCAAAAATTACATAGCTCATTCAAGTCCTGTCTTCTTTTAAACCTCATTCTTCCACTGTATGTATTGTTCCCACAATTCCCATTTTCCTATGTAATTTGCTCCTACCCTTTTATAGAGTTACCAATTCCAGTTATCTTACCTCTGTTACTATATCCACTACTTCTAATACAGTTGGTTTAGACTATGATTTCCATGTTTTAGTAATTGCGTTCTTGGCCGCCACCATAATTAGACTCAGCAAGACCTTGCTATGTCTAAGCAATTACGATTCTGTATCATAGCTCAGAAAAATCATTAGTTACACCAATTTGCTCAACCAGTATCTCTGACAAAGCAGTCTGCAGGGAATCTTTAAAGTCTGCCAACTAATTATACTCCCAGAAAATATGTTCCCAATTATCCCTTTCTTCCCCATCATACCTCAGACATATGCTGTCTTGTTGTGTCTTTCGGCTTTTCCCAGTTAGGGGTCGCCACAGCGGAACTCCGGTTCGCTAATGATTGGCAGTAGATTTTACGTGCTGAGTTGCCGGCCCTGATGCACAACCTTCAATGAAGGTACGCCCATTCACGCATGTTTCCACACAGAAGACATTCTAGCTGAGAATCAAACAGGACATCATCTTACTTGTGAGGCAATAATGCTACTGCAGCACCACCACCGCAGTTTTTATATGCTGTCTACAGGTGGAAAAACTCCCTGGAGTCTACTTAGGGTACAAAAATATCTAGGCAAACATTTCCAAGCAAAAATCACAAATCTTCTAAATTTTGTTGCATATTTGGGAGACATTGTTTCTTTGGGAATTGCTTATCCAATCTCTCTTCCCAATCTTTTTTAACCTCCTCAGCTTGATTCTCATAGTTATCATGCAATATTTTACATGCTCCACTAATTATTCCTTTTTTAACCACAGCTTATGTACTACATTATACTAAAATGTCTGCCAGTGCTGGTCTTTCATTTAGGACCCCCCCCTATTGATTTCTATTTACCTGTACTCTGATATCAATCCTTAATAGGGAGGGCAATCTCTATTCTGTAGTCCAAATAAATTCTTGGCATCTTCCCATTATACTGCCTTTTCCTCTCTAGTCGTTTGCTCCCAATACCTTGGTTCCTTTGCCAGTTTTTTCCAATAAATTCTAGACCCCTCTTGCCTATTGTCTGTATCCCTAATTGCAGTCATCCCTATCGGCAGAATCACCTTTCTCCATTCCCATGTTGGCTTAGTTGTTAGAATATTTTCTGCTACTTTATGAATATAATATTCTGTATGATTATTGTTACTCTCCTTAATGCTCTGCATCTAAAATCACAGTCTCTCTATGTTTCTTGAGCTTCCCCCATTTCATCATCATCCCTTTCCACTTTGAATTACAGGTTTCTGCTTCTGCTATGTATAGGAGCCTTAACTGTGTAGCTTTGAAATACCCCTTCACATGGGGTAATCCCAATCCACCTTGTTCTATTTGAAGAATCAGATAATCCCACTTGACTCTTGCTGTCTTCCCCTCCAAGATAAAACCCTTCAGCTCTTTACTAATTGTTATCCACAACTTCTTGTATGGTTGATAAAATATGCCTGACTTATGTGTAAGACTAAAGGGACTAAAAACATTTCAACTGCTTGTATCTTACTATCCATAGTCATATACCATAACTTCCAATTTCTCAGTTTTTTAATTCTCTTTTTATTCTCTTCCCACATATCCTTACCTGCCACACTGGAATCATTTCAATCCATACTCCTAAATATTTCATTTTATCATGTCCCCATAAATATAGATACTGCTGAACCAATTAGTGTGTGGGTACATTATTTAGTACTATTGTCTTTGCTTTAACTTCATTAATTTTGTATCATGAAAATATCTGAAACTGTCTCAAAATATTCCACAACACTGCAATGTCCTTTTCTGGTTTTGTCAGGTATATAAAATAACAGAGACAGCTTTTCTTGACTACCATACCAATTATATCCTTGAATTTTTGAGTCCCTTATTTTCTTTAACAATGCAAATAACAAAGGGAATAGAGGACAACCCTGCCTGTTTCCTCTTCTCAAGCAGAAGAGGACCCCACCCATTTTAATTTTCACCTCTTTTTCCTTATATATCCTCATAATCAACCTTATAATTTTATCAGGAAATGCAAGTGTTTCCATTCCCCTGCTAACAAAGTCCCAGCTTACTCTGTCAAATGCTTTCTTTGCATCAAGACCCATCAACAACAGTGGTATTTTCTTAAACTCTGCTTTTCTCTGGATCATCAATGCTCTGCTAATGTTGTCAAATGTTTGCCTCCCCTCCACAAAACCACAATGATCCATAACTTCTGCCATTCTTGTAGCAATTATAGGCAAACACTTTATAAACATGGTTTAGTATTGAAATGGACCTGTATGAAGCTGGGTTAAATAGAACTTTACCTTCTTTATGTATTACAGTTACCACTGCTTTCTTCCAAGATGTTGGTACTTCTCCTCCTCTTAAAATACTGTTAAATAAAACCTTCCAGATCTTTATCATTGTTCCCTCCTAGCTTCAAAACTTCCACAGGAATACCTTCTATTCCTGGGGACTTTTCTATAAACTGGTTATACATAATTTTTACCTCATCTCCTCCTATCCTGTTAGTGACTGAGCCTCATCTACCTCTAATCTTGGCATATTTAATTTTTCCATAAATGTTTCTATTTGTACCTTTTCTTGATTTCCATATTTATCTGCTTTATACAGACTTTCACAGATTTTCTGAAATATATTTAATCTCTAATCAGGATCTCTTGTTACCGTCCTTGTTACAGGATCCCTAAGCTTGGTGACAGACCCTTCTACTTTGTGTTGCCCAAGTTGCTGTACTAAAAGTCTTTGTGTTGTAGAGTTATTATCAAAAAACAGCTGCTTAATAGCAATCTTTCTAAAGCCATGCATATTATTGAGCTAATCCTTTATTTTCTGTTTAGCATTCTCCAGTTGCTCCTCTTCTTGTTCTGTGATATTCCCCCTATTTTGCAATATTTTAACATTTGTCAGTCCCTCTAAAAAATCTTGTTACTACTTAACCATATCTCCCTTTCTTTTATTTCCAGACTATTTTTAAACACCATTTTAATTTTATCCAATTCCCTAGCTACATTTCCAGAAGCAATTTCTATCTCCTCGAATAGCTCCTGAATAATTTTGACTACCCAGTCCTTAAATTCCTCTCTTTTAAACAAATAGGTGGGAAAGTGTCAGTATATCATTTTTATTTCATTACCCTGTGTTATTATTTTAGTTGCTATTGGCCCATGATCTGAAATAGTTACTGGGTGCATATGAAGACCTTCAATTAAATGCACATGTTCCTGTGAAATGTAAATTATGTCTAGGCTAGCCCAGTTTTTGTATCTTGGGGAATATGTAAACTGACTCCGAAATCCTAGTGCTGAATTCACATTTTCCATGACAAATTTTCATAAATTTCTTCAAAAGTCTACCTTCCTTTGTTATACTTTTCCTTCTGAACCCCCCCCCCCCAGAGACATATTCACTGCTGAAAATCAAATTCCAGTTCTACCTATAAGTAATATCCCTCCTGAAAGTGGACTATTTCTCCCAGAATTTTATTAAGCTCCATTATAGCAGTTTTAGGTGGAATATAAATACATGTCAATGTAATCCTCCTCCCTTGCTAGCAGCCCCTTAGTAATACAAATCTACCATCTACTATCCTCTTCTATCACTACTGGAGCTCATCTTGCAATAAATAAAAGTACTCATCTTTTCCTCTGTCCCATGTATTCCATTGAATAAAAATCATGAAAACATTTATTTATTAAATTCACACATTCAGTTCTTTCCAAGTGTCTCTCCTGTAGCATAGCTATTTGCACTCAACATTTTTAATATAGTTCACTACCCTTTCTTTTTCGTATCTGTAAGACCATTGACCTTTAAAGACATTACAAAACGCATCATTGTATTAAAAAGTTATTATTCCTAACCTTTATGTATAACAGCTTCTTTGTTAATTGTCTAGTTCCAGCTTTTGTGTTACATGCACACACTGTTTGGCGGGTTAAACATTTATACAGTTGTTTCTTGTCATATCTATTTGAGCCTCTGTCACATCTTACAAAACATTTTGTTTATTGAAAACCCTCAAAAAACAAGCAAGTAAATAAAAACAGCTCCAATACCACCTAAAACCTATGATTAATAGTAATGCACAAAACTATGTGCATCTTCAAATACTGAATTTTTACTCTCCTAACAGGAACAAAAGTCCAAACCGACAGCCACACTCACTGACTTGATTAACCTAAAATAAAGGTTAACCATGCTAAAGCGCATATAGTGCAGCCTCTGTTTCTACTAAGTGCTGTCTTGTTTTGTCTTATCTTTATAGCTCTCCCAGCTGGGAAAACACCTAAATGTTGCAGAGAACATTATCTCCTAGTCAGTTTTGTTTATCTAGTCAATTTCTCTTTATCAAATTGTCTTCATGTAGCCCTGAGGACCAGATATATAATTGCTACTAAGCATACATATATTTGCTAGAAAACGGCCTTATAATATTCAATATCCTTTTTCATTTACTTGCTTTCTATTTAAACTTATTACTAGATCAAGCGATGGGCCATAATCCAGTCATTCTCCCATGCAAGAATAAGAAAAACTGCATTATGTTTTCTTTTGTCATGCTCTTTTAACCAGAATTTTTTTTTACATTGCAGTGCCTACATTTCTTAAACCTGAACAAGAAGAGAAAAAGGAGAAAGAAAAAAAAAACAGGAGCATCTGTTTATAATAGTTTCCCCATTACACCTAAAACAACCGAAAAATCTTTACTTTACAGCATGCAAAGAAAATCATACAGTAATAAAATAATATGACAAAGAAACAATTTTGTCTTACTTACAGTTAACTTTCTCCCTCCTCTTCCTCTCCCTTAAGTATTTTTCTGAACATTAGTGACATGAAGTAGGGTATATACATTACAGTCCCCCACAAGTCCAAAAAAGTAAAAAAAGAAGTTATGTATTCACCATAACATTCCATGTGAGTTGTTCCATCTCGCCTTCATTCTCACTGATGGGTTTGGAGCCGATCCTCAACTCAGACACAGCCGACTAGCAAGCTCAAAGTTCTCCAGTAGCTCGAGACCCCACCCCTTATCCCATAATGCACTGCTGGAATTACCTCAGATCTTGTTTGCTGTGTACCATATAATAGTACAATAATTATTCTGTCTAGGAATGAATACACATTGAAAAACCAGGATGAAAGCCTCCAGATCAACTGTCAGCCAGGAGGGGAAGGAGGGAGGGACGTGAGAATGAAGGCGAGTTGGAACAACTCACATGGAATGTTATGGTGAGTACATAAATTCTTTATGTGAAGTTGTTCAATCTGGCCGTTCATTCATCACTGATGGGTAGTGTCCCTAGCATCCTGATCTTGGGTGGCTCACGGAAGTACACTCTTCAGAACCGTAGAACCAAATTAAGCCCTGTCCCTGAAGGCCTTATCCACTTTGTAATGAGTTATAAAAGTGTGAGGTTTAGACCAGGTGGCTGCTGCACAGATGTTATCCAAAGGCAATTTGGCTTGAAAGGCTGATGAGGTAGAAACTGCTCTGGTTGAATGAGCCTTTACCTTGCTAGACAAGAGCATATTATGACAAGCATATGTATAGGTGATGCAATCCGACAGCCACTTAAACAGGGTTGTTTTAGCAACTGGTTTACCTTTCCTGGTCTCAGAAAAGGACACAAAGAGCTGATCTGATTTCCTAATGTCTTTGGTTCTGTCCAAATAAAATCTAAGTTGTCTATGAACATCGAGTTTATGCAACATATATTCCAATTTGTTGGTATGATTAGGGAAGAAAATGGGCAACTCAATGACTTGATTAATGTTAACCTCAGAACATACTTTGGGTAGAAAGGATGGATTAGTCCTGACAGATACTCTGTCAGTATAAAAGACCATGTAAGGGGGCTTGATGGAAAGGGCTTGGAGCTCTGACACTCCACAGGCTGAAGTGATGGCTACTAAGAAGATAGTTTTCCATGACAAGAATTTTAGTTCACAAGATGATGCAGGCTCAAAAGGAGGAAGAATGATACGAGATAACATAAAATTCAAATTCCAGAGAGAATAAGGTGTCTTCACTGGAGGCCTTATGTGAAAGGAACCTTTTAGAAAAGCCTTAGACAACTGGTGAGCCATAATATTCAAACCATCTATTCTTAGATGGAAATTAGATATAGCAGCTAATTGTACTTGTATCGTAGCTACCGCTGCTCCTTTATTGAAGATTTCTGTCAAGAATTGTAAGATAGAAGACAATGGCACTTGATAAGGGTCAATGTTGTGGGAAGAAGCCCAAAAGGAAAATCTCTTCCACCTACTACGATACAGTTTTCTGGTGGAAGGTTTGTGGGAAGCCAACAAAATCTGACTAGTCTCATGGGAAAGATTATAGAGCTTGGCTATGCGGGGAATTGGAGCAGCCAAGTGGTTAGCTTCAGTGTCTGCAATGACAGGTGAAGATCCCCTGATGGATGTGTCAACAAGTCCGGGACTGGGTCCAGGATCCATGGATCTTTCAGAATATGATGGTAAAGAAATGGGAACCAAATCTGCCGAGGCCAATGAGGGGCTATGAGGATGATTGTCTGTTCCAGTGACTTTACTTTCTGTAAGAATTTGGATATCAGGGGAATTGGTGGAAATGCATAGAGGAGACCCGGGGGCCAATCATGGACAAGATCATCCCTCAGAAAGTGACCTTGCATGGGAATTAGGGCAAAATAGCTTCTGCATTTGTTGTTGATGTGACTGGCGAAGAGGTCACAGGAAGGCTGGCCCCATTTGTGGAAGATCCCGTCCGCAATCTCTTGTTTGAGGGACCATTCGTGGGGCAACAAGATTGCTCTGCTCAGTCTGTCTGCTATTGCAGTGGAATTGCCTGGGATGTGCATTGCCAACAGAAAGTGCTGGGATGACAGTGCCCACTGCCATATTCTGAGGGCTTCTCAGCAAAGGGGATAAGACTTGGTCCCGCCTTGTTTGTTCAGATACCAGACCACTGACATGTTGTCTGTCTGTATTGCAACTGTCCTTACAGGAAGAGAGTCCTGAAAGTATTGCAACACTAGAAGTACTGCTCTCATCTCCAGGCCACTGATATGCAGATGTGATTCTTGATCTGTCCATGTGGCTTGGGCAGTCTTTCCCTGAAATAGCCCCCCCCCACCCTATCAGGGAAGCGTCCGTGATCACAGTGGCAACTGGAGGGGGAAGCATGAAAGGATGTCTTATTGTGACTTGAAGAGACGTCAACCACCACTGAAGATCCTTCTTGCAGGAATTTGTTATAAGGATCATGTAACTCATTGGAAGTTTTTGGTAAGGCCATTGTGTGAATAGAAGCCATTGAAGGATTCTCATATGCATCCTTGCTAACGGGATTGCTAGAACAGCTGCCATCAATCCTAGAACTTTCAATACCTCTGCAGTTGGTGCTCTGTTCTTTGATATTAGGGACATGATGTGTTGGTGAAGAATAGAGATTCTTTCTGATGGAAGGCGGAGAGTGGTGGTTGACGTGTCTAGTTCTGTCCCTATAAAAATGATATCCTGCGATGGCAACAAGGCAGACTTTTCAAAGTTGACTGTAATGCCTAGCATATCGCAGTGTGTCAGTGTAGCCTCTCTCACTTAAAGAAGTTGATGCCTGGTGGTGGAGGTAAGGAGCCAATCATCTAGATATGGAAACACCTGGAATCCTAGACACCTCAGGTGAGCCGTGACTACTGCCATGCACTTGATGAACACTCTGGGGGCTGTAGTGAGACCAAAGGGCAGAGCTCGGAATTGATAATGATTGGCTCCCAGCCAGAAACGCAGGTGATCTCTGGATGGTCTGGCCATCTTTATGTGGTAGTACGCATCCTTGAGATCGATTGAGCACATCCAATCGTCCTTCCCCAAAAAGTGGAGTATGGACTGTAACATGACCATTCGGAACTTCTCTTTTCTCACAAATTGGTTGAGTCTGCTAAGATCCAAAATGGGTCTCCAGTCCCCTGTTTTCTCTGGAACCAAAAAGAATCTGGAGTAAGTTCTGAATCCTGTCTGGCCTGCTGGGACTGGCTGGATGACTCTTTTTTCTAGGAATCGGCGTACCTCTATTGCTGCTTGCCCCATGTGACTGGGTGGAACGTCCGAGATATTTTTGACGGGGAAAGGCTGGGTGGAGAATGGTATGAAATACCCTCTGGAAATGATACTTTGCACCCAACTGTCATTTGTTATATTTAGCCAGGCTTTGGGGTACAAAGATAAGCGACCCCTGACTACCTCCTAGGCCTCCCTTCAGGAGCGCTGGTAGGACTGACCAGAGAAGTGATCTCTGTCACCCTGGTGTTGCAGACCACCTCTGCCCCGAGGGCGGAGTCTTCCATTGAAACCCCTTCCTCTGCCTCTGGAGGGGAGCTCCCCCACATGTGTCTTGAAAGGCTCCTTGGGCTTTTTGGAACCACATCTTTCCTCCCCTCAGACTTTTGGGAAAGGGTCGAGTGAGGGTGGAAAAACAGACTCCGATGGCAGAGTCTTTCCTTCTTGCTCACACCTGGTCAAAGTCTCCTTCACCTTTGGCCCAAACAAAGATGAGCCGTCAAATGGGGTATCAGTAAAAGAAGACTTGATGGGTTCCACGAAGGAACAGAGTCGCATCCAGGCATGCCTACGGAAAGTGATTCCTGTACCTGTGGCTCTACTCGAACCATCAGCTGCATATGATACAAGACGCATGGATGAGTTGACTATCGAATTGAGGGTAGAGAGCTAAGTGGCAATCTTATCAGAGACACTCAAAGCTACAGCACCCTGAAGAGTATCTCCCAACTCCTTAAGGAGATCTCTCGGTAGTATGGTAAAATGTGTCAAGTAGTTCAGTGATCTGAGTGAGAAAGTCGCTGAACTGAACATGCGTTTCTCATATCTATCCATGACCCCAGATTCTCTGTTAGGAGGATGGATAGATAAGGAAGTCTCAGATATTTCCTTTTTGGTGGCTGCCGCCACCACCATGGCATCAACAGGGACTCCCCTTGGTCAAAAAGGACTTATCCACAGGGGCTGAAATAAACTTATTAGGCCTCCTAGGAACAGGTTCCATAGATTCTGGAGACTCCCACGCCCTATGAGAGACCAGATCCATAAGCTCATCATAGGGCAGAGATACCCAAGAGGTGGAAGGTTGAGACCCAAACGCCTTCAGGAGAACAGACTCATCCTCAGTAGGGCTCTTGGACTGCCAATCATCCCTCTGCCTAAGGATTTCAAGAATCTCTGCAAAGGAGATGCCCTCAGAGGGGGATCTGGGGACCCTTCTGATTCATCCAGGTCGGTGTCCGATGTGATAGATTCCTGGGTGGAGTCCAAATGCCTCCTCTTGCATAATCTCTTCCTGGGAACCTCTTCAGGGGGAACTTCTGGAGCGGTCTCAGAAGAGCAGGGAGTGCCCTGCAGGGCTACCTGAGGCTCTGGGTCTCTACACTTGGGAGGACCAGAGGAAACAGAAACAGACACAGGCACTTTAGGGGAAGAAGAGGCCAGACCTTGAGATGAGGAAGTCTTGGGAGACAACACTCGCCTCTTGGCATCGAATACACTTCGGCTCCAATGAGAAGGAGTCGATGGCTCCGATGGAGCCGCGATCTAATCCCACACCAAAGCCGTGGGCTCCGAGCCGAGGCCCCAAGAGGAAGAGTCAGCACCGACAAGTCGGTGCGGCTATCCTCCCTGGACATGACCGGAGAGTGTCGGCTCCTAGAGTCCTCGGTCGGCACCGAGAACGTCCGAGCAGATGGAGCCAACGACACTGGAGCAGGTGTCAGCTCCAAGGGATCCACAATCATCAGGTTAGCCTCCTCCAGCTCCGAAGGTCCGATATAGCTCGGAGGAGGAGCAGACAATTCAAAGGTAGTGGTCTTAGGCTCCGACGGTTGTGTCTGAGCAGACAGCAATTTAACTAGACCTGGTGCCTTTAAGAGTTTCTGAACCAGCCGGTCCATATCCAGATCAGATAGGCTGACTGAGGACCTGGAAGAGTGGACAGATGGAGCCGATTGGAGCAATATGGAAGGAGGTTTTTCGGCAACTGGTTCCAAAGCCATGTCCCGGTTCCGAAAAGAGCAGAATGTCAGCTACAAGGGCAGTGGAGCCAAAGTCACCACACTCTCTGACCTCTTTCCTTTTTTTGGATCTAGAATCAGCGGAAGACTTAAAAGATTTAGATGATTTACTGGCTCTATCCTGGTCAGACAATGCCTCAGAAAAGGGGTGTTTAATGATAACCCTATCAATCAATGTCCTCTTCCTTTCAGCTAACACTCTTGTGGAAAAGGAATGACATATGCTGCAAGACTCTTGCAGATGTACCTCACCCAAGCAGTAAACACACTGCACATGGGCATCTGTGACTGACATTTTCTGTCCGCAGTCTGGGCATTTTTTAAAATCAGACTTTGGATGCTTGTCCTTATCTTCAGACATTACACAACTCAAGCACACTGTTTAACTATGAGCTGTTTTAAACTAAGTAACTCACACAAACACACACACAGCCCAAAAGGGGCACTAACACCTAAATAACTACAAACAGTAATAAGAGATCCAAAACAATAGTCGCAAAAGGGATCACTGACTAATCACTAATCCTAAGGCCAAAAGACTGAAGGCAAGACAGATAATACTGAGGAAAGGGGTATAAGCACAGAAAAAACTGCTATCTACTATCTAGTACATCTACTACTAAGAATAGAACAAAGGTATATAAAAAAGAAAAAAATATAACTTGCTGAAAGTTGAAAAACTCCCAATAAAGTCTCGAGCCAAGCTGGAAACCAAGAGATCTGTGCCATGGCAAACTCGATCTGAGGTAATTCCAGCAGTGCATTATGGGATAAGGGGTGGGGTCTTGAGCTACTGGAGAACTTTGAGTTTGCTAGTCGGCCATGTCAGAGCTGAGGATCGGCTCCGAACCCATCAGTGATGAATGAACGGCGAGATTGAACTTCACATTATTTTTTTTGTCATATTTCAAAAGCATAATTATTGCTTTGTAATCCCACATTTGTCGATTTCGAAGTTACTGGTTTTGTTCGTGTTAATCTCCAGCTCCCAAATCCTGTCTCTGTTTAATTTCCAACTTACTTTTGATTCTTCTAATCAACTCTCATGATTCTTTCCTTCTCTCTAGCATTTTCTGCTGAAACATTGTAAAAGGCTTTAATGACACCATCTCTCTGTGGGCTTTCTTACCAGAAGAACAGGAATCAGAATCTCCTTCTGTTTCACAACTCACTTTTTGTTGGACAAACTTTTGTATTTCCTCCTTAGCATGTACTTCATCAAAAAAATATTTTGTCCCTCCAGGGAAGAATATTTTGAAGATAGCTGGGTACAGCTGTTTGAATCTCATGCCTGCTTTTTGACATTCCCTGAATAGTCGAATTAATTAACTACTCTTCTGACTGGTGTACAATGAGTAATTATTCTCCCCAAACACTCTGAGGTCTCACACTTTTAGTACTTTGTCCTTCTGCCACAGTTTTGTCAAAATCAACTCCTTCTGCTGACAGGATTGCATTGTTACTACTGAAGATCTAGGATGCTTTCTCATAGTCAAGTTTGAAACATACACATGAAGTGCCCTTTCAATGAACAACTCCTGCTGTGGAATACCAGTCCAGTTGCTTACTTGTGCTTTCATAAAATTAATACAGTCTGTTCCTTCCAGCTTCTCTGGTACAGCTGAAAATCTCAGTTTTCCCTACGTTTCCCTACGTGCTCTGTCTTCTAATTCTATTATTTTTTGAAACATCTCTTTTTGAGCAGTCTCATATTTAGCCAGCTTTGATTTTTGCAGTTTTGTCGCACCAACTGAATATCTGTTTAAAGCTTCTTCCAGTTTTTTACAGCTTTTTGTTGTTAGAGTTGATATACTCTATCAGTGTTTCATTTATTTTAACAAAGTCTTTGTGCAATTGTCTTATGCTTTCCTCCAGGTTACTGGAAATCATGTCTGGAACTTGCACTGCTTTTTGCTGAAAAGCTGCAGTACTTTCCCTGTCAGTGATTTTTCTTCACCTTTTGTAGCTGATTTTCCTTCAGGTCCTCTGTATTTATTATTTCCTGGCATCCAGGCAGTGCACTTACTAGCCAGTTACAAAAATCTACCCAGAAACACAGAGGTCCACTGGCCTTCTCTGCTGAGTTTCTGTTGTCACAATGGGAGAGCTAGAATTAAGATGTTACTCAATGTGCAGCTATCTTGAAAGTCATCATTCATGAAAATGTTCTAATCAATTTTTGTACCCATATGGGTCTATTGGAAGAAAGTTAAAGGGCATCTTTGTTTTGGTTATGTATGACTGGTGCCATAGACTGGTTCCAAAATGGAAGGGGTCTCACTCAGTTTAAGTAATATAGCCTTAATTAACATCCCATGTAACAGCCATATTTCAATAAGCATACCATCTGATCCCAGGGAATTCCCCCTTTTCTGTGATCTAGTAGCTTTGGCAAATTTTTCACACATTATACTGGCCTGAATAATGTGTGCCTGTGCTCTTTACATACAGACTTATGTTCACTCCCTTCCAGATATCGTTCAGTTTGTATTCTGCCTTGTGGTGTTATTTATTGTACATATAATTTGGCATAATGCTCTCTGAAAGTATGCAAAATTCCATTTTGTTATGATATGCGCTATTTCTGGGTCTCTAATTTTGGAATCATTCTTTGACCTTTAGTTGTGTAAGATATGATGCCAAGTATATTTTATTTTTTGGAAACGCTACTGTGAAAACCAGCTGGAGTGCTGCTCTCTGAAATACCACTTTACCATCTAAGTATTGGTGAACATCCATCTTAGCAGCTCTCAGTTTTTCTTCTGTGGCCCTGGCTTAAAATCTGTTTGTTAATTTGAGACTGGCAAACGCTAGGGATTTTCTAACCCTTGCACTGTATTCTTACCTAGTTATACTTCTACAGTTAGCTACCATGTCATGGACCTTTCCATCATGAAGTCCCAGTTTCTGTTTACTTGTTCTCCTGTAGAAAAAATCTATATTGTTTCTTGTGCCCATATTCAGAACTTAAGGTCATCAAACATGTAATGGGAAGAGTGAGAGTTAAAGGATGTAGTCTACATTTAGCAACTGACACCAACAAAGGTGCATGATCCAAGAGGACCAAAGGACCTACAGTAAGATGAGATGAGAGATGCTTGCACTGACAGCGAACATATCTCAACTACTCTAGACCACATCTCTGACTTTACAGAGTAGGTATAATCTTGTTTTTTCTCATGAATGACTGTCTAGCATCTATTAGACCCATGTTTTGCATATTAGCTCTCATCTGTTTAATTACTTTGGGTAATTTAACCTATCCTGGACCCCCACTAACTTCTTTTTTTTATTAAGTACTTGGTTCAGGTCCCCTTCTATAACTGTATCATTCAGAAAAGTCTAGCAAGATAGTCATAATTCTTATAAACAAGGCAAATGTAACATTTGGAGGAAGATGGAGGCTACTCCTCCCATTCTTCCCTCTATTGCTACCAACAGTCCCTGAGTATCCACTGTGTAATCCAACATTTGAAACTGCCAAGTGGTTCTCTGTAGCATCACCAGCCCCCCCCCCCCCATAGGAAGAGTGCCCAGAATCTTAAAACCCATTTTGTTCAGCCAGGAGGTATGTCGAGGGCTGAGATGTGTTTCTCATAAAGTCACTAAGCTAGGTCAATATCTTTTAACCATAAGGACTAGCTTATCCCATTGAAAAGAATTATTTAGGTCATAAATAACCCAACTAAATAAATTAAACATAGATTCTGTCTTTCACTATGAGAAATGCACATACAAATCAAACTGGTATTATTAATCTATAGCTTAACATCATTAAGAGATAGCTTGCTGTGATGCACATAAGGACAAAAAAATATCTGTTCAAATATATGCCTCATTTTCATTGCTATAAATCAAGTCTTGCATTCTTAACATTGTTTACTAAAGCATACGTAGCAAAGCAGTATCACATATTTTACATTTGTTTACCGGGAGAGTCCAACTGGACATAAAACCCTTTTTCAGTGGAAGCCCGGGGAGAAAAGATCCATTGTTAGTAAACTATTTTGTTAGTAGAAGGAAAATTGTATAATATAAAGAAATAAATAGTAACAGACATTCATAATGGTAAAAAAACTAGAACAGAATAAACTGGTTAAGTAGGAGACAAGACCAATTAATCTTGTATAACAATGCTTCTAGAAGACGGTTCTTACAGTAGTAGCAGGTAGTCACATTGTATACAATAAGAGTGCAATTACGATATTAATACACATATATATGTTCGTTTATTTTAATTGATCTTTATATTCTCAGATAGGCTGATACCATTCTTAAGCTAATTATATTAAGATTATTTTTAACTAATTTTAAATTTTATTTAAATTAAGTTGAAAGGTTATATTATAATATTTTCCGTTAATAATGCTGAAATTTTAATAAAAATTAACTACGGAAAATATTTTATAATATTTTATAATATTTAATATTATAGCTAGTACATTAATCTAAGACCTTTTAATTCCATAAGTTTGTAATCAGTTATTCCACATATTAGTAAATTCTTGTATAAGTATAAATTCTGGTATTCACGCAAGATGTGAATTTGCAACCCTATGATCATTAAAGAAAGTTAAAATATTTTCCAACAGTCATTTTAGTATCAATAGGCATGCTCGTATTACATGAGTCATGTGAGAGGATTTTTTTGAAAAAAGAAAGTTATAAAAGGAAGTGATGCAATTAAACCGACTATCTGATGAAGTTTAAAACTTTTTAAACGAAAGCGCTTATCTTGATCGTTATTTTTAAAGTTTGCATGTCCGAAGCAGTTTGATCATTACTTTTTAAAGTTTGTACATCTAAAGTTCCTTGTTTATAATAAATTTATATCTAATCTGGTTGGTGGCTTTTCGCTTTTGGCAATTCAGTGGTTCGTGGTTTTCTGGTGTTGATATTTTACATTTGTTTACCGGGAGAGTCCGACTGGGCATAAAACCCTTTTTCAGTGGAAGCCTGGGGAGAAAAGCTCCATTGTTAGTAAACTATTTTGTTAGTAGAAGGAAAATTGTATAATATAAAGAAATAAATAGTAACAGACATTCATAATGGTAAAAAACTAGAACAGAATAAACTGGTCAAGTAGGAGACAAGACCAATAATCTTGTATAACAATGCTTCTAGAAGACAGTTCTTACAGTAGTAGCAGGTAGTGACATTGTATACAATAAGAGTGCAATTACGATACTTAATCTTATATACAGGTAGCATAGCAAACTGAAGATTTTAAATCTGATAGATATTAACAGTGAGAAGGAAAAAAAACATAAGGTAGTCATATAATTTAAATTCAATGCTCATTGCATATGCAATTAAAATTTTAAAATCAGCTAGCAAAATCAAAACATGTGTGGTCATAGTTAAAAAAAATCAAAAACACAACATGCATATTTTCAACCTATTTGCATTGCTTCCATAGAGGAGGAAAAAGAGAAAGATGTTGTTTTGATAATCCTGCTTGCCTCCTTTAAATTTCCACAGCCACCTGCAGAACAACTAGTCAAGACAAACACAACATACATAACCTTATTTGCCCCACCCAAAGCTTAGCCATTGCTGATGTATTTACTGTGACAGGTTTTATTTGAATCATTGCACAAATTCATCCAACATTTCCCCTTCTATATCCTCCCCTCTTGTTTGTTTTGAAGAAACTCATTTCACTCCAGTGCATTCAGACGTC
The DNA here is from genome assembly GCF_019279795.1 of Protopterus annectens. NCBI lineage: Eukaryota > Metazoa > Chordata > Ceratodontiformes > Protopteridae > Protopterus > Protopterus annectens. The sequence continues at coordinate 1,804,669,029 of NC_056741.1, read as the reverse complement.
TCCCATAAATTTTATGTAGTAACAAAAAATAAAGTAATTCAACCAGGAATCCAAAAGGAGGAGGCAAAAATGAAACCAAGATTCTTTTATTCCACAACAATGAGCACTTTTGTCTGAATTACATGGACTCCATCAAAAGAAAACTGCCATTATGCACCCAAATCTTTAAATGCAAGTAACAAGTCACATGTCAAGTTAACAAAGAAGCTAGTTGATTAGAGTGCCCTCTCTGCAGTTTAAAGAACCCTTTACAATTTTTTGAAAAATCATACACATTGTTAAGTCATAAAAATATAATCAGTTTGTTTGCGTAGCCCAAAAACTTTTTAAGTAAAAACTCTAAAGCATCTGTTATTCATGTGGAAAACACTGGGGGCGATATGTGCCCCTATTTTTGACAATAGCATTCTTGCTTAATGGAAAAAATGTCATGTACTCAGTTCTAAATTCAAAGATTCTTGGGTTTTCTAAGGTAGGTACGTAGACAATATTATATTTTTTTGGAGAGAGAATCTTAGTAGTTTGGATGACTTCCTCCAGTATCTAAATTCAACTACCAGTTTGTTAAGGTTTAAAATGGAGCTCCAGGAACAAAAAGTAAACCATTTAGATATGAGTATTTATAAGAATACAGTACTGAACAGGTTTGAATCAAATTATATAGGAAACCAAGATACTCAAATTCCCTCCTTCAATATGAGAGATGTCACCTATACACCAAAAGAAATCTCTTGTGATGGGATAATATGTTAGGGTGGCAAGAATGGTCACAGATGACTAAGTATATGCAAATGAATATGAAGAACTTTGAGGTATGTTAAAGAAGAGAGGTTACCCAGAATCTTTTATACAAAATAGTATTCCATGTGTGTTGTTCATTTTCTCCTTCATTTTTACTAGGTTGGGTATGGATCTGATCCTCGGATCCATCTCAGCCTTTGTATTCAAGCTCGAGGTCTTCTGCCAGCTCTTGGCTGAAGCCTATCCCAGCATGTACTAGAATCTTCCCCAGATCTTGTTTTCCCATATTATAAGGTTGTGAGTGTATCACAGAAAGAACCAGAGTCAGGTGAAGAAGGTCAGAAATTAAGGTAATCCAATTGTACAGACTCGGTCTTTCATGAGTAAAGAAGGGTAGGGGGAAGGAGGCTGGGATGTAAGAATGAAGTCGGAGATGGACAACACACATGGAATGTTATGGTGAGTACATAACTTCTTTATGTGATGTTGTCCTATCTCACCTTCATTCTTACTAGGTTGGGACAGCGTCCCTAGCACCCAGCATCTTGGGTGGCTCAAGGGAGAGTATTCCTCAGAATTGTGGAACCAAAAGAGGTCCTATTCCTGGAGGCCAAATTGACTTTGTAATGAGTGATAAAGGAATGTGGTTTTGCCCATGCAGCTGCAGCACAAATGGTATCAATTGGTAATTTAGCCAGAAACGCTGAGGAGGTTGCAATGGCTCTTGTAGAATGGGCTTTAACTCTTCTGGGAAGATCTTTATTCTGAGACTTATAAATAAAAGTTCTGCAATATGAAAGCCATTTTGAAAGTCTTACCTTAGAGACAGGGGTACCTTTCTTTGAGTCTGAAAAAGAAATAAATAGCTGGTCAGATTTTTGGAATTCTGTAGTTCTGTGTAAGTAAAAATGTAATTGTCTATGCACATCCAGTTGATGTAACATGTATTCTGCTCTGTGCTCGTAATTTGGGAAGAAGACTGGTAGTTCTATAGTTTGGTTCAAATTTGACTCTGAAGATACTTTGGGCATAAAGGAAGGGTTTGTTTGTAAGGACATCCTGTCCCTATGGAAAAGTAAGTATGGGGGCTTTATAGACAAGGCTTGCAACTCTGACACTCTTCTCGAAGAGGTGATTGCTACCAAGAGAATGGTTTTCCAGGTCAAAAATTTTAGTTCGCAAGATGATGCTGGTTCAAAGGGGGGGGAAATTAAATAAGAGAGGATGAAATTTAAGTCCCATGGTGTTGGAGGGTCTCTGATAGTTGGTCTTGATAAGGTACCTTTATGAAAGGCTTTGCATAGCCTATGAGACATAATGTTGGAGCCCAATTCACCTAGATGAAAACTGGAGATCGCTGCTAGCTGAATGTAGCTGCAGCTGCACCTTCACTGAAAAGTTTTGCTAGGAATTCTAGAATGGAATTGACTGGGGCAGAAAAGGGGTCAATCTGGTTATGAGAAGCCCATAAGGAGAATGTTTTCCATCTGCTTCTATATATCTTTCTTGTTGAAGCCTTGTGAGAAGAAATTATAATATGTTTAACTGAAGAAGAGAGGTTTGGAAACCTGACTATTGTTGGAATCGGAGCATCCAAGTTGTCAGTTTGAGGGTCTGAAGGGATGGATGGAGCGTTCCTGATGCAAGAGTCAAAAGGTCTGGAACTGGGTCCAGAATCCAAGGCTCATCTTGAAGATGAGGCCACAGGAAGGAGAACCAGATTTGACAAGGCCAGTATGCGGCAATGAATATCAAGTCCCTTCCCAACCAATTGGCTTTTTGAAGTACTTTGGGAATTAGTGGAAAAGGAGGAAAAGCATAGAAGAGACCTGAGGGCCAATCGTGAACAAGTGCATCCCTTAGTGACTTCCCTGGAGGAGGGATAAGAGCAAAGTAGCTGCCGCATTTGGCATCCATGGATGACGCAAAAAGGTCACAACAAGGCTGGCCCCATTTCCGGAAAATCTTTTCCACTACTTCCTGTTTTAGGGACCACTCGTGAGGCATCAGAATCAATCTGCTGAGTCTGTCCGCTATCACAGTGGATTTCCCCGGGATGTGCATTGCTATCAGAAAACATTGGGAGGAGGTTGCCCACTGCCATACTTTTAGGGTCTCTCAACAAAGGGGGTAAGAGCTGGTTCCTCCTTGTTTGTTTATGTACCATACAACTGACATGTTGTCTGTCTGTATTGCAATAGTTCCCAATGGAAGAGAGTCCTGGAATGCTTGCAATGCTAGAAGCAGCACTTTCATCTCTAGGACACTGATGTGCAAGTGGGTCTCATGATCCTGCTAGGTACCTTGGACTGTCTTTCCCGATAATGCCCCTGCACACCCTATCTGAGAGGCATCCGTGATCAATGTGGCTAGTGGTTGGAGAAGAATAAATGGTCAACCTACAGTCAACTTGACTGGAGTAAAGCCACCAACGAAGGTCCTTTTTGAAAGTTTCTGTTATTATTTTGTGAGATACTGGTAGGTCTTGCATGGACCATTGAATGGAAAGCAACCAGTGGAGAATTATCATGTGAAGATGTGCTAGGGGGATCACAACTATTGCTGCTGTCATGATACCCAGGGTTTTTAAAACCATCCTTGCCTGAACTTTTTTCTTTCTTAAAAAGTATGAAACTTGGTGTCTTAAACTTGAATTTTTTTCTGTAGGGAGTCTGGCCATCATGTATGTTGAGTTTAATTCTGCCCCTATGAAAACAACATGCTGAGAAGGCACTAAGGCTGATTTTTCGTAGTTTATTGTAATCCCAAGGTGAGAACAGAGTTGCAAGGTTGTGTCTCTTGTTTTCATTAGTAGATGCTTGGTCGTGGCAGTTAGGAGCTAGTCGTCTAAGTATGGAAACACCTGGAATCCTAGACATCTCAAGTGAGCCACGACTACTGCCATACATTTGGTGAACACTCTGGGGACTGTAGTGAGGCCATATAGCAGATCTCGAAAAGTATAGTTGTGTACACTTACCATAAATGTAGATGTACGAGTGTATTCACTGTTGCAGTCCTCACATTTGGGTTATCCCTGCCAGGGTAGCCCTCGGCCGGTCCGAATACCAGAGGCTTAGTATTTCTGCATCGGTTGCTGTCGCTTAGGGACTGATGTCAAATCGTCAGTAGTATAAAATAAGGCAGCAGACACCATTGCATCAGTTTTTATTGCCCTAACCTGTCAGGAGCCCTCAAGTAGGAGCCAGTTTCTGGTGGAAGAACCCCCACCAGTAGAAAGTAAATACCAATATGTCCCTTATAAGGAAAGAGAAGAAAAAAGGGGGATGTAGGGAGGGACACCAGGACTGCAACAGTGAATACACTCGAACATCTACATTTATAGTAAGTGTACAAAACTGTACTATGTTCTTCTTGTTTCACTGTTGCAATCATCACATTTGGGTTAATTCCCAAAGCTGAGGAAATAGGTGGAGGCAGTCAAGAAAACTAGGGGCTGGCTAGTATGCCCTGCAAGACTGCAGAGGTAAACCCTGTCCTGGATTTGAAGAAGAGAGGCAGGTGGTAATGTTTGGTAAAAGTGTGAAGAGATGTCTAGGTGGCAGCCTCCAGCATGTGCCTGGTGGGGACTCCTCTGATGAAAGCTGCAGAGGTGGAGGCTACTCTGGTGGAGTGAGTCCTGAGCCCCTGGGGAGGCTTTCCATGATGTTTGTATCAGAAATGGATGCCATGTGCTATCCATTTGGAAATAGTTTGTTTGGAGATGGCTTTGCCTTCTGCCCCTGTAGCAAAGCTAACCAGCAATTGATCAGACTATCTCTGAAGGATTTCGTCCTGTCTAGATAGAATATGAGCTGTCTGTGCACATCTAGAAAGGGCAGGATCCTTTCCCCCTTGCTCTGGGGATTAGGAAAAAAGGTGGGCAAATGGTTGAGAGCTACACTGGACACCACTTTGGGCATGAAGGCTGGGTTAGTCAAGATGATGAAGGGTTCCACAGCTAGCTTGCAGCTCGGAGACTCTTCTGGCTGAAGTGATGGCCAGAAGGAAAGCTGTCTTCCAGGAGAGAAATTTTAGATCTGCAGAAAAAGCTGGTACGAAGGGGGGCAGGGTGAGCTTTTCCAACACAGAGTTAAGGTCCCAAGCTGGGTGCTCTTCTGGGTGGCCTCAAGTTGCTGGCCCTCTTAGGAACTGTTTGATCAAGGAGTGTGAGAAAAGGGGCTGCTCAGTGGGAAAATGAGCAGAGATAGCAGAGGCATGAATTTTAATAGAGGAAAAAGAGAGACCACTGTGTAGTAGGTCAGCTAAGTAATCCAGGATGACAGGGAAGGAGGGCTGTGCTGTATTGGCTCCCTTAGCCTGAATCCAGGTGCAGAACCTTTTCCATTTGTCAGCATAAGACTTTCTAGTGCTACGGCATCTGGCCTCACGTATAACATCCAGAAACTGTTTACGGAGGTTGGCAGACTGATCTGGGGTTAAGGAATAAGCTAAGCTGCCAAACTGAGTGCCTGCAACTGGGGATGCATCCACTTTCCAAGCCATGCAGTGATGCACCCTAGTACAGAATTTGCTGAGCTGATGGTTGGTGTGGCAAGCAAAGAGGTCAACCTTTGGCGTGCCCCATGTCTGAGTTATTAGGGTGAAGGTTCTTCTGTTGAGCTGCCACTCGTGTAGGTCCAGAAGATTTATGCTTAATTGGTCTGCCAGAGAACTGATAGAATCTGGTAGGAATTGTGCTAACACATGGAGATGCATGGCAGAGGCTGTGTGTCAAAGGGTCATGGCCAGCCTGCATAGAGGGTAGGAGTGAGTCCCTCCCAGCTTGTTGATATACCACATTACAGTGGTGTTGTCTGTTTTGATCAGGAGAGCCCCTGGGTAGAGAAGGGGCTTGAAAGCTATCCAGGCATGCTGGACAGCCATCATCTCTTTTTGGTTGATGTGCAGAGGGATTTGCTGTGGGCTCCATTGGCCCTGTATGGACCTGCTATCCAGGTTTGCACCCCAGGCATAGTCTGATGCATCTGTGGTGAAAGTCTGGGTGGTGGGGGTGGTGAGAAAGGTAGTCCCTTGTTGTGGAAGCATGCTGTTGCCCACCAAAGAATATCTTTTCTGAGGCAAGGAATTATAGGTATAAGAGTCTCCAGGTCTTGGGAGTGCTGACACCAAAGGCTTTTTAGATACCATTGAAGTTTCCTCATATGCAGTCTGGCATATGGAATGAGTAGTATGCAAGATGCCATGAGCCCCATCACTTGCAGGATCTCCCTTGCAGATAGCTGTGCTCTGGTGGCTAGTTGACAGAAGTAGGCTGTCGGGAAATTTTGCTTTTCTGGTGTAAGGAATGCCATCTGGGATGCTGTGTCCAGGCTTGCTTACAGGAATATAATCCTTTGGGTGGGCACCTGTTTGGATTTTTTTTCATTGATTGTGTACCCTAGGGAGGTTAGTAAGGACTTTACAAAGGCCAGGTGTGTGAGCAGCTTTTCCTGTCTGTCTGCCTGAATTAGGCAGTCATCTAAGTATGAGTAAATCTGGATATTCCTTTGTCTGCAAAAGGCAATGGTCGGAGCCAGACATTTTGTGAAAACTCTGGGAGCAGTAGATAAGCCAAATGAAAATGCAGAGAAATTAAACTGCTGAGATCCTGCCCTGAAACGGAGATATTTCCTGCATGATTCCCTGATAGGAATATGGAGGTAAGCCTCTTTTAGATCTAGGGTGGCTAGCCAAGCATCCTTGGAGAGCATGGGTAGCAGCTGCTGGAGGGTGAGCATTTTGAATTTTGGGATACCAGAAAGGTGTTTAGAATGGATAGATAGAGGATGGGGCACCAGGTGCCCTGTTTTCTGGGTACCTTAAAAAGTCTGGAGTAGAAACCTTGGCATCTCTGTTCTGCAGGAACATGCTCTATTACCCTCATAGAGAGCAGAGAAAGGACTTGCTTTTGTGCCTTTGTCCACTGGTTTGGAGGTAGATCTGGGAACTCTTTTGGGGTAGGAAGGGTGTGGAAATAAAAATTTGTATCCCTGGGACACTATTCTGAGAAACCAGCAGTCGTTGGTAATAGTGGCCCAGGTGCTTGTGTGAAAGGAGAGTTTTCCTCCTAGGGGTAAGTGAAGGTGGGCAAAGGGAGGGGGTGGGGGAGGTGAGTGACTGTGAGTTCTTACCATAAGGGGGTGGCTTAGAACTCCCTGGTTTTGAAGTGGAAGTAGTCCACTGCTTAGATCTCTGTATTTCCTGTGGCTGCTGTCTGGGGAATCTAGTTCCCAAGGGTCTGGGCTGAACTGGCTTAGTGGGAGCAGGAAAGGACCAGTGCTTGATGGTACAATGCCTGCTGAACCTGGGTGGCTGAACCTGTAAGAAATCCTTAACTGTCTGCATATATTTTGCTTTTTCTTCCATCTTTTTTAAGACCTGTTCTGCCTTAGTGCCAAATAAGTTGTCTTTGTGCAAGGAGGCATCTAACAATTTAGATCTGACATGGTCTGGCAAGGGATGTTTCTTAAGCCATGCATGCCTTCTAATGACAGATCCAGTGACTGCTGCTCTGCAAGAAGTTTCTAGGGCATCAAAACCACAGTGCAAGGTGTGTTTAGTTACTTGACTTGCAGAATGCATTAACTCTTGTAACTCTTTAGATTCTGCACAAGCAGGAAAGGAAGACATTGTTTGATTGAGGAGTTCCACGGTATGTTGGTGAAATTTAGCATATGGAACCGACAATTTAGTGCCCTGATAGCAAGAGTAGCTGAGGTGTATACTTTTTACCCCATCTGTCTAGTGCTTGGGAATACCTATCTGAGGGGGTGGGATTCTAAGCAGAGGTTGCTTTAATCCCTTTTGGCCCTTGACAAATTACCTCAGGGTCAACAGTAGAATTTTTAAAAATAAATTTGTTTGAGTCAGGGACTCTATAGTACCTGTCTGGTTTTCTGGGTACAGGAGGGAGGTGTCCAGAGTCAAGCTAGATTCCAGGAAAACATCCTCCACAACATCCATGACTGGGGGTTAGCCAAGGGTCTGTGCTGTGGAAGATCTAAGAATTTCCTGAGTCTCTTTTTAGACTGAGGGTAGTCCTAACTTTCAAATTGGAAATGCTCCCTTAAGGTATGAAGGGTTTCCCCAAAGGAAAAATCCTCTGGGGAGAGGTGGAAGGGATGGATTCTTCTGCATCAGAATCCTCATAAGTAGAGAGGGGTTGCATGTCTTCATATTCAGATGCATCAGAGTCATCTGACTCTTGTTCAGACAAAACTACAGGGGACAGATCTCTTTTCCTTTTGGAGGGAGTAGCTTGGCTTCCCCTGATCAGCATGATAAGGTCTTCAGCCATTTTAAGCATTTGAGACTGAGGCAAGTAAGCAGGTGCCTGAGACTGAGTCATTGGTTTCTTGGGTGTGGTTCATACCCTGGGCCTAAGAAACTTGGTAGTTTTCGAAAGAAAGGTAGTCGCTAAAGAAGACGTTGGTTTGTGTCGAGAATCGGTAGGGCGAAGGAATTCCTTGGAAGCTGGTGTCTGCTCAACGGTTCTGAACCCATCCAAAGTAGAGATGGCTGCAGGATCCTTAGTCGAAGAAGAGTTTTGTGGCATACCGGAATCTGAAAGGGTCTTGGTAACATCCTGCAAATCCACAGAAGCAGGCATCAGGGGCTGCAAAAGCGCCTCACTGAGGACAGGAGATCTAACGACTAGCTTGACGGAAGAGTTATCATTAGGTTTGGACTTCTGCAGTCTGTCTCTGTCTTTATCTTTACGTTTTTTCAGAAGATCTGTTGTCGAATGGCTTACTGAAGCCATATCGGCGTTTGAGGACTGTAAGCAAAAATATCTAGCTACAATAAGGGCCCGATGACAGATAGTTCTGGTGTTGAACAAAGCACAGAAGCGACAGCGGGGAACATCGTGGTCTGGGCCTAAACCAGTGATGCAGTAAGAATGAAAGTCTCGGTGTGGTATTTGCTTTCCACAGGCGAGAGAATTGTTAATTTTTTCCTGACATCGGTTAGTGCAAGAAAAAAGGATCCCCAAAGGGGTACTTAGCTTTAGAACACTCCAGCTTCAAATCGGTAGATGAAACTCAGGTAGCGGCCGACAGGCATTCATGCAAACTGCTTCTGTTTTGGGCTGCACAGCAAGAAAGACTGATGTAATGGCATCAGCTGCCTTACCTTATACTACTGATGACCTGATGCAAGTCCTGAAGAGACAGCAATCGACGCAGAAATACTAAGCCTCTGGTATTCGGGCCGGCCGAGGGCTACCCTGGCAGGGATAACACAAATGTGATGACTGCAACAGTGAAACACGAAGAACATCTGGTAGTGACTGGCTCCCAGCCAAAAATGCAGGTGTCTCCTGGATTGCCTGTCCATTTTTATGTGGTAGTATGCATCTTGAAGATCTATAGAGCACATCCAATCATCTTGTCCCAGGAATGGGAGTACTGACTGCAGTGCTACCATCCGGAACTTGGTCTTTCTTACTGATATGTTTAAATTACTGAAATTCAGAATTGGTCTCCAGTTCCCTGTTTTCTTTGGAACTACAAAGAATCTTGAATCTTGCGTATGTTCCGAATCCTATTTGGTCTGCAGGGACTGTCTGGATGACTCTTATGTCTAGCAACCTTTGAATTTCTAAAGTTGCTTGTTCCTTTTGACTGGGTGGAACATCCAGAAAAAGAAGTTATGTCTTACCATAACATTCCATCTGTATTGTTGATCCTCGTTTATTCCTTATGCATGGGTATCGGTTCTGACCTCGGAATGTGCCGGCCATTTTCCAAGCTCGTGTCAGCTTCAAACTCTCGAGCTAAACTCTTACCCACAATCCTCCTCTCCCAGTTACCTCAGATTGAGTTTGCAAGTCAAGGAAGGTAGAGGCTACCTCTGGTCAAATAACCTAAGAGAACTGAATGGTGAGATCCACTAGAAACCACAGAAGGGGGAAGGAGGGAGGGTCGTAATGACTGAACGAGGGTGAACAACACAGATGGTAAGACATAAATTCTTTATCTGATATTGTTAATCCTTGTTCATTCCTTACGCATGGGACAGAGTCCCCAGCTACCTCTATTCCTAGGAGGTTCTCATGGAAGGACATTCCTGAGCACCATAGACCCGAAAGATGCTCTTCCCCTGGAGGCCAAATCCAATTTGTAATGATTGATGAAGGTATGAGGTGTACCCCAAGTTGCAGCTGCACAGATGTCATGTAAAGAAGCTCTGGCATGGAAGGCAACAGAAGTTTCCACCGACCTTGTTGAATGAGCTTTCATGGTAGTGGGCAATGAGATATTACGTTGTGTATAAATGAAGATCACATAGTCCTTCAACCATCTAGCTAATGTGACCTTAGCGACAGCAGATCCTAATCTAGGTCCAGAAAAGGCCAAAAATAACTGGTCAGATTTATGAAAGGGTTTAGTCCTGTTTAAGTAAAAACAGACTTGCCTGTGGATATCTAGAGTATGTAGGCAATACTTTCCTCTGTTAGAATGATTGGGAAAGAATTCAATGGCTTGATTAATGGACATTTCAGAGATCGCTTTAGGCAGAAAAGATGGATTAGTTCTCAGAGACACTCTATCTTTATGAAAAATCAAGTATGGACTCTTGATACATAAAGCTCAAAGCTCAGAAATACGTCTGGCAGAAGTAATGGCGACCAAAAACAAGGTTTTCCATGACAAATACTTGAGGTTGCAAGAAGAGGCTGGTTCAAAAGGTGACATTGTCAGAGCTTGTAGAACTAATGATAAATCCCATGGTTGAATAGGTTGTCTAAAAGGTGGCTTCAGATAATTCACACCTTTTATGAAGGTCTTGCACAATTTATGGGACATAAAAGAAGAATCTTGGACACCCTCATGAAAATTAGAAATTGCAGCCAAATGTACTCTAATGGTAGAGGCCGATAGACTCGACTGAAAAAGATCAGCCAAATAGTCCAGTATTTTTGACACTGGTGCTGAAAAGGGGTCTACTTGTTTATCTTTCAGCCAACAGGTACATCTTTTCCACTTGCTCAGATAAGTAATTCTAGTGGAAGACTTATGAGAAGCAACGAGAATATCACGTACTGGTAAAGAAAGATCATTCTGCCTGGCAATCAAGGGAATTGGAGTAGCCAAGACGTGAGCTTCAGGCTGTTCAATTTGGGATGAATCAGGTTCTGTGGATGTGAGATCAACTCCAGTGTTAGATGGAGAATCCATGGTCGATCTAGTAGGTGAGGCAAAAGGAAGGGGAACCAAATCTGTCGAGGCCAATATGGTGCTATGAAGATCAACTTGCTCTTCAACCGATGGGCTTTCTTCAGAAACTGGGGAATGAGGGGAAAGGGTGGAAATGCGTAAAGACGACAAGAGCGTCCCTGGGTGACTGTCCCGGAGGGGAAATCACGGTGAAGTAGTTGCTGCATTTGTAGTTGGTCGGGGATGCAAAGAGGTTGCAGCAAGGACGGCCCCAGTGGTGGAAGATCTCCGCCGCTATCCAGAGATTCAGGGACCACTCGTGAGGTTGAAGAATCCACCTGCTGAGTCTGTCTGCTATCACATTGGAACTCCCGGGAATGTGCATTGCTAGAAGAAAATGGTTGGTAGCCACTGCCCATTGCCATATCCTCATGACCTCTCAGCAAAGGGGGTAAGATTTGGTTCCACCTTGCTTGATGTACCAGACCACTGCTATGTTGTCTGATTGAATCGCAATTGTCCCAGACGGCAGCAGGGAATAGAATGCTTGCAATGCCAGAAGCACCGCCCTCAGCTCTAGAACATTTATATGCAGATGGGCCTCCAGTTCGGACCAAGTGCCTTGGACTGTCTTGTCCCTGACATAGTCCCCCCCCACCCCATCAGGGAGGCGTCCGTGGTCACTGTGGCCTTGGGTTGCTGGGGGGAGAAGGGACGAGACCATTGTGACGGATTGTGTGTCATCCACCAATTTAAATCCTGTTTGCACCTGTGTGTTACTGGAATCATGGTTGAAAGAGGATGCTGAAAAGGATACCATTGGGTGAGCAGTAGCCATTGTGGAAGCCTCATGTGAAACCTGGCCAGGGGAACAATGGTGATGGAGGCTGCCATGGAACCTAACAGCTGTAGAACCGACTGAGCCGTGGATTTTTCCCTTGAAAGGATTGGAATTAGTTGTTGCTTTATCCTTAGAATTCTGTGCTCTGGAATAGCAGCCCTGCAGTTTTTTGTGTCCAAGATAACCTCTATGAATTCTGTCGACTGAGATGGGGTGAGATTGGATTTTCGCCAGTTTATGGTTATGCCTAGCCTTTGAGCAGTGAGGAGAGAGTATGCCAGGGCTTTTTCCAGTAGATGTCTGGTAGGAGGGCGGAAATGAGCCAGTTGTCTACGTATGGAAACACCTGGAATCCTTGTAGTCGCAAGTGAGCTGTGACAACTGCCATGCACTTTGTGAACACTCTGGGGGCTGTAGAGAGTCTGAAGGGTAGTACTCTGAACTGGTAGTGACTGTCTACCACACGGAAGCACATAAATCTTCTTAATGGCCTGTCCACTTTTATGTGGTAGTACCCATCTTGAAGATCTATCGAGCACATCCAATCGTCTTTTTCCAAAAGCGGGAAGATAGACTGTATAGTGACCATCCAGAATTTTTCTACTCTCAGAAACCTTGTTCAATACACTGAGATCCAAAATTGTTCTCCAGTCCCCGATTTTCTTTGGCACCAAAAATAGTCTTGAGTAGAATCCGGATCCTAGCTTGTCTTGAGGGACTATTTGGATGACTCTCTTTTTTAGCAGCTTTTCTATCTCTAGTGCTGCTTCTTCCCTTTGAGTGGGTGGAACATTGAGAAGACTTTTTGAAGGGACAGGACAAAGATCAAAGGGGATATGATAACCTCTGGTTATAATCCTTTGCACCCAAGAATCGGTGGTGATGGTTAGCCAGGCAGAAGGGTACAAGGAGAAACGTCACCCAACCACCTCCAGAGGAAAGGAGTTGGGCCGCTCTTCAGGAGTGCTGGTAGGATTGACCAGGGAAAGAATCCCTGGAACCCTGGTTACACGGACCCCCTCTGCCCTGAAAAGAGCGTCTTCCCTGTAAGTTTCCCCCCTCTGCCTCTGGGGGAGAACTCGGCCTGTGTGTCACGGAAAGGACCCTGAGATTTTTTGAACCATATCTTCCCACTCTTTTGGTTTTGGGAGAAAGCACGTTGAGGGGAAGAATAATGGACACCTACGGCAGAAAGGGTCTTACCATCCTGTTCACATCTGGCCAGTGTGCTTTTAACTTTGGGCCCAAACAACAAGGAGGCCTCAATGGGAGCATTAAGAAAGGAAGCCTTAAAGGGTTCCATGAAATTGCACAAGCGCATCCAGACATGTCATCTCAAGATCGCAGCTGAACCCGCTGCTCCTGCTGCTCCTTCTAATGCTTGAGATATCAGTCGCATAGAGGAGCTAGATATAGATTCAATGATGGCCAGCTAAGACACCACTTTGTCACAGACCTCATCAGACATGGCACCAGCCAAGGTTTCAGAGAGCACAGAAATCAGATCCTTTTGAAGCATGGTTAAATGTGCCATATAATTCAGGGACCTGATAGTAAAGGTCGCTGAAGCAAAGGTGCACTTCCCTATCCTGTCCAGCGCCCAGGACTCTTTGTTAGGTGGATGGGCAGTCTGGCTTTCTTCTTCTGCCAGATCCTTTTTTGTTGTGGCTGCCACCACCAAAGCATCCACAGGAAGACCTTTGGACCAATGGGGATCCAAAGCAGGAGGGGACAAAATCTTATCTGGCCTTCAGGGAATAGCTTCGACAGTATCAGGAGCCTTCCAAGCACACTGCATGATGAGCCGGACAAGTTCATCGGCAGGTGGAGTAACCCAGGAGGTAGGAGGCCGGGGGAGAAAAGCCTGCAGGAGCACAGATTTCTCAGAGGTCGGATTAGGGGACTGCCAGTCACCTCTCTATTTCAGGATTTCAAGGCTATCACCAAAGGATACCTCAGAGGGTGACCAATGGGATCCTTCCCCCTCATCGAAATCTGTGTCTTCAGTGAGGGACTCCCCCGTGGAGTCCATGTGCTTCCTCTTATATGAACTTTTCCAGTGGACCTCCTCAGTGGGAGAAGCTGGAGAAGACAGCGGAAAAGGGGATTCCTGTGGGAATGTGTCCTGAGGCCCTTGCACCAGCGGTGTCCGCTAGGTGCAACTTGTGAAACCAGTGTAACAGAGGAGGGCAGAGGTATAGACAGTCTAGAATTGCCAGCAGCAGCGAAAGCCTTCTCCATCAGTTGGAAGGCTGGTCCACCCAAAAAGGAGTGCATGTCTATGACAGGGGTCACCCCTCCCCTAAGTGGCTCAGCCTGCCGACCCAGAGTCCCTGGATGGCTGTGGAGCAGCAAGCTATGCGTGTCACAACTGACATCCTGGGTCATAGCAAAACTTTCCTGCTACGAAGGCAACTGCGGTTCCTTAGTAAGATCCATAAAGGGGACCGCAGAAGGAGAAGACTGTGCTATATCCATGGACTTCAAAGGCAATGAAGGAGGAGAATAAGAAGGGGTCTTTGGAGACAGGTGATCACCTCCGAAGGAAGGATAGTTCCTGAGGGGTGGGATACCTCTGGCCAAGAGCACTTGATCCACAAGACGCAACACATCATGTTCGGAAAGGCTTCTAGTGGACCTCATGTAGACTGAGGGAGAAACAGGCCTGTCCACTGAAGAGGCAAACTCGGTGCCCATCTCATCTGTCTGCACCAAGGACAATGGTGCAGAGAGAGACTGGACTATGGTTGTCTGCACTGAAGAAGTCATTGGTGCCGAGGTCATGGTCTGCACCGACACACGGATCGGTGCTGAAGTGGTTGTCGGTGCCGAAGCTGGAACCGACAAAACTGGAGTCAACAATAAAGGTGTCGGTTCCGAGGAAGATCTCAGAGCCGATGTGGTCACGGTCTGCGCCGATACAGTGGTGATAGTCTGAACCGAGGAGCCCCTCGGTGCCAATATAGTGAAGGCTGCAGGAGAAGACACAGCCGAGATCACTAATGGAGCCGAAGGCCTCGGTGCTGAAGGTCTAGGCACCGAAAGCACTGGGGATGACTGAGTGAGCTCCAGAGCTGAAACTTTAGCCTTTTTAGGTTTTGGTTGGCGGGAGTCCCCAGCTGGGGATGAAGGCAAAGATTTAGCCTTAGTAGGAACATCCAAGATTTTCTTATGGGCCCTAGGAGGGGTTGAGGCCTCCAACCTAGAAATAGCCTCTGAAAAGGGAGATTTAAGAAGTCCCTTCAGTAACAGCTTGTTTTTTCTTTCCAACAAGGTTCTATTCGAAAAGTTCTCACAAATAGTACAGGCTGGGTCAACAGACAAATGGAAAGCTCCCAAACAATAAACACACAAAGAGTGTGCATCAGAAGTAGATAGTTTGTGTCCACAATCAGAACACCGCTTAAACCATAGACTACCTTTCTTATCTGCCATGACAGCAAATTAATTAACAGAAAAGGTACCAGCAATGGTACAAGAGAGTACCTGAAGGTATAAGAAAAAAGGGGGAAGGATTACCAACAATGGTAAAGAGAGATACCTAGAGGTAAAAGTAGTAAAGAAAGGAGCAGAAAAACATGAGGAAATTATGTACGCTAGATGCGATAGGGTAAGAGACAATGAAATATAAACTTTTCTGACAGAAAAGTAACCTGAAAAACTATTAAACAACAAATAACTGTACTTAGCTCAAGAGAAGTAGCTTGACACGACCGAATGGCAATGTGGCAAATGAAATCTGAGGTAACAGGGAGAGGGGGATTGTGGTTAAGAGTTTAGCTTGAGAGTTTGAAGCTGACGCGAGCTTGGAAAATGGCCAGCTCGGTTCCGAGGTTGGAACTGATACTCATGTATAAGGAATGAATGAGGATTAACAATATCAGATCCTTTTTTATCTTTGGAATGAAAAGGGAAAGACATACGGTGTAACCTCTGGATATGATCCTTTGCATCCATTTGTCTTTTGTTCTTTATTGCCAGGCTTCTGGGTACAAAGCTAAGTGACCCCCGACTGCCTCCAGAGCTGGACAGACAGGCCTCCATTCAGGAGAGCTGAAAGGGCTTACCAAAGAATATTTTTCGCCCTTATTCTGTGGACCCCCATGCCACGTGGTCAGCATCTTCCATTACTACTTCCCCCTCTGCCTCTGGAAGAAGCTTCACCATGTGTGTCTTGAAAAAATCTCTTAGATTTTCAGAACCACATTTTACCACTTCCTTTCTGACCTTTGGGATAAGGTCTAGTAAGCATGGAAAAACAGACTCCTATGGCAGAAAGTGTCTTTCCTTCCTGGTCACACCTGTTGAGTGTATCCTTGACTTTGGGCCTGAATAAAGATGAGCCATCGAATGAGGGAATCACAAAGGAATATTTAAAGGGCTCTGCAAAGTCACACAAGTGCATCCAAGAATGTCTCCTTAGGGAATTTCTAGAACCTGCTGCTCTACTTGCTCCATCTGCTGTATATGAGATGAGTTTTATGGGGGCATTGACAACTGAGTTTAAGGTAGAGAGCTGAGAGGATATTTTATCTGCAACCCCTTCAGCTGTTGAACCTTGGCGAGTATCTCCTAGCTCTTTCAGGATGTCTCTCTGCAACCTTGTAAAATAAGTGAGGTAGTTCAACAATCTGAGAGAAAAAGTTGCTGAAAAAAAATGCTCTTTCCATATCTGTCCATTGTCTAAGACTCCTTGTTCGGGGGATAGACAGAAGAAGATGTGTATGGGAGTTCCTTCTTGGTGGCTGCCGCCACAACCTTAGCATCTACTGAGACTCTCTTGGTTAGAAAAGCCTTGTCTGAAGGAGATGTGATAAATTTGTTTGGTCTCCTAGGAACACGTTCCACTGAATCTGGGAACTCCTACACCTTCTGAGAAACTAGGTCCATAAGTTCATCAAAAAATGGAGACAACCAAAAGGTGGAAGGGTGTGATCCGAAGGTCTTCAAGTATATGGACTCCTCTGTTGAAGGGTTGGTGGACTTCCAGATGTCTCTCTGCTTTAGCATTTCCAGGATGTCTCCAAAGGAGACATCATCAGGAGATGACTGTGGGGACCATTCAGCTTCATTGAGGTCTGTATCAGAAGTGATGGACTCCTTTGGAGAGTCTAAATGCTTCCTCTTGCACAGTTTCTTCCGAGGGACCTCCTCAGAGGGGTACTCTGGGGAGGTTTCATAAAAGTGCGTGGTGCCCTGTGGGGCATCCTGAGGCCTAGGATCTCTGCATCCCAGTGTGTGAAGGGGTATAGAGGCAGACACCGGAGCTTTTGGGGGTAGAACATCCGGAGATGACAGTGCAGCCATCTGTGGAGAGTGGAGCCATCTGTGGAGACAGCACTCTCCTCATTACCTCAAAAGTCCCCCATCCCTGATCTGAGGATATCCCTGGATCCGAAGTAGCTGAGGGACCCTCCCATAACCAAAGATGATGGGCCTGAGGCTGAGGTAGGAGCTGAGCTCAGCCAAGCCGAGGCCCCAAGAGGCAAAGCCAGATCCAACAACTGTCCAATCCGACTCGCCTCCCCAGACCCAACTGGAGAGCGCAGGCTCCTAGACTCCTCCAGCTCCGATGGAGCTGAGGAAGTCAAAGCCATCGTCAGATCCATATATCCCAAAGTAGGTCTCAGATCTGTGGGTTCCACTATGACCAGCTCCAGATATTTTGACTCCAAAGCCAGGGGTTGGATCGGAGAAGGAATCAGAACAAAAGAGGTGGATGAGGAAGGATCCAAAGCCCTCGGGGTCGGATCCAACATAAACTTGGCCAGCGCTGGTGTCTTCAACAGCCTCTGTACCACCCAATCCACATCGTCATCCAAAAGACTCCTGGAAGACCTAGTCAAGGAGGTTGGAGACTAAGAAAGTTGCAGAACTGGCAATCTGAGTGTAGGGGAGAATGGCTCCAAGGGTGGAGACCGGCTCCATATTTCAAACTCAACCTGCACTGAGGCAGACAATGTCGGAGCTGAAGATGATTTGTTGGATCTGATAAGCTTTGGATCTGAGGTGAAGATTTTTTGAATCTTTTTTTGTCAGTTCCAGTAAAGTGGAAGAGGAAGATCTCTTTCTGGACTTGTCAGATGTGTCAGATTTTGAGGTGGGAGACTTGTCAGTTTTGGATAAACCTGGACCTTCTTCTAAAGCCTCTGAGAAGGGTTTTTTTAAAAGTCCTTTCAATTTTAATTTGTTCTTCCTCTCCAGGAGAGCTCTGTGATTAGAAGCATGATAAACAAAGAATGACTCCTGGAGATGGATGGCCCCAACGCAATAAACACAAAGAGTGTGTCCATCACTTAAGGGCATTTTCTTTCCACAGCCTTTACATTTTTTGAAACCCATTGGTCTCAAATCCTTGTTAGACATTTTAACACAGAAAAACTAACTGGATAGAGTCAGAAATAACTTTTTTTAAACTAAAGCTAGACCCTCTAAGCTAAAATGGATCAAGTTATTGGTAAGAAAGGGGGAAAAATTACAAAGGGGAACAGATGGAGGCACAACCCTCTAACTTAAAGGGGTGATTCCCGGGAGACAGAAAAGGTAAGACAATGCCCCCTAACTTAAACAGGCTAAGAAAAAACAGTTCTCTAACTTAAACGAACTCTACTTAAAAAAAAGCGTCAAGGAAAGAAAATAAGGAAGGGATAAGAGCCCTCTAACTTAAACGGGCTATTTAATTGTAAAAAGGGAGCTGGGAGAGGGACAACAAGGCCTAAATGAAAGATGACGGACAATTGCAAAAAAACACCCACAAAATGGGAAAAAGACTAACTCACTAAGTAATGACAATATAAAGTTAAATAACAAATAAAAAAGGCACTTTTTAAAGATTGAACAAGAAAATAAAGGTAATACTTAGCCAGAGCTAGCAGACGAGCACCCAATCTTGTTTAACGGCAATTGAGATCTGGGGAAGGTTCTATTGCATGCTAGGATAGGGTTTAGCTACGAGCTGGCAGAACATCTCGAGCTTGAATATAAAGCCCGAGACAGAGCCGAGGAACAAATCCGAACACAACCTAATAAGAATGAAGGCGAGATAGGACAACATCACATCATTGTTTTTGAGCTGGCTATAAAGAGGGAGCAAGGCATGTTCAAACTGTTGGGTCTTGTGCCGAACTTATTCCTGCTGGGCCTCAGATAAGACTGAAAGAAACAAAGGAACAATTTCAAAGGTTCTTGATCCTTCCCTACAATCTAAAGTTCAATGGGATACAGGGTATTGGGAGGACAAGCTGAAATTTATTCAAAGTTGACCAGGAATATTTGAATATTGTAGGTGACAAGCCTTGTATCATTTACAAAAAAAAAACATTAATTTTAAGATATTATTATAACTTACCCATTTAGAAAAAAGAGAAAAAAATATTTATTTCGTAAAGTGTGGAAACTGTTCTCAGTGCAAATTTATAGCAAAAGCGGAGAGATTCAAGATACCAGGACTGGGTTATATTAGGTTAACAAAAAACATATTTTTATTATTCAAAGGGAGTGGTATACATGGCCAAGTGCCAGTTATGTGACAGTTATTACACAAGGAAAACTAAGTGAGCATTTAAGAATAGGATTTACCAGGACCAATATGACATACATAGACAGGATGAAAACATGTAAAAGCTCACTTTAGGCATCATTTTAAATATTGTGTTATTGATCATGTTGACCTAGGTTCCAGAGGGGGTCCAAGTAATGATTATTTAGAGTACAAAGAACTTAAAAGGCAGATTAGATGTAATGCCACTGCACCACCGGCTGTAAATGATAATGTTTCCCTAGTCAGCTTCTTGAGGCTGAAGTCTGCCTAGTATTTGTAATTATTTTTAGCAAAGTTAACCTTTATACAGCTACTTGAACAATTATTTCCACAATAACAGTACACAATGTGTTCTGTTTTATGGTAGATGTATTTCTCTGTTATTATGGTTATGTGTTTATGTTAATTTTTCTTTTTTTTTCATTTTTCCTTATTGTTATTTTGATTCATAATGTGTTTACATATATTTACACACCTTTGTGATTTTTTTTTGTATATGGACATGGCTGTACTGTTTAGAACACAGGTTGGGGGGTGTTATTCATGATTTTACAAAGTTAGAAAAAATAAACTGTGTAGGAATTGCTGTTCAAGTATTTCTAAAATGTCAGTTATATTCTGTTAGCTAATCTTGTTCAATTATTAAGGCTTTTAGAGGCTCAGTGTGTTTTGCACACTAATAACAGGTGCTTTAGAGTTTTTATTTGAAAAGTATTTGGGCTATACAAAAAAATTGACTATTTTTATGACAATGTGTACGTTTTTTCAAAAAACTGTAAAGGGGTCTTTAAATTGCAGAGAGGGCACACTAATCAACTAGCTTCTTTTTTAACTTAACATGTGACTTGTTACTTGCATTTAAAGAGTTGTGTGTATAATGGCAGTTTTTCCTTAAGAAGTCCATGTAATTCAGACAAAAACACTCATTGTTGTGGAATAAAAGACTCTTGGCTTCACTTCTGCCTCCTTTTATAAATTTTATGTAGCTTATAGGAGGTGTCCAGACACTGATAGCCTTGCATTGTCCTTCAAAATAGAGCAAATAATATGAAAGAAACAGTACGCAGTATGTCCAGCTCCCAATTACAGTCCCAAGAAACTTATTATGCCACCATAACTCAGTTATTAATTTTCTTTTTAGCAAGCCTTTCCATCATAATATACACTCTTTCCCTATGAATCTGTTTATGCTTAAAAAGAGGGACGGAGTCTTTTTGCATCTTTTACCGAGCAACAGAGTTTTGTGAATCTGCTTGATCCTTTCCAGTAGTCTATACACTTGACTGGGAGGTGTCCCCTGTAGACTGGCCTAGCATATATTTGCAGAACAGTATTTGGAAAGTAGCTGGGTATCAGATATGAAACATAGTATTCTTGCCCCTACATGCAGTTATGACTGGTAAGAAACAGAAGTGTGACTATGACTCGGATGGAAGGCAAACACTTAGTACATTATGGAAGATTGCAGGCCTGGAGAGATAGTCCTTCAACAACCATTTACATAAACCTACAAACAATGGAGAGAGGAGCCAGGAGGCTAGGATAACATGGCAAATGAATTCATCTGTAACTACACCACGTAAATGTGACACTTCACCTTTAGGCTTACAGTCTTAAAGTTACTGTGGGAGAACACACTAAACTGGTAAATTTAAAGGGTGAAGAAGCCTCCCAGAATTTTGTTTTTCACAGTGAAAGAGGCTTTTAATAATACATGAGGAATTTTGCATATAACTGGTAGCATTTCATTGTCTTTATGTTACATATCTGGGCATTACTTTGATGGAAATCAGTCATGTTTACATAGTCCAGTTAAGTAAGAAATGTACTAAAGAGTATAATTCCAAAAAAAAACTCTCTCTTATCACAGTTATCAATGCTTACTGAACCCAAGGTTTGATAACCCATGTCTAAAGTGTGCATTTCCTGCTTGGCAAGTGAACTTAATTTGTAATGGTTTGTGAGGGCAGTTGCCACTTACAGGTTCACTCATCATTTTTAAGTAATAGTTTCAGCAATCCCTTTGTAACATTAAAAAACATTTCCTGAAGTTATTGCTTGGTTGCCACACAGCCCAACCCCAGAACAGCTTGCTGATATCTAGCAAGGTATTACTTAGATCAAAAGAGTCCTTGCTCCATTCAAGACAGCAGAGCTTCACTTGTGTCTATTTTTTTAAATGGATAGTGTGACTACAAAGAGACAAAAGAAAAGTGTGATTAAAATATGTGGTAAATCAAGTTGTTAAATTCCTGGCACTCCTGCCATTGTTATGTGTTGGGATGCCCTCACACATACTGTTTTTTTTAAACACTTTTATTAAATAAGACACAAGCAAATGTACATTAACAGAAAAGAAAACAAACCAATTTAACATTTTTCCCTTTACATACAATATGGATCACATTTTTTTCTTTGCTACTATCAGTCCAACAATACAAAAATTACTGCCTTCCCTTAAACTTCACTCCTCCTCATCCTGGGCATTATTATGCATGTATTTTTCCCCACAATTTCCAACTACTTCTAGGTAGCTTGCTCCTTCACTTTTCTAAAGATCCCCTTTACAGTTCTTTTACCTCTTCATTCAATACTTCAATATACAGCTGGTGTAGACTTTGATTTCCATTTTCTAGTAATTGCTTTTTTGACAGCCAACAGAATTAAATTTAATAAGGCCTTACTATGTCTAGGCAATTCAGATCCTGCAATCCAGATCAAAAGAATCACTTCCTTACTTACAGCTATTTGCTCATCCAATATTTCTAAAGTACTCTGTAGGGAATTTTTAAAATCTGCCAACTCATTACACTCCCAGAACATAAGTTCCCAGTTAGCTTTATCATCTCCATCATAATTCCAACATTTGCTATTTACACGAGTAAAAATTCTTTCAAATCTGCAGAGGTATTTTATACCCCGAGCAAACACTTGCAAGCAAGGATCCTAAAACTTCTGGACTTGGTTGCATAATTGGGAGCCATACATATGCCTTCCACTGTTTTCTTGTAAAATGCTTTTTTCAGTCTCTTCCCAATCTTTTCTAACCTTTTCTGATTGATTTTTATAGTTATTGTGCAATATTTTACATGCCCTACTAATTATCCCTTTCTTAACAGCTGTGTCTGTTCTACATTCAACTAAAAACTCTACCAGAGCAGGTCTTTCACTTCAAATCCCCCTATTCATTTTTTTTTTTTTGCCTGTAGATGAAGCCCTGGTAAGGAAGGCAGTCTTAAGCCTGCAATCCAAATGTCTTCTTGGCCTCATCCCACTCTATTTCCTTTCCTACTTGAGTTATTTGCTCACAATATTTTGGTTCCTTTGCCAAGTTTCTCCAATAAATTCCAACCCACTCTTGCCTATTTTCTGTACTCTTACTTGAAGTCATCCATATTGGTAAAATCTCCTTTCTCCATTCTCATATTAGTGTAGTTATGAGAATACTTTCTGCTACTTTATGAATATAATATCCTGTATTGTGGTTGTTATTCTCCTTAAGGTTCTGCATCCAAAACCAGACTCTGTATCTCTGTTTCTGGAATTTCCCCTTGCTTCATCATCATCCCTTTCCACTCTGAATTATAATCTTCTGCTTTTGTTATAAATATCAGCCTTAACTGGCTAGATCTAAAATATCCCTTCAAATCAGGTAAATCTAAACCACCTTGTTCCATTGGAAGGATCAACTTATCCCACTTAACTCTTGCTTTCTTTCATATCCCTCCCTGATAAATTCCTTCAATGCTTTATCAATTAATGTTCAGAACTTCTTTCGGAGAGATAAAGTATACCTGACCCTTTTAGATGACTTAATGGACTAAACATTTCACTGCTTGTACCTCACTATCCGTAAACAGGACTTTCTTTCCAGTTTCTCAGTTTTTACATTATTTTTTGTTTAGTCTCTTCTCACATATCCTTAGCTGCGATAAGAGAAGCCTTTTTAATACATACCCCTAAATACTTCATCTTATCACATCCCCATAAATATAGATATTGCTGAACCAATTCATGTGTGGGTATATAATTTAAGCTTATAGCCTTTGTTTTATCTTCATTCATTTTAACTTCCCAAAAAACTTGAACTGGCCTCAAAATGTTCCATAATACAGAGATGTTATTTTCTGGATTTAGCACGCACAAAATAATATCATCTGCAAATATAATCAAATTTTGTTGATTACCATTCCAATTATATCCTTGTATTTCTGAGTCCCTTATTTTCTTTGACAATGACTCTAAATATAAAGAAAATAGCAAAGGGCACTGAGGGCTGCTGGGTTCCTCTATTCAAACACAGCTTATCTGAGAGGAACCATGGTACTTTTAATTCTTGCGTCCAGTGCTTCATATGTCCTTCTAATTAACATTATTATTGTATCATGGAATGCAAATGCTTCCAGTGCTCTGCTCATAAAATTCCAACTTACTCTGTCAAATGCTTTCTTTGCATCAAGACCCACCAACAACAGAGGCATTTTCTTATACTGTGCTTCCCTCTGGATAATCATTGCTCTATTAACGTTGTCAAATGTTTGCCTCCCCTTCGCAAAAACCACACTGATCCAGATGGTATCAATTTAGTCAATACTTTTGCCATTCTTTTAGCTAGTATAGACATGCATACTTTATAATCATGGTTTAAAATTGAAATGGGCCTATATGAACTGGATCTGAAGGGTTTTTGCCATTTTTAGGTAACACAGCCACCACAGCTTTCTTTCAAGATGTTGGCTTCCCCTCATTTTTATCTCATCACCTCCTATTATGATTGTTGAGTCTTGTCTGCCTCTAAACTTGGCATAATTAAGTCTTCCATAAATATTTCCATTTGCACTCTTTTTGATTTCCACACTTCCCTACTTTATACAAATTTTCATAAAGTTTCTGGAATACCTCTAAAATGTCTACAGGATCTCTGTTTATTTTTCTTGTTATAGGTTCCTTAAGTCTGGTGACAACACTTTCAATGTTCTGTTGCCCAAGTCGGTATGCTAAAAGTTTTTGTGCTCTGGAGTTGTCAAAAAATAGTTGCTTAACTGTTATCTTTCTAAACTCTTGCATACTATCCTGATACCCCCTTATTTTCTGTTTAGCATTCTGCATTTGTTCCTGTTCTTGTTCTGTGAGATTTCCCTTATTCTGCAATACTTTAACCTTTGTCAGCCCCTTTAAGTAATGTCTATTACTTCTTATCCATATCTCTTTCTCTCTTATTTAGACCCTATTTTTAAACCTAATTTTCATTTTATCCCAGTCACTATATTCTATCTTCCTTAATAACGCTCAAATTTCCACTACTCATAAAGCCTCGCATAATTCTTTAACAAAATGGGAACATAGCTGCAGCTCATGAGACATTTTCCACTGGAACTCGGTATATATTTAATCCACAGCCTCCACTTTATTTTTTTTTACAAATTTCAGTTCTTCCTTACCTGTAATGTCACAGTAGACAGTGTACTGATAAATCTTTGCCTCTCTAGGTTTGAAGATCACATTAATTTCAGCTGAAGAATTTGGCCAAATGTCACCTTCCTAAAAGTAAATGAAATACCCATAAGGTATAAATCAAGTCAAACATTCTAATTAACACATTAAAAGTAAGTTTGATTAAAAAAAACTACTGTGAAAAGTGAAAATAACAGACTGAAGCATACTTCTTAAAGACATTAACAATGCAGGCATTTCATCAAATTGTTAATCCTCGTCCAGGTGCTTCACAGCTGGGTTTTTGTTTAGCTCAATGACTGTAATTTCAGTAGAAGTATCTCACACAGAAGGAGAGCAAAACAGCAATTTTGTCTATTATTAGGACAATCATTGGCTGTCAAAAACCTAATCAAGTGAATATTTTATGTTTCCAAACCAAAATCTTCCATTAAATATTTACAAAAATAATTCTGCATTTTATCTTTATATGAGGCTATTGTATGATAGCATTTCTGATAGCCAGCTTTACTGTCTGGGAGTATTTGTCTGGGAGTATTTTTTTTAGACAATCATTTAAGTTTTAAGTTCAAGTTTTGCCATAGATCTTTTACATCATCTTGCTACTCTGTCCATTCGCAAATGATTCAGTTAAGTTATTCGAAACAGAAGATGCTTTCTGAACTACAGACCAGAACATAATGAATGCACTGACTCATGCTAAAACCAATTCTGTTTAGCGATAAAGGAGTGACCCACCACTTAATATAAACAAGTTAATTCTATATTAGCTAAAAGCTCCTGCCTTAAGGTAAGTTCTAGTATTTTGTGGCTTTCTGTGCCTTGCTTGCAGCCATGCCTTACTGGAGATGCACACACATTAATACATTAAGGGACTTTTTTAACTAAAACCCTATATGCGCATGTGCTTATTTATAAGGATAACTCAAAAGCATTGGTTTTATTAAAACACTTCGTTAGAGTCAAACCAATATGCTACAGATACCAGTAGTCAAACTCAGGTATGCCAGACATGGCTTATTAGTAATACATAACCTTTATTCTCAGACATATGGCTCCTTTCAGATGTCAACTTCTTCTTCTTCTTCTTTCAGCTTTTTGCCGGTTAGGGGTCGCCACAGCGGATCATCTGTCCGCTCATGATTGGCAGTGGAGTTTTACATTGTCGAGTTGCCAGCCCAGCGCCCAACCTTCCACAGAAGGCACACACTCACACCTAGGGCCAATTTTTAGAGTGTCCAATCCACCTACTGCATGTCTTTGGGATGTGGGAGGAAACCGGAGCACCCGGAGGAAACCCATGCAACCACAGGGAGGACATGCAGACTCCGCACAAAAGTCCTTTCAGATGTCAACTACAAAGCAGAAATACACTAACACAAAAAATAAAAGAGCAAACAAGCCAAGAGGAATAAAAGTTGTGGACTTCTTTCAGACCATCCAGTCTTCCAAAAGCACAGCATCCGGGTGCCCTGGCTATTCATCTTCTAGATGTATGCTGATCTTTGAAAAGGTTTTGCTTATAAAGATAAAGCTTAATTAATTAATGTATCAAAATCAATCATGATCCAAGACAAAGGTACTTAACTGCCTACCCACAAGTGCACTGAAATTATGTTCTATATTCAAAACTAAAGTACATTATATATATATATATACACACACACACACACACACACACACACACACACATATACTTTTTTAACATTAAACTCAAAGACGGAATTTAAATCTCTAGATCTCATTTCATAATATATTTGTACTTCAAGTTTCTAAGGAAATTTTCCACATTCCCATCCAGGGTAACTTAAATGTTTTCTACACAACAATTTTTAAAGACATCACATTCCCTTGAGAGCCATTACAAGAATGTGCAGCTAACTCATTTTTAAATTTCTGCAACAGACATCCCTAATATGTCCCTGAACACAAATTCTGATATAATGTTTACTCTTATTTATATAACTAGTGCACACCCACAGCTAAAAGCACAGTTGCACAAGGCCTACTTACCTGTAACAGTAGACATTTGAATTTTACACTGTCTCAGTTAAACGAGATCTGTGCCCGCATGAACCTACACTAGCAGCTATCCAGAGCTCAAAAGTCTCCTCCTGACTTCCTGTGTCAAGGGATCAACTAAGCCACTTCCATCAGATGAAGCCTAACCTTTGTCACAGGAAGTTGGTTGATCAGGCTGTTAGTGCTAAGTAGAAAGAACTAAGAAGGATCAGAAACAAGAATTGCCTGGAAATAACCAAGTTGCAGTAAAAAAATACCAACACCAACACAAATAAACAAAGCCAACCAACAACACGACAAGGTTGGATATCATCGAACTGTATATAAAATAATGGGATGGTGGGTGGGTGCTAACCAAGATTTCCGACTGGCCAGGTAGGGACTAAAAAAAAAAAGGTCTTTAATGTGGAACATCAGAGTTCCGCATTAAACAGAAGCAGCTCTGTGTGTTTATTTTTTATTTGGGCCAATCAAAAATAAATAAACACAGAGCTACTTCTGTTTAATGCGAAATATCGCACTTCCGCATTAGACAGAAGTAGCTCTGTTTTGCAATGTTTTGATTGGCCTGTATACTGGTATATGGGCCAATCAAAAATCGCTAAACACGGAGCTACTTCTGTTTAATGCAGAACATCGCAGTTCCGCATTAAACAGAAGTAGCTCTGTTTTGATTGGCCCATATATCAGTATACGGGCCAATCAAAAATCGCTAAACACGGAGCTACTTCTGTTTAATGCGGAACATCGCAGTTCCACATTAAACAGAAGTAGCTCTGTTTTGCGATGTTTTGATTGGCCCATATACCGGCATACGGGACAATCAAAAATCGCAAAACACAGAGCTTCTTGTGTTTAATGCAGAACTTCCGCATTAAACGCAAGAAGCTCCGTGTTTAGCGATTTTTGATTGGCCCGTATGCCAGTATATGGGTCAATCAAAAAAAAAAAAAACAAAGCGGAGGCTGCCTGGGATTTAAGCCGGCAGTGCGGGACTCGGGATCAGGCTGCTGATCTCGGGACAGTCCCGCCCAAATAGGGACGTCTGGCAACCCTGGTGCTAACACTCAGGCAGTGTGAAATTCGAACATCTAGTATTACAGGTAAGTAGGAATTACACAACTGTACTATATTCATCATTCACACAGCCTCAGTGGCATATGGCTAAATTCCCAAAGCTTACCCTACCTGGGAGTAGGAAAGATAAGAATCCAGGACTCTGGTGCCAAAGAAGAGATGAAAGCATTGGAGTACCAAGAAAACATGTATCAGACTGGATTTGCTGGCAGTGTGGAACACAGTAATGAAAATGCATCCCAGAAGGAGAAGCATAACTCTACCAGAGACAAAGCATCTATTAACCACACAGACTTACCACTCTGTGAAAGACATCCTGCATATCCTCTCATGTGGCATTTAGGAGGAAATCTATGAAGATATTTTGAGCTCAACATTTTATAGTTTGCAGTGATCCTCCAGTGACTGTGTAAGGTTATACGATCTCCTCCTTGCATTTATACAAACATCTAAATATTAGTCTAACTCCATAAACTCTATCATTGCACAGCTTTAAGAATTAGTAAATGCAACTGTTAAATGATACTTTGTACCCATCTAGTCTGAAATTATTGGAAGGTGTTCAAATTGTTGGCCTATGTATTTTCTAAGTGAAAACTGCATTTTGATGCATCAATTGTTTTTGTATTATTGTTTTATGTAGTCTTAAATGTATTCCTGTCATGTTGTTACTCTTAAACATTTTTTCTGTATGGAGCTTTTCTCCCCAGGCCTCCACTGAAAATGGACTTATGGCTCAGTTGGACACTTCTGGTAAACAAGTGTAAAATAAAATAGATAAATGAAATAAAATAAATAAATTGCATGTGAAGCCTGCAATCACTAACTCCATGCATTTTTTTAAACTGTATGTGAAGCCTGCAATCACTAACTCCATGCACGTTTTTAACAAAAACATTGGAACAGTTATGACAAAAAAAAAAAAAAGAAGTTAGCTGCAGTGGTGGTGCTGCGGTAGCGTTGTCGCCTCACAGTAAGACGCTGTCCGGTTCGATTCTCAGCTAGAGCGTCTTCGGCGTGGAGACATGTGTGAATGGGTGTACCTTCGTTTAAGGTTGTGCATCACGGCTGGCAACTCGGCATGTAAAATTCTATCTGCCAATCATTAGCGGACTGGAGTTCTGCTGTGGCGACCCCTAACCAGTTAAAGCCGAAAGACACAACAACATGACAAAAAAGAAGCTACAGTACTAAAAATAAACAGGGTACATACAAATGAAAACACTCAAAGTAACACATCTTGATCTAGGTGTGTACGAAAGCCTTTCAAAGATCATGACAGCATATGACAGGTCTTTTTTGCAGGAGTGGAACCAGTGTCTGAAAAGTGATCATACAGGATTATTTTTTAACTCAGCAGAAATCAATCAGTTGCTGATGAGACTATACTGAGGTTCTTTGGTGTTGAAGGACTGTAGGAAAACAGGAAGCAAAACTCACTTTCCAAGTAGTACTTGGGAAATGACAGACAATTATCTTGTGAAGGGGGGAAGACACCAGCAGGTCAGTGTTGCATGGAGTGGAGCTGGGGTCTACTTAATGTACCTATTTGTCACCATCTCTGTTAGTCTTCACTCTTAAATGAGCTGATTCCAAGATCTGGCACAGAAGTAGATGCTACTTCTGATATCTCTAGAAAGTAGCATCACAAGGAAGTGGGGTTGACAAGTTAGTCAAGGTTTCTTATGGGAGTCCTGGGACCAATGCCTCATGATAAGCAGGAACGGTGACCACAAAAACAAGCCTCCATGTAACAACTGAACTGATGATAAGGAACAGCACTAGCTCCATCATCTAAACCTACAATACACCTCTCATTCTTGCATGCGCAGCATGCTTGCAGTCATTTGTGGTGACTGGATTATGGCTGCTTTCACACAGATATTTAATTTTGTCTTGCATGTCTTGGATGAACAATGATTCAAAAGGGCATTCCATAAATTTATATATATATATAAATTTATATATATATATATATATATATATATATATATATATATATATATATATATACATATATATATATATATATATATATATATATATATATATAATATAAATTTATGGAATGCCCTTTTGAATCATTAAATGTAAATTATATATGCAGCCAAGCATATTTTGGTAAGCATGCAGCAGCCTGCTTTCCTGATCGACATATGCAATGCAAACCTGCTTCTCTAGTCATAGTGGCACTGTTTCTGAGTAAAGTACTAAGCCCAGAGCAGTAGCTAAAGTCAGTGCAAGCAGTAAGTCACAATTCTGAGTTAATTCAGAACTCTGACAACTCGGATCTTCTTACAGATGTCAGAGCAACAATCTACACTCTTCCATGTAATGAGTCTTAGCTTCACCTGATGGACAGGTTCAAATGTATACAGTTTACTTTTGTAGTACAACATTAGGATTCCAAGGAGGACTGACCTATTTAAAGAGAGGTTTCAGGTGTAAAATTCCCCTCAGAATCTGTTTCACTAAAAACAGAGAAGAGAGTGGAGGACCTATGGGCAGATATGCTGATGTGGCCCCAAGATGTACCCTGACATAGATATAAGAAGGGCCAGAGGACAGTAACTCACACAAATATTGCAGTACCAAAGGTACATAGCCCTGGTTATTGGCTAGGCACCAAACAGAATAGCTTTTTCCACTTGCCAGTATAACATTTCCTAGTAGTAGGTTTTCTTGCCTTTCAGTACCTGCTGCACATCCTCATGAAATAGGTGCATGAAAGGTATCAAGCCTGAATCATCCAAGCAGTTAGTTAAAGTTGTTTAAGATCTGGGTGTATCTAACTTCTCTTGTCTTGTTTGAGTAGGTCCAGTCTGTGAGGAATCCTGTGGTAATTGCCCTTGGCTAATTCCATAAGAAGGAAGAACAAATGCTGACTGGGCCAAAGGAGTCACCATAACTATTTTTTGAGAATCCTTTTGAATCTTAATAATTACCCTGAATATTGGTGGAAAGGCATAAAATTCTCCGAACCATGGGAATGAGAATACATTTGTGTTCCAGATTTACATAAAGTCCTGGACAGACTTTACTCAGTTGTCTATTTTGAAAGGATGCAAACAGATCTATTTGAGATGTTCCCAACAAGTGGGTCCTGGAAGATCCCCTTGTTCAGCTTCCATTCATGAGGATCTGTCCAGGTTCTTCTCAGCTTGTCTGTTTAAATATTGTTCCTCTGATGGAATGCAGGGTACTTGGATGGTTAAGGACTGCTGTACATCTGTCTCCCAAACCATCACAGCCAACTTGCACAGACAGTAAGACCTGGTGCACTGCTGTTTATGTACCACATAATGGTGGTGTGGTGTCTAACTGTACAAGTCCCAGGGACCACAGGTGATGAAAAGATTTCAAGGCATGGATCACAGCCAACATGTCTGACATTTGTGTGTTTGGTCTGTTTGAAGAATTCCAAAGAACGTACACCATTACCCCCATAGAAACTACACCCAAGCAAAATATGAGTTGTCTGTGGTTACAGATTGATTTGGGTTGCAAGGAGAAAAGGTGAGACTTGGATTTGGTTCTAGCTGTTCTCTCCACCAATACAGTAACCTTTTGACAAAGCCTAAAATTGGAATCCAAAATTCCTTGTGGATACTCTGAATAGTATAGACAGACATAGTAAAACTTCTGCAATAGGAAATGAAAAAGGACCAAGCACTTGAACGGTTGCCAGACACAGAAAATGGTTTCACTTACCCTTATAAATCTTTTGAGTAGACCTCTTCTGAGAAGGAGGCAAAACATGGCCTACATTATTTGAAAGGAAAGCATGTATGGCCATCAGGAAAACCTGAGAAACCAGGCAGATGTTTGTGAAGGTCCAGGTGAGGCTAACAGGAGTGTTAAAGATGATTTGGTTGCAGATCCATAAGCCAGCTGAGCTTACTCAAGTGAGGCCAGATGAGAGGGAACTAAATCAGTCTGGGCCAGTACAGAGCAAGGAGAATCAGTTGTGATTTGCAGGTTGATGCCTTGTGCAGAAACCTGGGTATTAGGGGAAGATGGAGAAAGCATCAACGAGACCACATGGGCCACTGGAAACTAGAGCATCCAAGGGTGACTGTTCCTCTGAGAAAATTAGGGTAAAGTATCTTCTGCAGCAAGTTTTGAAAGTTGGGTCTAACAAATTGTAGCAAGGTTTGCCCCACTGACTGAAAATCTGTTCAGCCACTGATAGAATGAGGGGCCACTCATGAGACATTATGATAGACCTGTTGAGCTGTCTGCTAGCCAGTTCAACCTTCCTGGAATGTGCATTGCTGTTAGAAAACAAACTTGAATCCAGTGCCCACTGTCATACTCTCATTGCCTCTCTGCATAGGGTTAAGATCTGGTTCCTCCATGTTTGCTGCTGTACCAAACCACTGGCATATTGTCTGATTATACGGCTATAACACCCTGCATGAAAGATGCTGGAAACTATTGAAATTATTACTCCCCAACTGCCTCCAGAGGTGGACAGTTGGACAAGCCTTCAGGAATGCTGATTTGGTCTTCCTGTGAATGGATCTCCATAACCTTGGTCTTGTGGACTCCTTCAACTTCATAATTTGTATGCATTAAAGGGGTCATACCTCTGCAATGGCCACCTATATCACAAGGGATTTCTATAACCATAGGGATCTGACTCTTGTTAAAGGCTCTCTGAGGGTTCTCAGATTTGACTTGCATGGCAAACAGAATCTTCACTTCTTGCTCACACCATCCGTTTTTCTCTTACAGATGATCTGAAGAGAGAAGAACCATCTAATGGAGTGCTAGTAAAGGGCACTTAAAATTTGTCCACAAAAATCACACAAACAGAGCCAAGTGTAATGCCAATGACTGTTGTCTTTGCTGCTCCATCAGCTGTGTTAGGGTACAGAAGCATGGAGAGGTTTGTGATAGTAATTAAAAGTTATGTACTCACCATAACTATACATCTGTTGTCCATTTTCATTCTTCCTCAATGAATGGGTTACAGATCAAATCCTCAGATCTGACTCTGCCACATATTACAGACTTTGGATCCAACTGTCAAGCTCTTCCCTGTACCCATAATACCCTAGTCCATTCTCCAGTATCTCAGATTTAGTTTGCTGCCGCAAAGTATTCATTAAGTAAGAAAAAGAGGAAAAACAGACATTAAAGTAGGGATGAAACCTGTAACTACAGATTCCGACAAAAGAACCATCGGGTCACTTCAGAAGATGACAGAAGTGGGAAGGGAGAGGTGCAGTTGAAGAACCAAAATGGAGAACACAGACGTATAATTGCATAACTTTAAAATCTAATGTTGTGTTTTTCAATCTTCCTCAAAAAATGGGACAGAGTCTCCAGCTATGTAAATCCTGGGTGGCCCTCATGTAAGGATATTCCGCAGATCCACTGAACCAAAGGCAGCTCTACTTCTGGAAATTAGGTCCAGTCTGTAATGAGTAACAAAGGTATGAGCTTTGGACCATGTGTGCAAACATCACTGATAGAAGTTCTTGACCAAAAGGCAAACAAAGCAGCCATGGATCTAGTTGAATGGGCTGTAGGCATTCTTGGTAGAGAAAGGCCCTGTTGGGAATAAATCCAGGAAATGCAGTTAGTTATCTATTTGGCCAATGTGGCTTTAGAACCTGGAGAACCCAGCCGAGTTGGTGAAAAGGAGATAAATAGCTGGTCTGTTTTTCTGAATTCCTTTGTTCTGTGTAAATAGAAACACAATCATCTATGCACATCTAGAATATGTAGTATGCACTCTTCTTTGTTTTAAAAGTTTGGAAAGAAGACTGGTAAATGAATGGTATGGTTAATATTAGATTCAGAAGCTACTTTAGGTAAGAAAGGCTGGTTCATAAGGTAACCATGTCTTTAAGAAAAATAATATAAGAAGACCTAGTGAAAGAGCCTGGAGTTCAGAAATCGTTTTAGCAGAAGTAATAACCAGTAAAAAAAGCTGTTTTCCAAGATAGATACTTAAAGTCAGTTTTTGTGAAGGTTCAAAGGGCTTTTGAGTCAAACATTGTAGTAACACTGTTAGATCCCAGGGAGGTGATGCAGGTGATGGATATTTTACTAAGTAGAAAGGCTTCTTAAGAAAGCCTTACACAACTTGGAAGCAGCCAAAAAAGAAGTTATGAATTACCACAACGTTCCATCTGAGTTGCTGATCTTCTTCCAGTCATCACTGATGGGTTCGGTTCCGAGCCCTCAAAACCGAGTCAGCCTAATACCAAGCTCGCGTGCACCAAAAACACTTGAGCTAAGCTGCTACCCACAATGCCCTTTTCCCAGTTACCTCAGATCGAGTTTGCATGCAACATGTAGAAGAAACAGGAAGACAGAGGCCATCTCTGCATAGAAATCCCTGAAACACCGCAAGGACCCAAAAGATCCACCAGGAGCCTTTGGTGTGGGACGGTGTGATGACTGGAAGAAGATCAACAACTCAGATGGAACGTTGTGGTAAGACATAACTTCTTTATCTGAAGTTGTTAATCTTCTTCCTATTCATCACTGATGGGACAGAATCCCAAACTACTTGGAGAACCTGGGTGGCCTGAGAACCCTTGAGCCGAAGGCCGCTCTTCCCCTGGAGACCAGATCCAATTTGTAATGCTTGATGAAGGTATGGGGCTTAGCCCAAATGGCTGCTGCGCAGATGTCCATGGAAGCCCTGGAGTGGAAGGCAACAGAAGCTGTGATAGCCCTAGTTGAGTGAGCTTTGATTTGAGCAGGCTTGGGTTCATTCTTAAGAGAATATGAGAAGGTAATGCAATCTCTGAGCCATTTTGACAAAGTAACTTTAGATACAGTGCACCTCACTCTGGGACCGGAAAAGGAAATGGAAAGTTGGTCTGACTTGCAAAAGGACTTAGTTCTGTCCAGGTAGAAACATAGTTGTCTATGAATGTCCAATGAATGTAGGCAGTATTCTCCCTTGTTTGAATAATTTGGAAAAAATACAGGGAGCTCAATGGACTGGTTAATAGAGAAGTTGGAAACCACCTTGGGGAGAAAAGATGGATTAGCATGAAGTGATATTCTGTCCTTATGGAAGATCAGGTACGGGCTCTTGATGCATAAGGCTTGCAACTCAGATATCCATCTGGCTGAAGTGACCGCCACCAAAAACAAAGATTTCCATGACAGGAATTTTAGATCACATGTCACAGCTGGCTCAAAGGGGGGTAGAGAGAGAGACTGGAGAACCCGGGAGAGATTTCATGCCTCCACAGTCTGTCTGATAGGAGGTCTGTTATGGAAAATTCCCTTGAAAAAAGTCTTGCAAAGTTGGGTGGAAATAAGAGGGACTCCCATCTGAACCATTATGGAAATTGGAAATAGCTGCTAAATGAACTCGAATGATGGAAACTGATGCCTCATTGTCAAACAACTCAGAAAGATAGTGAAGAATAGCAGCTGTAGGGGTTGAAAAAGGATTTAGCATCCGATTATGTGACCAGATAGTGAATCTTTTCCATTTGTCTCTATAAAGTTATCTGGTGGATGGTTTATGGGTGGCCAGGATAATATCTCGGAGTGATGAGGAGAGGGTTTCCTGCCTGGCAACTAGCAGAAGTGGAGAAGCCAAGCTGTCAGCTTGAGAGTGGATAGATTTGGGGGAGTCAGCCCTAGTGGGTGAGATATAAGGTACTGATGAGTGTCCAGGATCCAAGGAGGTTCTAAGAGGTGAGGTCGGAGGAAGGGAAACCACACTTGACGAGGCCAGAAATGGGCAATGAGGATTACTTTGCATCTCAACTGAATAGCTTTCCTTAGAAATAGAGGTATCAGAGGTGTCGGAGGATAAGCACAGAGGAGACCCACTGGCCAATCGTGAGTCAGAGCGTCTCTCAGTGACTCCCCATCTGAGGAAAAGAGGGCAGAGTAGCTGCTACATTTTTTTGTTTGGGGGGAAGTGAAAAGATTGCAGCAAGGCTGGCCCCAACAGCTGAAGATTTCTGCTGTCACATTTGGGATGAGAGACCACTCGTGTGGATGGAGGATGCATCTGCTCAGCCTGTCCGCAATCACGTTGGAGCTCCCCGGGATATGCATTGCAATTAGAAAGCAGTTGGAAGCTATCACCCAATGCCAAATTCTCATGGCCTCGCAGCATAGGGGGTAGGATTTGGTCCCTCCCTGTTTGTTTATGTACCAGACGATGGACATATTGTCTAACTGGATTGCAATTGTTCCCGATGGAAGGAGTGGGTGAAGTGACTGCAATGCTAACAGCACCGCTCTTAACTCCAGGGTATTGATATGCAAGTTGACCTCTAGGCTGGATCCCGTGCGTCCATGGTCACAGTGGTATTGGGTTGGGGAGTCTGGAAGGGGTGACACCAAAGATTTTCATCTGTTTTCATCCACCAGAGGAGATCCTGTTTGCAGGAGTTGGTGATAAGCATCTGTGAGCTCAGGGGATGAAGATTGGATACCCACTGGGACAAAAGGAGCCATTGTAGCAGTCTCATATGCAATCTGGTTAGGGGAACAATTGGGATGGCTGCCGCCACAGACCCCAGAGCCTGTAGAATGTCCCTTGCAGACACCTTCCTTTGACAGAGAATCACTTGTAATTGTAACCTTAATCTCTGAAGTCTGTGAGGAGGAAGAGAGACTTGGCTTGTTTGAGTGTTGAATACTGCCCCTATAAATTCCAATTGCTGGGTTGGATGAAGGTTGGATTTTTCCCAGTGTATGGTGATGCCTAGGAACTCCACTAGTGCTAGAGTGCAATGGAGGGCCCTGACCAGTAGGCCCTTGGTGGGGGCAGAGAGGAGCCAATTGTCTAAATACGGAAACACCTGGAATCCCTGAAGTCTCAGATGAGCTGTCACCACTGCTAGGCATTTTGTGAACACTCTGGGGGCCGTTGAGAGACCGAATGGCAGGGCTCTGAATTGGTAATGACTGGCTCCCAGCTGGAAGTGAAGGAGACTCATGGAGCACTTGTCAATTTTGATATGGTAATATGCATCCCGGAGGTCTATCGAGCACATCCACACACATTAATGGATTGTATCATGGCCATGCGGAATTTGGTCTGAACTACTGACTTGTATAGTTGGCCGATATCCAGAATGGGTCTCCAGTCCCCAGTCTTTTTTGGCACCAAAAAGAATCTTGAGTAAAAACCAGATCCACACTGGTCTGGGGGGACTTGTTGGATGATTCGTTTTATACACAGCTTTGCTTTTTCTGAAGCTGCCTCTTTCCTTTGACTGGATGGAACATCGGGAAGGAATTTTGGGGGTCTTGGATAAGAGATTAGATGGATGTAGTAACCTCTGGAAATTCTCTGCACCCACTGATCATTTGTAATATAGTGCCAGGCAGCTTGGT
Source organism: Protopterus annectens (assembly GCF_019279795.1). Taxonomy (NCBI): domain Eukaryota; kingdom Metazoa; phylum Chordata; order Ceratodontiformes; family Protopteridae; genus Protopterus; species Protopterus annectens. The sequence continues at coordinate 1,804,631,855 of NC_056741.1, read as the reverse complement.
GCAGAGAGAAACGAGCCCCGACTGCTTCCAGAGGAAAGCAATTGGGCAATGCTTCAGGAGCGCTGATGCGGTCGTCTGGAGAAAGAATCCCTGGAGTCCTGATTTTGGGGACCCCCTCTGCCCCGAAAGGGGCATCTTCCATTATTGGAACCCCCTCTGCCTCTGGGAGAGTCCTCACCACATGCAATACAGAAAGGCCTTGAGATTCTTTGTGCCACATCTTTCTACTCATCTGGTTCCTGGAAAAGGAGCTCTGAGCCTTGGAAAAACATAGGCCAAAGGCAGACAATGTTTTTCCATCCTGTTTGCACCTGGCTAATGTGGTCTTCATGTTAGAACCAAACAAAGTTGATGGTTCAATAGAGGCATTTAAAAAGGAAGACTTGAAGGAGTCTATGAGGTCACAAATGCGCATCCAGGCGTGGCGTCTCATAAATATGCCTGCCCCCGCAGCTCTAACTGCCCCTTCAGTTGCATGGGACAGCAACCTCATGGACGAATTGGAAATTGACTCTAGGGTGGCAAGTTGGGAAGCAACTTTATCACATGCCAAGTCTGAAACTTGACCTGCGAGGGTTCCAGAGAGTTCAGTGATGAGATCTTTTGGGAGCCTCATAAAATGCGCCAAAAAGTTCAAAGACCAAACAGCAAAGGTTGCTGAAGCAAAAACTTGCTTCCCTAATATGTCCACTGCCCAGGACTCTCTGTTGAGTGGGTGGACAGCATGACTTTCCTCCACAAGGTCCTTTTTGTGGCAGCTGCCACCACCATAGCATCTACTGGTACGTCTCTAGACCAATGAGGCTGATCGTCTGGAGGGGAGAGAATTTTATCTGATCTCCAGGGAATTGCCTTGATGGTATCAGGGTTCTTCCATGCCTGCTGCATGATAAGCATGACTAACTCATCGGCAGAGGGGTCGCCCAAGAAGTAGAGGGCCGGGAGTGGAAGGTTTGCAGGAATATGGATTCCTCCAAGGAAGGGTTGGAGGGCTTCAAGTCACCCCTCTGCCTCCAAATTTCCAGGATGTTTCCAAAGGAGACATCGTCAGGGGGTGACCATGGGGACCCTTCCCCATCATCATCATAGTCCTTATCTTCAGTAAGGGACTCCTCCAGAGAGTTCATGTGTTTCCTCTTACACATCTGTTTTTGAGAGGGTATTTCAGTGGGAGCATCTGAAGAAAACTCAGAAAGGGGGTTACCCTGTACAGGGGTTTCTGGAGGCTTGCGCTCTCGTTGTGCTTGGGGAGGTGGCCTGTGATAGCTGCAGCTCAGAAGGAGCGGGGGGAAGGTCCGATGTAGGAGGATTGCTTCTGGAAGCAAGCACCCATTCTATCATCTGAAGGCAGGCCCACCTGAAGAGGAATGGGAGCCCAGAACCGAGAAAGACAATCTCGGAACCAGAGTCACACCCCGCTCCATGCGGCCTGCTCCTGGGGATGGAGCCTCAAGCAAAGCTGAGGCGGGAGTCACCCTCAGATCTGAAGAAGGGTCCGGTGAAACAACCGGAGCTGCACCTGGACCTGAGGGTTCCACCCCCCCCAAGTATGAGATTGAGGAAGGATTGGTTCTGAAGGAAATGACACCCACAGGGGCCTCAGAGCCTCAGACAAGGTCACTGTCGGCACTGAGGAAAGGAGTCCTCCCGCAGAAGTCAGAGTTATGGGCCTCGGAACTGAAGGGTCCAAGGGAGGAGAATACGAGGAAGTCACAGGAGCAATGGACCCAAAACCCAGAGTGGAGTGGGTCCTAGGAAAATTTGTAATCCCCCTGGCTGTCAGCAGCTGATCAAAGAGGTGCACCATATCCAACTCAGATAGGCTCCTGATGGACCTTACCAACACACCTGAGGGGGAGTCTAATTGGTCCAAAAAGGGGCTGAAGGCTTTTCCAGCAAATGGATCCAAGGACAGGGAGTACCGGGTCCATGGTGAAGTAAAGGTTGGCACCGAGGATTCCAGTTTTGAAACATTCAAAAAGGGGATTATTGGTGCCGAGAGTGGGCTTGGAGCCGAAGTAATAGCAGGGGTGGAAGTCATTATCAGCTCCGAAGAGGTCATTGGTACCGATCTCAAAACAGAGATGGGGATGTCGGTGCCGAAGTAATGGCAGGCAATAAGGTCAGAGCTGAAACCACTGTAGGAACCGTAACTGCTGGTGCCGAGAGCGGCGCCGATGAGGAAGTCATGACAATCTCTGTAGGGGCTACTGGAGCCAAGCTCAGAGCCGAGGTGGTCGGAACCAAGGAGGCAATCCTGTGCTCCATGGAAGTCCTATGGGCCTTATGCTTATGAGGCTTGCCCCTATCACCGGCCGGTGAAGAGGGATCAGAATGAGGATGTTTTCTGTCCATAGATGGAGGGGTTGAGACCTCCAATGCAAAAATAGCCTCAGAAAAAGGAGAAGGAAGCAGGCCTTTGAGAATTAGTTTATTCCATCTTTCATTCAGCGTTCGCTAACTGAAATTGGCACAAATGTCACAGGGAGGTTTCACAGATAAGTGTGAAACCCACAAACAATACACACATTCCTCATGTAGATCACTAATCGGGAGTTTACCTTTACAGGAAGAGCAATGCTTAAACCCCAAAGTCCCTTTCTTTTCAGACATACCACAACAGAGCAACACAACAACCCACCAAAGTAAGGAAAGAGAGAGGGGAAATACCAACAATGGTATTCAGAGTACCAAAAGGGTATAAAGAGCATTTACCAATGGTGGAACAAGAAAAGGGATACCCGTGGGTAGAGCTGTATAAGATATCAAGAAATAGAAGAGTTTGAGAGGAAAAAACTCACAAAATACTATATACTTTGAAAAAAAAATGCAATATTTAGCTGGGGAGTTCGGTGAAATGCTGCTATATGGCCGTGTGGCAAACGAGATCTGAGGTAATTGGGAGAAGGGCATTTTGGGTAGCAGCTTAGCTTGAGAGTTTTTGGTGCACACGAGCTTGGTATTAGGCCAACTCGGTTCCGAGGGCTTGGAACTGATCCCATCAGTGATGAATAGGAAGAAGATTAACAACTTCAGATCTACTTTTTGTCCCCTGAATGAAAATGTGATTTTTTTATCTTTTTTTCGGCTTTTCCCGGTTAGGGTTCGCCACACTGGAACTCCGGTTTGCTAATGATTGGCAGTAGATTTTTATGATGCTGAGTTGCCAGCTTGATGCCCAACCTTCAATGAATGAATTCAATGCCCATTTACGCATGTCTTTCGAATGCCACTCGACCGCGGGGAGGACATGCAGACTTCACACAGAAGGCACTCCAGCTGAGAATCGAACAGGAGAACCTCTTGCTGTGAGGCAACATGAAAATGTGATATGGCTGCCAATTGTACTTTGATCATGGAAAAACTAGCACCTTCTTTAAAGTGAGAAGTTAGAAAATCTAGTATGTCAGAGAAAAGGGCAGTAAAAGGGTCAGTGTTGTTTCTCAGAGACCAAAAAAAGAATCTTTTCCATTTACTTTTGTAAATCTTTTTGGTGGAGTCTTTTTTCAAGGATAACAGTACAGCACATACTTGGGAAGAAAGCCTTGGCTGTCCGGCTATTAATGAAACTTGAGAAACTATGTGGTTAGTTTCAGGGCTGAGATATTGAGTTGATACATCCTCAAGGGATGAGACAGAAGGTCTGGAATTGGATCCAGTATCCAGGAAGGGTAACAATGAGATCAAAAAAAGGGGAACTGCACCTGGTGAGGCCAAAAGGGGCAATGAGAATGAAGGAGCTGTTCAACCAACTGGCTTTTCTGTAGGAATTTTGGAATCAGAGGTAGTGGGGGATACGCGTAAACATGAACTAGAGCAACTCTCAGTGACTCCCCCTGAGGGGGGATCAGGGCAAAATACCTGCTGCATTTGTTGTTTTGGGGAGATGCAAAGAGATCACAGCATGGTTGGCCCCAACAGCAAAAAATTCTCTCTGCCACTAATTGATTGAGAGACCACTCGTGAGGTATCAGAATGGGCTTCAAGAGTTTGTCTGCTAGTACGCTGGTTTTCCCTAGAATTTGCATTGCAACTGGAAAGCAGACGTTGTTGGTTTGAATCGCAATGGCCCCTAGAGGAAGAGCATTTTTGAATGCTTGGAATGCTAAAATGACTGCACTCATCTTTAGGACATGGATATGCAAATTGGTCTCTTGGGGATCCCATGTCCATGCGCAATGGTACCAAACAAGAACTGAGATATTGGGGATGGACTAGGGCATTGTGGGTAGACAGAGGAGAATGAGAGTTGTATACAAAATCTGTATTATGTGACATAGTCTGATCCGAGGATTGGATCCATAACCCATTCACTGAGGAAGAATGAAAAGAACATCAGATCCATGAAATTCAGACTGGTTTTCAGTTGCTTAAGAGACTCCTGAGTCATGTGCTTACACAAAATATGCACAGTTTGCTTTGCTAGGTCCCTTTGAAAACTGTTCACATTGGTTAAACAGTTTAATGTTCTAAGGGCAAAAATGCCTGAGGAATAGACAGTTTTCCTATTCTGTTTATCACCACTGAACTTTATTTAGGTTATGCACAGATGATGACTCCTTTGTGAGATTGTTGGTGATGACTGCAAGAATCAAAGTATACCAGAGAACTTTTGAATGAAAACTGCCAATCTGTAGAGGAATGCAAAGCTTTGTCTGATCTCTTTGGAATGGATTCTACTTTATTGGGATCCTGCCATACCCTTGTGGCAACCAAATCAATAAGACAGTCTGCAGGAGGGACCACCCAAAGTGGTAGGAATGGGCAGAGCTGTATGCCTTAAAGAGCACTTCCTTTTCCTGAGAGAGTGGATCTTATGTCTAAGATCCCCTCTGTTACATTAATTCCAGAACTTTGCCAAATGAGACATCTTTTGGAGGGAACCAGGAGGAGCCCTCTCTTTCACCCAGACTCTGAAAGGGAGTCCACATCTCCTTTACAAGTTCTCTTTCTGAGGACACATGGCTGTGACTGGTCAGAGTCCATGGAAGTCTCAGATCACACTGGCTGTGAATGTCTAAATGATATAGTCGTAATCTATCCAAGGGAACCATAATGAAAGGACTGAAGAGCCTAAGGATAGGCATCTCTGGGTAGAGCCTGGACTGGCAGAAGCCCTGTTGGCAGCTTGAAAGAGGAGAATGGTATGATTCTCTCCATGACCTTGTAGGTGGAGAAAAATACATTTACAACAAGCGCCTAGGACACAGCCCACTGAACAGACTCCTCCTCCGTCAAGATGGTTGACACAAAGGAAAGCAGCTCTGATAACAAAGAACTGGAAGGTCTTGAAGTGGAGACTGGAACCATGGTCTCGAACTTAAAGCACCCCATCATCAAGAACAGTTCTAAACATGCTGCCCCACCAACTGAGTCGAGGACTTGGCACTGAGCCCCTAGGTCCAAAAACCCACTCGACACCAAGGGAGCTGAGGCGGAGTAAGTTGGATACAAAACCTTCGGTATTACAGTCAAAAGGATTGACATTGCCAAAGTGACGGGATACGAGTAGAAAACCAGCTCTGAAACCACTGTCATTAAGGAAAAAAACTACAAGAGGTGGGGGGGGGGGGCCCTGGTACCTGAGGAGGATTGGATGACACCCAGTTCAATCCGCATCTTCAGGAAGGCTCTCATCTTTGGCTCCCAATCTGTTTTGGAAACACTTCTGATGGAACAAACTAATTTTAAAGAAGTGGTAGATGGGGGTCTTGAGAAGAGAAAGTGAGAAATTTCCTATTCTGAAGAATGTCTGCTGACTTACAGGGACCTATTTGGATAAGAAGTAGCAGCCTAATACCCATTCTTACATTTACTGGTCTCTTTATCCTTGCCCTTCTTTGTCTTCCTATCAGGTTTCACTGCCTGTTCTCGAAGGATGAGTCCCTTAATTATCAGTTTTGTCATTCTGTTAGCTAAACAGTGAGGGCGAAAGCCACTGTAACTAAAAAAGTCAACATTAAGATGGTTAGTTCTGAAGCAGGTCACATAAAATCCGTGTGAATCTGGTGGAAGAAGCTTATGTTCACAGTGGGGATTTTTTTTAGAAATCATATCCATAATTACCAAAACCATCTAGAACCATAACAGCAATTCTAAAATATGAAAGTGTTATGAAGTTAACATTTGCTTGATTGACAGGAAAGATGACAGGATGCTAGATTTGCATTAAGAAGCTAAGGTACCAGAAAAAAAAAACTCCAAAAAACTAAATCAACAAGCAGAGAAATTAAAGTTATGTATTCCGCATAACTATGCATCTTTGTTGTCCATTTTCGTTCTTCCTCAACATATGGGTACTGGATCAGACCTCTGATCCAACTCAGACGCATATGTCAAACTCAGAGATACAACTCTCAAGTGCCTCTGTCTACCCATAATGGCCCAGCTTGCCTACAATACCTCAGATCAAGTTTGCTGCTTTATACATAGGATAGATTAGGAAGGAGGAAAAATAACAGTAAGCCAGGGCTCAAACCTGGAGCTTAAAGGTTTGAAAAGGTTCACAAGCTCACTCCAGAATGTAAAAGGAAGGAGAAAGGAGGGTGGGGAGTTGAGGAAGAATGAAAATGGACAATACAAATGCATAGTTATGGTGAGTATATAGTTTTAATATCTGATGTTGTCCTTTTCATTCTTCCTCAAATATGGGACAGAGACCCCAGCTATGTGAATCTTGGGTCACCTTCATGGAAGGATATTCCAGAGAACTGTCTAACCAAAAGCAGTACCACTTCTGGAAGTCAAATCTATTCTGTAATGAGCAATAAAGGTATGAATATCATACGAGGCAGCTGCTGTGCAAATATCAACAATGGAAGTTCTAGACCTGAATGCAGAAGAAGTGGTTCTGGATTTGGCTGAATGTGCCTTAGGAGGCTTTGATAGGGAGAGACCTTGCTGAGTATACACAAAAGAAATACAGTCTTTTTGGTGATAATGAAACAAAACTGGTCTGTTTTCCTGAAATCCTTTGTCCTGTGTAAATAGCACCATAGTTGTCTATGTACATCTAAAAGAGATAGCATGTACGCTCCCTTATTTTAAAAAATAAGGAAGAAGACAGGCAGGTGAATTACTTGATTTGAATCACAGGCTTCTTTTGGTAGGAAAGGTGGACTAGTTCATAAAGCAACTCTGCCACTGTGAAAAATAATTAAGGAGATTTGGATGATAGAGTCTGGAGTTGAGAAATTCTCCTCACTAATGTAATAGCTACAAGAAATACTGTTTTCCAAGACAAAAATCTTAAATCAGTTTTGGCTGAAGGTTCAAAACGTTATCATATCAGCCCCTGAAGTACGATTGTCAAATCCCAAGGAGGTGACAGATCTTTCACTGTAGGCCTGAGTATGAAGGTCCCCTTTAGGAAACTTTTGCATAAAATGGAAGAAGCTAAACAAGGAGCTTTCTCTCCTTAATGAAAATTTGATACAGCTGCTAAATGTACTTTGTGTAAAAACAAGCACCTTACTAAAAAACAGAAGCTAAAAATTCTAGTACCAAAGAAACAGGAGCAGTAAAAGGGTAAATTTCCTTTTTAAGGGCCCAAATGTTGAATCTTTTCCATTTACGCCAGTAAATCTTCCTAGAAGAAGCTTTCTGAGATGATAAAAGTGTATGATTAACCGGTGAAAAAAGCCTGGGTTGTGTAGCTATTAATGGAATAGCAGTTAGCTTGAGATCTGGAATATTGGGGTGCTTCATCCTCAATGGATGTGAGAGAAGGTCTGGATTGCGGTCCAGTATCTAAGGAGGATAACGAAGATGAGACCATAAGAACGTGAACCACACCTGGCGAGGCCAAAAGGATGAGGATAACTGTGCTCTTCAACTGACTGTCTTTCTGTAAGAATTTTGGAATCAGAGGTACTGGGGGAATAGGAGTAAAGTAAATCAGAGGAGCCATGCATGGATTATAGCATACCTGCTGCACTTGTTGCTGTGGTGAGATACAAAGAGATCACAGCAAGGCTGGCCCAAATGATGGAAAATCTTTTCTGCCACTAAATGACTAAGAGACCACTAGTGAGGCATCAGAATCGACCTGCTGAGTTTGTTGGATTTCCCTGGAATGTGAGTTGCCACTAGAAAGTGGTTGCAGGAGATCATCCACTGTCACACACTCATAGCTTCTTGACAGAGGGGGTAAGCTCAGGTTCCCCCTGTTTGTTGATGTACCAGACAGCGAACATGTTGTTGGTTTGAATCACAATAGTCCCCAGAAGGAGAACATCTTGAAATGCCAGCAACACTAGTAAGACTGCTCTCATCTCTAGGACATTAATGTGTGAATTGGTCTCTTGAAGGGACCACATGCCTCGGACTGTCCTTCCCAAAATTGTCCCCTACCCCAGTTGGGAAGTGCCAGTGTTCACCATGGCCACCGGAAGAAACAACATGAAGGGCAACCCAGGTAAATGACATCTGACTGGATCCACCAATGATGATGCTTTCTGCATATCCCAGTAAGTTTTACTGGGAAGGATAGAGGATGTTGCAGAATAGACAACTGAATAGCTAGAGTCCATCGTAGAACACGCATACAGAACTGTGCAAAAGGAATTAAGACTATAGCCACTGCCATTGAACCTAGAGCCTGAAGGATAAGTCTGGCTGGGAGAGCAAGATGAACAAGGATTTGCTGAACCTGGAACTTGACTGTATCTTTAAGATGAGCAGGCAGAGAAGCAATCTGACTTACTGTGTTCAACTGGGCACCAATGAACTCCAGGCTCTATATCAGTTGTAATTTGGATTTGGAGATGTTGACTGTAATACCTAGTGTTTGACAAAGCTGGAGCAAACAGTGCCTGGACTGTTCTAGGAGATGTCTGGTTGGGGGTGGTGAGGAGCCAATCATCTAAATATGGAAACACTCAGAGTCCTAGCAGTCTCAAGTGAGCTGCTACTACTACCATACACTTGGTAAACATCTTGGGGGCTGTGGTGAAACCAAAGGGAAGAGCTCTGAGCCGATAGTGGCTGGCTCCCAGCCAAAAGTGCAGATGTCTTTGGGAGCATTTGTTCATCTTGACTTGACAGTATGCATCCTGAGGACTGACTGAGCACAATCAATTGTTCTTGTGCAAAAAGGGCAGAATGGACTGAACCATAACCACTCAGAACTTAAATTTCCTCACAAATTGGTTCAGGTTGCTTAGATCCAAAATTGGTCTCAGGGTCCTCTGTGTCCTATGGCACTAAAAAGAACCTAAAGCAAGTTCTGAATCCTCTTTGTTCTGACAGGAACTCATGGATGACTCTTTTGTCCAGCAGCTTTTGAATCTCTTGAGCTTCAGCTTCTCTCTGACAGGGTGAAACATCGGGAAGCTCTCTCTTTTTTTTGGATGGGGGAGTCTGAAAATAATGTTATGAAATATCCTCTGGATATTATTTTTATTACCCAAGAATATTTTATTATAAGAGCTCAGGAATTTGGGTGCAAGGACAAGTGCCCCCAACTGTCTCTAGAAGCAAGCAGTCAGGCAACCCTTCAAGACTGCTGAAAGGGTCTATCTGGAAAGGAAGCTCCGAAACCCTGATTTTGCAGGCCCCCCCTGCTGCGAGGATGGCGTTTTCTATTTGCACTTCCCCCTCTGCTCCTAGAGGATTTGTCCCCACGTGAGTCATGGAATGAACCCTGGGATTTCCTGCACTATATTTTCTTGCCCCATCTGAGTCTGGGTGAAGGATCATTGAGGGGCAGAACAGTAAATTCCCTTGGCAGACAGGGTCTTTTCTTCCTGTTCATTGCGGGAGAGCATTTCTTTAAAAGAAGGGCCAAAAAGAGACATCCCATCAAAAGAAGCATTGATGAAAGAAGTCTTGAAAGGCTCTGCAAAGTTGCATAACCGCATCCAGGCATGTCTCCATACACCAATGCCCGAAGTGGCAGCCTGTGAGGTACCCTCTGCAGCTGGAGATAACCTCATGGACACATTAGAAATAGATAATAGAGTGGCCAGTTGTGAGTATGATGTTTTATAGTCCTTCACAGACATGGACTCAGAGAAGAATTTGGAGAACTCCTTGATTAAATCCCCTGTAGCCTTGTAAACTGCACCAAATAATTCAGGGACCTCAAGGTGAAAGGTCGCTGAAACAAATATGCTCTTTCCAAATCTGTCCAACGCCCTCAACACTCTATTAGGGGGGTGGACAGAGGAACTCTGTTCAGCTAGTTCCTTTTTTGTGGCTGCTGCCACAACCATAGAATCAATAAGGACTCCTTTGCTCCAATGTGGTCTGTCTTTTGATGGTGCCAAAATCTTATCTGGATGACGGGAGATTGGTTCAACAGAGTACGGTTCCTTCCCTGCCCAGTGAGAGACTAGGTCAAAAGCTCATCAGCCTGGGAGAAAACATCCAAGACATAGATTGGCCAGAAACAAAACCTTCCAAAAAATACTGACTCCTATGGAGAAGGAGTATCTGAAGATCAACCACCTTTCTGCTTAAGGATCTCTAAAATGTCTCCAAATGAGATGTCATCAGGTGGTGATCTGGGGAACACTTCCCCTTTGCCAAAGTCAGTATCCTCTGTAAGAGATTCCAAACTTGAATCCATGTGCCTTCTTTTGCATGTTCTCTTACAGGGAACCTCCTCACTGGGATGCTCTCGGAAGTATCTGAAGAGAAGGGAAATTACTCTAAGGAAACTTTACACTAGTTGGTACTGGTGTCCTGTGAAATAGGTCCGATGGGATCACAGCTCATACCTGCTTGAGGAACAGAGCTAGGGTCCAGGGAAGAGAGAGAGAGAGAGAGACCAGGTCTCTTGGATGAGAGAAAACCCTCTCCACTACCTATAAGACAGACTGAATAGGAGAAGCTGTGGCTGGACGTAATAGAGCCAAATCCTTTGAAGCAGACAAGCCTCAACTCTGTCCTGATCCATGCTTTGAGGAGGAGCCATACTCAAGGTCTAGCATTGAGCGTCTGAGGGCAAGGACAGTTCTGACATTGGAGAAGATCCCAGCTCTCTGGTTCTGATGCTTCAGCTCCAGGACTCATCCTGATCTAGGAGAATAGGTGCAGAACCAGTCAGGGCTCTGACACTAATTCTCTTCAGACTTGAATACGTGGTTTCAGAAGCCATGGGACAGATCAGAGAAGAAGACATTACTATATGGAAAGTGGTAGGGAGGCTCAAAGATCTGATGGGAGACAGAGATGGAATAACTCCCATCCGAATCTGAGCTCTGAGGAACTTCCTCACCATCCTATCCATTTCATCCTCGGAGGGACTTGACAGATGAGGCAGTGGACTGTGGCCTAGAGTGTTTCCTCCAAGTGGTTTGCATAACAAAGCCATGGAGACACTGGATCGATCACAAACTCGGTTGAGCAAGTTCTGGGAGTCTTTGAAGCACCAGAGGTCAGATCTGAGGGCTGTATCAAATATTTGCTTGATATGGTTATCAGATCTGGGGGTTAAATATCCAAAGATTTCCTTTTTAAATCTGAGGAAGAAGGATCCAAAGACCTTCAATTCTTCTGAGGAGGCTCTGAAGTCACAGAGCTAGGAGGAGTCTTCACAGATCAAGGAGGGGACCACTTTCTAGGCTCTGAAGGAGCTTTAGAATGTTTGCTGGGGCTATGAGGACCAGAAAAGGAGGAGGAAGGGGATACTAATCCCTTGAGGACTAACTTGTTCCTCCTGTCTGCAATCACCCTGGAATTAAAGGCAGCACAGACAGCACAATTAGTCTCAAGGTGGACTACTCCTAGACAATAAATGTACTCCCCCTGTGGGCATCAGAATTTGAAATTTTGTGCCCACAAGAAGAGCATTTTTTTAAATCCTATTGGCTTCTTGGCTATAGTTTTGGAAAAAAAGGCTAGAGAGGAAAGATTTTTTTAAACAGCAAAACTACCAGCAATTGTAGTGGTAGTTACCCTAAAAAGGGTAAGAAAAGAAGTAAAAGTAAAGGAGATACCAACAAAGGTGCGCAACAAGTATACTTAACAAGGTAGAAAAAGACAAGTACATAAAAAGGGCTAACAAGTAGAAACTCTTAAAAGCTAGCTAGATAAAGAGGTAGGATGCAGAGAAAATTAATTGGATAAGATTTCCTAAAGAAAAAAATATTAGTCACAAAAGCTCGAATGATTGAAAAAAGCTTCTGAGAGAAGACCCACATCCATGCGAGATGGCAGCAAATGAGACTGGAGGCATTGTGGGCTAGCTGGGGCATTATGGGTATAAGGGGGTGCTCCAGAGTTGGATCCGCAAATCTGAGATATGCATCTGAATCTGATCTCAGGTCAGATCTGGAACCCATTCGTTAAGAAGAAATGAAAAGGACATTTGAGTAATTAATTTATCATAACAGTTGATGTTTGAATGATCACTACTGCACTAGCCCCAGCCACATGGGTTATATCTGGAAAGCTTCCATAGCTTCAGGCACCTTCCACATGTCCAGCCAGTCAGCTCAAGCTCAGCAGACTAAAAAAAAGACAGGCTTGAGAGCCAAGTCCTTCAGAGATTTCATGCCAACAGATAGAGGGAGTCTGAGTCCTGAAAGGACAATGCTAGGACTAATAAAAATGTGTATTCACACTCTGGCAAAAACAGCACACCATAAAACAAGAGGAAAGGGAGGGAGTGACTACTGCAACAGTGCTCATTCAAACAGCTACTGTTAGGGTGAGTTTACTTACACATCTGCACTATATTCATCATATTGATCACTGCAGCAGTAGCATTAGCTGTATGGGTAGATTATACTAGCCTAATACATTTGGGAGTTGGAAGGAGAAGGATCCAAGGAGCCCCTGGAGAATGTTCCTAGCAAAGCCTGATCTAAACCTAGATAAGGAATCAAGCTTATAGTTTTTTGTTAAAGTTTTTACAGACGGTCAATTCCAGAATCCAGCCATTTTCAAAAAGCTCTCAAATGAGGCCAAGGCTATGGTAGAATGGGAGTTGACCCTACCTGGAATAGTTCTGTTGCAGTGAGTATAATAAGAAGTAATAGCCTTAGGCAACCATTTGGAAATGGTCTGATTTGTCACAGGTTGTCCCTTCTTACCTGCCCAAGAAAGAAACAATTGATCTGAAGTTATGAAAAATTTAGTTCTGTGAAGAGAGTACCAGAGTTGTCTGTTTGCATCCAAAGTCCCTCATTTTTAGGTTCAGGAAAGAAAAAGGGGAGATGGATATAGCTTGGCTTAATGTAAACATGGATATCACTTTAGGTATAAAAGAAGGAATAGTTCTCCTAGAAACCCTATCTCTGTTAAAAATGAGACAGGGCTGACCTACCATAAGAGCTTACAACTCAAACTCTTCTTGCAGAGGTCACAGCAATCAGTAAAACTGTTTCCTATGCTAAAAGTGTCATGTCAGTCAGGTTAAATAGTTCATATACAGCAAGTGTTAGTTTCTCCAACATAAAATTTAGATCCCAAGGAGAGGCTGTTATGCAAAACCCCTTTCAAAAATATTTTGACAAGAATACAGGGAAAGAGGAAGATCCAAGGGCAGATTGCTGAAATGGCTAATAAATACACCTTGATGGAGAAGCAAGAAAGGACATAGGATAGTAACTCACACAAATATTTCACAACCAGAGAACTAGCTTTGAATGGGTGCTGGTTAATTTGTTGGTACCAAGCAGAAAATCTTTTCCAAGTGCTAGTGTTTGATTTTTCTAGTAGTATGCTCTCTTTCCTCCATTAGTACCTGCTGCACATAAACACATAAACAGGTGCCTAAAGCGAAACAAGACCCTATCATCCAGGCAGTCAGTTGAAGTTGATAGGGATCAGGGTTTATCAAACACCTCAGTTCTTGTGTGAGTAGATCCAGTCTGTGAGGAAGCCTGTGGTAAATGCCCCTGGCCATTTCAAAAAGAAGGGAGAACTGCTTTTGCTGGGCCAAAAGGGAATCACCAAAATGATCTTGGGGATTCTTTTGGAATCTTCAAAAGTACCTTGGATATCAGTGGAAAGGGTGGAACAGCATGCAGGAACATTCCTGTCCAAGAAGAAGAAAAGGCATCTGTCTTCCAGGCCTTATTGTTTGGAATCCTGCAGCAGAATCTTGCCAGCTGATTGTATAGAGGAGAGGCAAAAGGGCCTACTCAAGGAACTCTACACAGCTGGATAAAATCTTGGAAGACCCCATGCTCTAGTTTCCATTCATGAAGGTCTGCTCTTGTCCTGGTCAGCTTGTCTGCCACACAATTTTATTCTGATGGAATCTAGAATGTCTGCAGAGTGAGACTGTGTTGTGAAGCTATAACCCAAGTCTGCAAAGAAGGTATGGCCCAGTTCCCCCCTGCTTGTTGAAGTACCACATAAATGTGGCACTGTCTGTAACAACTTAAAGAGGTCTCGGGGACTAAAGATGACTCAGAGTTAAGTGTCTTGACCAGGGCAAGCATCTTTTTTATATTTATGTGCTTGCATTTGCCCTTGGTGTCCAATACTTTTATCCCTCCTAAAACTGCTCCCCAAGCAAAGCCATAAGGGTATGTGGTGAACGACTCCTTTTGTGACAGGGAAGGAGAAGGGGAGACCTGGGTTAATGTATATATTTGTTGTCTCCACCAAGTGTTTTCTTCTGACAAACTCTAGCAATGGGATTTAAAAAGACAAAGGAGGTTAGTTCTGGGACCAAAAAGACTTCACAAACAACTATATCGTTTTCATGTGGAATCTTGCAAGAGGTATCGTGAGAATTATAGATGTCATGAGACCCAAAATCCTGAGATATTCCCTTGCAGTTGATGAAATACGAGTAGAAAACCTTAGAAATAGATGCAAATATAAATCTATTTTTTCCTGTGGAAGAAAAGCTTGTTAAACTTAAGTGTCTAGATGACACCCAAAGAAAACAATCCTGTGTGAAGGAATGAAAAAAACACTTTTGAACATCCTCTTGGAATCCCAGTTTGCATAAGAAATCTCTCTCCTACGCGAAAGATTCCTAACACTTAGTAAAGTACTCTGCAAAGATAAGCAAGTAATCTAAATATGGAAAATATGGATACCCTGTACCTGCAATGAGCTATAAAAAGAAGTTATGTTTTTACCATAACGTTCCATGTGTGTTGTCCATCTCGTCCTTTATTCTTACATGTGGGTCAGATCTGATGCTTTGGATCCATCTCAGCCAATTCTCCAGCTCAAGGTCTTCAGCAAGCTTGTGGGCTCATTTCTTTACCCATAATGCATTCCCCTAGTTACCGCAGATCTTGTTTGCTCCCCCTCGCAGCACATAAAGAGGGACTTGCATAGTATTAAATTACTGCTGTACAGAAATATATATATATATATATATATATATATATATATATATATATATACATACACACACACACACACACACACACACACACACACACACACACACACACACACACACACACACACACCTCCTGGTATATATTAGACCCAGATTGAAAGGGGATATTCACTGAGGTTATATGGCCCTGCTAAATACATATTTTGTTATGCAGTCTACCAGGAGTATAGGCAGGGAAGGAGGAAGGGTTGTAAAAATAAAGGATGAAATGGACAACACACATGGAACGTTATGGTAAGAACATAACTTCTTTATTTATCAATCTCACCTTTATTCTTACTTGTGGGACCACTTCCCAAGCAAGTGAACTCTTGGGTGGCTCTACTCCTAGAGGCCAGATCTACTTTGTAATGAGTAATAAAGGTATGAGATCTTGCCCAAGTAGCTTCAGCACAGATATTGTCCAGTGGTAGTTTTGCCTGAAAGGCTTTAGACACAGCACAGATCTAGTGGAATGAGCTTTAACAACTGACTTAACAACAATTGATAGGGCTCTGTTTTTGGACTTGTAAATGTGGAATATACATAATGAAAGACATCTAGATAATGTGACTTTTAAAACTGGTTGACCTTTCCTTGTGGCAGAATATAACACGAAAAGCTGATCTGATTTCCTGAATTCCGAAGTTCTGTGTAAATAGAAACATAACTGTCTATGAACATGTAGGAGATGCAAGAAATACTCTTTTATTTTGGAAGTTGGGGAAAAAACTGGAAGGTCTATGGATTGGTTATGGGTATTTTCTGTCACAACCTTAGGTAGAAAGGATGGATTAGTGTGTAACGACACTCTATCTTTGTGGAAGATTACATAAGGAGGATTTATGGACAAGGGCTGTAACTCAGACTCTCTTCTCGCTGAAGTTATTGCCACCAAAAATAGTTTTCCGAGAGAGATATTTCAGGTCACATGTGGCTGAGGGCTAAAGGGGGGGGGATATAACATTGGATAAGATAAAATTAAGATCCCAAGGGGGCATTGGATGTTTACATGGAGGTCTTAGCATGACAGTGCTCTTCAAAAAAACTTTGCAAAGTCTGTGTGACATGATATGGTGGTCATTTTCTCCTATATGAAAATTAGAGATTGCACCTAGTTGAACTTTAACTGAAGCTGCTGCTGCTCCATCATTGAAGATCTCTGACAAAAACTGTAAAACAGAATGAACTGGAGGTGTAAATGGGTCTATCTTTCTATAGTTTGCCCATACAACAAACTTCTTCCATTTGCTTTTGTAAAGTTTCTGAGTAGAAGTTTTATGAGACAATAAGATGATATGCTTGACTGGGGAGGAGAAGGAAGGAAACCTGCAATTAGGAGAACTGTAGCAGCCAAGCTGTCAATTTCAGGGCATCTAGGTTGGGATGAACCATCCCTGAAGGCTGTGTCAAAAGGTCTGGAGCTGGGTCCAGAATCCAGGGTTCATCCCGAAGATGAGGATGAAGAAAGCAAAACCAGATTTGGTAAACCTAGTAAGGAGCAATTAGGATAATAGTTGTCTCCAACAAACTTGCTTTCTGTAGGAGCTTTGGAATTAGAGGAATTGGAGGAAAAGCATAAAGTTGTCCCGGGGGCCAATCGTGAACAACTGTATCCCTTGATGACTCCCCGAAGGAGGGATCAGAGTGAAGTACTTGCTGCATTTGGCTTTGTTGGGTGATACAAAAAGGTCATAGCAAGGCTGGCCCCGTTTGCAGAAGATCACTTCTTTAACTTTCTGATTGAGGGACCACTCGTATGGCCATAGAATGGCCCTGCTCAGCTTGTCTGCAATGGCGTTGGATTTCCTTGGAATGTGCTTTGCTATTAGAAAGTGGTTGGAGGCTGTTGCACAATGCCAGACCCTGAGAGCTTCTCAACAAAGTGGGCAAGATCTGGTTCTCCCCATGTTTGCTGATATACCATACTACAGACACGTTGTTTGTCTGGATTCCAATGGTTCCCATAGGAAGAGAGACCTGGAATTATTGCAATGCTAAAAGCACTGCTCTCATCTCTAAGATGTTTATATGCAAGTGAGCCTCATGATCCTGCCAGATGCCTTGAACTGTCTTCCCAAGAAATGCCCCCCCCCCCCAATCTGGGAAGCGTCCATGGCCACTGTGGCCAGAGGTGGATGAGGAATAAAAGGATGGCCTCAAGACACTAGAGGTGAGTGGATCCACCACTGGAGATCTTTCTTTTAGGTATTGGTTATCATGATCCTGTGAGAAAAGGAAGTTCCAAGATTGACCACTGAGCGAATAGCATCTACTGGAGAACCCTCATGTGGAGGCCAGTTAGGGGAATTAGAATGATGGATGCAGCCGTTTTCCCTAGGACCTGGAGAACTAGTTTTGCAGTCATTTGGACTTCCTTATTAGAATTCTGACAAGATGATGGAGGTTGTCTATCCTTTCTTGTGGAAGCCTTGCTATCTGAGTGGTAGTGTTTACTTCTGCTCCTATGAAAAGTAAGGTTTGTGATGGTTCTAGTGCAGATTTTTCATAATTGATGGTGATGCCTAGTGAGAAGCAGAATTGAAGGATGTAACCCCTTGATTGGATTAAATGATGCCTGGTAAGGGTGGTTATGAGCCAGTCATCTACGTATGGAAACACAAGGATTCTTTTGCATCTCAAGTGAGCCACTACTACTGCCATAACACTCTGGGGGCTGTAGTGAGACCAAAGGGCAGAACTCGAAACTGGAAGTGACTGGCTCCTAGCCAGAAGAGCAAGAACCTTCGAGACCACTTATGCATACGAATATGGTAGTACGCATCCTGAAGGTCTACAGACCACATCCAACTGTCTTTTTCCAGAAATTGAAGTATTGACTGCATTGTTATCATCTGGAACTTGATTTTCTTTATTAAGTTGTTTAGATTTCTGAAATCCAAAATAGGCCTCCAGTCCCGTTTTCTTTGGAACTAAAAAGAATCTCGAGTAAATTCTGGATCCTCTCTGGTCTGCAGGAACTTCTTGGATGACTCTTTTTGTTAGCAACTTTTGAATTTCTACAGTTGCTTGTTCCTTTTGACTGGGTGGAACATCTGAAACCACTTTGTTTCTGGGGATAGGAAGGGAGAAAGGGATGATGTAACCTCTGGATATTATGTCCTGCACCCATCTGTTGTTTATTATCTTTAGCCAGGTTTCCTGATGCAGGGACAATCATCCCCCCCAACTGCCTCGAGAGGCGAGCAATCGGGCACTACCTCAGGAGCACTGGAAAGTTTCCCAAAGAAAGATTCTCAGGAGCCTTGTTTTTGTAGGCCTCCCATGCAGTGAGGGTGGCTTTTTCTGTTATAGTTTGTCTTTCTGCCTCTGGGGGAACTTTCAACTTGTGTGTCTTGATAAGACCTCTGAGATTTTCTGAACCACATCTTTCCACTACCTTTTTGTCCCTTGGGAAAGGATTTAGTAGGACTGGAAAAAACGCACTCCAATGGCAGACAGGGTCTTACCTTCTTGTTCACACCTGGTGAGCATTTCCTTCACTTTTGGCCCAAAAAGAGATGCGCCATCATAAGGGGCATTAATGAAGGAAGACTTGAAGGGCTCTGCAAAATCACAAAGATGCATCTAGGCCTGCCTCCTTAGACAGATACCTGAGCCTGCTGCCCTACTCGTCCCATCTGCTGCATACAAAATGAGTCTCATGGATGAGTTGACAACTGAATTCAAGGTAGCCAGCTGAGCATTGACTTTCTCTGCCACTGCATCAGCTACAGTCCCTTGGAGGGAGTCTGATAATTCTTTAATCAGGTACCTCTGGAGTCTAGTGAAGTGTGTAAGGTAATTCAGAGACCACAAGTCAAAGGTCACTGATGCAAAGATGCACTTTCATATCTAGTCATAGTCCTAGAGTCCTTATTAGGAGGATGGATAGAGTTACAGATCTCACAGAGTTCCTTTCTAGTGGCCATCACCATGATCAATGCATCAACGCCCACAACCTTTGTGAGAAAATCCTTTTCTTTTGGAGCAGTGATGAATTTATTTGGCCTCCTCGGAGTAGGGTCTATGATGTCTGGGGTCTCCCAAGCCTTTCGTGAGATTAAATCAACAGACTTGGCAAAAGGAGGAGTAACCCAAGAAGTTGATGGGTGAGACACAATGGCCTTCAGGAAGATGACTCCTCAGCCAAAGGGGTGGAGGGCAGCTAATCACCTCTCTGTTTTAATAATTCTAGTATGTCTCCAAAAGAGATATCTTCAGGAGGTAATTGTGGGGACCCTTCTGCCTCATTGAGGTCAGTGTCAGAAGTGATATACTCTTCTGGTGAGCCAAGATGCTTCCTCTTGCATGTCTCCTTCTGAGAGACCTCTTCAGTGGGGTACTCTGGAGAGGTTTTGGAAGAGGGAGGCAGTACCCTGAGGTACGTCCTGAGGCCTAATGTCTCTGCGGACCTGAGGAGAGGGCTCATGAGTAGACAAAGACACCTTACCTGAAGAGGGAGTAAGAACCACAAGGAATTGTGTCACAGACTGTGAAGTAGTCAAAGCTCTCCTCGTTACCTTGAAGGCAGACCCTCCCCACTCTGAAGAAGTCCCCGGATCTGACAAGCAAGTTGTTGGAGCCAAAGGAATCTCCAGAGCAGAAGAGGTCAGCTCTGAAGCAGAGGTAGGAGCCGAACTCACCTGTGCCGAGGCCCCCAGAGGCATGGTCGTATCCAAAGGGATCCAACAAGTCTCCACAGACCTGACAGGGGAGTGTTGGCTCCCAGAGGTCTCCTGCTTCGAAGACACAGAGACATTTGGGGCAGATGTTGGAACCGAGAAAGTTATGGGTCCTGGACCCGACACCGAAACAACCTGGATATCGGAATCTTCTGGCTCCAAAACAGTAGGGTGGATCGGAGGAGGAATTGTAACAGCAGGGAGAGTTTGAAACTAACCTGATTCCTTTGAGTTCAGATCCAAAGGAGTTTGTCCAAATCAGGTGCCTTCAACAGTCTTTCTATGACTCTATCTACATCATCATCAGATAAACTCCTGGTAGATCTAGTGGATAAGGTAGTTGACCTTGATATAGCTAATAGTGGAGAAGGGAGCCTAGAAGAAATATTCCTAACAGAAGGAGATCAGCTCCTATGTCTATGTTTAGCAGGAGAAGTTTGAGCCAATGTAGTTCCCTGCTCCTAGGGAGTTTTGGAGCAGGGAGGGGATGTCTACTCCAATAGAGCCTTTGGATCCATCAATTTCAGAGCTTTCTGCTTCAACTCCGCTGAGGATCTCTGTTCCAATAAAGGTCTTTTAGTTGGTTTCTTAGAAGGATCAGAAGATACACCCTCAGAAAATGGAGATTTTAATAAGCCTTTCAACACCAGTTTATTCTTGCATTCCATTAACGCCTGCTGATTAAAGTTGTGGCAAATGGAACGAGACTCCTGCAGATGAAAAGCCCCCAAACAATACACACACACAAAGTGTGTGGAGTGCTAAGGTGCATCTTCTTAACACATTTTTTGTATCCTATTTTTGAGACATGACAGACAAAATTACCACAATCATTCTAAGGGAGAGAAAGTCCTCTAACTTAAACGAACTTTAACCACACACATACAAGCCGGGAACTAAAACTCTAACAAGGAAAGGTAATGTAAATATACTAGTAATAGGTCTTTTTTTTTAAAGAAGGGAATAAGAAAGAATTGGGGGAAAGGTAAGGAACATCCTCTAACTAAAAACGGATGTTCCTAACCGTCCTCTAATTTAAACAGACGTGTAAAACGGTATGTTGGGTAAAGAAAAGGTACGCAATTAAATTTACAGGGATGAAGAACTAGAGAAATATAATTCTATGTTAAGAAAAAGTAATGAAAATGTTGTACTTAGCCCAGAGCTGTAGTTGATGAAGCCTCTTTTGCTGCGTGGCAAACAAGATCTAAGGTAACTAGGGGAATGCATTATAGGTAAAGAAATGAGCCCACGAGCCTGCTGAAGACCTCAAGATGGAGAATTGGCCGAGATGGATCCATCGCATTGGATCTGACCCACAAGTAAGAATAAAGGCAAGATTGACAACATCACCTCTGGAGTTAGACACTTTGTGAATTCTCTTAGTTAATGAATAGTCCAGAGGTTAAGGCAATGAACTGATAATGTGATCCAGACACACAGAACCTTAAGAAACACATGAAGTCAGGATACATAGGGATGTGATTATAAGCATCTTTTACATTTAGTGTTACCAGGAATCCTGACTGAAGAACGGTTAACAGTGCAAAAAGAGATGAAAGGGAGGCACCATGGGTATACCAGCTGAGATGGCCACAAGATGCACCTGAAAAGATGCACAAGATAAACCATCGCTGAGTAGCTCAAATAAATATTTTAAAACCAGTGGGGCATATCATACCAAGCCCTCTGCTAACAGTTAGGCACCACATTGCAAACCTCTTCCACTTGTAAACATAAAATTTTCTAGCTGCGGGTTTTCTTGCTTTCTTTGATGCCTGCTAAACATGCTCTATGGAACAAGTGTCTAAAAAGGTATCAAGATAGACTCATCCAGGCTATTACAATTGCTCTTAAATTGGGGTGCACCAGTCTTTCCAGGCTTGACAGTTGTTGTTGAAGCACCTACCAAGGGGAGAAAATGCTGAGAGAAGAAAGGAGCCACTTTTGAGATTTTAAGTATTTTCTTCTGATTTTTTGTTTAAAATTACTGCTTTGCCACCTACTTTTTGGCATTTTCTGGCTTGCTAAAGTTGATATCTGTATTAGAAACAGTATTTAGAACACATCTAGAGCCTGTTTACTGCATTTCCTGTGTTGTACTTAATTTAAAATCAGTTTTCTTAAAATTGCATTTTACCTGACTCTGGCCTAGCACTCAAGTGTGGGGTCATTTATTGCACTGTTCTGACTATTTTGCTACTTGTGTATCTCTGCTACCTTTAAACTAAAACAAAAAAAACAAAAAAAATCTTGCTTTTTTCCCACTTTCTGAAATTTAAGAAAGTTCAGTTACAGATTTGCTGTTCTGAACTGTTTGTAAGTTTCTTTGAGGCCAGTGCTTGCTTGGGCTAAAGGGAAGTCTCTGTGTTCACCAGTGGCAGTGGT
The DNA here is from genome assembly GCF_019279795.1 of Protopterus annectens. NCBI lineage: Eukaryota > Metazoa > Chordata > Ceratodontiformes > Protopteridae > Protopterus > Protopterus annectens. The sequence goes on along the minus strand of NC_056741.1, from coordinate 1,804,609,484 downwards.
TAACACTGAGCAGCCTGCCTCTCCCTGTAGGAGTGGTTACTGCCTAGAAGCTGTAGTTATATTGGCCATTTTGGGTCAATTCCAAACTCCTTGATCTCTCTCTCTCTTAAAACCCTGCAACTCTCTTTTTGCGCGGTCTTGCGCACAGAGCAGCGTTGGGGAGCGCCGCTTAAACAGGTTTAAACTATTCCCGGCTCCACAAAGTCTGCTCGTCACTTTTTCCCTTAGAACTGCTCTAAATCTCAAAATAAGCACTCTATTTTCATTCTAAAGCCCTGCACTTGCTCGTATAAGTAATCTCATAGGTAAACACTAATAAACTTAAGCACTACATCCTCTTATACTCCTTTTAAGCACTTGCTCCCTATTGGTTCTTTCTGATCAGTCAATAAGTAGTTCCCTATATTATTCAGGCATGTCCAAAGGTCAGTTTTGGGTTTACTCTCCAGTCCAGCTGGTAAATCTGGGAATCTTGAGGCAATGTTACAACTGCCTTATGTATACAGACCACCCTCTCCTCCTCTCAACAAGCTCAAATATATGAGAGAGATGCAACTATATAGCCAAACTGGAGGCTAAGCTTTCTCATCCCAGTACTGGCACAGCCTGTCAGGAGGAGAAGGTAACCACACACACCACAAACCCAATCTCACATAGACCTATTGCATCAGCAAACCAAACACATAAACAAACAAAAACATACTCAGAGGCTCTAAATAAAAATCTGCCTAAGCAGCAGAGACCTCCAAAGCAGAAATCCAAGCAACCCCTACCACAAAACAATACCCAAGTAGCACATAGCTCACAAAGTCAGTGTGCCACACAGTCACAGCCCTTAAGGCTAAACAACACACCTAATACACTTGTAATAGGTGACTCTATTGTCAGACACACTGACGTCCCACTCACCAGGGTGAACAAGGAGAAGGTCACTGCAAGCTGCCTGTCGGGTGCCAGGATCCGCCACATAACACATGCACTCAGGTCACTCCAAAGCAAGTACAAATATGACTCCATCATTGTCCATGCTGGTGTGAATGACCTAAGACGTACCTCCCTGGACTACATGAAAAAAGACATAGAGGAGCTCTCTGATTATGTAGCCCAGGCCGGTATGACACTGACCTTGAGTAGCATCTTACCCTCACCAAGAATGATGCCACAGTATAAAGACAAAATGATCAATTTTAACAATTAGCTAAAGTATTGGTGTCATTCAAAGGGGATCCAGTGTCTGTCAGCCTGGGATGACATGCTCGACAAGCCACGTTGCTTCGCTAGAGACGGCTTGCACCTGTCACCCCTGGGTTTTCGAATACTGGCAAAGGCTCTTGCCTCCCCCATAGTGCCTTTTTTAGGCAAGGCTCAAAAGAAAAACCCACCTCCATAGACAACACAAACAAAAAAAAAACTAAGGGTAATGCTGCTCAATGCCAGAAGTCTAAACCTCGAGATGCACGCACTCGAGACTCTCCTCAGTATGGAGAATATAGATATCTGTGCAGCAACATAAACCTAGTTCAAGGCTCCTGAGAGCACACCAGCACTAACAGGTTATACTTCATACCATGCTTTTCGGCCCCAAAACCCGGACCGAACCACAAAAGGAGGGGGGAGTATCCATATTTATCAAAGATACCCACACCTCCAGGTTAGAGGCACTGCACGAAGCATCGGAGACCATCCATGTGCAACTAACAGTGGGAAAAACTGCCTTTCAGTTAGCCTGCTACAGATCACCCTCCCAAACACAGGAACCTCACTCAGCTTTCCTGAAAACACTGGAGAATATGAAGGTCTCTCCAAACACCATTATATTGGGTGACCTCAACTACCCAAACACTGATTGGGAAAACTACTCAAGCCCAAACACCCTCGCCCAGTGGTTCCTAGAATTTATAAACTCAAATGCTATGGAACAACTGGTTACCACTCCCACAAGAGGGGAAAACATATTGATCTGGTCATCACCAACATGGGGTCTCTATGTTCCACACCAGAGGTATACCCCTCATTGGTAAGATCAGACCATAAACTAATCTCACTGGGCATCCGTATTCTGTCCCCACCCCCAGCCAAGGAAACCACGGTGAAGAACTTCTCAAAAGCAAACTTCACACTTCTCAAAACCGAGGTGGAATCCTTCAAAGCCCTCGGGCCAGTGGAAAATATGGCCTAAAATGCAGAATCCTTTACAAAAGCATTCTATGGACATGTACAGAAATGGATGGAGCATGCTATCCCAAATAAAACCAAGACTCACTTCTCCAAAGGTAGGAGACCTATCTGGTGGACCCCGACCATAAATAAGCTATACAACAGAAGGAGAAAGCTGCTACATGATAGAGTAAAATCCCAAAAAGGGAAGGCGTCTCTGATCAGTACTAGCAAGAAACTACGATCCCTCATAAAATCATCTAAGGCCAGCTTCGAAAGAAAAATTGCACAAGACACTAAAGATAATCACAAGGCCTTCTTTAGTTATGTCAGAAACCTGGGAGTAACTCCCAGATATGCTCTGAGTTAGTGCAAAATGACAAAAAATACACTGAACCCACAGACATTGCCAACATCCTGGCAGAAAGGTTCAGTGCAAACTTCTCCCCCCCCCCCCAAAAGAGCAAATGTCTATCCCAACAGAGTGTAGCCTTCCTGAGATCACGGATGCACAGGTGAGAGCTGCCCTATCCAAAGCAAAAAGCACAGCATCAATGGGACCAGACAGTGCCCCGGGCTGGGTCTTACATGAGCTCTAAGAAGAACTAAACCCTCATATAAAGTCATTGTTCAATCTCAGCCTTACTACAGGATATGTACCCAAGGAATGGCGTACAGCAGCAGTGGTCCCACTCCACAAAGGTGGTGCCACAACAGACCCCGGAAACTATCGCCCTATAAGCCTGACTAGCCTGGTCTGCAAAGTTATGGAGCGTATCATCATGGAAATCATAAACAAAGACACTGGAAACCTCCAGACACTGGATCCTACCCAATTCGGCTTTGTTAAGGGCAGATCTTGCCTCTTGAACCTGGTCGACTTCTTTGAAACAGTTACCAAAGCCATAGATGAAAGGAAGGTAGTCCACACAGCCTACCTGGACCTCGCAAAAGCCTTCGACACAATACCCCACTCGGGCATCATAAATAAGCTCACCAGCTTAAATATCAACCCCTATGTCACAAGATGGGTTGCAAACTGGCTCAGGGATAGAACCCACATGGTCAGAATAGCACGTGCCATGTCAGACTCTAAACCAGTTACAAGTGGCGTCCCACAAGGCTCAGGCCTGGGACCCCTCTTGTTCGGTATATATTTCTCCGAGGTACAGGCTAACATGAGTGGACTATGGCTGACCAAGTTCGCAGATGACTGCAAACTGGGTGCCGTAATCGACTCTCCGGCTGACACAAGCATCCTCCAAAAGGGTCTCACAGAGACAGATAACTGGTGCCAGAGCCATGGCCTAAAGCTAAATCCCAAAAAGTGCATAGTCATCCTCTTTGGGAAAAACAAAGTGCCCACAAATTACCACATAGGTGGTAATCCATTAAGTACGGAAGAAGTAATTAGGGACTTGGGGACCCAAGTAGATTGCAATCTCTCCTTTGACAATCACGTTGCCAAAGTGGTTAGAAAGACCTTCTATATAGCCCTCCTTATCACGAAAGGGTTCACATCTAGATCAAGAGAGGTCATTGTGCCCCTCTACTCATCACTTATCAGGCCCATAATTGAATACAATGCCCCATTTGGGATGTACCTTACCCGACACCTGCAGCAACTGGAAAGACCCCAAAAGTACCTCACCAAGAGGATCAAGGGGCTCAAACAGATGCCCTATGCAGTTCGGCTAAAGAAACTCCAGCTCTACTCAGTTGCGTACCGCCTACTCAGAGGCGATCTGTGTCTGACGTATAAAGCCATGTCCAACCCAGAATTAATGGACAAGCTTCACCTCAGGAAATTCAAGTCCCTTAGAGCTACACGCTCCAGGGACTTGAACCTCAGCACAGAAATAAGTAGGACATGCTGGAGGGACAGATTCATATCCCAGAGGCTCCCCTCACTCTGGAACAAAATCCTAATCCATGTTAGGCAGAGCCCCTCACTGACCCTCTTCAAAAGAAATCTTGATGAGTGGATGGGAGATCATAAGTTTACCCCTGAGATCTCTTCTGTGTCTCTGCTTGACAGAAGTACAGTAAACTAACCTTAAAAGGGCTACCTTCTGTGACCTACCATACAGAAGCACAGTCAACTAATCTAAAAGGGTGGCGAAAGCCAAACACACTCTGGCTAGGTTTATAAATGCCCTAGGGCAGATAGCCTAGTATCAACTTATGAACCTATGAAATCTATGAACCCCCTGACATGGTGTGAGCAGATTCAGAGTACAAGGAAGCTTGTGGTAATTGTCCTTGGTCAATTCCATTAAAAGAGAGTACCAACTTTGCCTGTGCCAAAATTGGATCACCACAATAATCTCTGGTAATTCTTTCTGAATCTTAAGAATTACTTTGGGTATTAGTGGAAAGGGTAGAAATGCATGTAGGAACTTTCCCATCCAAGGGAATGAGAATGTGTCTGTCCTCCAAGCTTGGCTGTCAGGTTGTCTCTAACATAATTTTTCAACTATATGTCTTGAGAGAAGGTGAACAGGTCTATTTATGGTGTTCCTCACATCTGGATCAAATCCTGGAAGACCTCTGTCCAGTCATGAGGGTTCATCCAAGATCTGCATGGTCTGCCTGTGTTTTGCTCTGATGGAAAGTATGAGGCCTGAAGAGAATGCTGAAAGGCTAGTTCCTAGGCTATCACTGCCTACCAGCAAAGAGGGTATGACCTTGCATCTCCCCTTGTGTGTTCAGGTACTACAGGACTGTGGTGTTGTATGTGACCACTAAAAGGGGACTCTAAGAACTTAAGAGGTGACAAACTTTTAACGCCCAAATCACTGCTAACATTTCTTTGATGTTTATTGGCTTTGTAGCCTCCAAAGCACCCAATTTGCACTGCATGTGAACTCCCTTGTACACTGCTCCCAGTGCAAAATCCAATGAGTACATCTGGACTGACTGAATTGGGGTCTGGAAGGAAAAGTGTAGGCCTAGACTGAGAGACATCTGATCCCTCCACCACTATAACTCTCATTTCACAAATTCCAGCACTGGCACCTGGAACTCTAAGGGATGCAGGTGCTGGGGCCATCATTTTGTTTTTCTTTCAAGTAGAATGAATCTTTCTCATATGGAGTCTGGCCAGTGTTATCATTAGGCTCATTAATGCCATGAGGCCTAGACTTTTGAGAAACTCTCTTGCAGAGAAAGTTTCTTAAAGAGAGAAATCCCCGAAAATGTTCTGATATGTTAGGGCTTTGTCTTCTGCTAGAAAAGTATTTTTTTCTGTGCCTATCATACACCAGGAAGGCAATTCTTTGCAAGGATATGAGACAGGACTTTTGTAAGTTCATCTTGAAGCCCAGATGAGACAGAATGTTTGAGACCTTGTAGAATGATCCTACACATCTGGAAACATGGTCTGCACAAATCAACAAGTCATCCAAATCTAACAATGGTCTCCACAATAGCTACTTTTTGGGTACCAAAAAGATTCTGAAGTAACATCCTTCTACTTTTTGTGGTGTACAGACTGGTTCTAAAACCCCTGCTTTCAACATGTGAAGCAGTACTGGAGGGAAAAGATGCATCTTAACTGGCGGTAGTTAGTGGAGGGGTCCAGGAATGGAGGGGCATTTTCTGTCCAGTGTCATGAGTATCCTCTCTGAATTCATTCTCAGCAACCATTTGTTTGAGACTATTTGAGGCTAAGCTACTGGGTTGTGTGAATGCCTGGGGGAAGGGGAAAGGAGAAGAGAGAAAGGAGGGAGGGATGGGATGCCTGAGTCTTGGCATTGTAATTCTTTAGCAGGGAGTTGATCCTTTTTAAGAAGGGAACCCCTGTTATTGGGTTTGGAACCATTATCCTCCTGCCACTTCCTCTTGGTACCCTGACTCTTGTTAGGCTGGGAATTTTATTTCTTCTGACATATGAAGCTGTACACCTTGCCAGAAGAGAACCTGGGAATATGACATATTCCATCTATCAATTTGTCTGTATCATCTCCATTGTTTGAGAATCTAGGTAGCAGCAGGATCAAACACAAATTCAGAACTTAAAGGATCATTCAAAATCTATGTTTTTAAATCCTCAGAAAAGTTCTGGTTATTTAACCAAGTATAATGTCTCAATACTAAATTGTAAGCACATTGCAAAATAAACACCTACCTACAGCACAGATAATTTGAAATTCTAAAGACTAAATTACTAGACTGAGGCAACGTTTTCCTCTGAGATTCTAACAACTTGCCAATTTTTATTCTGGGATGTAGAGTCAGAAAAAGCCAAAGAACTATTTTAGAGTTGGGAGCTGGAGAAACCACAGCTGGGTCAGCTGACCAAGCAGCAAAGAGCTGCAAGATGAGTGCACCCCTTGTATTTCCTCATAGCCTTTTTAGAAACTGGTTCAATAGCCAAAGGAATTTTACATGATGTTTTACAGGCATTTTCTAAGGCCAGTAACAGAGGAGGAACAGCCGAAACATTTGGAATCTGATCCTCAATAAGATCATAAACTCTGTCAATATCTTGTGCAGCTCATATTGCTTCTAGTCAAATACATCCCTCAACCTAGTTAGCATCTGTGGAAAGGAGAACACTTGCTTAGGTTTTTGAACCTGTTCACCTTATGAAGAATTAGACTGGACAGACTCATGGTGTTCATTACTGTGTGGATCTAAGTCTCCTTCAAATGTACAGCCGCAGACTGATCTATAGAGATAGTAGCCCCACAGTCATTCTGAATATGAACATAGTATTTTGATATTAGCTGTCTCCAAAAGTTTCTTAGATAAGAAAACCACATCACCCCTACACATGATGCTAACCTGACTGTCTGCAGTGCAGTGAAATTTTGTTTTCTTCTTACTCTGAACTACACTAGTGAACAAAATATCTGTGAAAAGAGCATTGTCTGACAAGGTGTCGCTGACTCTGGACCTCTCTTATACCTTAAAGGTTTGGTTCTCCCGTAGCCAAACCATACCTGAACTAAGTAATGTAACAGTCCTGGAGTATGTGTGTCTGACCCTTATAGCATACAGGGCTGACCGATCACACCAGAGGGTGACAGGAAACAGGTTAAGTGGTCTTTAGCCCTGCTTAAGGCAACAACAGATTCCCAAACCATAGGTTGAGCCATGTTACTGTGGATTTTTGTTTCTTTTTAGGTGTAACTGGATTTTAATGCGTGGGGGACAGCCACATCAGGATCCATAAAGTCAGGGGGGAAAAACCCCAAACAGAATAATACATGGGCACTACTTAGGGCAGTAATAATAAAAAATCTGCTTCCACAGAGCAAATTGGTGGTGAACTACATAACACAGTGTAGTGAAAAACAGCACACACAGTCACAGTACCAAGTAAAACTGACCTGTCCAAATAGTACCAAAATCAAATTTAAGTCCATAAATCAAATAGAAACCTTTTAAAACAGCATAAATAAGCATTTTCTTAAAGATTCCTTGTCAGAAATGAAAACTTTTCCGGAGAAAATGCAAATTAAGTACTTAGAGTAAAAACTGAAATGTAATGATAAAAACAACTATAGTAGTATTAAATCAGTAGTACATACAATATAAATGAAGAAAACGGTTAAAATGCAATATTTTCCTGTAAGAACTTCAAAATGAAGCAGATAAACAGGTATGATTTTGATTTAATTGCGGTTCTACATACACAAGGAAGTCCCTAATGTTCAACTGCCACCACAGAACTTCAGTGTCCCACTACAAGTCAGACACTTTAGAAAAGTCACATAACTGCTTAAAAGCAGTATTAAGCCCACAAACAACACAGTAGCAAGTCATGATACCCAGATAAATAAAAGAGAAAGAAATTAAAAGTATAATAATAATAATAATAATAATAATAATAATAATAATAATAATAATAAAGAGGAAGTGAAGTTCCCAAAAGGTTCGTACCTGAATCTGACAGCTGTAATCCACCAATGCAGGCTGGTGAGAGATTCTGCTGTGTGATTCCTACAGCTGGCACTAAAAGACTTAACTTCCTGTGATGGGGTTAGGCTTCCCTTGATAGGTGAGAATTATCCAATCCTCTATCACTGGGCGATAGAGAAGGGAATTCTGACATCTGGAAAGCTGCCAGTGTGGGTTTGTGTAGGCAAAGATCCCATATACCCACTGAGGCAACGTGAATGATGAACATTTTGAGGCATTAGAACACAAGCAAATGGCTGGATTGGATCCAATGAGTGACAAAATACCAAACTATCAAATCAGATGGAGTGATGAAATACAACCCTTGGTAACTTACACAAATTAGTAATATTGATAGAGCACATCCAACAATACTGATTTATTGCTTCGGTTACTAGCAGCCTAACTACTTATTATTTATTGTCCTGGTGAATTTCAGACCTTACCTGCATTCTCTTTTACTGAATGCCAGCACTCAAGCACTGAGAATTTTAAGGAGCAGTCACATCTTTCAGATAGTTTTTGTTGTTTAACAATGGGAGGTTAGCTGGTCAGTTCAGCCATTCTACACACAGCTTCACTACACTATCCACCCTATCCCCATTCCCAACCATGTAACCAATCCAAATGGTACGAGTCAGTACCTCACAAACCATTCCCTCTTCGGCTCCACTCACAAAACACTTGCAATCTCCCAACTTGTACTACATAGTTATCCTCCTTAATGTTACTCAGTTCACTAACTCATTTTCACTACATCTCCATCGAATGCCTTACATTCAGCTCCTACTCTATTCTAAAACATTGCTTCAATCTGTCAATCTCATCACATTGTGCTCTTCAGTACACCTTGCTAATATCGCTCCTCACCTCTCTTCACTTTATCACACCATATTGCTTACTATTCCAATGACATTTGTAATCTTAACGCTTATTGCATTCCTACCTTCATTGTTCTACATTCTTACTGCTTTCACTATTCGGCAATTTATACGCTTAACGCTACCTTAAATTTAATCTTCATATTATATTCCTCTCATCCTCTTTAATGCATACATACCTTATTACCAAATCTGTCATAGTTAATGCTACATCCCTAAAACTACTCTTTCAATCTTATTGCCTACTAGCTTTATTTATGCCTTCCTCCTTTTGTTCAGTTCTACATTTCTACCTTCATTACTTGCTTACTACTTCATCACTGCATAATATCACTATACCTTGAATACTTATGTAAAACATACTTTTTTTCATCTGAACTCCTTTGCTCATCTCTAATACCTTAATACCCAACTCTAACAAAATGGGCTCACAGATCCTTTTATCTCTATTACTCATGTTCACCTAATAATGATATACATTAACAATGCTTATCATAATGATGCAACTGTATTGTCCTTTTTCATTCTTCCTCAGCTGAAGGGTATTGGATATGACCTTGGATCCAGCTAGACCACTTTTTTCAGATTCATGGATCCAACTCTTGATCTCTTCCCTTTATCCAGAATGCCCTACCAACCTAACATACCCCTAACCGTGTTTGCTGCCCCCAATAATACATGGTTAATATTATACAGAATCTATAAGGCAGAGATAATAAATAAAACTGGAGCTCAAACAAGGAACAATAGTTACCATAGTAGCATCCCTTAGGTCTACAGAATCCATAAGGCAGAGATAATAAATAAAACTGGAGCTCAAACAAGGAACAATAGTTACCCTAGTAGCATCCCTTAGGTCTCGCCAAGAAGAAAGGGAAGGGGGTTAGTACAGCAGGAAGTTGAGCAATGGATAACAGGTGAATCTTGTATGGTGAGTGCACTACTTTTTTATCTGATGTTGCTATTTTCATTCATTCCTCAATTAATGGGACAGAGTCTCCAACTAGATGAGCCTTGGGTTGTCCACATGGAAAGATATTTCTGAGTACTGTGGAGCTGAAGACAGCTCTGTTTCTAGAGACCAAATCCAACTTGTAATGAGTGATAAAGCTATGAGCATTGGACCAAGAGGCAATGGCACAAATATAATCTACTGATGTTCTTAACCAAAAGGCTAAAGAAGTGGCTACACACCTCCTGGAATGTGCTCCAGGGAGCTTAGATAAAGACAACCCTCTCTGGCTATAGACAATGGATATGCAATCAGTTAAACATCTGGTTAAGGTCACATTGGAAACTACCATGCACAATCTCTTTGGTGAAAAGGATACAAACAACTGGTCAGTTTTCCTGACATCTTTGGTCCAAAGGACATAAAGTCAAAGTTGCCTGTTCACATCCAAAAGATGAAGCACATATTCACCTTTATTAGAGAAATCTGGAAAGAAAACAAGGAGGTTCATAACAATGTTAGACTCAGAAGCCATCCTATGTAAAAAGGATAGACTGGTACATAGAGACTCTAGCCTTATGAAGAAACAGGTAGAGATATTTGGAGGAAAGACCCTGGAGTTCAGATGCTCATTTAGCTGACGTAATAGCAACTATAAAAATAGATTTTTCAGAGTAAAAATTTAAACTCTGTCTTGGCAGAAGGTTCAAATGGGCTTTGGGTCAGATCTTGAAGCAAGATAGTTAAATCTCATGGAGGCGTAGAGCCCTTGAATGGGGCCTCAGTAAAAAGGTGCCTTTCAGAAAGGCCTTGCACAACCTAGAAGAAGCCAAGGAAAAATGATTTTCACAGAAATGAAAGTTGGAAATGACAGCCATCTGCATTTTAATAGTAGAGAAACTAGCCCCCTCATAAAACCTGAATCTAAAAATTCAAGTACAATGGGTAAAGGAGCAGAAAATGGGTCCAAATCTCTCAAGGGCCCAAATTGAAAATATCTTCCATTTACTTTTGTAGACTTTCCTAGTATAAGTCTTTTGAGAAGACAACACAATATGTTGGTCTGGAAAGGGAAGCCTGGGCTGTCTAGCCATCAGTGGAACTGAAGAAACCATGTGGTAAGCTTGAGGCCTTTTATATCCAGATGAGTCATCCCCTTCAAATGAGACAGGTCTGGACTTGTGTCCAGTGTTCAGGGCAGATACAGATCATGAGGCCACAGGAAGGGAATCCAAATTTGATGAGACCAGAAAGGTGCAAGTAGGATAAAAAGAAGTTATGTACTCAACGTAACGTTCCATGTGTGTTGTCCATCTTTGCCTTCATTCTTACTAGGTTGGGTTTGGATCCAATCCTCGGATCTGTCTCAGCCTTATTTTCAATCTCGAGGTCCTCTGCTAGCTTGTGGTTAACTCCCTATCCCAGCATACACTGGAATCATCCCCAGATCTTGTTTGTCCTAAATTTATAATGGTACTGCCTAACTCCAAGGAAGGACTCAAAGGCTGATGAATAAGCACAGAGGTCAAGGGGATCCAATTTGACTAGACCCGGTCTTCTTGGATTAAAGGAAAAGGGAGGGGGAAGGAGGGTGGGATGCAAGAATGAAAGTGAAGCTGGACAACACACATGGAACATTATGGTGAGTACATAGCCTCTTTATGTGATGTTGTCCTATCTCACCTTCATTCTTACTAGGTTGGGACAGCATCCCTAGCAACCTGATTCGTGGGTGGCTCATTAGAGAATATTCCTCAGAACCATGGATCCAAAGGAGGCCCTACTCCTGGAGGCCAAATCGACTTTGTAATGAGTGATAAAGGTATGGGGGCAAGCCCATGTTGCTGCAACACAAATAGTGTCAATAGGGACCTTAGCCAGAAAAGCTGAAGTAGCAGCAATGGCTCTTGTAGAATGAGCTTTAACTTTTTTTCAGAAGTTCTTTATTTTGAGACTTGTAAACAAAGGTTATACAATCTGACAGCCATTTTCTTTATTTTGAGACTTGTAAACAGACCTTATACAATCTGACAGCCATTTAGAAAGCGTAACTTTAGACACAGAGGATCCTTTCTTAGAATCTGAAAAGGAAACAAATAGTTGATCAGATTTTCGGAATTCTGCAGTTCTATGTAGGTAAAAACATAACTGTCCATGTACAGCCAATTGATGTAACATGTACTCTGCTTTGTTTTCATAATTTGGGAAGAAAACCTGTAACTCAATACATTGGTTTAAATTTGTTTCTGAAACCACTTTAGGTAGAAAAGAGGGGTTTGTTCGCAAAGACACCCTGTCTCTATTTAAAAGCAAATATGGGGAAGCTTTATGGACAATGCTTGCAACTCTGACACTCTTCTAGCAGAGGCGATAGCCACCAGGAAAATGGTTTTCCAGGTCAAAAACTTTAATTCACATGATGATGCTGGTTTGAAGGGAGGAAAGACTATTTGAGACAGAATGAAATTTAGATCCCAATGCACTGGAGGGTCCCTGATAGGTGGTCTTAACAAACCATTACCTTTGAGAAAAACCTTACATAGCATATGAGACATTATATTAGTACCATTGTCTCACAAATGGAAGTTTGAGATCGCTGCTAGCTGAACCCTAATAGTAGCTGCAGCCAGGGACATCGAGAGGCATATACACTGTACTGATTTCAGTACAACTTGGGGTTGGGAGGATGGCCTAATGGTTAAGGTGTTTGCCTTACAAACACAAGGTGCAGGGTTTGAGTCTCACATGGGATAATTGGCTAGGCTTAAAATGGCCCACAAGGGCAGTTAGCTTAGTACTAATCTATGAACCTATGAACTTATTTAGAAGAGGGGGTAGCAAAAAGGCGTTTGTTCTTTAAGGATGCTTGCTGGGTGTTGTGGTGAAGGCGAATGGTTGCTGACGTCATGTCCGGCTCGCTGCGAGCAGGAAATTAGCTTGAATGGAGCAATCATTAACAGATAGGAGTGCGAGCGGGAAATGGATCAGGAAATTGTGTGTGTGAATGCCCCCACATAATACAACAGGTGTTTAGGCTGAAATCCTGTGCCTTTGCTTCAGGGTAAGAAGAGACTAAAGTCCTTAACCACCACCATTTCTGAACTTTGTTCAGATTTTTATTTCTAACAGTTGTGAGCTATGGTGAGAACTAAGTTGTATTCCCCAGTTGTGATGTGAAGTGAGAACTGAAGTTGTATTCCCCCATTATTATTTTTGTTGTTTGTCCAGGTTTTTTGTGCTAAGGTGTGAAGTGAGAACTGCATTTGTATTCCCTCATTATTGCCTTTGTCTGTCCAGGTTTTTTGTGCTTAGAGGTTCAGAGCTATCTAATAGCCATTAAGTTTCAGTCTTCCTATTTTTCAAACTGCAGATTTAGCATAGTGGTACGTTGCACTGACTGTAGTGCATATGGTTCTGGGTTCAAGACATGCATGGTGGTAACACAGCATTTTATTCTAGCAACTTTCCAAAATTATACAAGCAATGTTTAAAATGTGTCCCTAGTTTTTGGACTTTTGTCCCCCCCAATAAATGTTGGCTTTTTCCAGATTTCTTGTGCTGCAAAGTTCAGAGATACAGCTGAGTGTCGAGTACATTTTACAAGGAGCTGAGAGCTGCAGGGGAACTAAAGTTTAGTGCTGCTTATGCTGAGTCTGCGTATATTGTTAATAGCATAACAGGAAGTGTACTTGCTTTTGATGCAGAAGTCTGTGGGTTCTTCTCCCACAGTAGGTAGTTGCATTGCTGATACTGTACTGTGTTGTAAAGGGGGGTGGATTCTGTAGTCCTTTTTGGCGAAGATATCTAGTAGTAACTATGAACCTGTTATCAGTTTGCCATCCATTAAATGACATTTCATTTGTCTTTTATACAACTTCCCTAAATGAAACCCAATAAAAACCTTTTATTTCAAATTCATTAAGCAAATCAAGTTCCACCTAATTCATTAATAATTAATGATAAAACAATTCATTTTTCATTTAAAATCACTAGTTCATTAAATCTTTCATACATTTTAATACCTTTCATTTAAAACATTTCTTTAAAAACAATATGTAATATGATATGTTATGTATATACTTTAAAATTTTGTTATTATTTTATTTCAATGATGCATTCTAAACAATAAAATAATATAACATAAAAATGTCCCAACATTTCATAGCAACAGTGCCATCTTCTGTTTTTATTTTATATTGCACTTATTTTATTTTTTCTTTTTTCTTTTCATATTCTAGTTGCTCTTAATTTTAATAGGGGTAAGATGGATATATATTCATTTAATCCAGGGGCTTTGTTCGCTTCCAGGGTTAGCTGCCACCATAATTCCCTATAACCTACTATTTCCTCCCAGGGGCCTCCTCTAATGTCACATTTAACCTGATCAAGGACAAAAACAAAATTTGTATCCCTCACATACCTTGGAATGTCTAAACAGTGCATTTGTCTCTTTCCCCTTTTCTATGTCGTATATGTGTTCATATATTTTTTTCTTTAAAGTTCTCTCAGTCTTGCCCACATAAAAGGAAAAACATTGTACACAAATGGCAAAATATACCAAACCTCTGGAGTCACAGTTAAAATATCCCTTACTTATTAGCCAACGTCCCCTACTCTCCAAATAAATTTTTTCCATATTCATTATAAATTCACATTGTCTACATTTCCCACACCTAAAGGTCCCTATTTTTTCTTTACTATTCCTTACTCCTTTTCTATGCAAATCATTTTTTGTCTCTAGTATGCCTTTAACACTAATGGAATTCTTAAAAACTACCTTAGGTATCCTTTGAGGGAGTCCATCCAAGTCCGTGAAGGAGCTAAATTTCTCCCATTCCTTTTGAAATATTGTTTTAATATTTCTATTCAATGCGTTATATTCTAATATAAGGGCCTGTTGAAAATCCTCTCCTAAATTTACACTCTTTTCATTATTAATGTTTGCTCCTTCTCTTTCTCCTAGGATGGGCCTGAATTTGTCTAGTCTCCCTCTTTCCACTTCCATTCTTAAATTCCTAATGAATTTCCTAGGGTACTCTCTTGCCAGAAACATTCCTTCTAATAGGTCACATTCTTTTATAAAATCCTCATTATTGCTGGTCATTCCTGACCCTCTGACAAACTGTCTTTTCACCAGATTTTTCTTACAATAAATTGGATGTGCACTATTAAAGTGTAAAAAGGAGTTTACATAGGTAGGTTTCCTATAAACTCTAGTTTCCAAAGTATTGTTTATTTTTAGAACCTCTATGTCCAAATATTGGATGTTTTTTCCTGAATTTGTGGATGTAAATCTAAGGAAATCAGTTGTTCCCCCTATATATTATATAAATTCCTTCAATTTATCTTGACCCCCAGTCCAAAAAATTATTATGTCATCTAAGAACCTTTTATATAACTTCCAATACCTCACAAACTTGGACTTGAAGATATACTTTTCTTGCCAATTTGCTAAAACCAGATTTGCAAAAGTAGATGCACAGGCCGCACCCATGGCAACTCCTTGTATTTGTTGAAAAAATTCACCATTATATGCCAAAAAATTATTCTTTAATACTACATCCATCAAGCCCGTGCACACTACTTTTTCTTCTATTGTCAAAATCTGATCCATAAAAATTTCTTCTTCAAACATTTGTATACCTGCCATATAAGGAATAGACCCGAATAAATCTACTATGTCTATCGTTACAAATAGTAGGTCTTCTGAATACAATTCTGGCCCCATTTGCCTAAGCAAGTCCCAGGAATCTTTCAAAATTGCTTGCTTGTTGACCCATATGTGTTTTTTTTAATGAATTTGAAATAAAAGGTTTTTATTGGGTTTCATTTAGGGAAGTTGTATAAAAGACAAATGAAATGAAATGTCATTTATCTGATGAAGTCCATGTTTATAGGGACGAAAACGCAGGTGCAATTGAAGGCGTTCATAACGTTTTGGTACTACGTGTTTGGTGTGTGGAAGCAAAATAAAAAGTAGTGGCAGTACTTTTTCTCCTTGGTTCTCTTTTTGTTGTTTATCAGTCGAGTGGAGAGATTTTGCTTGTGGATTATTCAGTTTGCCATCCATTCCCTATTGCAATATTACTAGCCTATCACTTTTTTAAATGCAACATAGGCAATTTATTCCTCAAGGGCAACAGACACTTTATTTGTAGATGAAACAATGAAATATAAAGTTGTTTGCTAGCAGCAACCTCTTCATTAGTTACCGATTTCTTTAATGTGGAATTGTGTAGATGGCTTTTCCTAATTCAGAGATTGTGCATATTTACTGATACTGGTGGACTGTAGACGTTTGAGTAGACTTTTATGATGGAAATGTTCTGAATTGGGCTGTTTTGTCATTATTGGTGCATGCATTTTGTTTCACTGTTTTCTGGAAAAATGTTCAAAACAATACGTTTAAAATGCTCTCTAACAACTATACTGTATTGTACAAGGAATATAATTTAATACAATCAGGAAGGTGTATCAAAGAGCACGTCTATGTTCCATGTGCAAGAAGCCTATGATTTGAAAACAGTACAAAGTTAATCTTTATCTGCCACTGGTAAAATGTATTTTCTTTGAATGTGGGTTTCAATGCTGTTTCAATGAATGTGAGTTTTAAGGACAGAGAAGTTTTAATGCGAAGTCTAGTTTCATTGTGAGACTGCATTGCTTTGTTTAGCAGATATTTATTGGTGTTGGTGCTGTAAAATGCAAAATAAAACTTTTCTGGCAAATCATTTAGGAATGAAGTCACTAAATAATGACATACATTAGGTTTCAGACATCATAACCTTCAGAAAAATGCATGCTAAAGCAAGACCTGTTATTCTATCAACTGTCTTAAGTTTATACAAAATCAATTTTTAGTACTGTTTGTATGTTCCCCCAATATATTTGGCCGTGTCCAGATTTCCTGCATTAAGAGGTTGAACGGTACGTGCAAATAAATCGCTTTATAGAATTAGGAATATCCAAACCTCCCAACTGTCTCCAATTTTGGCTCAAAATGTTGCTCCCCCCTAATAATCCCTCTGCAAAATAGCAATTTTGGAAGAAAACGTGGAGGCTTTACAATTATAAATAACTAATGATCAGAGTTATACATTACTTTTATTTCAGAAATGCATGTAGATTCTCTAATTTTGTCAGCTGCTCAAGTTAACAGTGCTCATATTAAAATGGTGTCCCTTCTTTGACAGGTTTCCAGCTGTATTGTCTGGCAATTTTATATTTTTACATCATATTTTTGGTCCGTTTTTCATAAAATTGTGTTTTTCTGGCAGATTAGTGGCAAATCATTAAAGACTGAAGTTAGAAAATAATGGCAGACATTTGAGTTTCAGATTTCATACCTTTCAGAAAATTCATACTAATGCAAGACCTACTACTATTCTATTATCTTTCTAAATTTGTAAGGGCAATATTTAAAAAAAATGTCTTTATTTTTGGGCCTTTGCCTCAGTTTTATTTATGGGTTTGTTGCTCTAGGAGGTTAGAGGTATGTGTGTGTGTGTGTGTGTGTGTGTGTGTGTGTGTGTGTGTGTGTGGTAGGTAGCATACCTCTCAACTGTCCAAATTTTGCAGAATGTCCAGATTTTTGCCCCATATTTTTTATCTGTTCCTCATAAATTTTGTGATTTTTCTAGAAAATCATTGAAGGCTGAAGTTGCTAAATAATGACATATTTGAGTTTCAGACTTCATGTCCTTTAGAAAAATTCATACTAGCACAAATCCTGTTATTCTAGCAACTTTCTCATACCAGCACAAATCCTGCTATTCTGGCAACTTTCTAAGTTCACAAGAGCATTATTTAATATATGTCCTTGTTTATTTTAGGCTTTGTCCATATTTCTTGCACTCAGAGGTAGGTGAGGTGCATTTGTGAATGAAACACCCTAGTTAGGGGTAGCAGGTGGTTAGTAATTTACTCAAGCTCAAAACCTGTGCCTCAGTTACAAAAAACAAAAGCATGAATCCTCTTCCCCAACTACCATGTTGCATTTTTCAAAGAACTGACTTTCAGGTTCATTTTCAATTCAAGGAACCGAGTTTGAGTGAATCTATATTATATTACTGAAGAGGCATTACAGCGAATGCCTCTTCATCGATACTAAAAGAGCAAACCGTGAATTACGAGAATGGCCATAGCTTGGCTGGGGAGGGGGGTAGCAGTTTGAGAGCTGTGAGTACAAATTTGAAAATCCTAGCTACACCCCTGGCTGCAGCTGCACCTTCATTGAAAAGTTTAGCTAGGAAGTCTAGGATAAAACAAACAGGAGCAGAAAAGGGATCAATATTTTATTTTATTTTTATTTATTTTACATTTGTTGACTGGGCTAGTCTAGCTGGATACATGTCCCTTTTCAGTACAGGCCCAGGGAGATAAGCTCCAATCAAAGTAAAATTACAGAAAAATAGAAGTTATGTCCTTACCATAACATTCCATGTGGAGTGTTCATCTCGCCTTTGTTCTTACACCTGGGTTCGGAGCCGATCCTCGGCTCCGTGTCGGCCGCTTGGCAAAGCTCTGCATCGAGAAGAAGCTCGAGACCAACCTAACTCACACAATCCCCCTCTGCCTTTACCTCAGATCTAGTTTGCAAGCAAACCAGCAGAGAACAGAAGAGAGCATAACACATTCATGCCAAACAAGAATAAACCTATTTACATAGCACAACAACTGCTCAAGGCAGAAGCAGGAGAAACAAACCAGGCACCTAAACTGGACGTTCTTCCTGAGGGTGGGAGGGTGGGAATGTAAGAACAAAGGCGAGATGAACACTCCACATGGAACTTTATGGTAAGGACATAACTTCTATATGTGAGAGTGTTCAATCTCGCCGTTTGTTCTTACACCTGGGTAGCGTCCCTAGCTCCATGTTCCTGAGGAACTCAGGGAAGAACGTTCCTGAGCACAGTGGAACCAAAAGTTGCCCTGTCCCTAGAAATCCTGTCTACTTTGTAATGAGAAATGAAGGTATGTGGTTTAGACCAAGTAGCAGCCGCACAAATAGTGTCTAATGGCAGGCGAGCTGCATGAGCCAGGGATGTAGATACTGATCTTGTAGAGTGCCCTTTGGGCTTGACAGGTAAAGTTTGTTCAGAGGCAGTATAAACAAAAATAATACAATCAGAAAGCCATTTTGACAGGGTTCGTTTTGTAACTGCCATACCCTTCTTGCTGTCTGAGAAGGCTACAAAGAGCTGGTCTGTTTTTCTGTGATCCTTTGTTCTGTCCAAGTAAAATCTGAGTTGTCTATGAACATCTAACTTGTGTAACATATATTCCAACTTATTGGAGTGGTTTTTGAAAAAGGTGGGTAGTTCAATGGACTGATTAATATTATTAACGGAGCAAACTTTGGAAAGAAAGGATGGATTAGTGCGAAGAGATACTCTGTCAGGGTGAAAAATCAAATAAGGATGTTTAACTGAAAGAGCTTGAAGCTCCGATACCCACCTGGCCGATGTGATAGCCACCAGAAAAAGGGTCTTCCATGACAAAAACTTCAAAGGACAGGAAGAGGCTGGTTCAAAAGGTGGTAGCATCAGCTGTGACAAAAGAAGGTTCAAGTTCCAAGGTGAAGTAGGACTTCTAACTGGTGGTCTAATATGGAAAGATCCTTTTAGAAAGGCCTTACAATGTCTGTGAGCCATAATAGGAGCCCCACTTTCTCCGACATGAAAATTTGATATGGCAGCTAATTGCACTCTCAAAGTGGCAGGAGAAGCCCCTTGGTGGAACAATTCGGTTAAAAACTCCAAGACCTTATTCAGAGGAGCTATTAAGGGATCCAAGTGTTGTGTAGTTGCCCAGTGCACAAAACGCTTCCATTTACTAGTGTAAATCTTTGTAGTGGAAGCTTTATGAGAAGCCACCAGGATATTTTGAACTGCAGGGGATAGAAGATCAGACCTGGCTAAAAAGGGAAGCGGAGCAGCCAAGCTGCTAGTCTAAGGGAGAGAAGCGATGGGTGGACAGCCCCTGACGAGTGGGTCAGTAGATCCGGCTCTGGGTCCAGGATCCAGGGTTCCCGCATTTGGTGAGCCAGAAGAAAGGGAAACCATATTTGACGAGGCCAGAATGGGGCAATGAGGATAATTGTCCTTTGCAGGTTGTTTGCTTTCTGTAGAAATTTTGAAATCAGGGGAACAGGAGGAAAAGCGTACAGGAGACCCAGGGGCCAATCGTGAACCAGAGCATCCCTGGGGACTTCCCCTGGAGGGGGTAATAGGGCAAAATAGCTTCTGCATTTGGCGTTCATTGGAGACGCAAACAGATCGCAGGAAGGCTGGCCCCACTTGCGAAAAATTTCCTTCGCAACTGACTGTTTGAGGGACCACTCGTGAGGTAACAGGATGGCTCTGCTCAACCTGTCCGCTATGACGTTGGATAACCCCGGGATGTGCATTGCTATAAGAAAGCGACCCGTGGACTCCGCCCATTGCCAGATTCTCATGGCCTCTCTGCATAGTTGGTAAGACTTGGTTCCCCCTTGCTTGTTTATGTACCAGACTACAGACATGTTGTCTGTCTGGACTGCAACTGTCCCTAGAGGAAGAAGGGGAGCAAAGTGTTGCAACGCTAGAAACACTGCCCTCAACTCTAGAACATTGATGTGCAGATTGCATTCCAAATTAGTCCATTCGCCTTGGACTGTCTGTCCCTGAAAGATGCCCCCCCCACCCTATCAGGGAAGCGTCCGTGGTCACCATTGCTGTCGGAGTGGGCAGCACAAATGGTCTTCCGCTGGAGAGATTGCAAGTCTGGAGCCACCAAGCCAGGTGTGATTTGCATATGTTTGTGATGTGGATTTCGTGTGTCAGGGGTAACTTTTGGAACGACCATTGTGCAAACAGTAGCCATTGAAGAACTCTCATGTTGTGTCTTCCCAAGGGTATCGCAATGAGAGAAGCTGCCATGAGACCCAAAACCTTCAGAACCAGCTTCACTGGGGATTTTCTGGATGAAAGAAGAAGAGATATATGGCTTTGTAGGGAGGCTATCCTTTCTGGGGGAAGCCTTAGCATTAAGCAACTCGTATCCAATTCTGCTCCTATGAATGAGATATGCTGTGATGGCTGTAGTAAAGATTTTTCGAAATTTACGGAAATTCCGAGATGAACACAAAGTTGTAGTGTGTAATCCCTGGCTTGAATCAGTCGACGCTCGATGGTGGCAGAAAGGAGCCAGTCGTCCAGATACGGAAACACCTGGAATCCCGGGCGTCTCAAGTGAGACGCTACCACTGCCATACATTTGGTGAAAACCCTGGGGGCTGAGGTCAGACCAAAGGGCAGGGCTCGAAACTGAAAGTGACTGGCTCCCAGCCGGAAGCGCAAGTGATCCCTGGATGCCCTGGCCATTTTGATGTGGTAGTATGCGTCCTTTAGATCTATTGAGCACATCCAGTCGTCCTTCTGTAAGACGTGACCATCCGGAACTTTTCTTTCTTGATGAAGGTATTGAGTTTGCTTAGGTCCAGAATTGGCCTCCAGTCCCCTGTCTTTTTTGGAACTAAAAAGAACCTTGAGTAAGTTCCGAATCCTCTTTGGTCCGCTGGGACTGGTTGGATGACTCTTTTTTCTAGCAGCTTTGAAATTTCTGTAGCTGCAGGGCCTTGCAGATGGGGCGGTACATCTGGGAGTCTTTTCTGTGGAATTGGGGGCAATAGGAAGGGAATTTTGTAACCTCTGGTAACAATGCTTTTTACCCAATTGTCTGATGTAAGATTTTGCCAGGCCTGAGGGTATAAAGCTAAGCGACCCCCAACTGCCTCCAGAGCAGGACAGTCGGGCCTCCTCTCAGGAGTGCTGGAAAGGTTTCCCGGGGAGTGTATCCCTGTCACCTTGGTTTTGCGGACCCCCTCTGCCGCCAGGGCAACGTCTTCCACCTCTGCCCCCTCCTCTGCCTCTGGAGGGGGTATCACCCTGTGCGCCTGGGAAAGAACCCTGGGGTTTTCTAAACCACATTTTTCCACCACGTTGCCCTTTGGGGTACGGTCTGGATGGGGTGGAAAAATGGACTCCGACAGCAGACAGAGTCTTTCCCTCTTGCTCACACCGGGTAAGGGTCTCCTTTACTTTGGGGCCAAAGAGAGTGGCACCATCAAATGGGGCGTTAGTAAAGCAAGACTTGAAGGCTTCCGCAAATGAACATAAGCGCATCCAGGATTGTCTATGAAGAGCAATCGCTGAAGCTGCTGCCCTACTCGATCCTTCGGCTGCGTATGAGATCAGCCTCATGGACGAGTTTACAATAGATGTAAGGGTATTGAGATGTGCTGTAACCTTCTCTGAGACAGCAGCATCTGTAGTACCCTGGAGGGTATCTCCCAACTCTTTGATTAGATCCCTCTGTAGCCGTGTGAAATGGGTCAAATAGTTCAGGGATCGCATAGAAAAAGCCGCTGAACTAAAAATGCGCTTCCCATATCTGTCCATAGTCCTAGAATCTCTGTTAGGCGGATGGACAGATGAAGAAGATTCAGACATCTCCTTTTTCGTGGCTGCTGCCACCACCATAGCGTCCACTGGCACTCCCTTTGTTAGATAAGCCTTATCTTGGGGGGCAGTAATATATTTGTTAGGCTTTCTAGGGACTGGCTCCACCGTGTCAGGTGTCTCCCACGCCCTTCGAGCAATCAGTTCCATCAACTCATCGAAGGGCGGAGTGACCCAGGAGGAGGAAGGGCGAGCACCGAATGCCTTCAGCAAGACTGACTCATCCTCAGAAGGGGGGAGGGATTGCCAATCACCTCTCTGCTTTAGGATCTCCAGGATGTCAGAAAAGGAGACATCCTCTGAGGGTGACTTTGGGGACCCTTCTGACTCATCTAGGTCAGTGTCCGATGTCAATGATTCTTGTGGAGAATCTAAGTGTCTCCTCTTACACAATCTTTTCCTCGGAACTTCCTCGGGGGGGCATCCGAAGAAGCCTCCGAGGAAGAGGGGGCACCCTCTAGGGATGGCTGAGACACTGGTGCTCGACGCTTAGATGTAGCCATGGGTGCAGAGGAGGATAACGGCCCTTTATGGGAAGGAGAAGCTGTTTCTGCTGAAGTGGTTGTCTGAACAGACAACACCTTCCTCATAAGTTCGAAGGCCCCCGGGTCCCGAGTCGAGGTATCCCCCGGTTCCGAAGAAGTAGGAGGATTCCCGAGACAGGCACCGAAGGCATCGACCTCGAGGACGGAGCCGAGTCGATCCGAGCCGAGGCCCCGAGAGGGAGTGTCGGAACCGAAACATCGGTCCGACTCTCAGTCCCGGACCCAAGGATGGATCTTCGGCTCCGAGACTCCGGTACTGGATCCGACGGAGTCGAGGTGAACGGTACCAACCGAGAAAGGGACGGCTGCGGTACCGAGGGCTCCACAAATCACCAGGTCAGCCTCTCCCGGCTCCGAAGACTGGATAGGCCTCGGAGGAGGAACAGGTGGAGATAAGGGAAGGCCTTCGAGTCTCGACACCAACTGAGAGGAGACAGAGATGAGTTTGGACAAGGCTGTATTCTCCATCAATTTCTGCACCACGCGGTCTACATCGGTGTCAGAGAGGGGCCTGGAAGAACGCGTCGAAGGAATCGAAGACGGAGCCGACCTCAAAAGTGCAGGAGGAGGAAGCTCCGTCACCGGTTCCAAGACTTGAGGCTCGGTAACTGACAACAGTTCAACACTCGGCCCCGAAGTCTGTGGAACTGGTGATCGAACTTTGAATGAAGAGCTCGGAGCCGATGACTTGGGCTCCGATGTCTTCGATTCCTTCGAGGATTTAGATGCCTGGTCTGATGCATCCAGAGCCTCTTGGAATGCAGGCTTCAAAAGTCCCCTATCCATAAGTTTCCTGCGCCTATCTGTCATGACCCTTCCACTGAAAGAATGACAGATGGAGCAGTCTTCTTGCAGATGGAGAGGGCCAAGACAGTAGACGCAGGAACTATGATTGTCTGTGACAGACATCTTCTGTCCACATTGGCACCGTTTGAAGCCTGATTTAGCTTTTTCTGACATGTTTACAAATCCCAATCCAAAAAACAGTGAAAAGCCAGTAGTAAATGTCTAATCCAGTAAAGAAAGTCAAAGCCAGTAATATTTGTCAAATCCTGTTAATAAAGTCACATCCAATAGTCAACTCCAGAAAGTTAAGGGTGGGGTAGGCCCCGAGGGAATAACTCAAAGAAGTATATAAAAATTATATACGGAACCGAGAAACCCTCGATACACTACTCACACACACACACACAGTCAATCCAGAGAAGTTTGTATACAAAAATTAATAAAATAAATATAAGAAATAATCAATCTTAGCTTTGAGGTGGTCCGAGCTCATCAAAATGATGCGAACGTTGCAGCGGCAAACTAGATCTGAGGTAAAGGCAGAGGGGGATTGTGGGAGTTAGGTTGGTCTCGAGCTTCTTCTCGATGCAGAGCTTTGCCAAGCGGCCGACACGGAGCCGAGGATCGGCTCCGAACCCAGGTGTAAGAACAAACGGCGAGATTGAACACTCTCACATCAATAGTTAAAAAATACAATACTATACAATACAATAGATATGGTTATAGGCAGGCTAAAAATAGAATCTTTTCCATTTGCTTTTGTAAATCTTCCTCGTTGAAGCCTTATGTGAAGAAATTAGAATATGTTTAACCTGAGAGGAGAGGGTTGGAAGCCTGGCTATCATTGGAATTGGAGCACCACGCTGTCAGTTTGAGGGTCTGACGGGATAGGTGGAGCATTTCAGATGCATGAGTCAGAAGGTCTGGAACCAGGTCCAAAACCCATGGCTCCTCCCGATGATGTGGCCACAGGAAGGGGAACCAGATTGGGTGAGGACACTATGGAGCAATGAGTATCAAGTCCCTTCCCAAACAACTGGCTTTCTGAAGGACTTTGGGAATTAGTGGGAAGGCGTACAGGAGGCCTGGTGGGCCAATCGTGTACAAATGCATCCCTTGGTGACACCCCCTGGAGGAGGAATGAGGGCAATGTAGCTGCTGCACTTGGTATTCATGGATGTTGCAAACAGGTCGCAGCAAGTTTGGTCCCATATTCGGAAAATTTTTTTTGCTACTTCCTGTTTCATGGACCACTTGTGAGACATCATAATCACTATGCTGAGTCTGTCCGCTAATACATTGGATTTCCCCAGGATGTACATTGCTATCAGAAAGCGCTGGGAGGAAGTTGTCCAATGCCATACTCTCAGGGCCTCTCAACATAGGGTGTAAGATCTGGTCCCTCATTGTTTGTTTATATACCATACGAGTGACATGTTGTCTGCCTGGATTGCAATGGTTCCCAGGGGGAGAGAGTCCTCAAATGCTTGCAGTGCTAAAAGCACTGCTCTCATCTTTAGGAGATTGATGTGCAAGTAAGCCTCATGGTTCTGCTAGGTGCCTTGGACTGTCTTTCCCAGATAATGTCCCCTCACCCTATCTGGGAGGCCTTAGTGGTCACCGTGGCCACTAGTTGGGACTGAACAAACAGTCGACCGAGAGTCACTTGAGTGGAGTGTAGCCACCATCGAAGATCCTTTTTGCAAGTTTTTGTTATGATTATTCTGTGAGACATTGGTAGTTCTTCAATCAACCACTGAGTGGAAAGCAATTACTGAAGAATCCTCTTATACAGACATGCTAGGAGAACTAAAACTATTGCTGCTGCCATGATCCCTAGAGCTTTGAGAACTATCCTCGCTGGGGCTTTTTTTCTTCTCAAAAGATATCTCATCTGGTACCTTAGAGACTGGACCCTTTCTGGTGGGACTCTCGCCATCATTTGTGTTGAGTCTAATTCTGCCCCTTTGAATGTCACATGCTGAGAAGGCACTAAGGTAGATTTTTTGTAGTTTATGGTAATCCCTAGGCAGAAGCAGAGTTGCAAGGTTGTATTTCTGGCCTTGATTAGCAGATGTCTTATCGTGGCGGTGAACAGCCAGTCGTCTATGTATGGAAACACCTGGAATCCTAGACATCTCAAGTAAGCCGTTACTATTGTCATACATTTGGTGAACACTCTGGAGGTTGTAGTGAGGCCAAAGGGCAAAGCTCAACACTTGTACTGACTGGCTCCCAGCTGAAAGTGCAAATGTCTCCTGTATCGCCTGTCCATTTTTATGTGGTAGTGCGCATCCTGGAGATCTATACAGCACATCCAATCATCTTTTCCCAGGAATGGGAGTATCAACTGCAGTGTCACCATCCAGAACTTGCTCTTCTTTACCGATTTGTTTAGAATGCTGAGATCCAGTATGGGTTTCTGGTCCCCGATTTTATTTTGGAACCAAAAAGAATATTGAGTAAGTCCTGAACCCTATTTGGTCTGCTGGGACTTCTTCAATAGCTCTTTTGTCTAACAACTTTTGAATTTCAAGAGTTGCCTGTTCCTTTTGACTGGGTGGAACATCCGGAACTTTTTTAATGTTTGGAGCAGGAAGGGAAAATGGGATGTCATAACTTCTGGATATGATGCTTTGTACCCATCTGTCTTTTGTTAACTGTTGCCAGGCTTCTGGGTGCAAAGATAACTGACCCCCAACTGCCTCCAAAGCTAGACAATTGGACCTCCTTTCGGGAGCACTGAAAAGGCCTACCAAAGAAGGATTCTCTGTCACCCTGATTTTGTGGACCCTGTCTGCCATGAGGTCGGCATCTTCCATTATTATTATTATTACTACCCCCTCCACCCCGGGGGGAACTTTCACCATGTGTGTCTTGAAAAGATCTCTGTGATTTTTGGAGCCACATCTTACCACTACCTCTCTGACCTTTGGGATAAGGTCTAGTAGGCATACAAAAATGGATTCCTATAGCAGACAGACTTTTTCTTTTCTGTTCACACCTGGTCAGTGTGTCCTTTATCTTAGGCCCGAACAAATATGAGCCGTCAAATGGGGCATTTACAAAGGAAGACAAAGGGTTCCGTGAAGTCACATAAGTGCATACAAGAATGTCTCCTTAGGGAAATTCCAGAACCCGCTGCTCTACTCACTCCATCAGCTGCATAGGAGATGAATCTCATGGACATGGTAACAACTGAGTTTAAGGTAGCGAGCTGAGAAGCTACTTTATCGGCAACCTCTTCAGCTACTGCACCTTGAAGAGTATCTCCTAGCTCTTTGAGAAGATCCCTCTGCAGTATAGTAAAATGGTGAGATAGTTCAGCTACCTGAGAGAAAAGGCCACTGAAGAAAAAATGCACTTTCCATAACTGTCCATAGTCCTGGATTCCTTATTTGGGGGATGGACAGAAGAAGATGTCTCAGAGTTCCTTCTCAGTGGCTGCTGCCATGACCATGGCATCGACTGGGACTCCCTTTGCCAAAAAAGATTTGTCGGGGGGATGTAATAAATTTATTTGGATTTCTAGGAGTAAGCTCTATGGAATCTAGGGACTCTCATGCCTTTCGAGAAACCTGCTCAAGGAGCTCATCGAATGGTGGAGTCACCCAAGAGGTGGAAGGGAGAGACCCAAAGGTCTTCACGTATATGGACTCCTCCACCAAAGGGTTAGAGGACTTCCAGCCACCTCTCTGCTTTAATATTTCCAGAATGTCTCCAAAGGAGACGTCATCAGGAAGTGACCATGTCGACCCTTCTGCCTCGTTGAGGTCCATATCAGAAGTGATGGACTCCTCCAGGGAATCTAAGTGTTTCCTCTTGCACATTTTCTTCCAAGGGACCTCCTCAGAAGGGTATTCTGGGAAGGTTTCAGAAGAGTGGGGGGTTCCCTGGGGGGCATACTGAGGCCTACGGTCTCTGCACCCCTGTGGGTGCAGGGGTAAAGAGGCAGGCACCAATGCTCTAGAGGGAGGAATATCCAAAGAGGACTGTGGACCAGTCTGTGGAGACAGCACCCTCCTCATGACCTCAAAGGCCCCCTGTCCCTGGTCTGAGGATATTCCTGGATCCAAAGAAGCCAAAGAACCCCCTGGAACCAAAGACGATGAACCTGAGGCTGATGTAGGAGCCAAACTCACCCGAGCCAAGGCCCCGAGAGGCAAATTTGGATCAGAGAGCTGTCCGATTCAACTCGCCTCCCCGACCCGACTGGAGAGTGTCAGCTCCTAGACCCTTCCAGCTCCGATGGAGCTGAGAACACCCGAACCATGGCCGGATCCATGGAACCCATGGTGGGTCACAGATCTCACACCTCCACTAGTACCAACTTTGGATCTTCTGACTCCAAAGCCAGTGGTTGGATTGGAGGAGGACTTGGAGCAGAGGAAGTGGATGTCGTGAGATCCAAAGCCCTGGAGGTCATATCCAACAATAATTTGCCCAGTGCTGGTGTCTGTAACAGCCTCAGTACCACCTGATCCACATCATCATCTGAAAGTATCCTAGAAGATTGGATTGAGGGAGTGGGAGATTAACCTTCTGTAATATAGGCAATCTCAAAATAGGGGAGATGGGCTCCAAAGTTGGGAACTGGCTCCTAAGCTCAAACTCCACTGGCACCAAACAGGAAGGTGTTGGAGCTGATGGAGCCCTGTCTGATCCAAAAGAATTCAGATTTGAGGAGGACAGATGAGGAATCTTGTATGTCGGATCCAAGGACGAAGAGGAGGAAGGTCTTTTTCCAGATTTTGAAGATTTGTCTGACTTGTCAGATTTTGCAGAAGACGACTTATCTGACCTAGAACAACCCGAACCTTCTTCCAGTGCCTCTGACAAGGGGGTTTTAAGTAGGCCATTTAAGATCAATTTATTTTTCCCCTCTAGGAGGGCTCTATGATTAAAAGAGTGGCAAACAGAGCATGACTTCTGGAGATGGACCACCCAAAGACAATAAAGACAAAGGGTGTGTTTATCACTGAGGGGCATATTTTTGCTGCAACTCTCACACTTCTTAAATCCCATCGGTTTGGAATTCTTACCAGACATCTTAAGGTAAAATGAAAAACAACAGTAACAAGAAAAGGGATACAGACTTTTTTTTGGTTACAAAGACTACACAACAACAGAAATGATAACAAGCTCTAGAAACTCTAAAAACAACACTGACCAAACAAACTTTTTTTTTTTTTTTTGGGCTCGACCCTCTAAATTAAATGGATTGAGCTACTGAGGACACCACAACACACAGAGAAAATCAAGGACACTGCCCTCTAACTTAAATGGGCTCTGGTACAGTTCTCTAATTTAAATGAACTATACCACTAACAAACCAACTACACTTAAAAATGAGCCGGGAAAGGGAATAAACAAAAAACACAAGGCCTAGCAAAAACACAACAGTCAAATATCACAAAACAGCCCAAAGATGAAAACCTATATCACAATTAGCAATACGAACCTACAAAATTAGAAGTTATGTACTCACCATAACGTTCCATCTGAGTAGGTGTATTCATTTGTCTGCAACCTGTGGGTTATGGATCCGATATCGGATCCGAACCGGCATGGTTTTTCAGCTATGGATCCAAGCTCTGAGCTCCTCCCCTCACCCATAATGCCCTGCTCTACCCTCATGACCTCAGATCGAGTTTGCCAACAGCAACAACACCCTGAAAAGGGTAACAGATAATATGCAGGAAACTGAAAGGCCAGGGGGATAGGAGGGCGGGATGGTTGCAGACAAATGAATACACCTACTCAGATGGAACATTATGGTGAGTACATAACTTCTAAATCTGAAGTAGGAGATTCATTTGTCTGCAACCTGTGGGACAGAGTCCCCAGCTACCTGAATCTTGGGCGGCCATCATGGAAGGATATTCCGGAGCACCGCGGAGCCAAATGATGCTCTTCCCCTAGATGCAAGATCCAACTTATAGTGGGAGATAAACGTATGAGATGAAGCCCACGTGGCTGCTGCACAAATATCATCTAGAGGAATCCTAGCCTTGAAGG
This sequence comes from Protopterus annectens, assembly GCF_019279795.1. Classification (NCBI taxonomy): domain Eukaryota; kingdom Metazoa; phylum Chordata; order Ceratodontiformes; family Protopteridae; genus Protopterus; species Protopterus annectens. Next base: position 1,804,579,738 of record NC_056741.1, on the reverse strand, counting down.
CTGCCGAGGTAGATACTGACCAGGTTGAATGGGCATGAACACCCTCCAGTGCGGGCCTTCCTGAAGCTTGATAAGCCAGTAAGATGCACTGTGAAATCCAGCGGGACAGAGAAACTTTAGAAACTGGCTTGCCCAAATTAAATTTTGCAAAGGAAATAAACAACTGGTCGGATTGCCTATGACCAGCCGTCCTGTTTAGATAAAATCTAAGTTGCCTGTGGACATCTAATGAGTGAAGCTTATATTCACCTTTGTTTTCATATTTAGGGAAGAAAACAGGGAGGTTAATGGACTGATTAATGTTTGCTTCAGAAGCGACTTTAGGAAGAAAGGACGGGTTGGTCCTGAGGTAGACACGGTCCGGATGAAATACCAAGTAAGGAGGTTTAGCTGATAAAGCTTGAAGCTCTGAAACTCTCTTGGCCGATGTAATGGCTACCAAAAAGGCTGTCTTGTAAGACAAGAATTTGAGATCCACCGTAGCCACTGGTTCGAAAGGGGGGGCGGTCAAGGCCTGGAGAGCCAAAGAGAGGTCCCAAGGAGGAACCGCTTGTTTTACAGGGGGCCTGAGAAGAAAAGTACCTTTAAGGAAAATTTTACACAACTTGGCTGACATAAGAGGATTAGAGTCATGGCCAATGTGATAATGAGAAATTGCCGCCAGTTGTACTTTGACTGTGGAACTGCTGGCACCATCGTTAAAAAGAGTGGTTAGAAAGTCAAGCACTAAAGGGAGAGGAACCGTGAAGGGATTCAGGCCTTGCCGCTCCGCCCACAAAGAAAACTGTTTCCACTTGCTGCGGTAGACCTTCCTAGTGGACGGTTTATGAGCTGCCACCAGAATTGCCTTAACAGGTGACGAAATACCGGGAGTCCTGATCAAGAGTGGAACTGGAGCAGCCAAGCGGTCAGCTTCAGGTTGTCCAGATTCGGAGGAGGTATGCAGGATGGATGGGATATCAGATCCGGAATGGGATCTAGAATCCAAGGAGGATTCACCGAGTGAGACCTTAGGAAGGGGAACCAGATCTGTCGAGGCCAAAGCAGCAATGAGAATCATTCTGCAACCCACCGAGAGGCTTTCTGAAGAACTTGGAGCATCAGAGGCAAGGGTGGATAAGCATACAGAAGACCGGGTGGCCAAGCATGCACCAGAGCGTCTCTTGGGGAACCTCCGGGAGGAGGTATCAGAGTGAAAAAACTGTCGCACTTGGTGTTTGAGGGAGAGGCAAAAAGATCGCATGAAGGAGTTACCCACCGTGCGAATATGCGTTCCGCTACTTGACAATTGAGAGACCACTCGTAAGGGGTCAGAATGGTGCAACTGAGCTTGTCCGCCAGGATGTTGGACCGACCCGGAATGTGCGTTGCTATTAGAAAGCGGTTGGTGGAGATTGCCCATTCCCAAACTCTCATGGCTTCTCGACAAAGAGGGTAAGACCTTGTTCCCCCTTGCTTGTTGATGTACCAGACCACAGACATGTTGTCCGATTGAATCGCAATTGTTCCCAAGGGAAGAAAGTCCTGAAGTGCTAGCAACGCTAAAAGCACTGCTCTCATCTCTAGAACGTTGATATGCAGTAAGGTCTCTGAATCGTTCCACATGCCTTGGACGGTCCGGCCCGCAAAATAACCCCCCCACCCGAGGCGGGAGGCGTCCGTGGTCACCGTGGCGAGAGGGGGAGAAGCACAAAATGGGCGGCCCCTGTGGAGATCTGGGGAGTGAAGCCACCACAAGAGGGACCGCTTGCAAGCCTTGCTGATCGCAATGGGATGATGCATAGGGAGAGCAAGGTATGACCACTGTACTAAGAGAGTCCACTGTAGAATGCGCATATTGAGCCTGGCAAGAGGAAGAAGTGCTATAGCAGACGCCATGGACCCTAGAGCCCTCAGGACCAACTCCGGAACAGAACTTGAGTGGAGAATGGCCCGCACCTGGAGCTGCAGATTTTGAACTCTGTCCGCAGTGAGGAAGGCTCGTAAACTCCTTGTGTCTAGCCTGGCCCCTATAAAATCTAAGAGCTGTGTGGGCCAGGTTGGATTTCTTTGTATTTATTGTAATGCCCAGAAAAGGAGCAAGATGGAGAAAGGAGTCTCGCCAATAAAAGTAGATGCCTTGTTGGGGCGGTAAGAAGCCAGTCGTCCAGGTAGGGAAAGACCTGCACCCCCTGAAGCCTCAGGTGGGCCGCTACCACTGCTAATACTTTGGTGAACACCCTGGGGGCTGTGGTGAGACCAAAGGGAAGGACCCGGAACTGGTAGTGACTGGCTCCCAGCCAGAAGCGGAGGAACCTCCTGGAGCGCCTGTCCATCAGGATGTGGTAGTACGCGTCTTTGAGGTCTATCGAGCACATCCAGTGATTTTCTCCCAGAAGGGGGAGAATAGATTGCAGAGTGACCATTCGGAATTTTTCTTTGGGGACTGCCAGATTCAAGAGAGAAAGGTCTAGAATTGGTCTTAGTTCCCCCGTCTTCTTTGGCACTAAAAAGAACCTGGAGTAGAACCCTGATCCGATCTGGTCTGGGGGGACGGGCTGGATGGCTCTTTTCTTTAGCAGATGGCCAATTTCTGCCAAAGCGGCCTCCCGTTGACCGGGTGGAATGTCTGGGAGGGACTTCAACTTTGGAAAGTGAAGAAAAGGGATGCGATATCCTCTGGATATGATTTGGAGAACCCAGCGGTCTGATGTTATGGACTCCCATGCCGCTAGGTGCCCCGAAAAACGTCCCCCGACTGCCTCCAGAGTGGAGCAGTCGGGCAACCCCTCAGGGTTGCTGCGCGGGCCGTTTAGAGAAAGGTTCCCTAGACCCGAAGTTTCTGGGAGCCTCTCTGCCTCTAGGGCGGCGTCCTCCCTGTCCTCCTCCTCTGCCATGGAAGGACTGGTTGTCCGGAGCAGGCTGGGACTGCTGCGACTTCTGGAACCACATCTTCTTCTGACCCTTTTGGTTCCTAGAGTAGGGCCTCTGGGGTGCAGAAAAGCGGATTCCGAGGGCAGACAGCGTCTTCCCGTCCTTCTCGCTCTGGGTCAACGTTTCGCGAACGGTTTTGCCAAAGAGAGCAGAACCATCAAAGGGGGCGTTCGCAAATGACGCTTTGAAGGGCTCAGAAAAATCGCAGTGACGGAGCCAGGCCTGACGTCTAGTGACTAGGCCTGCCCCTGCGGCTCTAGCGGCGCCTTCCGTAGCGTGGGAGAGTAGCCGCATAGAGGTATTAGTAACTGACCTAAGAGTGGCCATGCGGGTGGAGTGCAGCACCCTGTCCTCCTCCGACATGGACTCTGGGAGATGCAGCGTATTCTTTAATGAGATCTCGCTGCATCCTAATGACATGTGCCAAGTAGTTCAGCGCCCTTACCGAGAAGGTCGCTGAACTAAACATCCGCTTCCCCAAGCGGTCCATCATCAAGACTCCTTGCTCGGGGATGGACTGAGGGACTCTCCTGAGCAAGTTCCCTCTTGGTGGCGGCCGCCGTCAACATGGCATCTACCGGAGGCCCCTTACTCCAATGGGCACGGTCGGACGGTGGGCTAAGGATCCTATCGGGCCTCTTAGGAATTGGCTCCACGGTGTCCGGTTCCTTCCACGCCCTGGTGGTAATGAGGTCCACCAGGGGTCGGCAGGAGGGACACCCAAGAGGTAGACGGGCCCGCTTCAAATGCCTCCAAGAACACGGACTCGTCCGAGGAAGACTTGGGGCAGACCACCCCTTATACGGAGCATTTCCATGATGTCTCCAAATGAGACATCCTCGGGGTGACCGTGGGGAGCCTTCCCCTTCCTCCAAGTCCGTGTCTTCCGTGAGAGACTGGGAGTCAATGTGCCTCCTTTTGCACGTATGCTTGCGAGGGACATCCTCTGGGGGGCTGTCAGAGGACTCCTCGCAAGCAGCAACTTGTTCCATTGGAGCAACTTGGGGCACAGAAGCGGGCTGTCCCAAGGGCCGGATGGTGGAAGCCTGGCCCAGTGCAGAGGGAGCGCGGGACGGAGCCGAAACAAGTGCCGGGGGTCCGGAGACCCTCAACAGGGCCCTCTCCACTACATCAAATGCCGAAGGGGAGATGACCTCGACCAAAGGATCCGACAATCGGCTCCCCCTCGGATCCGAAGAGTGGCTCGGAGCCGGCGCCGAAGCGCTCGGATCCGAAGGGACAGTGCGCTCCGACACAGACGGCGCCGAAGGAGCACTGATCCCCCCGGATCCGAGGCTCGGATCCAGGCTCCGAGAGGTCGGATCCGATGCACTCGAGGGCAGGGTCGGATCCGAAGTACAAAGTACTATCGGCGCCGACCCACCCCCGGCTCCGAAGCTGCTCGGCTCCAGCTGCTCCGAACCCAGATAGCGGGTCGGAGAAGGAGCAATCGGTTTGAAAAAGGGTGTTGAGCTCCCCAGAGGAGGCAAACACTCCCATCTGCATCTGGGCCTGGATGAACCTTCTCATCATCCGGTCCAGATCAGCATCGAAAGGCTATCGTGGATCTCGACGAGGCTACCGAGGTAGGCCTGGAGTGCCTCCTCGATAGCCTCGATGGAGATCGGGTCTCCTCCTCCTCAGGTCCCGGTGAAAAACATACTGGAGACCGGAGCCGAGAAGGAGGAGACCGAGCCGACAATGGAGCCGACAACGGGCGGGAGAAGCCAGCTTGGCTGGCGGGGCGAAACAGAGGTCTCGGCCCGCTTATGGTGCTTCTCCCTCCGGTCCCTTTTCTTAGCATCCCTCTCCTCCGAACCAGAAATGGGAGGTTGAGTCCCAGGAGGAGGAGGGGGTGCAACAGAGGGAATAACCGTAGGCACGGTTACTCCGGAAGGAGCGGAGGTCGGAGCCGAGTCCGGTGGTAAAAGGCCCGCCAAAACAAGCTTGGACCTCCGCTCCTTCAATGCCCTGGGGTTGAACCCTGCACAAATGGAACATCCAGATGTGAGGTGTTCAACCCCCAGGCATCTAACACACCGAGTGTGGCCATCAGCTGGGGAAAGCTTATGGCCACACTCGGAGCATTTAGAAAATATAGACTTAGGTTGGTCTGCCATCCTAGTCTAACAAGAAGTTACCAAACTAAAGTAACTAAACAACCAATACACACACAGGCCCAACACACACAGTCTACGCCAACAGCGAGGGGAGGGATAAAACTTTTAGATTAACTCTGAAAAGGGAAACCTACACTTTCACACAAAAAATCAATAAAAACTTCAAAATTCTGATTTTAAACAGTAAAACTACCACTTAGCTTGAGAGCTTGAGAAACAAATCCAGTCACCATGCACGGCAAACGAGATCTGAGGTCATGAGGGTAGAGCAGGGCATTATGGGTGAGGGGAGGAGCTGAGAGCTTGGATCCATAGCTGGAAAACCATGCCGGTTCAGATCCGATATCGGATCCATAACCCACAGGTTGCAGACAAATGAATCTCCTACTTCAGATCTAAAGTTATCTAAAGATCAGTGACTACAAAATTATCGAAAGAAGTTGTACTTAGCCAAAGTTAGCAGACGAACACTCGATCTGTTTAGCATCAAATGAGATCTGGGGATGGTTCTAGTACATGCTGGGATAGGGCATTAGCCACTAGCTGGCAGAGGACCTTGAGCTTGAAAATAAAGGCCAAGATGGATCCGAGGATTGTATCCAAACCCAACCTAGTAAGAATAAAGGCGAGATAGGACAACATCACATCTCTTCTCTTCAAGTCTTGCAGTGTGCTGTGTCCTTTGGGGGGGTGGGGATGAAATTCTATCGGCGCACGTGGTGATAGGTTCCACAGTATGCAGCTCTTTCTATTCACTGAGTGAGACAAGGTCTACCAGATCATCAGCCAGGATTGGGGTCACCCAAGATGTAGCCAGGCCAAACCTGAAAGCCTCCAGGAACACTGACTCCTCCTGGGAAGGGGGGGGGGGTCAGAAGACCATCCACCTTTCTGTTCTAGAAGTTCCAAGATTTCTCCAAAGAAGACATCCTCAGGTGGAGATCTATGGGACCCTTCCCTTTCATCAAAGTCAGTGTCCTCAGTAAAAAAATTCCTGAGGGGAATCCAAGTGTCTCCTTTTGCACATTCTCTTCCTAGGGACCTTATCAGTAGGGTGGTCTTGTGAGGTACTGGAAGTGGCCAGTGAGTCATGACGGATTAACTGGAGACTTGAGCAGTTTTGCTGTCCCAGTGTGATAAAAGTGAGAGGCTCAGAACTAAGACCCAACAGTGGTATAGGGATAGGATCCAAAGGGGGCAAAGATGTCCTCTCCCTCTAGGCAAAGAGATTGTCCTCTCCACTATCTAAAAGGCAGAGAGCCTAAGAGTAACAGAAGCTGGCAGTACCAGAGCCAAAGTTCCCTGTGCTGATGAGCCCTGAATTCCCCCAGGCCCTCTTCCCAAGTATGGAGTCAGACCTGACCTGTCCTGCACCATAGCACCTAAAGGCAATGATGGCTCAAATAACTTTGAAGTCAACCCTAGTTGGTGCAGACACTTCATTTCCAAGTGTCATCCTACTCCAAAAGGATCAGAGTCTGACGAGTCAGGTGCATGGTTGGAGTCAAAGAACTACCTAACTTCAGATTCAAAAAAGGACACCCTCAAGGATCTCGGAGCAAAGGACTCTGAAACCATGCGATGGATCAGAGAATGAGATATTAACTGAGAGTCAGTGGAGGACAGGCTCATGAGTCCAATGGGAGATACAGCTGGGATTACCCCATCTGGATCTGATCTCTAAGGAACTTCCTCATCATCCCATCCACCTCTGATTCTGACAAGCTCCTGGAGGAGATAGTGACCTAGAGTGCTTCCTTGGAATCTCCTGGAGAAAGAGAGAAGGAATTCAAAGAGATATTGGCTCCAGTGAGCATCAGGGTGACCGGATCCAAGGTGACTTTGGCTTCGAGGAGTTAGGATCCAAGCGAGTGGGATCCAACTTTTTTGAAATTTATGAAGGAGGCTAGGTGGTTGGAGCCAAAGTAGGTGAACAATTTGGATACCTTTTTCTGGAGTCCATATCCTTAGGAACTGATTCAGGCTTCCCTTTTTTGGACCTCTTGGAGGGGGGTTGAGGCCCAGTAGGTAAAGGGGAGGTAGAAGGAAGAAGATTCAAACACAGATTTATTCCTTTGGTCACTAATAGCTCTAGAATTAAAGCCTGCACAGATAGTGCAGTTGGTGTCTAAATGGGCCGTGCCCAAGCAGTAAACACACTCCCTGTGGGCATCATAATTGGAAATCTTATGCCCACAGGAAGTGCATTTTTTTAAACCCACTACTGCCTGACGGACAGAACCCGAGAACTAGAACATAAGGGAGTAGAGGAGAAAGGGAAAGAACTATAGATAAGAATAGTACAAGAACACAATTACAGCCTTCAAAAAATACCACCAGATTGTTCTAGAGAAAGGGATTCGCGTCTGAATGATATGGCGGCAAATGAGGTCTGAGGTATGTTAAGTTAATGGGGCATTATGGGTAAAGGGAGAAGCCTGACAGTGGGATCTGTGAATCTGGAAAAAATTGCAGAGCCAAATCAGAGACCCATCAATTGAGGAATGAATGAAAATGACAACATCAGATCCTAACTTTGGCCTACTATCAAAGATGAAGAGAACTTACTTCCTGGTTATGATATAATATATGATAGAATGAATAGGACAGGAGTTAGGGTAGTTATTTTATATGCTAACACACTTGAACTGTCAATCTCTCCTTACACAATGCCTAAATTTTATGAAGGCAGAAATACTAGTCACCTTGCTAAATTTAAATCCAAGGAAGTCTCTGTATAAATCACCCCTTGCATCACAGAAGATACATTATCCTCTGCCTCAAAAAGCACTCAGGAAACTATTACACTGGGTGATTTCAAGTATAACTGGGCCACCTTAAATCAAACTACTAATGTTAAGTACACCAACCAACACCGGAGGGAGAAGAAAAGCCAATAAATATCCAGTGATAATCCAGTAAAGATCCAGAAGGCACAACATTTCGTGAAACACAGGTTTATTGTAGTAAACGCAAGTAAAACACCTTGATGTTCGTTTTCGTTACCTCAGTAACTTCATCAGACAAATGAATCAATGAATTCATCTCTTTAAATACAGGCATCCATTACCTTGTCAATTAAGTAATTAAAACTTAAAGAAAACCTTCTGAGTTTTCTATTAACAGTATAAAACCATACATAAAAAACAGTTTATGTTCTGTTATAATTTAAAATAAACAATGTATGGATTTCTAAAATACAAATATATCAAATTTTTTTATTTAAAAACTGAAATATTCCATATAACCTCACTACCTAAATTGAAATAGCTTTCAATTTTAGTATGGGTTTAATGGATATATAATCATTAAGACCAGGTTCCTTACTTGCCTCCAGATTAATTTGCCAGTATGTTTCCCTCTGTTCTAAAATGGTCTGCCATGGTCCGCCCCTAGAGTCCAACTGGACACTATCCAAAACAAAAAACAAGAATTTTGCTTTAGAACATGTGTGTGTATGTTTGAACAAGGCATTTGTAGTGTTCCCTTTTTGTATGTCATAATTATGCTCGTATATTCTGTGTTTCAAGGACCGCTCCGTCTTGCCCACATAGTATGCCGGGCATAGGGTGCACTTGGCCAAATACACAACCCTTAGGCTATTACAATTGTAAAATCCTTTGGCTCTAATAGTCATGTTTTTAGCTGCCAAAAATACTTCCTCTGAATGTGCAATATACGAGCATTGGGCACAAGATCCACATTTGTAGGTGCCCTTTCTTGATCTAAAGGAATGTTGTTGAAAGGGCCCCTTTTCTAGTATGTTCTTAATACTATTACCCTTACGGAAAACTGCCTTCATTTCCTTGCCTTGCAAATTACCCAAATCGGTAATCTCAGTAAAGGTTTCCCATTCTCTTCTAATTATGTCTCTTATTTTGCTGGAATTGACACTATATTGTGTAATGAAGGCTTTAGTGTATTCCAACTGTGGTGTCTGAGGAGTCTGGGTTTCCTCGCCATGTGTTAATCCCAGAATTGGTCTGAATCTGCCTGTTCTTTCTTTTTTAACCTGTTCATAAATATTATATATCATGTCTCTAGGATACCCCCTGTCCTGAAATAAAATACTAAGGTTCTCACACTCCTTCAAAAACTCCTCTTCATTAGATGTCATTCTGGAGATTCTAACGAACTGACCCTTGACGATCCCTCTCTTTTGATATACTGGATGTGAACTGTCGTAATGTATATAACTATTGGAGAACGTCGGCTTTCTATATACTGAAGATTCAAATTGGTGGTCACTGTTAATACTGAGCATGACATCCAGATATTCCACCCTTTCCATGGTCACTTGGTATGTAAATGTAAGAAAGTTGGTAGTACCAGTTAGATACTCCATGAAGTCTGTAAGGAGGCTGTCAGTTCCTGTCCAGAAAATACAAATATCATCTAGGAACCTATAGTATGCAACCCAATATTTACTAAAGGGGCTATTGAACACGTACTTGTTTTCCCAAATGGACAAAATTATGTCCGCATATGTCGGGGCGCAATTAGCTCCCATGGCCACCCCGGAGATTTGTTTATAAAATTCCCCTGAAAAATAAATAAAATTATTATACAACACCAGTTCCATAAGCTGCAAAATGACAAAATTGTCATTGTTGTTAGATAATGGGTTGGATGCAAGTGCTTCCTCTAACCATGATAATCCGGTGACATGTGGAATAACAGAAAAAAGATCCACTATATCAATGGTCAAAAACTTGAGGTTAGGACTCCAAAGTTCAGGGGTAATCTGCCTTAAAAATTCCCATGAGTCTTTCAGCATGTGAGTAGATTTGGGCCATAGCCTTTTCAGTTTATAATCCAAATATTTGGAAAGCGGGGAAATTTTAGATCCTTGTGCTGCTACTATCGGTCTCATGGGTGGATCCTGTATATTCTTGTGTACTTTAGGTACACCGAATATAGAGGGGCACCCTAGGTTGAGGATTGTCCAGAAAAACATAAGTACCATAATCAATAGCTTCCTGGTCCAGTAAGTCTTTAATGACCAAGTCAATTCTCTGGTATGCTATATGAATTTCATTAAGGGAAACAGGACTATACCTAGCCTCATTTTTTAAAATGGTATTCATTTTACCTTCATATATAAGCTGGTCCATAATCACTGTTCCTCCCCCTTTATCAGGTTCCATTACTCTGATGTTAGTGTTTTGTTGCAAGGCATGTAACAATTGTTGTTCAGGGGTGGTCAAATTGGAAGTATACCTACCCCTTTCACAATGACTCCTGATTTGTTGTTCTATCCTGTACTCTAGATTTTTTAGTTGTGGATGCAAAGGGGGATTGTATAGACTGCTTCTATGTAATTCAGCACTCGAATGGACCTCCCCTTGACCCAGAAGATGCTCCAAATTCAGTTTCCTGATAAAAAGCTTGGTATCAATGATAACCTGAGTCATAACACTACTCCTTTTAGGTACATATTTAAAACCTTTGGTAAAGAGTGTGAAATAGGTATCATTGATATTTAATGAACTGTAGTTATAAATAGTGTATCCCCCCCTGTTGACAAATGGGGTCCGCATGGTTACTATCATCTAAGCCAAGTTCGACGTTGCTTATTCCCAAAACTGAACCTGCCCGAGATGTGGATGCCCGTTGTTCCTCGTCTTCTCTCTGTGCTGATAACCCTGAGGGGAAAAAGACTGTTCATAATGTGTTTTGCGTTGGTTTCTAATTCTTTCAGATCTCCTAGGGAGCGGTTCTGGTCCCTGCATCTGATCTACCTCTTGTTCATTGTTATAAGATGTATCCCCTGTGTGTTGCACTGGCCGTGTAGTGTAGTTTCTTCTGTCAATACTGGAGTGAGGTATAGGGTAAGGACATCCTTCCTCATATTCCCTCATGTCCCTTTGTAACTTCTTATGTTTTCTCTGTAATATCACAGCACATTTATTGTCAACATCCTTCCTAATTTGATGATACTTTTTGTTTTCTAATTCAACCTGAAATAACAAATCTGTAGTAACAACATTGTTGTACTTGTTTATATCCTGATCTAAAATAACAATCTCAGATTCATTTCTTTTTATAATAGCTCGTATAATATCTAATCCGCACTTATCAAAGGCAGAAATCAAATCAGAATGAAAGTCACTACCAGCGATGACATTGCTGGGATATTTACACACACGTAAGCCCTTGGGCACAATGTTTTTGTTCAGACACTCATTGAGGTACATATTTATCCAGTTTCAAACTGCGGTACCTGTACAATGATGTCTCTAATGCAGCCATGGATTCCCGAAAGCATAACCTATCGTCAGCCCTGGTGTTCGCCTGTCCCGGTTGCTGAAAAGTGGGAATGTCCTGGTACCATTCCTGAAATGTAGAAGGTAACATGTAATCTGGTCCTACTGCTCCATCGGAACGCTGTTGACTCTCGCTCCCTTCCTGTAGAATGAGCGGAGTATTTTGAAAATCCGTTGCTGTATTAGAGCGCCCTCTGCCGTTGGAGGATGGCATAACGGAACTCGAACGGTGGTTAGAATGGCTCGCTGACTGCCCGTTAACATTGTTAGTAGCATGGCAAGGTTGAGAAAGCAACTGTTGAATACCTTGCCCTAAAGGTAATAAAAGATCCAAAAGTTGACTCAACTGCCCGGTCAACTTACGAATTTCCCCAACTTCTGCTCAAAGACTGGGTTCCTGGATATCGGCCGATGCACACTCCCCCAAAGCTTCCATAACAAAACTGATCCAAAAAACAGAAGCAAGTGCTGGAAATAAAACCAAGTACACCAACCAACACCGGAGGGAGAAGAAAAGCCAATAAATATCCAGTGATAATCCAGTAAAGATCCAGAAGGCACAAAATTTTGTGAAACACAGGTTTATTGTAGTAAACGCAAGTAAAACACCTTGATGTTCGTTTTCGTTACCTCAGTAACTTCATCAGACAAATGAATCAATGAATTCATCTCTTTAAATACAGGCATCCATTACCTTGTCAATTAAGTAATTAAAACTTAAAGAAAACCTTCTGAGTTTTCTATTAACAGTATAAAACCATACATAAAAAACAGTTTATGTTCTGTTATAATTTAAAACTTACTTTAGAACTTACTTCCTGGTTATGATATAATATATGATAGAATGAATAGGACAGGAGTTAGGGTAGTTATTTTATATGCTAACACACTTGAACTGTCAATCTCTCCTTACACAATGACTAAATTTTATGAAGGCAGAAATACTAGTCACCTTGCTAAATTTAAATCCAAGGAAGTCTCTGTATAAATCACCCCTTGCATCACAGAAGATACATTATCCTCTGCCTCAAAAAGCACTCAGGAAACTATTACACTGGGTGATTTCAAGTATAACTGGGCCACCTTAAATCAAACTACTAATGTTATTAATATGTTCAACTTCACCCACCTATAAATCACACACGACATTCAACAAAAGTACTAAAAGGGAAACAATCCCTGACTAGACACTGACAAATGCTCCCAGCAAAATCAATGACACAGGCATCCTTTCAGATGCATTAAGCAATGACAACACTACCTTTGCTATTCACAGTGAAATAAAATTTCCAAAAATATCACTAATACCTTGGTTAGAAACCAAAAATATTTTCAACCAGTCATCATCCATTGCTTCCCTTAAACATATTAACTGTCCCTCTCTAAAGAAAAACTTACTATATCAGCAGGTTGAACTCAAATTCTTTCTTTAATTAAGATGCTCAACACCCATGCACTGTTGAGACAAACATGTCAAATATAACCTAGCTCCATGACTCTAACACCAAAAGTCTCAAGACACAGCATGATATAACTAACAAATGTTGATGTGATATCATAAATTGAGAAGTTATGTACCTACCATAACGTTCCATGTTAGTTGTCTTCTCTCGCCTTCTTTCTTGCTTGATGGGTTCGGAGCTGATCCTCGGCTCCGACTCGGCACTTGCTAAGCTCGAGAGTCACTTTTACCAGCTCGAGGCAGCCCCATATCCCATGATGCAAGGCGGTAAGTACCCAGATCTCGTTTGATGACAAAAGGCAATAGCACCTAGCATAATAACTTCCCAAAGGAATAAAGAAGGAGAGAAAAAAACCTGAAGGATGGTAGAAGGACCAGCTTTGTATGGTCCTCAGAAGCATAATTCCTTGTAGAGAAAGGTCTGTCCAGGCCTGGGGGAAGGAGGGAGGTGCAAGAAAGAAGGCGAGAAGACAACTAACATGGAACGTTATGGTATGTACATAACTTCTCAATGTTAAGTTGTCAATCTCGCCTTCATTCTTGCTTGATGGGACCGCGTCCCTAGCACCTCTATCCCGGGTGGCTCAATGGAACAGACTCTTGAGAACTGTAGAGCCAAAACTGGCTCTGTCCCTGGAGGCCAAATCCAATTTGTAATGGGAAACAAATGTATGAGGAGTGGCCCAAGTGGCTGCTGCACAAATAGTGTCTAATGGAAGTCTAGCTTGAAAAGCTGTGGAAGTGGCTAAGCTTCTGGTTGAATGCGCTTTAGGTTTCGAGCACAGCTGTTTTCCCCTGAGCTGATAAATTTCAGAGATGACAGAAGAAAGCCATCTAGACAAGGTCACTTTTGAGACAGGAAGGCCTTTCTTGTTATCAGCATAGGAAACAAAGAGTTGATCGGATTTCCTGAATTGTTTTGTTCTGTCCAAATAATATCTGAGTTGGCGGTGGACATCAAGATAATGTAATTTTTGTTCCGATCTGTTTGAATAGTTTGGAAAAAATACAGGGAGATCAATAGCCTGATTCAAATTAGTCTTTGAGGCAACCTTAGGCAAAAAGGACAGATTAGTTCTCAATGAAACCCTGTCTTTGTGGAAGACCAAATAGGGGGGGGGTGGCGAACAGAAAGAGCATGAAGTTCAGACACCCTCCTAGCCGAAGTAATAGCAACCAGGAATAAAGTTTTCCATGAAAGAAATTTCAGGGAACAAGAAACAGCTGGCTCGAAGGGAGGAAGAATCAAGGATGTCAGCACCAAATTTAGGTCCCATTGAGGAGGAGGACTCCTGACTGGAGGTTTCAGGAGGAAAATTCCTTTCAAGAAGGCTCTACAAAGCCTGTGGGACATAATGTTGTGATCTGCGAACCCGACATGAAAGTTCGAGATAGCGGCCAACTGAACTTTGACTGTGGAAGAAGAGGAGCCCGCGTGAAAAATCTCCGCTAAGAAATCCAAAACTGCTTGTACTGGAGCAGTGAAGGGATCAATATTCTTGGCTTTAGCCCAATAAGAAAAACGTTTCCATTTGCTAGTATAAATCCTCCTAGTAGAGGATTTTAAGGAAGCTACTATGATGTCTCTAACAGGGTTAGAGATCATAGGAAGCCTGGCTAGGGAAGGAAGTGGAGCAACCATGCTGTGAGGTTGAGAGAAGGGATAGATCGGTGCAGCTGACCGGATTGGTGAATCAGAAGATCTGGCACTGGGTCCAGATGCCACGGCTGCACGAAAAGGTGACGATGGAGGAACGGAAACCAAATTTGTTGAGACCAATAAGGAGCAATGAGAATCATTTTGGCTCTCAAAACGGTTGCTTTCTGGATAACTTGAGGGATCAGAGGAAAAGGAGGAAAGGCATAAAGAAGTCCCTGGGGCCAATCCTGGGTCAGAGCGTCTCTGGGGGGATGGCCTGGCATTGGTAAGAGAGAAAAGAAGTCTGGGCATTTGCTGTTTTGGGGAGTAGCAAAAAGATCGCAACATGGGCGACCCCATTCCAGAAAAATCTCTTCCACTATAGATTGTTTGAGAGACCACTCGTGAGGCATGAGAATAGCTCTGCTCAATCTGTCCGCTAAAATGTTGGTTTTCCCAGGGATATGCATTGCTACCAGAAACCGATGAGAGAAGATTGCCCATTGCCAAAGTCTGAGCGCTTCTCGACACAAGGGGTAGGACTTGGTTCCGCCCTGTTTGTTGATGTACCAAACTACAGACATGTTGTCTGTGTGGACTGCAATTGTCCCCAAGGGAAGAAAGTCGTTGAGGGCTTGCAACGTTAAAAGCACTGCTCTCATCTCTAGGACATTTATGTGCAGGTGGTATTCGAAAGGTTGCCACGTCCCATGAACCATCCTGCCCTGATAATGCCCCCCCCACCCGATCAGGGAGGCATCCATAGTGACAGTGGCTACCGGGGATGGGGGTACAAAGGGTCTGCCTTGGTGAATCTGGGGAGAAGTAATCCACCAAGCAAGATGATTCTTGCATATCTGTGTCACCAGAATTTGGTGACGCATCGGAAGTTGTTGGTAAGACCACTGAGTGAACAACATCCACTGAAGAAGGTGCATATGGAAGCGAGCCAGGGGAAGAAGGGTAATGGCCGCAGCCATGAGGCCCAACACCTTTAGAACCATTCTGGCCTGTACCTTCTTGCTGGCTAGAATGATCCTGACGTGACTTTGAATGTCTGAGATTCTTTGATCTGTAAGGGTAGCTGACATCCGAAAAGTGTTTAAGTTTGCGCCTATGAAAGTAATAGACTGGCAGGGCAATAAGGAGGATTTTCCTGAGTTGATCGAGATGCCCAATTGAGAGCAAAGATTTATTGTATAATCCCTGGCTTGAAGAAGCTGATGCCTGGTGGTGGCTGAAAGGAGCCAGTCGTCGAGATACGGAAACACCTGGAATCCTTGGCGTCTCAGGTGAGCCGTTACCACTGCCATACATTTGGTGAACACTCTGGGGCTGTAGTGAGACCAAAGGGCAGGGCTCTGAACTGGAAATGACTGGACCCCAGCCGGCGGAGAAATCTCCTGGGCGTCTGTGAATTTTATGTGATAGTACGCATCCTGAAGATCTATTGAGCACATCCAGTTGTCCTTCTGTAAGAAGGGCAGAATTGACTGAAGAGTGACCATTCGGAATCTTGTCTTCCTCACAGACTTGTTGAGTCTGCTGAGATCCAATATTGGTCTCCAGTCTCCCGTCTTTGGGGACCAAAAAGAACCTTGAGTAGATTCCGGGCTCTGAATGATCTGTTGTAACTGGCTGAATGGCTCTTTTTTGCAGAAGTTTTAAGACTTCTAACTCTGCAATTTCCCTTAGACCGGGTGGTACATCTGGAAGGGAATTTGAGTGATAGCAAGGACTTTCCTCGAAAGGAATTTTGTAACCCTCGGATATGATCGACTGTACCCATCTGTCTTGAGTGAGGGAACGCCAGGCTTCTGGGTACAGCGATAGTCTTCCCCCGACTGCCTCCAAGGATGGACAGTCGGGCAACATCTCAGGGATGCTGAAAGGGCTTGTCAGAGAGAGGCTCTCTGCTTCCCTGGTTTTGTGGACCCCCTCTGCCTCTAGAGCGGCGTCTGTTATTGTTACCCCCTCTGCTTCTAGGGGTAAACTGACCACGTGAATCCGGCGTGACTCCTTGGGATTTGCGGAACCACATTTTGCCACCCTTCTGCCCTTTGGGGTAAGGTCTAGAAGGGGTGGAAAAACGGACCCCTACGGCAGAAAGAGTCTTGCCGTCCTGCCCACACCTGGTCAACATTTCCTTCACTTGAGGGCCAAACAAAGCTGACCCATCAAAGGGAGAGTTTGTGAAGGACGCCTTAAAGGGATCTGCAAAATTACAGAGCCGCATCCAGGCTTGGCGTCTAAGAGCCACACCTGTACCTGCAGCCCTACTCGCTCCATCTGCTGCATATGATATCAGTCGCATGGAGGAGTTAGCAATAGAATTAAGGGTTCCTAGCTGCGAAGCAATGTTTTCTTGAGCCCCTGCAGCTGTCGGATCCTGTACTACTTCACCTAGCTCCTTAAGGATATCCCTCTGGAGTCTGGTGAAGTGACATAGGTAGTTCAGCGAACGCATAGCAAAGGTCGCTGAAGAGAACATCCGCTTGCCATACCTATCCATGGTCCTAGAGAGTCCTTATTAGGAGGATGGACAGGTACGGAAGGATCTGCAAGTTCCTTCTTAGTGGCAGCCGCCACCACCATGGCATCAGCAGGGACACCTTTTGTGAGGAATTGCTTGTCCGAAGGGACAGTAATAAATTTAGAAGGCCTCCTAGGGACTGGCTCCACAGAGTCAGGAGCAGCCCAAGCCTTTCGAGCAATAACCTGCATAAGGGGGTCAAAAGGCGGAGACACCCAGGAGGTGGAGGGCCGAGATCCAAACGCCTCCAGGTATACCGACTCATCCTCAGAGGGATTATTGGAGGGCCAGTTTCCCCTCTGTTTAAGGAGTTCTAGGATGTCTGAAAAGGAGACATCCTCAGAGGGGATCTTGGGGATCCCTCTGACTCATCTAAGTTGGTATCTGAAGTGATAGACTCGGGGGAGTCTACGTGTTTCCTCTTACAGGTCTTCTTGCGCGGAGGATCCCCTGACTGATCAGGAGAATCCTCGGAAGAGGGGGTTCTTCCCAGTGGGGAAACCTGAGGCGGAGGATCTCTGGGTCCGGGAGCAAGAGAAATGGCAGAGATATCGACAGGCACCATAGAGGGAGGAGCTAAGGGAACAGACTGCTGGCTGAGTCCAGTGGCCAGCACACTCTTCATCACCTCGAAGGCTCCCCCTCCCAGGGAGGTCCGAGAGAACCCGTTCGAAGAACCAGGAACTCCAGGGCCCACGAAGGGAAGGCTCCGAGGCAGATGTCGGAGCCGAGCTCACCAAGGCCGAGGCCCCAAGGGGAAGAGTGGGGTCGGACTAGGGTCCGATGCCACTCACCCCCTCGGAGGAGACCAGGGAAGCCCAACCACCGAATCCCTCTAAGGAAGGTCTCGAAGAGGAGATAAGAGTAGAGGCTGAAGGAGCAGAAGGGGGTATCTGTCCCTCAGCCCTAGCAGAAACCATTTCCGAAGACTCCAACTCCAAACTCTGGGGTAGAGTCGAAGGAGGAACTGCAATGGGGTGTGGACTAATAGTCGTCTGTTGAGACGGACTATGTAGCATCTGGGCCAGTGCCTGTGATTTTAATAATCTACTGACCACCCTCTCTAAATCATGGTCAGAAAGCCTGGATGACCTGGATGATCAGCTCCGATGGCTCCGTTCCGAGAGGAGAGGAGATGCCGGAGCCGAGAGTATCGGTTCCAAGGAAGGGGACCTGGACCTCTTCCTCGAAGGAACCATCGGAGCCGACGAAACTATGGAAGCTGTCGGAGCCGACAACTTTTCGGCACCGACAGAAAGTTTCGATGCATCAGCTCCGGCCGGAGCCAATACAGACATAAAAGTAAGGGTGTCAGAGCTGGTCGGCGCCGACACCGAAGCCTGAGCCACATGGTGGTCAGAACCGATCGGAGCCGACACCAAAGTGACGGAAACAGAATCGGCACCAATAGCCATCGGTGCCGAAGGTTTGTGCAAACCAGGATCAGCTCCAGCCGGAGCCGATCTCGACTCTGAAAGAGTCGGAGCCGAGGCCGCAGGCTTGGACACAGAAGCCTGGGCCTTGGAAGACTTAGAAGTCTTGGTTGGAGCCGACTTAGCCAGAGAGCCCTCCGGTTTAAGTAGGCCCCTCAAAATAAGCTTGTTTCTCCTTTCCTGCAGGACTCTCTGGCTAAAAGAATGACAAATCGCACAGGAGTCCTGCAGGTGGAGAGGTCCCAGGCAGTATAAGCAAGAAGTGTGACCGTCTGTCAGAGACATCTTCTGACAGCACGAGTCACACTTCTTAAAGCCTGAGACCCTTTCCTTAGACATGGTGTAACAAAAACACACACACAACACCTGTCCAAGAAAATATTATCCCAAAATTAAAGAAACACTAATCTCTCAAATACACACACACACACCCTAACAAGGGGGGGGATGGGATGGGAGAAGGCCTGACTAAAAATTTTTAAGGAGAGAGGGAATTCTAGTCAGAACGGGACTAAAACTAGTCTAAAACTGTTAAAATTAAAGTTTAAATAGAAAAAGGGGCAAAAACAGTAGTGTATAAATCACTTACCAGGAGCTGGTAAAAGGAGGACCTCATCAGCGAAGCGGCAAACGAGATCTGGGTACTTACCGCCTTGCATCATGGGATATGGGGCTGCCTTGAGCTGGTAAAAGTGACTCTCGAGCTTAGCAAGTGCCGAGTCGGAGCCGAGGATCGGCTCCGAACCCATCAAGCAAGAATGAAGGCGAGATTGACAACTTAACATCTAACTATTTAAACATACAGATAACTGAGAAACCTCATGAAAAACATGTTTCAGCTGATTTCTCACATTTCAACAAAATCATCACTCAAGTATCTAAAACTTACTGAGCAACCACAGGGAAGCTGCTAAAACAAGACAAAAAAAAATCCATTCTTCAATAATACCGACTTTAAACATTAGCATCAGCCCAGAAGGCACTAAACACACGTTCCACCCAGTAGTAGCACACAGCCAAGAAGACATCAACATCAGCATATTTGCTACATGGAAGATTTGTTTTATAGCAGGAGAAGATTGGAGCAGGATTTGCTTTTTGCAGCATCGGGGAACTTCAGTTACTTGCAGTATGAATGTGTTCATTTTGTTTTTGGAGTTGGAGATCAGCGCAGGACTTTGTTTAGTAGCAGACTAGTTTTAGCAGCATTGCTCACAGTGCGAATAGTTGATTTCCTTGTTAGAGCCATTGCTGTTTCTCGATGCATGGATTCACCACTCTGTGCAATGGATTACTGGGAGAGAATAATTTCTGCAGAAGAAAATGTTCATCATTTTGCAGAACTGTCTATGGGTATGTGTACATGTGGCCATACATATAACTGAAAAACAGGTTTAGTCTGGGGAGTGCAGGGGTTGCCAGCAATAAATACCACACATAACCTTGATCAGGAGGTCAGTGGAATTCCTAAAGTGGTATGAGGAAAGGAGTATGCCCATTAACTGAGCAAAGCTGTACAAATTGAACTCATACTTCTAAAGACTGGTTATTAATAAAACTCTCACTTTTTATGTGTTACCAAAGTTTGTGGTGTAGTTCATAGGTGTATACTAGGCTAATGGCCCTGGAGCCTTTACAAGCCTAGCCCACAGGATTACACTGGTATTGTGCCACCTGACCTTAGTTCCCAGTGCCTCTGTCAAGCACAGCCACTGGAGTGATCTCCGGGTGAATATTCTATTTCCCATCCACTCATCAAGATTTCTCTTAAAGAGGCCAGTGAGGTGTTCTGTTTGACATGTATGGGAAGTCTATTCTATAGCATGGGCAGTCTCTGGGTTATGAACCTGTCCTTCCAGCATGTTCTGTTGATTGTGGTAATGAGGCTGAGGTCTCTGGAGCATGTGGTGCGGAGGGATTGGGATTTTTTTAGATGTAGCATTTCTAACAGAGCTGGGTCAGACATGGCTTTGTAAGTCAAGCAGAGATCGGCTCCAAGTAGACGATATGAGACAGAGAATAGTTGGAGTTTTTTGAGTCTGTCCATATAGGACAACTGTTTAAGGCCTAGGATCATCTTTGTGAGGTACTTTTGTGGCCTCTCCAGTTGTTGCAGGTGTATAGTGAGATACATGCCAAATGGGGCATTGTACTCAATGATTGGCCTAATGAAGGAAGAGTAGAGGGAGACAATGACCTCTTTCTTTCCTGGATGCAAAACCCTTAGTAATGAGATGTGCCACTTAGAAGGACTTTCTGACCACAGTGGCAATGTGGTGGTCAAAAGAGAGGTTGCCATCACCCAGTATTCCCAGAGCTCTTATAATGCCTTCTGTGTTTAGTGGACTACCATCAATGTAGTAATTCATGGGAACCAAGTTTTTCCCAAACAGGAATGATGACACATTTTTTGGCATTGAGCTTAAAGCCATGGTTCTGACACCAGTTGTTGGTCTCAGTGAGGCCTTTCTGCAGGATGTCAACATCACTTGGGGAGTTAATAATAGCTCCCAAGTTGCAATCACCTGCGAATTTTATCAGCCAGAGTCCCTTCATGTTTTCCTGGACTTCAGAGAAGTAGATACCAAACAGGAGAGGACCCAGGACCGAACCCTGTGGGACTCCACTTGCGACTGGTTGGCAGTCTGACTTGGAGTTAGCTACTTTCTCACTGTGGGTTCTATCTGTGAACCAGTTTGCAACCCACCTAGTGATATAGGGGTTGATGCTTAGCTTAGTGAATTTTTCTATGATTCCTGAGTGGGGAATTGCATCAAAGGCCTTGGCCACATCAAAGCAAGCTGTATGAACCACCTTGCCTCCATCCACAGCTCTGGTGACTGAGTCAAAGAAGTCGACCAGGTTGAGCAGGCATGATCTACCCTTCACAAAACCAAACTGTTTGGGATCCAGAGTTTGGAGATTCCCTATATCCTTGTTTATTAGGTTCATGATGATGCGTTCCATAGCTTTGCATATCAGACTAGTCAGGCTAATGGGGCAATAGTTCCCAGGGTCTGTATTCATTTGTGGAGAGGGATGACTGTAGCAGTGCATTATTTGGTAGGGACAAAGCCTGAGGTGAGCAGGGGTGGCTCGTGTCATCAGAATGCAGGACTGCAGCCCTCCCAGCAAAAAGATGGACATTATACATTACATTATAAAAAAAAAAAAAAATGTATTTAAATATATTTTTGAATCATGCTTCATGTAACATGTGCTCCTAAGCAAGTCCGCAAAGTCCCGGAACTCGAACTGCGCATGCTCGTTGAATTCTGGGTTTTTTATTTTTTTATTTTTTTAGCAAACGTCTGGAAATCTAGACTGCTGTAAAAGCAATACAGATTAAAGAAAAGGAATCAGCATGATGCCCAGAAGGCTATGCGGTTTAACTGCACAGTAAATTAGAAGGGGGTTTGGACTGCCACATTGCAGGCACGTACGTGACGTGGATGGCTGGATTGCTACTGATTGGTTCTCGCTCTCTTCTCAAAAAAAAAAAAAAGAACGAGAAACAATCAGTAGCACTAAGCACACTAGCACAGTACTTGTCTGTTGTGTGTTACGGAATACGAATGCCCACAATGAATCTATACAAATCAGGTATCCCAAATAAAGATGACATTTTATGAGAAAGGAAGATAAAGACAAAGATTTTTGAAAGTGTTAACAACACCCTGTACAGGTGAGTAAGAGGAAGACAGCATGGCAGATAAGTTAAGTCATTGTTCATAATTGTCATGTTGATGGTGTGTGTGTGTGTGTGTGTGTGTGAGTGAGAGCGAGTGAAAGAAAGGCAAAGATTTAATAAAAATGGAAAAAGAGAAAGAGGGAAAGCAAACAAGAGAAGAAGTAGGCACAATTATGTGACGAAATGGCTAAGGTGCTGTACTGAAAAATTAAAGACCGGGGTTGAATCCTATTAGTTCTTACTTCTATACTGCGTGACTCTAATTGTCTTGCATAACTAATTTATACTTCTGACTTGCTTTTATAAAAGAGGTCATTGATTTCAGCTAGCTTGCCTATTAATCAATTAAATTAAATGAATTCTCTGTTGGGAAGTTACAGTAAAAGATCAGCTTTTAATGTTAAAACAAATTATTCTAGCTTATCCTTACATTGGCAGTACATTTTTAGGATATCTGATAAAAATAATAAATATTTAGAATACTGAAAGGGAGTTGGCATCCTTCCCCACAAAAAGAAGCATATTAGCAACAGCAGGGCACTTAGCTTCACATTACTGTTGGGACTGTAGAACTTTCACAAACTGTTTATATCACCAGAAATCATAATGCTTTGTCTTTTCACTGTAACAGTTAAACATTTACAAGGCACTTGGTGTAAAACAAGTACTGTTATGGGGCATTCTACCTTACTCTGGCAGAGAGATGTACTTTTTGTACTGATGAGATGCACTGAAAATGTAAGAGCTCAAAAATCACAGCCAAACATTGCCTATACTAATAGCACAAACTGCGAGTTTAGCTTTTTACTGGCAGCTCTCTGGACTTGTTATGCACAACTGTTTTTTTGAGTTACTCAGGTTTTGACTTGCTTGTTTGATATTGTTTGCTGAATTTACTTCAGATTCTGCTGAAATGGAGGACTACAGAATGTTTAATGATAAAATGGTTGCTAATAGCATAATTTTACTAGGCAGAGCTCGCCTCCAACCATTCGCTTGGACTTCTTGACCAAAGTTACTTAGTGTAAAGCTCAAGGGACAACCGTAGGGTGATTGTCTCAAACTCTGATAAAGCTTTAGCACTGTATTTTACAAGAGGCAAGACTGAGGAGGCTGGAAAATGTGGCTAACTCTACGCAATGAAATGGCTGTGTTCTGCTACCCAGAAGGCCGCAATTATGATCCCAGAGAGCATGATGCATTTGATATCCAATTGTGATGAGGCATTAACTTTAGCATTGTACTGCAGATAAGTCTTCCCTGAGGTGCATAAGAATATGGTGTACTTAGTATTTAAATGGTTCATGGAAGTTAGGAGTAATTATGTTTGTTTGTGTCTTTCGGCTTTTCCCGGTTAGGGGTCGCCACAGCGGAACTCTGGTCTGCTAATGATTGGCAGTAGATTTTTACGTGCTGGCTTGCCAGGCCTAATGCACAACCTTCAACGAAGGAACGCCCATTCATGCATGTCGCCACACAGAAGATGCTCTAACTGAGAATCGAACGGGAAACGTCTAACTGTGAGATATAATATTGCAAAAGCTAGAAACTATGTAAGGACAGAGTAGAATAGTCACTCTATCATGACAGATATACAGGTTATTACATCCACTATTGTTACAGTAGTAGGCTCTGTGACAAATGAGTGGGAAAGTATGGAGTAATACATTGGATGGGCAGGGATACCTAAGAAGGAAATATGAAAGAATATAGAAGTACCAAGCCTATTATTTTCCTTTGTTTTCACACAATATGCAGGGTCAAGTTATCAGTATGAAGGTAAAGTAGTCTGAAATAAGGACAACGTGGCAGAGTGAGTAGCTGGCAGACAAGAATCTGGACATGAGCTCAACATACTAAGCAGTCACAAGACATGGGGGCAAAACAAACTGTCACCCTTTGTCAGGAGCTACTCATGGTACTACTCTCTGCTGGGCTGTAGACCTTCTCCCCATAAAAAACAAATAAAAAAATAAAATTATATTAAAATACAGAAAATTTCAGAAAGTCAACTATTATTTTTAATTTAAAAGCAGCATAGGTTCATAGGATGATACTAGGCTATTGGCCCAGAGGCTCCTTATAAGCTTAGCCAATAATTTCACCCATGTTCCCACAAAGTCAGCACCTGTTTCCTCTGTCCAGCAGGGACACAAATGGGATCACAAGGGTGTATTTTCTATTTCCCATCCAGTCATCTAGGTTCCTCTTAAAGAGAGCTAGTGAGGTATTCTACTTGACATGGAGAGGGGGTCTATTACACAGATGGGGAAGTCTTTAGGATACAAATCTATCCCGCCAACAAGTTCTATTAATGTCACAGACCAGGTTGAGACTTTGTGTGTGGGTTGTGTGAGTGGAGTTTGACTTATGGATATGCAGCAACTCCATTAAGGTTGGGTCTGAGATGGCCTCATATGCCAGAAACAGCTCACCTCTGAGCAGTCTGTAAGAGACTGAGTAGAGGGACAGGGCTTTTAACCTATCTGTATAGGATAGGTGTTTGAGACCCTGGATTTTCCTGGTCAGGAACCTCTGTGGTCTCTCCAGCTGCTGCATGTGCTTGGCAAGGTACATGCCGAAGGGACCATTGTACTCGATAATGGGCCTGATAAGGGAGGAGTGCTGGGATGTTATGACCTCCTTGTTCCCGGATGAAATATCCTTACTTATGAGGTGGGACATGTAGAAAGCCTTCCATATAACAGAGGCAACATGGTGGTCAAAAGTCAGGTTGCTATCAACCTGGGTGCCCAAGTCCCTCACAACTGATTGTGTGCTTAGTACATTGTTATTAATGTGATAATTAGTATCGATGCCATTTTCCCCATAGGGGATAATGATGAATTTTTTGGTATTTAGTTTAAGGCCATGCTTCTGACACCAGTCATTAGTTTGGGTAAGGCCCTCTTGGAGGATGTTCACATCACAAGGGGAATTTAAGACAGCGCCCAGCTTGCATTCATCTGCAAACTTAGTCAGCCACAGACCACTGGTTTCGGCTTGCACCTCAGAAAAGTATATCCCAAACAGTAGAGGCTCAAAGACCAATCCTTGGAGTACGCCACATGTTATGGGTCTGCTACTAGAGGTGGTTTCCCCTATTTTGACTGAGTGGGTTCTATCAATGAGGCAGTTAACAACCCACCTGGTAACATATGAGTTGATGCCTAGCTGGGAGAGTTTATCTATTATGCCTGAGTGGGAAATAGTGTCGAAGGCTTTGGCTAGGTCACGGTAGGTGGAGTGCACCATCTTCCCCTTGTCCATGGCTTTGGTGACTATATTGAAGAAGTTGACCAAGTTTAACAGGCATGATCTCTCTTTGACAGTAGTGGTCCTTTAGTTTAATTCTTTGTCCAGAATTATTTTATTTTTACTTTTCTCCTTGATTTGTGACCTAAGAGGTTGAAAGTTATGTATTTGGGTGTTGGGGGGGGGGGGGCAGTGGGTTGTACACTGCATTCTGACAGCAGTGAGCTGAGAGGATAAATAACTGTGTGTAAATTATTTATGTATGCATTCATTCATTTGATGCAACCAAACACCAAACAATCAATTACAGTCGTAGAAGTGACTGTAATTGATGGTCACATGTATGTGTGTCTGTGAGCATGTATGTATGCATGTGTTGGATAGGTGCTCTCAGCTGCCCCTGATTGTACAGAATGTCTCTGATTTTTTTTGCCTCAAATTTTGTGGTTCCCTATTACGCTGTCGCAGATGCAGGTTGTCGAATACATCTTTGTCGAACTGAAAAGCGCAAAAAAGGCAAAATAGCGAAGTGGCTTTTCAGCGAATTCTTTCCCTGGGAAAGAATTCGCTTGGCCGCTTTCACTACTTTGCCATTTTTGGAGTTGGTATATTTAAGTCGGGAGTTGTAAGGGGCAAAGCCCTCCACATTATGTCATTTTTTATAGTTTTTAATTTTTTTTTTTTTAATTTCGGTGTTCTGACGTTTTGACGTTGTAAGCTTTTGCTTACATGGGGTCGATTATGTGTTGTTGGCTCTTCTGAGCGTGCAATATCATAATAGAGACCCATATTTTGTTAACATTTGTGTATTTTTTTTTTAAATTAATGATCACTGCAGACACTAAATAATAGTGACTGACATTTGAGTTTCAGACCTAATAGCCTTCAAAAAAGTATAATAATAATGCTAAGCCTGTTATTCTAGCAATTTTTTAAATTATATAATGACAAAATATGTCCCTAATTTTGGTCTTTTGTCCTCCATTATTTAAGCTTTTTGATGTATTTTTTGCTAAGAGGCTGAGTGGTATCTGGGGTTTGGGGGTGCAATGGATTGTACACTATATCTTGACATCAGTGGGCTGAGAGGATAAATCATTGTGTGGCAATTATTTATGTACTTATTTATTCATTCATTCATTTGATGCAACCAGCACCAAATCATCAATTACAGTCATACATGTGGCTGTAATTGATGGTCATATCTGTCTGTGCGTGTGTGTGTGTGTGTGTGTGTGTGTGTGTGTGTGTGTGTGTGTGTGTATACTGGGGGGTAAGTGATCTTATCTGTCCCTGACTTTACAGAATGTATTTGATTTTTTGCCTCATATTTTGTTAAAGTTTGTATTTTTTGGCAAATTAATGAAGACTGTAGACATTAAATACTGATGGCAGACGTTTGAGTTAAAGACCTAATAGCCATCAAAAAGGCATAATAATGCAAACTCTGTTATTCTACCATTATTTATTTTATTTATTTATTTGTTAACTGGGTTAGGCCAGCTGAGCCAAAGGCCTGTTTTCAGTGGAGACCTGAGTAGAAAAACTCCAGAAAATAATAAGATATTAACATGCATAGATTCAAAAAACAAGATGTTAACATTCATAAATTCAAAAAACAAGAATATTACGTAGTTATATCATACATTGAAATGCAGGAAAATTTACATAGTTATATAGTTGCACATATTTACAGTAACAGAAGTTGCATGAAAAGTATATACAAAAATAAAAATGCTGAAAGAACAGCAGATGACAGTTTAAAGAAAAAAAAGTCAGACTTTAGATTGGTAATAGATTCATGATATTGTTTCTATTAACAGAGTATAGGTAGTATAAGGCTGAAATATTACAGTAATGACAGGTAAAGGAAGGTGTGTGTGTGGGGGGATTAGGTAGGGTCCTGGCATGGGCAACAGCTAATATTAAGAAGGTAGTTTTAAAGTTCAGTTCTGAAGCAGGTCGCACAATTAATGTTAGGAATATTTGGTGGGAGGTTGTTCCAGACTTGGAACAAAGTGCTTCTATAGAGAAGTTTACCAATGTTTTTGCTGGTTTTATAGATATTAAGAAGGTATTGATCAGAGCTGCATACAGTTTGACATGGGGTGTAGAAAGATATGAGAGAAGGACAAGCTGAGGGTTTGTATAGTAAGATATGAGTAAACTGAAGCTGGGAAAGGAGAAGAAGCTGGGGGAACTCAAGCCATTAAGTTGTTTTAAAGCAAGGCAATGATAGGATTTTTATGGTTAATCACTGGCAAATTGAGCTATGTTGTTTATGTTTATTCCAGTTTGGTAATTAAGGTAGATTGTAGAAATGTGAGTATAGGAGAGGCATACAAATGACAGGGTAGGATGAAACCCTGTGCCAAAGTGGGTTTAGAGCTAGAGGGAAGGATTTTTTTGTTTTAATTTTAATTATATAAAGACAATATATGTCCCCGAGTTTGTTCCTTTGTCCACCATGAATTTTAATTTCTTTTTAATTTATTCTTGAACTAGGCTAAGAGGTATGTGTATGTGTGTGTGTGTGTGGGGGGGGGGGGGGTTGCAGCGAATTTTGCACTGTATTCTAGCAGCACTGAGCTGAGAGAATAAATAAATTCCTGAGTGTCAGTTATTGATATATTCAGTCATTTGGCACATTCAAGCATCTGAGGTATAAATTCACAGTTCTACAAGTGGCTGTAATTGATGGTCACATGTTTGTGTGAAAGTGTGTGCATTTATGTATGTATATGTTGGGGACGTAGATGCTGTCAACTGTCTCTAATTTTGCAGAATGTTTCTAATTTTTTGCATTATATTCTGTTTTGTGTTTTTTTCTGGAAAATCAATGAGGATGGCAGTCAGTAAATAATGATGACAGTCATCTGAGTTTCTAACTTAGGAGCCTTAAAAAAGCATGCCAATGCGAAGCCTGTTAATCTATTAACTTTCTTAGTTTATGTAAGCAGTAGCTGTCCCTGATGTTAGTCCTTTGTTTACCATTATGTTTTAGCTTTTTTCTTGATTCTTGAGCTAAGAGATTGGGACATAAGTGGGGGGTGCAGTGGGCTGCACACTGTATTCTGACAGCTGTGAGAGGAGAAGATACATTTCTGTGCAGCCGTTATTTTTGTATTTATTCATTAATTTGATTACAATCAAATATCTGAGATGTAGAGTCATAGTCATACACATGTCGGTCATTGATGGCCAGGTGTGTGTGTGTGTGTGTGTGTGTGTGTGTGTGTGTGTGTGTGTGTGTGTGTGTGTGTGTGTGTGTGTGTGTGTGTGTGTGTATGTGTGTGTGTGTGTTTGTGTGTAAAATGCCCCCAGTGACTACAAGATCTCGGGAAATATACCTGGTAGTGTCTAGACTCAAACCATGTACCTTGGTAGCAGGATCATGAATTCCCTACCCACCACCACTTGTGAAAGTTTTGCTTTATATTGCTGCGCTGTTCCTCATAAAATATGTGGTTTTCTGGAAAATAATGACAGGCATTTGAATTTCAGACTTCATATTCTTCAGAAAGTACATGGTAACACAAAACCTTTTATTCTAGCAATTTTCTGTTTATAAGATCATTGTTGGCTTTGTCCAGGTTTTTTGTGCTAACAGGTTGAGAGCTACGGTGATAACTGTATTCACTGAATATGTTTGGGCGGCTGTATTCCCAGATTATTGTCTTTGTCTAGGTGTTTTGTGCTAAGAAATTGAAAGCTATGGTGAGAACTGAATTCACTAAATGAGAGCCATCTCAGTCTAGCTGTCTTTCAAGAAACAGCTGATTTTGCATACTGGTATGTTGCTCTGACTGTAGTGCACAGGGTCCTGGGTTCATGACTTGGCAGTGAAATGCATGGCGGTAACACAGCATTTTATTCTAGTAACTTTTCAAGGTTATACAAGCAATGTTTAAAATATGTCTCTAGTTTTTGGGGGCCCCCCCATAATTTTTTGCTTTTTTCCAGATTTCTTGTGCTTCAAAGTTGAAAAGATACAGTTGAGTGTTGAGTGGATTTTACAAGGAGCTGAGAGCTTGAAGAGAAGTTTAGTGCTGCTTATGCTGAGTTTGCTTGCATTGTTAATAGCACAACAGGTAGTGTACTTGCTTTTGATGCAGAAGGCTGTGGGCTATACTCTCACAGTATATAGATGCATTGCTGATACTGTACTGTGTTGTACTTTTAAAGAGGGTGGATGCTGCAGTCCTAAGAATGTCCTCTTTGGTGGAGATACCTAGCAACGATGAACCTGTTATCAGTTTGCCATCTATCCCCTATTGCAATATTACTAGCTTATCATTTTTTAATGTAATACAGGAAATTTATTCCTCAAGGGCAACACTTTGTAGATGAAACAATGAAATATAAAGTTGTTTGCTAGCAGCAACCTCTTCACTGGTTACAGATCTCTTTAATGTGGAATTATTTAAATGACTTTTACTTCTGCAGAGATTGTGTATATTTACTGATACTGGTGGATTCCAGACGTTTGGGTAGTCTTTTATGATGGGAATGTTCTGAATTGGGCAGTTTTGTCATTACTGCTGCGTGCATTTTGTTACATTGTTTACTGCAAAAATGTTCCAAACAATAAATTTAAAACACCTTCTAACAACTGTACTGTATTATACAAGGAATATAATTTAATACAATCAGGAAGGTGTATCAAAGAACTTATGTATGTTTCCTGTGCAAGGGGCCTATGATTTGAAAACAGCCCAAAGTTAATCTTTATCTGCCACTGGCCAGATGTAGTTTCTTTGAATGTGGGTTTCAATGCAGTTTCAATGAGTGTGAGTTTCAAGGGCAGAGAAGTTTTAATGCTAAGTCTGTGTTCACTGTGAGACTGCATTGCTTTGTTTAGCAGATGTGTATTAGTGTTTGTGCTGTAAGATGTAAAATAAAACTTTAAATGAAATCCAAATCATTGTAGAAGTAAAGCAGTATGCACATTACAGTGTTTATGGTAAATGGGGCGAAATAACAAAGTAATGGGACATTGGAATATCTGCAGGGGGAAGGCTGTTTTTTTTACTTTATGAGGGAATGGTACCTTTTGCATTCTATGTTTTCTTCTTTGGAGGGAGCTGAAGAGCAGTGAGACTGGTGACTTCAAATCAAAGGAGGGCTGCAGGAGACAGCTGAATGGGTGGGGCCAGTGGGAAGGGGTGTGACCAACTAGAAAGAAGCTGAGCTATGCTCGAAACCACAAAAATTGGGAATATGCTGCCCTAGGTGCCAAACTGTCATTATGAAAGTCCAACCAAGACAAGATGAAGCACAGAAGAAAACAAATATTTCAATGCATTGGCTATATGACAGCTTACATAATATCTAGATGGAACAAAAAGGTTGTGAGGCACAAAAAAATAAATTACTTTTATTTTATTTATTTATTTTTATTTATTTATTTATTTTACATTTGTTGACCGGGATAGTCCGACTGGATTCATCTCCATTTTCAGCGGAGGCTCGGGGAGAAAAGCACCAAGGTAAGCATATACAATAAAAACAATGAAAACATATTATAAATATGGTACAGACAAGGAATACGTAAGCAAACATGAATAGACAAGTTCAACAGGTCAGAGTTACTCCCTGGTGACAGTCAGGGATAAGTTCAACAGTAATCTGATTAATAGATTTTTCACATTCATGATGAGAGTTAGCCAGGCTTGTTGCAGTGGCAAAGCCAGTTTAGTGCTACATGTTGTTTGAGTCTAGTTTTAAATTGGCCTAGGGAGGAGAACAAAGTGATATCAGCTGGAAGTGAGTTCCAGGCTGTGCCTGCAGAGTTTGCAAAGAAGGAATCATTGGCTGCATTGTTAATTTTGATTGTCTGAATTAGTAGTCTGTTCTAGGATCGAAGCAGTCATGGATTGTTATAGGGGGTGATAAGACGTTTAAGTGCTGGTGTATTATCCAGATTATAAAGGACTTTATTAGCCATAATCAGTAGGTTATATTGGATTAGACCGGGTAGTTCAACCCACCCAAGCTGGTTAAGATTGATGCAGTGGTGTGTCCTAAAAGGCAGGCCAGTGGCAAGCCTGGCAATGTGATTATAACAGGTTGAGAGTTTATTAAGTACAGTCTTGTTTAGATTACAGAGTAGGGGGATGGATATAGAAGTGTTGAAAGTAGGTGAGAGTGAGCTATGGCAATTTTTGCTCGAGGGGTAAGGAAGGCTTTTATTCTGTAAAGTGACCTTAGTTTTTTATTGATGGTTTTGATTGATTGGTTTACATGTAGGTCGTATTTTAGGTTATTATCAATAATGACACCTAATAGTTTTGTAGAGGGGTTGGAGGAGATTATTGTGCCATCATTTGCATTTATGGTAATGGTAAAATCAGCAGACTTTTGTGTTAGTGAGAATAACAGCATTTTAGTTTTTGGGGATTTAGTATCAATCAATGTTTAGAGAGCCAGTTTTCTATAGTATTAAAGGTGAACTGGATAGCAGACCATGACTCTGTAGAAGATGTAGCTGAGCAAATCGGGGTGGAGTCGTCAGCATATTGGATACAGCTGACATTTGGGATGACAGTATACAAGTCATTAATAAAGATGGAAAACAGTAGGGGCCCTAGTATGCAGCCTTGTGGTACTACAAGGGTGTTAGGTAATAGGTTCAAAGGTTGATACTAGGCTATCTGCCCTAGGGCATTTACAAGCCTAGCCAGAGTGTGTTTGGCTTTCGCCACCCTTTTAAATGAGTTTACTATGCCCTTTTTAGGTTAGTTTACTGTGCCTCTGTCTAGTAGTGACACAGAAGTGATCCCCGGGGTAAACCTACAATCTCCCATCCACTCGTCAAGATTCCTTTTGAAGAGAGTCAGTGAGGGGTTCTGCCTGACATGGAATGGGATTCTATTCCAGAGTGCTGGGAGCCTCTGGGTTATAAATCTGTCTCTCCAGCATGTCCTATTAATTTCTGTGTTGAGGTTCAAGTCCCTCGAGCGGGTAGCTCTAAGGGATTTGGATTTTTTGAGGTTGAGCATGTCCATTAATTCTGGGTTGGACATGGCTTTATACGTCAGGCACAGATTGCCTCTAAGTAGGCGGTATGCAACTGAGAAGAGCTGGAGTTTCTTTAACCGAGCAGTATAGGTCATCTGTTTGAGTCCCTTGATCCTCTTGGTGAGGTACGTTTGGAGTCTTTCCAGTTGCTGCAGGTGTCGGGTAAGGTACATCCCAAATGGAGCATTGTATTCAATTATGGGCCGGATGAGTGATGAGTAAAGGGGCACAATGACCTCCCTTGACCTAGATGTGAATCCTTTCATGTTAAGGTGGGCTATATAGAAGGTCTTTCTAACCACTTTGGCAACATGGTTGTCAAAGGAGAGATTACTATCAACTTGGGTCCCCAGGTCCCTAATTACTTCCTCCATACTTGATGGGTTACTGCCTATGTGGTAATTTATGGGCACTTTGTTTTTCCCAAAGGGGATGACTATACACTTTTTGGCGTTTAGCTTTAGGCCATGGCTTTGGCACCAGTTATCCGTCTCTGTGAGACCCTTTTGGAGGATGCTTGTGTCAGCTGGAGAGTTGATTACGGCACTCAGTTTGCAGTCATCTGCGAACCTGGTCAGCTATAGTCCCCCCGTGTTAGCCTGTACCTCAGAAAAATATATACCGAACAAGAGAGGTCCCAGGACTGAGCCTTGTGGGACGCCACTTGTAACTGGTTTAGAGTCTGACATGGCTCCCGCAATTCTGACCATGTGGGTTCTGTCCTTGAGCCAGTTTGCAACCCATCTTATGACGCAGGGGTTGATATTTAAGCTGGAGAGCTTATTTATGATGCCAGAGTGGGGTATTGTGTCGAAGGCTTTTGTGAGGTCCAGGTAGGCTGTGTGGACTACTTTCCCTTCATCTATGGCCTTAGTGACTGTTTCAAAGAAATTGACCAGGTTTAAGAGGCAGGATCTGCCCTTAACAAAGCCGAATCGGGTAGGATCCAGCGTCTGTAGGTCCCCAATGTCTTTGTTTATGAGTTCCATGATGATCCACTCCATAGCTTTGCAGACCAGGCCAGTCAGGCTTATGGGGCGATAGTTTCCAGGGTCCGTTGAGGCACCACCTTTGTGGAGTGGGACCACTGTTGCTGTATGCCATTCCTTGGGTACATATCCTGTAGTAAGGCTGAGATTGAACAGTAACTTTATATGAGGTTCTAGCTCTTCTTGGAGCTCATGTAGGATGCAGCCCGGGACACCGTCCAGTCCCATTGATGCTGTGTTTTTTCTTTGGAGAGGGCAGCTCTCACCTGAGCATCTGAGATGTCAGGGAGACAACTCTCTGCTGGGATAAATATTTGCTCTTTTGGGGGTGGAGAAGTTTGCACTGAACCTGTCTGCCAGGATGTTGGCAATGTCTGTGGGTTCAGTGTATTTTTTTGTCATTTTGGACTAACTCCGAACATATCTGGGAGTTGCCACCCAGGTTCCTAACATAACTAAAGAAGGCCTTGTGATTATCTTTAGTGTCCTGTGCAATTTTTCTCTCGAAGCTGGCCTTGGATGATTTTATGAGGGACCGTAGTTTTTTGCTAGTACTGATCAGAGATGCCTTCCCTTTTAGGGATTTTGCAAGGTTAGAGAGCTTGTTCTGCCAAAGAACAGCCTGCTGTCTCCCACTGAGGTAGGATTTAAACCATTGAAGGGCTTTAGAATCTAGACAGAAATTTTGCAGGGTGTGAATCAGAAGTTGGTGGTGAACTATGTCAAATGCCTTGGAAAGATCCAAGAAGAGGGCTGAGGTCAGAGGATATGTGATTATTGCTACAGCTATTGTTTATAGTATTGGTAAAAGCTAGTAGGGCTGAAGTGTGGACAGAAGCCGTGCTGGGTATCTGCCATTAGGTGATTCTGGATTAGGTGGTGCATGAGTTGTTTATGTATACATTTTTCCATAATCTTTGCAAGTGGAGAAAGCATAGCTATTGGTCTATAATTGGAGAATTCAGTGGAGGAGCCTACTTTATGTAGTGGGATTACATAGTATGTTTTCCAAATGGTGGGAATTTTAGCTTCTGCTGTGGTACGATTAATTAGTATTGATACTGGGTAGGCAATACCATTAGCTGATTGTTGAAGGTACTCAGCGGGGTGTTGATCAGGGGAAAATGTGATGGGTTTTAATTGTTTTATCAAGGTATGGATAAGTGACGTGGACACTGGTTGGAAGCTGAATGAAAGTAGGTTCATAGGGATGGTACTATCAGGGCCAGGGGAGCTAGGAGCAGTGGGGACTGGGGTAGAAGTTTTTCCAGGCTGAAGTAGATTATTCAGACCTGCTCAAAACATCTGAGGATTGTTCTGGTTTTCTGTTTGTAAATTACAATAGTATTGTTTTTTTGTCTTGTAAAATGGATTTTTTAGTTTCATTCTTAGCTTTCCTGTATTGAACACGATCTTGGGGGTCTTTAGTAGAGTGCCATAGAGCCCACAATTTGTTTTGACTGGTAATTTTTAGTCTAGACTCTTTAGAAAGCTGTGGTGCAGTTTTTGCTTTTGTTCTCTTTGAACAAGCAGGTACATGCAAATCAAGGATTTCAAGAAATTTGTTGTTAAAATATGCAGCTGCCTCCTCTAAAGGGAGGTGTTTTAGAATAGACCCGTTACAGGAGCTAAGTTCCTGTTGGAATTTGGCAGGGTCAAAGTCTTTTTTGTTTCTGACTTTTCTGAGTAAGGATTGTTGGGGATTAATGGCTTTTTGCTTAACTATATAAGTGAGAAGGTGGTCGCTTAAGTCATCAGAGAGGGTACCAGCATTGTACAGTTGGGGGTTACTATTTACGAGTACCCAGTCAAGTATGCTTTCTTTTTGGTTGGGTTTACCTAGCCTGGTAAAGGTGGTTATGATTTGTGTAAATGCATGCAAGTTGATATGGGTAGATGGGGATTCTGAGGAACAGGTGCCCCAGTCTACGATAAAATCTCCAAGTAGTAGGGTTTTTTTGGGGTAATGACATGATAGCCAGTGTAGGGTATCTTCAAGTGTGGCTATATTGCTATCTGGGGGGGGGGGGAATATACATGTAGATGATGTTGATGCATTTACTTTTGTTAAGTTGCAATCTAGTGGCAAGAATTTTGGAGTTATTAATATGAGGTGGTTGAGTAACATCTATGGTCACATTCAACTCAGATTTGTAAAGTATAGCTACCCTACCCCCCTTCCTGGAAACACGATCCAGCCTGTGTATGTTATACCCAGGTGATAACACTTCACTGTTGGTAGTGTTGAGTTTTAACCAGGTTTCAGACAGACAGAGAATCTCAGGGGAGTGGACAGCCAGGAGTGCATGCAATTCACGTACCTTGTTTTTAATGCTTTGAATATTGAGATGACAGGTCAGGAGAGGGTTAGTTGGTTTATTGGTTATAGTTTTACAGCTTAGGTTACAAGTAGAAGGGTGTATATATCAGAAGTGGATGGACCAGGGTTGGGTTGAATATCACCACTGAGTATTAGACTAGGTCTGTGCTTAGTGATAAGCTTCAGCTGTTTGTTAATAAGTTTGTAGTATTGTCTAGATCTAGGGCTAATGTGCCAGGGGTTGGTATGCTGAAAGACTGAACAAGATGTTGAATTGGACCCATTATTATTAGCATAGCTGAAGGTGGGATGCTTTACAGCAGGGTGATGGTATGGTCTTTTGGGTACTGATAACCAATGAGAAACTGGTTTTCATACAAGGTGAGTAAATAAGTAGCCAGCAGAATTGGAAGTAAAGAGGAGTATAGCATTATGAGAGAAGGAGTATAGTAGTTAGAGCTGTTGTTTGTATGGCACAACAGCAGAAGATCTGATGGGAAATTTAGAAGTAATAGAGTGGGTGGAGGGAAGGATGTTATAACAGGGTGTAGAGAGTATGTTAGGTGAAAGCTGAAAGGATGTTATAACAGGGTGTGTGGTTGAGTAACTATAAATTTAGTGGTACTGGGGCGGGTGGGAATTGGGGGCAGGGAGAGAAGCAGAGTTAGCTCGAGCGGAGTGAGGGCAAGTGGAGCGGGGCCAGTACTGACTACAAGTGTTTTCTTAGGCTTCCTGGAGCTGTATGGTATGTATTTAGTGTTAACTTAATGGCTGTGTTTTAAACTGTATTTTTAAACTATATTTTACACTAAGTTATACACTATGTTTTAGACTGTGTTTTATACTCTTGCAGGGTATTTGCTAGCTGTAGGTTATCAGTTTAGAGTATAATTTTCTGAGCTTTAGGTGGGAGCATCAGGTCATTCAGTTACACTAAAAAATGGTAAAAAAATCTATACAAAGAAGAAACTTACAATGAGTCATACCAGGTCAGCCAAGAGGGGAAGAGAGAGGGAAATCCCAAGCACCTAGATTTGAAAATGATGCCTGTACTAAGATGTAGCAGTTTAACCTGTATGAGGAAAGAGGGGGGTGGGGGAAAAGAGAAGGCAGTAGGAATGGTTAAAGGAATACCTTGATTGATTTAAGACAACACACCAGAGGTACTTTTTAAATACATTAATGGAATGCCAGTCAAAATCAAGTATAAAAAAGTAAGCCGCACTCAACTCAAACCACTTCTCCTTGCACCGCAGTTCTAAGTATAATTTATATCCGGCTTTATAAAAGTACCAAGTAACATGCTGAAAGTGGCAATCTCTGTGATACCCTCACTTGTGAAAATGTTTCTTATCCAAAAAATACCTGCTGCCTGACAACAACTATCTACTTGTTTCATGGGGAAAACATGATCAAAGTAAAAAATGAACAGTAAACAAGAAACAAGCTCAAGATAAATTGCTTAAAGGACTACTGCACAGGTTATGGATCACACATGATAGATTAGCATTCTGTTTAGTTTACGGGTAAAGCCTGCAAAGAAGACTGCAAGTCTCCAACAAATGTAATGAGCTTCTGAAAATACTGCAATCCTGCCCTTTATTACAAATACTGTCATATGCATTTCAATACCTAAGGCTTATATGTTATCTAGTTATAAATATTCTCTGCACAGCAACAACAAAAAGGCTTTCAATGTTGGTAATTCTTTAACAGTATGCTTACTGCAGCTTACTTGCATCTTACAATCTCAGACAAGCTTACCTGATGGTCATTAAGCACTGCTACTTAAACACAGAGCAACAGGCACTGCAACAACATGCATTTTCTGAATCATAAGCATAAATGAACAGTATAAAATATGACAGAAATCCAGAACATTCTGCAAAATCAAGGCCAGATGAAAAGCCAATGTTGTACTTGTGTCGACCTTGGATGGGGGATACGCTGCACACTTACACTGTATAACTGCTCCTTGCCTTGCTTGGACACATCCAGAGTCACTACATGGGGGAGTGGGGTAACACATGTATGTCACAATTTGAAATATCTCTGACTGATGGTGATGGCCATGACACATTTGTCGTACCTCTCAACCTCAGAGCAAGAAATCTGGACAAAGCCATAAATAGAAGTCGGACAAAGGCCCAAAAATAAGGGCAATTTTTAAATATTGCTCTTATAAACTTAGAAAGATAACAGAATAGTAGGGTCTTGCATTAGTATGAATTTTCTGAAGGGTATGAAATCTGAAACTCAAATATCTGTCATTATTTTCTAACTTCAGTCTTTAATGATTTGCCACTAATTTGCCAGAAAGCCATAATTTTATGAAAAATGAACCAAAAATGTGATGCAAAAATATAAAATAGCCACACAATACAGCTGGGAACCTGTCAAAGAAGGGACACTTTTTAATATTAGTACTGTTAAGTTGAGCAGCTGACAAAGTAAGAGAATCTATATGCATTTTTGAAATAAAGTAATCTATAACTCTGATCATTACAATTATTTATTAATTATAAACTCACCATGTTTTCTTCCATAATTGCCATTTTGCGGAGGGATTATTAAGGGGACAGCAATATTTTTAGTCAAAATCAGACACAGTTGAGAGGTTTGAATATACCTAATTCTATAAAGCGATTTATTTGTGTGTACCTCTCAACCTCTTAACGCAGGAAATCTGGACAAGGCCAAATATATTGGGGGAACATACAAACAGTACTAAAAATTGCTCTTGTATAAAACGTAGACAGTTGATAGAATAACTGTTCTTGCTTTAGCATGCATTCTTCTGAAGGGTG
This sequence comes from Protopterus annectens, assembly GCF_019279795.1. NCBI lineage: Eukaryota > Metazoa > Chordata > Ceratodontiformes > Protopteridae > Protopterus > Protopterus annectens. The sequence continues at coordinate 1,804,541,290 of NC_056741.1, read as the reverse complement.
TGAAGTCTGAAACTCAATGTCTGTCATTATTTAGTGACTTCATTCCTAAATGATTTACCAGAAAATCACATATTTTATGAGGAACAAACCAAAAATAAGGAAAAATCTATTCGCTCTGTGAAAATCTGGATAGTTGAAAGGTGTAGTTCAGCAGGGGCTGTCTTTGAGTTTGACGCCCTTCCCTCTCACAAAATTATGGTCGAATGCGGCCTCCCCCTGCAGCTATTCCAATGTCCCATTACTTGGCTATTTCACCCCATTTACCATAAACACTATAATGTGCATATTGCTTTACTTCTACAATGATTTGGATTTCATTAAAAAGTTTTATTTTACATTTTACAGCACAAACACTAATATACATCCGCTAAACAAAGCAATGCAGTCTCACAATGAAAATAGACTTAGCATTAAAACTTCTCTGCCCTTGAAACTCACATTCATTGAAACAGCATTGTAACTCACATTCAAAGAAAATGCATCTGGTCAGTGGCAGATAAAGATTAACTTTGGGCTGTTGCCAAATCATAGGCCCCTTGCACATGAAACATACATGTGTTCTTTGATACACCTTCCTGACTGTATTAAATTATATTCCTTGTATAATACAGTACAGTTGTTAGAGGACATTTTAAATTTGTTTGGAACATTTTTCCAGTAAACAATGAAACAAAATGCATGGACCAATAATGACAAAACTGCCCAATTCACAATATTTCCATCATAAAAGTCTACTCAAATTTCTACAATCCACCGGTATCAGTAAATATGCACAATCTCTGCAGAAGTAAAAGTCATCTAAATAATTCCACATTAAAGAGATCTGTAACTAATGAAGAGGTTGCTGCTAGCAAACAACTTTACAGTTCATTGTTTCATCTACAAATAAAGTGTCTGTTGCTGTTGAGGATTAAATTGCTTATGTTACATTAAAAAAAAATAAGCTAGTAATGTTGCAATCATACCTCCCAACTGTCCTGAATTACTCAGTTTTTACTGAGTTTTGGAGTCCAAATAATGGGGTGCCACGATTCCTGAGTGGCACCTCTTCATTTCTGATTTTTTTCTTTCTTTTAATTATGTTTTTCCCTTTTGAGCTGATGTCATCACGTGCGCGATGACATCAGCTCCGTCGAGGATACCAGCATGTCGGAATTGAGCTCAAGGGCTCACATTTCTGGCTACCAAGGGCTGCTGTTCAAATTACCTGCCAGTGGGAACTCATTATCTTCTGGCTGAATGATCTGGGATGGTTTGCGAGTGGTAGGAAGTGGACCTTGCTCTGGCAAAGTAGGAAACATGTTTTATTTTTATTCTGTCTGCGAGCGGGATGAAAGGAGTGTGTGTGTGTGTGTGTGTGTGTGTGTGTGTGTGTGTGTGTGTGTGTAGACAGCTAGACTGGTGGTTTGAACAATGTTCAGGTTATAAGTAGAAAACAGATTATATCACTTTTGATCCTGCTTGAAATTGAGAAATTTTATTATATATGCTTCTTATATTGCTGTGTTATTCCTTTTATTATTCCTTTCTTGTTTGTGGGTTGTAGAGCTGGGGTTGAGAGATTTGCAAGTCAGGTGTGTGTTCGACCATTACTGCAAGCCGCCGTTATGAGCGAGTTGCTAGACTGGTGGTCTGAACAATGTTCGGGTTATAACTAGAAAACAGGGAGCTGGGGTTGGGGGATTTATAATGTTTTGTTTTTTTCTAAAAGATTAACTTTTTTCTTCACACATACACCCTGTCAGGTAACCTCTCATTGAGCAAAAATACTGCTGTTTGTGTACAAAGTGATAGAACTGCATGTTTAAAACAAATGAATAAATGCAATTTGCCAAAATAATAGGCTTTGTCAGAAAAAGGACTTGCAGTGTCCCCAGACAGAATGACCAGAGGTAAGAAGTCCTTGACTGGGACTCTGTGCATGTCAAAATGACACTTAAAAAAGTTTAATTGTTTGAAGTTTGTTGATCACAGTCACAGCACTTTTTTTATTCTGTGAGATGATTGGAGCGGTTTGTGTTTAAAAGAAACTGCAATGTTTTCCTGTGAAAGTGCACGTCTTCGTTTTTTTTGTGCATCAGTGGATTACAGATAAATGACTTTTCCTCTGATAAGGATCTACTTTATTAGCTCAAACACAAAGTACTGCCTTCTATATAGCAGCCAGTGTGCCACAGATTAAAAAAAATACCAGCTGTGAGCAAATGACTGAAACCTCTGTGTAAAAAGTAATAACTTTCACAAAAAGAATATGCTGTCTTTCTGTGAATTATACCCCTTTTTATCAGACAGTTTTAGTCAGGAATCCTGTGTTAAAACAAAAGAAAACTAATTCTTTTGTTCTTGAACATGTAGAAAAATTACATTGACTTATGTTTTCTGAGAAAAAAATACATTTATAATAATGACAACTGGTCAGAAAGCATGCTTCAAAAATAAGACTGGATCACTGTAAAATTTATTTTGCCTTAGTTTACACACAGATTTTACATAGACCAAAAAAAAAAAAAAAAGAAAACAATCAATGCAATCCTAGGTGTGTGTGTGTGTGTGTGTGTGTGTGTCTGTGTGTGTGTGTGTGTGTGTGTGTGTGTGTGTGTGTGTGTGTGTGTGTGTGTGTGTGTAATGCCTCTCTTAAATATACCCGTGGCTAGAAGTACTCAGGCTCAAACCCTGAACCCTGGGTACAGGTAACAAGAGCCTAAAGTCCCTACCCATCACCACTTCCACATTTATGCCTCATATTTTTGTTCTGTTCCTCATAAAATATGTGTTTTTCTGGATATTTGTGGCAAAATCAGTGAAGGACTTAAGTCACTAAATAACGAAAGGCATTTGAATTTCAGACTTCATATTCTTCAGAAAATAAATGGTAACACAAAACCTTTTATTCTAGCAATGTTCTAAGTTTATAAGATCAATATTAGAACTTTGTCCCTGTTTTTGGGGCTGCATTCCTCCATTATTGGCTTTGTCTATTTTTTTTTGTGCTAAGAGGTTGAGAGCTATGGGAGAAGTGAGAACTGAATTCTGTATACCCCCATTACTGGCTTTGTTCAGGTTTTTCTGATAAGAGGTTGAAAGCTATGGTGAGATCTGAAATCACTAAATGATAGCCATTTAAGTTTCAGTCTCCTATCTTATAGGAAACTGCTGATTTGTCATAGTGGTATGTTGCTCTGACTGTAGTGTACAAGGTCCTGGGTCCAAGACTTGTCTGTGAAACACATGGTGGTGACACAATACTTTATTCTAACAACTTTCCAAAATTATACAAGCAATGTTTAAAATGTGTCCCTGGTTTTTGGGCTTTTGTCCCTCCCTCCCAATACATTTTGGCTTTTTCCAGATTTCTTGTGCTGCAAAGTTGAGAGATACAGTTGAGTGTCGAGTGGATTTTTTTTACAAGGAGCTGAGAGCTTCAGGGGAGAAGTTTAGTTTTGCTTATTGTGAGGTTGCTTATATTGTTAATAGTATGTAAAATAAATAGAGCTAGCAAGTTAGGCTGATGCACGGCAAGTAAGCACGGTAGATCCAAGTTTAGTTTTATAGTATAATCAGCATCTTTCAATGTCATTCTTTAGGTATTGTGATCTCACCAGCTCATTATTATATCAGTAATATTGGTTTTATGACCAGTTCAGCTTTATATATCTGGGTGACAGCCTTGATTATTGATTTATTTTTTAAGGAGATCACTGTCCTATTGTTGATAAAATATTGGTTATAAAAGTTGCAGTATTACTGTTCTTCATGATTTAATTTGACTTCTCCTATATGCTAGGGGTACTGTCCTCATATTATATACACTCTTGGTGTGCCTTGTGAATTTTGGAGAAGCTTTTGCTACTGTTGGAGGACATATAGGGTTGGATATTGTTGCATATTTTGCAGGGAACATTTAATTGACTATTTTTGTAGCATTTTTGAACAAACATTTGATATATTTCAGGATTGATTTGATTCACAGTCTTGACAATTTGATGCTTCAACATATTTGGATTACTTTATTTCTATGTGTAATAAGGTGAACAATTTTTGATTATCATTATGGCTTTATGAAGTATAAGTGCATCTATCTTTCTATGCAATCAGTCTAACTGTTTAAATATATTATACATTTCTTAAGTAATTTTTGATACCCCCTACATATGAGATGTTCTATTGATGTCAGATAATAATTAATATACACTATGTATATACATATATACAATACCATTTAATATTTCAGAAATACTTTTTGTATTTCATACATTGATCTGTTTTGATCATTGTGCTGACAACTTGTATGATCTCTTTTTTCATTATAATAGTGGTTGATTTAATAGACATCACCATTTAGTGATTTTCATGGTTACAATTGCTATTTAGGTTTATACCACTGCTTAAATAGAATAACACAAACCTTTTCTTTGGATCATTTCCAGCTTGTTGCACTACCCTAAGTATTATATTTACATATTTACCAAAGTTTATAAGTGTTTCTTACATTCTTGCATCAAGGGAAATTTATATGGACATATATTTTTCATAGATAGAAATACATATCTGGCTCTATATTTTCTACCATTTGATTACCTGGACCTACACTCTTCTGTGATTCAAATTATCATTATCTTATGTGATACTATCTCTAATTTGCTCTGACAATCCAGCTCTCTTGCCAGTCCGGATTACACTTTTTTCTCTAGTTCTCAGCAACTCATTGTCATGGATCTCCAAAAATTATTATCTGGTTTATGCTCCAATAAGGATGATCTAAAAATTTTTGGAATTGGCACTGACCCTACAGAAATTGTTAATTTGGAAACCATGGATCCAGTTGATGGTTGCGAAAATTCATTTTATAGACTAGGCAAACAAATTAAAACATTGAGAACGAACATCTGGCATCATAAATTGTTTAAAGCATATCAAGTGCAGAATATATCCCCTAGGGGATTGAGATGTAAAATCCAACCGTTGGTTGGTACACCAGATGATATCTTGCTCAAGGATTGGCAAATAGCACAACAGGAGGCTGCCATGGCCAGAGTCAATATATTGGCATCATTTTATGAGAGAACCATACAGGGAAACATCATGGAAGTAGAAATAACTTGTAATAACCTCAAACAGTTTGAAGAAAACACTAATTTCCAGGCTTGTCTGAGCAAATTATCCAAAGAAATATTCACTTTGGAAAATAATCTTAAAAGCAAGAAATTACACAAATTTGCCCGAGACAAGGAGGATTATGATAAGGGCAGACAATTTGAATCACAGAAGGGTGTTAGGTTTGCTCATGGTACAAAGAATGTCTCCTTTGTACACAAAAAGAGACCCAGATCCATTTTGAAAAAGACAGGGTCAAGCTATATCACATCTGGTGAGGAATCCTCAACTACAGACACAGAGACACTCAGTACTGGTGATTCTCCAAATGCCAAAAGGGGAAGAACAACTGAGGCCCCTTTAGGGGTAAAAAACACCGGGCAGGTAGGAAACACAGGGGTCACAAGCTTAGAAGAACTTTTCATGTCGATAGTGAAATGAATGAACAATGTACCAATGTCTTAAACATTTCAAAACATGTCTTATCTGATGATCAATACTCCCTACTTAATAAAGGCCTTGGTTTTATTCCCGGTTTCTTTATTGATGAAAGTTCCTTGGTTTCTGATACTATAGATTTCTGTAGAAAGATTAATCTCAAATTATTTTTCAAACAACAGGATAAAATAGATGACACTCAAAGATCATCTGATTTTAGATTCCACAAATCTACATTTAATCCTCCTATGGACAAACATGTTGCTGTTTTTCAGCAGGCAGTCATTAAGGATATACATTTTCACTTCAGTTCTGCGGATAACATGAGGCATAACTTACCGAAGAAGGAACAAATGGCTCTTACTCAACTCAGGAACAACACAGATATTGTCATCATTCCTGCTGACAAAGGGGGTGCGGTTGTTGTTATGGACAATGATTATTATGTTGGTGAAGGTTTCAGGCAACTATCCAACCGTCATCATTATATGAAAATGGACATTGATCCCACACCCGGCTTCCAAATAGAAATTAATGAATTTTTGGAACAAGCAGTCGAATCTGGGATCATTTCGGATAAAACGAAAACTCATTTGATGGTTAAGGACCCTGCCAAACAACAACTCTATTTACTTCCTAAAATTCACAAGTCCATTCACCAGCCACAGGGTAGGCCAATTGTATCTGGTATCGGGTCACTTACTGAACCCCTATCTGTGTTTCTTACCGAGAAATTGAAACCTTTGTTGTCACATGTTCGTGCTAGAATTCAGGATACCACAGAATTTCTGCAGATTGTCTCTGAATCTCAATTGGATCTAGAATGGTTGATGTGCACTCTGGGTGTATCTTCTTTATACACCAGTATCCCACACTGGGCGGGTCTCATGGCCTTGGAATTTTGGCTAAACAAATTCAATTTATACCCACCGGGGATGAACACATTATTAGTATGCATGGCGGAACACATTCTCACGAAAAATGTTTTTCATTTCCAACAAGACTGCTATTGGCAACTTCAAGGCACGGCTATGGGTGCATCATTTGCACCCATTTATGCAGACCTCTTTATGGGTTACATTGAAGAACATATTATATATGATCCAATGCACAATATATATTTACCAGAAATTGATATATGGAGGAGATACCTGGATGACTGTTGGTTAGTATGGAAAGGAGGTAAGGAATACCTCCAGGAATTTATTGAGCATTTGAATGGGAACATCTGGGGTATTGAATTCACTGTGGAATACAATCAGAGTGAAATTAATTTTTTGGATGTTCATCTAACCAGACAATCTGATAACACACTTAAGACATCTGTTCACAGGAAATTCCCACAATACAATACTCTTTTGCATGCGGAAAGCTTCCATCCTAAACACATTATTAAAAACATACCAAAATCTCAATTTCTGCGGATCAAAAGAATATGTTCTTCCAAGGATGACTTTATGAACCATCAAACGGATCTAACTAACAGATTTCTGTCCAGGGGTTATTCTCCACGAATTATTAATTCAGCAGTCCAATTCAGCCAAACCAAATCCAGGGACTCTCTTCTTAAATACAACACAAGACTCAGAGACAATGATTCTGATTTATGTAGATTTGTTACGACCTATGGCAGGAACAGTAGGAACTTAATCAATATTATTAACAACCATTGGAACATACTCAATTCACATCCCCTTTTGGAAGACTACCTAGGAGAACGATGTTACTTTTCATATAGGAAAGGTAAAACATTAGGCTCATTGTTTTCACACTATAAAAGAACAAGACCTCTGGATGATAACCTTACACAAAGGACATTTACCGGGGACAAACTTATAGGCATTTACCCATGTGGCCACTGCAGTTTCTGCAGTTATATTTTCAAAACAACTAGCTTCACTAGTAAAAACACTGGACAAATATACAATATTGAATTTTTTGGTAATTGTAGTTCAGACTGGATAATATATCTTTCTACGTGCACATGTCAGGCCTTTTATATTGGCCAAACATCCAGGCAGTTCCGGGTCAGGATTTCTGAACACCTTGGGGATATCAGGAATCAGAGACTAACCAATGCATTATACAGACACTCCATTAAACATTCTACTGCCAAATTCTCATTTGCCATCATTGACCGCATTACTGGTAATTGATCGTTTAAAGCAGGCTGGCATGATATCTTAAATGCAAAAGAAAAGAGGTGGATTATCAAACATGGGGGGCTCTTCCCCCCGGGATTGAATGACAAATTATGATTTATGTCATTCTTAGTGAATAAATAGAAGTTATGTCCTTACCATAACGTTCCATGTGGAGTGTTCATCTCGCCTTTGTTCTTACACATGGGTTCGGAGCCGATCCTCGGCTCCGTGTCGGCCGCTTGCAAGCTCTGCATCGAGAAGAAGCTCGAGACAATCTAATACCCACAATCCCCCTCTACCTTTACCTCAGATCTAGTTTGCAAGCAAACCAGTCTCTAGAGAGAGAGCACACTCATGCCTACATCACATATGCACAGAACTAAGAGTCTATATATATATACATATATACAGAGACATACACATATATACACATGTCAATATGTACACAACATCTGCAAAGCAGAAGCAGAATGCCCCAGGCCAGGCACCAAAAGGAACGTTCTTCTTAAGGGCGGGAGGGTGGGAATGTAAGAACAAAGGCGAGATGAACACTCCACATGGAACGTTATGGTAAGGACATAACTTCTATATGTGATAGTGTTCAATCTCGCCGTTTGTTCTTACACATGGGTAGCGTCCCTAGCTCCTTGTTCCTGAGGAACTCACGGAAGGACGTTCTTGAGCACAGTGGAACCAAAGGTTGCCCTGTCCCTAGAAACCTTGTCTACCTTATAATGAGAAATGAATGTATGTGGCTTAGACCAAGTAGCAGCCGCACAAATAGCGTCTAGTGGTAGGCAGGCTGCATGAGCCAGAGATGTAGATACTGACCTTGTGGAATGTCCTTTGGGTTTGTGTAAAAGAGTTTGATTTGAAGAATCATAGGCATAAATTATACAATCCGTTAACCACTTAGAAAGAGTTCTTTTGGTAACCGCCAACCCTTTCCTGTTATCAGCAAAGGCCACAAACAGTTGATCAGTTTTCCTGTGATCTTTTGTTCTATCCAAGTAAAACCTTAGTTGTCTGTGAACATCTAATTTGTGCAACATATACTCCATTTTGTTGGAGTGATTCTTGAAGAAGGTAGGTAATTCAATGGACTGATTAATATTGCTAATAGAACAAACTTTAGGGAGGAAGGATGAATTAGTTCGAAGAGAAACTCTGTCAGAGTGAAAGATCAAATAAGGGTGCTTGATGGAGAGAGCTTGAAGTTCAGATACTCGCCTAGCGGATGTAATGGCTACCAAAAAGAGAGTCTTCCAGGACAAAAATTTTAATGGGCAAGAGGAGGCTGGTTTAAAGGGGGGCAACATTAATTTAGATAACAACAAGTTTAGACTCCAAGGTGACGTAGGAGATCTAATTGGTGGTCTAATATGAAAAACTCCTTTTAAAAAGGCTTTACAAAGTCTGTGGGCCATAACAGGAGCCCCAGATTCTTCCACATGGAAATTAGAGATGGCAGCCAATTGAACTCTTAGTGTGGCAGGAGAAGCACCCTGATGGAACAAGTCCGTTAAAAACTCTAATATTTTATTCAAAGGAGCTATAAAAGGATCCACTTGCTGTGTATTCGCCCAGAACACAAATCGCTTCCATTTACTAGAATATGTTTTAGTAGTGGAAGCTTTATGAGAAGCCACCAATATATTCTGAACTGCCGGCGAAAGAAGATCAGACCTGGCTAAGGTGGGAATTGGAGCAGCCAAACTGCTAGATGGAGGGACAAGAGCACGGGATGGGGAGCCCCTGACGAGTGAGTCAATAGATCTGGCTCTGGGTCCAGAATCCAGGGTCCCCGAATGCAGTGTGCCTTCAGGAAGGGAAACCAAATTTGACGAGGCCAGAATGGGGCAATGAGGATTATTGTCCTGTGTAGGTTTCTGGCTTTCTGGAGAAACTTTGATATCAGGGGAAATGGAGGAAATGCGTACAGGAGTCCCGGGGGCCAATCGTGAATCAGTGTGTCCCTGGGGACTTCCCCTGGAGGAGGTAATAGGGCAAAGTAGCTCCTGCATTTGGCGTTCATTGGAGACGCAAACAGATCGCAGGAAGGCTGGCCCCACGTGCGAAAAATCTTTTTCGCCACTGACTGTTTCAGGGACCACTCGTGCGGTAACAGAATTGCTCTGCTCAGCCTGTCGGCTATGACGTTGGATGACCCCGGGATGTGCATTGCTATTAGAAAGCGACCCGTGGACTCCGCCCATTGCCAGATTCTCATGGCCTCTCTGCATAGCTGATAGGACTTGGTTCCCCCTTGCTTGTTTATGTACCAGACTACCAACATGTTGTCTGTCTGAACTGCAATAGTTCCCAGAGGAAGAAGGGGAGCAAAGTGTTGCAACGCTAGAAACACTGCCCTCAACTCCAGAACATTGATGTGCAGATTGTACTCCAAATTGGTCCATTCGCCTTGGACTGTCTGTCCCTGAAAGATGCCCCCCCACCCTATCAGGGAAGCGTCCGTGGTCACCGTAACTGTAGGCGTGGGTAGCACAAATGGTCTCCCCTTGGAAAGGTTGCACGCTTGAAGCCACCAGTTTAGGTGTGTTTTGCATGTGTTCGTTATAAGAATCTCGTGTGTTAGAGGTAGTTGTTGGAACGACCATTGTGCAAACAGTAGCCATTGTAGGACTCTCATGTGCAGCCTTCCCAAGGGTATTGCAATAAGAGAAGCTGACATGAGTCCCAAAACCTTCAGTACCAGTTTTGCTGGAGATTTCCTGGACAAGAGAAGAAGACGTATGTGAGTCTGAAGTGATAGTATCCTTTCTGGAGGAAGTCTTAGAATTAACTGACGTGTGTTTAATTCCGCTCCTATGAACAAGATACTCTGTGATGGCTGAAGTAAGGATTTTCCAAAGTTTACGGAAATTCCTAGGTGAACACACAGTTGAAGAGTATAGTCTCTGGCTTGTAATAGTTGATGCTGGGTGGTGGCAGAAAGGAGCCAGTCATCCAGATACGGAAACACCTGGAATCCTTAGCGTCTCAAGTGAGACGCTACCACTGCCATGCATTTGGTGAAGACCCTGGGGGCTGAGGTCAGACCAAAGGGCAGGGCTCGAAATTGAAAATGACTGGCCCCCAGCCGGAAGCGCAAATGATCTCTGGATGCTCTGGCCATTTTGATGTGGTAGTATGCATCCTCCAGATCTATTGAGCACATCCAGTCGTCCTTCTGTAAGAATGGAAGGATCGATTGAAGCGTGACCCTTCGGAACTTTTCTTTCTTGACGAAGGTATTGAGGTTGCTTAGGTCCAGGATGGGCCTCCAGTCCCCTGTTTTCTTTGGAACTAAAAAGAACCTTGAGTAAGTCCCGAATCCTTGCTGGTCCGCTGGGACCGTTGGATGACTCTTTTTTTCTAGCAGCTTTGAAATTTCTATAGCTGCCGGCTCTCGCAGATGGGGTGGTACATCTGGGAGTCTTTTCTTTGGAATGGGATGGGATAGAAAGGGTATGCTGTATCCTCTGGTAACCACGCTTTTTACCCACTTGTCTGTAGTTATATTTTGCCAGGCCTGAGGGTATAAAGCTAAGCGACCCCCGACTGCCTCCAGAGCAGGACAGTCGGGCCTCCTCTCAGGAGTGCTGGAAAGGTTTACCAGGGAGTGTATCCCTGTCACCTTGATGCTGCAGACCCCCTCTGCCGCCAGGGCGACGTCTTCCACCTCTGCCCCCTCCTCTGCCTCTAGAAGGGGCATCACCCTGTGTGCCTGGGAAAGATCCTTGGGGTTTTCGAAACCACATTTTTCCACCACGTTGCCCTTTGGGGTACGGTCTGGTTGGGGTGGAAAAACGGACTCCGACAGCAGACAGAATCTTTCCCTCCTGTTCACACCGGGTAAGGGTCTCCTTTACTTTTGGGCCAAAGAGAGTGGCACCATCAAATGGGGCGTTAGTAAAGGAAGACTTGAAGGCTTCCGCAAATGAACATAAGCGCATCCAGGATTGTCTGCGAAGAGCAATCGCTGAAGCTGCTGCCCTACTCGAACCTTCGGCTGCATAGGAAATCAGCCTCATGGACGAGTTCACAATGGATGTAAGGGTATTAAGTTGCGCTGTCACTTTCTCTGAGACAGCAGCATCTGTAGTACCCTGGAGGGTATCTCCCAACTCTTTGACTAGATCCCTCTGTAGACGTGTAAAGTGGGTCAAATAGTTCAGGGATCGCATGGAAAAAGCCGCTGAACTAAAAATGCACTTCCCGTACCTGTCCATCGTCCTAGAATCTTTATTAGGGGGATGAACAGATGAGGAAGATTCCGACATCTCCTTTTTCGTGGCCGCTGCCACCACCATAGCGTCCACTGGAACTCCCTTTGTTAAGTAGGTCTTGTCCTGAGGTGCAGTGATGTATTTATTGGGTTTCCTTGGGACTGGTTCCACTGTGTCAGGAGCCTCCCACGCCCTTCGAGCAATTAGTTCCATTAATTCGTCGAAGGGCGGAGTGACCCAGGAGGAAGAAGGGCGAGCACCAAATGCCTTCAGCAAAACTGACTCATCCTCAGAAGGGGGAAGGGACTGCCAGTCACCTCTCTGTTTCAGGATCACCAATATGTCCGAAAAAGAGACATCTTCTGAAGGTGACTTAGGGGACCCTTCTGACTCATCTAAGTCAGTATCGGATGTCAAGGATTCTTGTGGAGAATCCAAGTGTCTCCTCTTACACAATCTTTTCCTAGGGACTTCTTTGTGGGGAGCATCCGAAGAAGCCTCCGAGGAAGAGGGGGCACCCTCCAGGGGTGGCTGAGACACTGGTGCTCGACGCTTGGATGTGGCCGTGGGTGCAGAGGAGGATAAAGGCCCTTTATGGGGAGGAGAGGTTGCTTCCACTGATGTGGTTGTCTGGGTAGACAACACCTTCCTCAGGTCGAACGCCCCCGGGTTCCGCATCGAAGAATCTCCCGGTTCCGAAGAAATGGGAAGAATCCCCGAAACAGGCACCGAAGGCATCGACCCCGAGGACGGAGCCGAATCGATCCGCGCCGAGGCCCCGAGGGGAAGAGTCGGAACTGAAACGTCGGTTCAACTCTCGGCCCCGGAACCAAGGACAGATCGTCGGCTCCGAGACTCCGGTATCGGGTCCGACGGAGTCGAGGTGAGAGGAACAGACCGAGAAAAGGACGGTTCTGGACCCGAGGGCTCCACAATCAGAAGATCAACCTCTTCCGGCTCCAAAGACTGAACAGGTCTCGGAGGAGGAATGGATGGAGACACTGGGAGGCCTTCAAGTTTCGACACCAACTGGGTGGAAACTGAAATAAGTTTGGACAGGGCCGAATGCTCCAATAACTTCTGCACCACACGATCCACATTGACATCGGAGAGTTTGGAAGAACGGGTTGAAGGAACCGAAGACGGAGCCGACCTCAATAAAGTCGAAGGAGGGAGCTCCATCACCGGTTCCAAGACTCGAGGCTCAGGAACCGACACCAGTTGAACACTCGGCCCCGAAGTCTGTGGAACCGGTGATCTAACTTTACCCGAAGAGCTCGGAGCCGATGACTTGGGCTCCGATGTCTTCGATTCCTTCGAGGACTTCGATGCCTGGTCAGAAGCATCCAGAGCCTCCTGAAAAGAAGGTTTTAATAAACCTCTGTCCATAAGTTTCCTGCGCCTATCTGTCATGACCCTCCCACTAAAAGAGTGACAGATAGAACAGTCCTCTTGTAAGTGGAGAGGGCCAAGGCAGTAGACGCAAGAACTATGGTTGTCAGTCACTGACATTTTTTGGCCACACTGACAACGCTTGAAACCTGATTTTACCTTATCAGACATTTTACAAGTAAGAGTCAAGTCCAGTATAGTAGTCAAATCCGGTGAAAAAGTGTCAAATCCGACTTAAATGTCAAGTCCGGTTCAAAAGAGAGAAGGGTTGGTAGGCCCCGAAAAACTCTAACCGATTAATAAAATTAACGGTACCGAGAATTTAACCTACTCAAACACACATACACTCAGTATATCAACTAATCCTTATCTGTTATTAAAGAGAACAAATTATTCAATAAAATATAACAAAATAAATTATATCTTAACTTAAGATGCTCGAGCTAGCTCCCAGCGATGCGAACGCAGCAGCGGCAAACTAGATCTGAGGTAAAGGTAGAGGGGGATTGTGGGTATTAGATTGTCTCGAGCTTCTTCTCGATGCAGAGCTTGCAAGTGGCCGACACGGAGCCGAGGATCGGCTCCGAACCCATGTGTAAGAATAAACGGCGAGATTGAACACTATCACATTAAACATTAAATGTTTGTGACATTATGCACCCAACATTCTTCTCCATCCCAGCTTATTAATGATGAAGCTTTTGGCTTCATGTTATATTTATATTTACATTTATATGATTTCACATTAATAATGCACTGTAAAAAAATTTTTTCCTGTTAACCAATTCAGGATGATGGTTTTTTGGTACTCTATAACCATGGTTTTTATTTTTATTTTTAGATATACTGAAAAGATAGTCGGTATCCCTGCTAAAAGGTTCTCTCACCAAAAAAACAGTAATACTTTGTAGACACAATAGTGAGAAACCAACCACAAGGAATGCAGGTAAAAATGTTCTGAATAAACCGCTGGTGTTCAGCCAAAAGACTAGTAACAGACTAGTAACAGTTCGTCATGAAATCCGAAGGGTTCTTTAGTAAAATACAAGGATAGAATGAGCGCTTTCGCGTGGTAAGTCCACGCTTCTTCAGATATCAATTAAGACAACAGATACATTTGTATATATCTGCTAAAACGCGGGAAAATTAGCTAAGTTAATTAATGCATAAAACCTGTATTTTGAAATCAGCGTTGAGTGAATGCGCTCACTAAACATTTGTTTTATAAAACAATTAATAAAACACTTCACAGATAAGTACTATATCTTATTGAAACTCTATAACATATTAACCGCAACATTGTCAATACATAGATAGACTTATCCAGTATTATATCTAAATGTTCATATGTATATATGAATAAAAATCATTTACAAAAATCTTTCAAAACTGTTGAACATAAATATCAGTTGTAAATAAAGTGCTTATGTGAACATAATGTGTCACGCTATGCACTTCTTGATAGTGACAAAATGAAAAATTGTGTCAATGGCTAAACTGTATTATTAGGATCAACTTATTTCAGTTTAGGAGCATATATAGAATGTAGTGCAATAGTAATCAGCGGTGAACTGCAAACATAGCAAAACGCCTATGTGAAAAAATGTGTATGTGTTTATCTTTGTTTCAAACATAAGGCGCTACCAAACTATGAAGGTATTTTCTTAGATGTTAAATCTGTAGAATGTGAATATGTAAATCTGCGGATGTTCCTGCAGGAAGCAAAAACTATCAAGCCCAGATATACAATTAAAATGTTAGGCTTGGGTAAAGGTTATGCTTGGCTAACGCTCAATATGTGAATGCGTTGCCTATTGACGATAACTGAAACAAAGGTTAGCTTGTGTAACAAACTGATATGTAGCGTGACTCCTTATCTCTACGTGAAAGTATTATAAAAATGATATGAAGCAGAATAGAAAATATATATATATGTGTCAAAAACTCTGTTTACAAACATTAGATCAACCATGACAACAAATCTAAGACACTAGCCAATCAGTCTGAAAACATGACTCGTCACAACACATAAAAAACATTTAAATAAATTTTCTTCCTATTTTTTGTCTAACTCCTACTGTAATATAAAACAGAGAAATTAAAAAATGAAACATAATAATAGAAATAATGCATACTATATGCAAACAAAATAAATACATATTGTTGTTCTTTTGAAATGATGTATCTAAGAATTTCATCATCTAGACAATAGTACTGGCTTAATGGATAAGAAGTTATTTATCCCTGGTGCTAGATGTGCTCCTAATCTCAGGACCCAATTTAGTTCCATGAGGGCCAAATTATTCTCCATGTTACCATCCCTACCATTATAAGAAACTACCTGCAAGACTCTGAAACAAAAAGAATGAGATGGAAATTCTATGACGTGTTTTGCTAAGGCATTAGTTTCTACTGCCTTCCTTATGTCATACAAATGGTTATATATACGCTCCTGAAGCTTTCTTTTGGTTAGTCCTATATAAAATGCCTGGCATTTTGTGCATGTGGCAAGATATATCAAGTTGCGGGTATTACAGTTAGCATAGAAATGTGGTGTAAAAACATAGTTCATAGTGGGATGTTTAAAAGGTTGTTCTTTGGTTATATATTTGCATCTATTACAACTGTGACATGGGAATGTACCTTGTTGTTTAAAATGAAGATTATTCATTATCTTGCCTTCCCTATCTAATACAAGGTGTTGGTCACCACATAAAATTCTCTTGAGGCTTTTGCTATTTTTATAAAGGAATGATGGTTTCCTTCCAACTACATCCCTAGTATGAGTATCTATAGTTAATATATGCCAGTTATCATAAATGATTTGCTGTATACATTTTATGTCACTGGTATAGGTGATGGTATACCTGACACGGCTGCTAGCCAAGTCTTCTTTTCTATGATTATTGGGGCATAGTTTTTGATTGCCAGTTTCTATGTGAAGTGGCTCTATGGGTATTATCTGTCCTAAAGTCTCCTGTTTCATTTTCCTGACCATTATAGGGTCGTATCCTCTGTTGATAAATAGAGTCTCTAACAACAGGGCTTCTTTCATTAAATCTTCAGTTCTGCTGCATAGTTTAAATATCCTCACAAATTGACTTTTTACTATGCCTTGGAAGACATGCCTAGGATGCATGCTATCAAAGGTCAGCATCGCATTCTTCCAAGTTGGTTTTCTATATAGGGTAGAAATAATGCTACCTGCTGACGTGAAGCTAAGTGTAACATCAAGGAAATTAATGCGTGTAGAGAAGGTTTCCTTGGTGAATCTTAAGAATGTAGTAGTTGTTTCCAAATAATTCAGAAAAGATTCAAAAAGTTCCAGGGTACCTTCCCAAACAATTATAATATCATCTACAAACCGCCTATAGAATTTTACATGCTTGAATCTTTCATGATTAAATAAAAATGACTTCTCCCACCACAAAACTACCAAATTGGCATAAGTATTTGCACAGGGGGTGCCCATGGCTACCCCCCATCTCTGCAAATAATACTTATTGCCAAACATAAACACATTGTTAAACAGTACAAGTTCTAAGAGTTGACACACCAAGATAATTCTGTCATTAGTAAATATGGTTTCTTTGGTCAAAAGTTGTCTAATGTATTCCATACCTTCTGCATTGGGTATTGATGTAAATAAATTTCTTACGTCCAAAGTAATAAATATGTTTTGTTGTTTATGATCTAATTTGACTTCCTTTATGTTGTCTAAAAGGTCATAAGTATCTTTCAATATGGTAGGAAATTGATTCACTACCGGTCTTAAGGTGTCCTCTATAAACATAGAAATATGTGCTGTTACCCAGTTTTCACCAGATACAATGGGCCTATAAGGAACTGGAAATACCTCTTTGTGAACTTTAGGTATCCCTTTGATTAAAGGTATGGTGGGATGTTCTATGTTCAAGAAGTCAGAGATCTCCTGACTTACTTGGTGGCACATAAGTAGATCATATATGGCATCTTTAACCGTTCTCACAATGTGTAACACTTCTTCATGGGTTATTGATGTGTAGGTGTCAACTTCTGATAGCATGTTAAGCATGCCTTCCTCATATTCATGTCTATCTAAAATGACAACGCCTCCTCCCTTATCAGCCGGTTTCACTACTATACGTGGATCCTGTTTTAATTTATTCAAACTACATGCTTCAGTAGGAGTAAGATTGTAATATCTCCCTTTCTTGGTTACTCTGCTGAACATCAAATAATATTGATGTTCGCATGCCCTTAAAAAACATTCAATGTGTGTGGGCATGTTAGGTATGTAAGCACTTTTGGTTCTATAACGTGCAATGCCCTGTTCACTGTCATGGTCGGTGTTAAATAACAACTTTAAACATAGCTTTCTGCAGAATAACCTTAAATCAATTAGTGTGTCTGTTAGCGTTGCAGGAATTGCTGGAATAAAGTTGAGACCTTTATTCAAAACCCTGATACTGGGTTCATCCAATACAGCACAAGAAAAATTAAACAAAAGGCTAGAAGTCAGTTATTTCTCCTTCTGTTCTGCGGGAACTGTTCTGGTGAATATTTCCTCTTGCGAGAGTCCCTGCTGTGGGACCTCCCCCTGTTGTGATGTGTAACCTGTCTTTTCAGATATGGTAAAAAACCAGCCGGAGAAGGTAAAACATTAGAGGTATTTTTAGGAATGGCTCCGGCAGACTGAGATGAGGTATGATTGAAAAAGGCTTCTTGATTAGGGGGGGGGGGGGTGTCTGCAAACCCTGTTACAACTTGACCAGTCCCTGGTTGAGCCGATATAGACGCCTCTACTTGGAACATAGAGGCAGGCGGTTGAGGTAGAGGTTGCACGGTATTAGTTGCTGTATTATGCTTAAAAGGCATAGCAGTATTCTCCGGTCTAGATTGTAAGGAAGTAGACTGAGATGCTTGATACCTCGGCCAAATAAATACCTGGCCCCTCTGAAAGTCGTTATAATCATGTAGCAGCTTCTTTTGTTTAGTCACTTTCAGTCTTTCACTAAACATATTTACTTGTGTGAACATTTGGTTAATTTTATCTACACAGAAAGCTGAAGTGAATCTTTCTGATAGTTGTTTATATATCAAGTCAATTCTATTCCTTAATTCCGTTTCCAGTGGCAAAAAATAGTTGAGCATTAATCTGGCATAGCTGAATCCCAACTCGATATTTAAATCTTGCCACTGCTTAAGAAGCTCAGGGTGTGAGTCCCCATAGGTGGGCATACAAAATACCCTCATACCCCTGGGGACTATTTTGAAATGTATGCACGCTTCTAAATGAAGCCTTTGCCAGGCGTATCTTTGAAGCTGATATAAATTGTCTTCTAAGGACTTTAACATAGGATAAAAATCTATAAGATTCTCACCATTGTCATGAATCTATGTCCGTCCAGTCTCACTCGTCAAATCAAGAGACAATAAAGGGTTGTTGTTCAAATGAATAAGTCCATCCCATAACGAAGATGTCTCCCTCGGCTCCGGTTCAGAGTGCGTAACAGACTCCATAGTGTGCTGGGATTACCAACCAAAAACAAGCCAAAAGAACACTGAAAAGATAGTCGGTATCCCTGCTAAAAGGTTCTCTCACCAAAAAAACAGTAATACTTTGTAGACACAATAGTGAGAAACCAACCACAAGGAATGCAGGTAAAAATATTCTGAATAAACCGCTGGTGTTTAGCCAAAAGACTAGTAACAGACTAGTAACAGTTCATCATGAAATCCGAAGGGTTCTTTGGCTTTATGAAGTATAAGTGCATCTATCTTTCTATGCAATCAGTCTAACTGTTTAAATATATTATACATTTCTTAAGTAATTTTTGATACCCCCTACATATGAGATGTTCTATTGATGTCAGATAATAATTAATATACACTATGTATATACATATATACAATACCATTTAATATTTCAGAAATACTTTTTGTATTTCATACATTGATCTGTTTTGATCATTGTGCTGACAACTTGTATGATCTCTTTTTTCATTATAATAGTGGTTGATTTAATAGACATCACCATTTAGTGATTTTCATGGTTACAATTGCTATTTAGGTTTATACCACTGCTTAAATAGAATAACACAAACCTTTTCTTTGGATCATTTCCAGCTTGTTGCACTACCCTAAGTATTATATTTACATATTTACCAAAGTTTATAAGTGTTTCTTACATTCTTGCATCAAGGGAAATTTATATGGACATATATTTTTCATAGATAGAAATACATATCTGGCTCTATATTTTCTACCATTTGATTACCTGGACCTACACTCTTCTGTGATTCAAATTATCATTATCTTATGTGATACTATCTCTAATTTGCTCTGACAATCCAGCTCTCTTGCCAGTCCGGATTACACTTTTTTCTCTAGTTCTCAGCAACTCATTGTCATGGATCTCCAAAAATTATTATCTGGTTTATGCTCCAATAAGGATGATCTAAAAATTTTTGGAATTGGCACTGACCCTACAGAAATTGTTAATTTGGAAACCATGGATCCAGTTGACGGTTGCGAAAATTCATTTTATAGACTAGGCAAACAAATTAAAACATTGAGAACGAACATCTGGCATCATAAATTGTTTAAAGCATATCAAGTGCAGAATATATCCCCTAGGGATTGAGATGTAAAATCCAACCGTTGGTTGGTACACCAGATGATATCTTGCTCAAGGATTGGCAAATAGCACAACAGGAGGCTGCCATGGCCAGAGTCAATATATTGGCATCATTTTATGAGAGAACCATACAGGGAAACATCATGGAAGTAGAAATAACTTGTAATAACCTCAAACAGTTTGAAGAAAACACTAATTTCCAGGCTTGTCTGAGCAAATTATCCAAAGAAATATTCACTTTGGAAAATAATCTTAAAAGCAAGAAATTACACAAATTTGCCCGAGACAAGGAGGATTATGATAAGGGCAGACAATTTGAATCACAGAAGGGTGTTAGGTTTGCTCATGGTACAAAGAATGTCTCCTTTGTACGCAAAAAGAGACCCAGATCCATTTTGAAAAAGACAGGGTCAAGCTATATCACATCTGGTGAGGAATCCTCAACTACAGACACAAAGACACTCAGTACTGGTGATTCTCCAAATGCCAAAAGGGGAAGAACAACTGAGGCCCCTTTAGGGGTAAAAAACACAGGGCAGGTAGGAAACACAGGGGTCACAAGCTTAGAAGAACTTTTCATGTCGATAGTGAAATGAATGAACAATGTACCAATGTCTTAAACATTTCAAAACATGTCTTATCTGATGATCAATACTCCCTACTTAATAAAGGCCTTGGTTTTATTCCCGGTTTCTTTATTGATGAAAGTTCCTTGGTTTCTGATACTATAGATTTCTGTAGAAAGATTAATCTCAAATTATTTTTCAAACAACAGGATAAAATAGATGACACTCAAAGATCATCTGATTTTAGATTCCACAAATCTACATTTAATCCTCCTATGGACAAACATGTCGCTGTTTTTCAGCAGGCAGTCATTAAGGATATACATTTTCACTTCAGTTCTGCGGATAACATGAGGCATAACTTACCGAAGAAGGAACAAATGGCTCTTACTCAACTCAGGAACAACACAGATATTGTCATCATTCCTGCTGACAAAGGGGGTGCGGTTGTTGTTATGGACAATGATTATTATGTTGGTGAAGGTTTCAGGCAACTATCCAACCGTCATCATTGTATGAAAATGGACATTGATCCCACACCCGGCTTCTAAATAGAAATTAATGAATTTTTGGAACAAGCAGTCGAATCTGGGATCATTTCGGATAAAACGAAAACTCATTTGATGGTTAAGGACCCTGCCAAACAACAACTCTATTTACTTCCTAAAATTCACAAGTCCATTCACCAGCCACAGGGTAGGCCAATTGTATCTGGTATCGGGTCACTTACTGAACCCCTATCTGTGTTTCTTACCGAGAAATTGAAACCTTTGTTGTCACATGTTCGTGCTAGAATTCAGGATACCACAGAATTTCTGCAGATTGTCTCTGAATCTCAATTGGATCTAGAATGGTTGATGTGCACTCTGGGTGTATCTTCTTTATACACCAGTATCCCACATTGGGCGGGTCTCATGGCCTTGGAATTTTGGCTAAACAAATTCAATTTATACCCACCGGGGATGAACACATTATTAGTATGCATGGCGGAACACATTCTCACGAAAAATGTTTTTCATTTCCAACAAGACTGCTATTGGCAACTTCAAGGCACGGCTATGGGTGCATCATTTGCACCCATTTATGCAGACCTCTTTATGGGTTACATTGAAGAACATATTATATATGATCCAATGCACAATATATATTTACCAGAAATTGATATATGGAGGAGATACCTGGATGACTGTTGGTTAGTATGGAAAGGAGGTAAGGAATACCTCCAGGAATTTATTGAGCATTTGAATGGGAACATCTGGGGTATTGAATTCACTGTGGAATACAATCAGAGTGAAATTAATTTTTTGGATGTTCATCTAACCAGACAATCTGATAACACACTTAAGACATCTGTTCACAGGAAATTCCCACAATACAATACTCTTTTGCATGCGGAAAGCTTCCATCCTAAACACATTATTAAAAACATACCAAAATCTCAATTTCTGCGGATCAAAAGAATATGTTCTTCCAAGGATGACTTTATGAACCATCAAACGGATCTAACTAACAGATTTCTGTCCAGGGGTTATTCTCCACGAATTATTAATTCAGCAGTCCAATTCAGCCAAACCAAATCCAGGGACTCTCTTCTTAAATACAACACAAGACTCAGAGACAATGATTCTGATTTATGTAGATTTGTTACGACCTATGGCAGGAACAGTAGGAACTTAATCAATATTATTAACAACCATTGGAACATACTTAATTCACATCCCCTTTTGGAAGACTACCTAGGAGAACGATGTTACTTTTCATATAGGAAAGGTAAAACATTAGGCTCATTGTTTTCACACTATAAAAGAACAAGACCTCTGGATGATAACCTTACACAAAGGACATTTACCGGGGACAAACTTATAGGCATTTACCCATGTGGCCACTGCAGTTTCTGCAGTTATATTTTCAAAACAACTAGCTTCACACTGGACAAATATACAATATTGAATTTTTTGGTAATTGTAGTTCAGACTGGATAATATATCTTTCTACGTGCACATGTCAGGCCTTTTATATTGGCCAAACATCCAGGCAGTTCCGGGTCAGGATTTCTGAACACCTTGGGGATATCAGGAATCAGAGACTAACCAATGCATTATACAGACACTCCATTAAACATTCTACTGCCAAATTCTCATTTGCCATCATTGACCGCATTACTGGTAATCGATCGTTTAAAGCAGGCTGGCATGATATCTTAAATGCAAAAGAAAAGAGGTGGATTATCAAACTTGGGGGGCTCTTCCCCCCGGGATTGAATGACAAATTATGATTTATGTCATTCTTAGTGAATAATAAACATTAAATGTTTGTGACATTATTATGCACCCAACATTCTTCTCCATCCCAGCTTATTAATGATGAAGCTTTTGGCTTCATGTTATATTTATATTTACATTTATATGATTTCACATTAATAATGCACTGTAAAAAAATTTTTTCCTGTTAACCAATTCAGGATGATGGTTTTTTGGTACTCTATAACCATGGTTTTTATTTTTATTTTTAGATATACCAATCCATCAGTTGAACTTTATTTTGTTTGATTTCAGGAACAAAAATGTAACAATCAAAGCTCATGAATATCTTTATTTTATTACTAATGGTGATTTTTTATGGTTTTTCATTAACCTTTTTGTCTCTTTTCAAATCACAGGAAATGATGTCACTGAATCCACTAATTGAAACTATTTTAGTTCATGACTCATCACTATTGCTTAATGTACTACTGAAGAAAGCCTTGTTGCTGAAACCGGTCTAGTTTCAGTTTATAATAAAATTATATTCTACAGATCCTCCATGGTGCTGGCTTTTCTCTTTTTTGGATCTACCATTGTTAATAGTATAACAGATTACATACTTGCTTTTGATGCAGAAGGCAGTGGGTTCTACTCCCACAGTATGTAGATGCATTGCTGATACTGTACTGTGCTGTTGCACTTTTTAAGGGGGTGGGTGTAACAAGTCAAGGGTGTAGCTACAGATATAACAGAAGTGAGAAAATGTCATGCACAAGGGCATTTGTGCCTCAGTGGAAAGAGCAAAAAATATTAACCTATGTTCTGTGCTGCATTATAAGAAAAATATTTTTAAACAAGTACAGTACATTTTCCAGCATTCAAGATAAAACATGTGTTTCCACTGCAGACAGTGGAGAAGCAAGAGTGGCCAGTTAACAGCACCTGGATTACAATGATAGTTTTGATGCTTCAGGATGAATGTAGGAGAGGGTCTGTCAGTACTTGGTCTTGGACTAAAAATTGGAAGCCTTAAAACATGCAGTTTGCCTAGTTTATTTTGTTGTGCATTTACAGCTACTGAGTTGGTGTGATAACACAAATCAGAGTAAGTCAACCAGAAAACTGAAATTAAAAATAAGTTTGAGAAGCTGTGCAAGATGCCCATGGTTTACACTACCGTCATTCTATTTACACACACACACACACACATATATATATATATATATATATACATATGTGTGTGTATGTGTCTGTAAGTAGACTTTTATGATGGAAATGTTCTGAATTTGGCGGTTTTGTCATTATTGGTTCATTCATGCATTTTGTTTCATTGCCTACTGGAAAATGTTCAAACAATAAATTTAAAATGTGCTCTAAGTCTAACAAGTGCTGTATTATACAATGAATATAATTTAATAAAGTCAGGAAGGTGTATCAAAGAAGACATGTATGCTTCTTTTTTTGCATGCAAGGGGCCTATAATTTGAAAAAAGCCCAAAGGTAATCTTTATCCACCACCGGCCAGATGCATTTTCTTTGGATGTGGTGTAGGTTTCAAATTCAATGCTGTTTCAATGAATGTGAGTTTCAATGGCAGAGAAGTTTTAATGCTAAGTCTATTTTCATTGTGAGACGGTATTGCTTTGTTTAGCACGTCTTTTAGTGTTTGTGCACTGTGCTATAAAATGTTAATATAAAATCCAAATAATCATTGTAGAAGTAATGTAGTATGCACATTAGTGTTTATGGTAAATGGGGTGAAATAGCCAGGTAATGGGACACTGGAAGAGCTGCAGGGGAACTTTGGTGCCATATTTTGGTTGTCTGTTCTTCAGTTTGCGTTTGAAAGCTGGTATCCCACAATTACATCTGAGTGGGTGGAGTTACATAATTATGTATGCAAATTTTATGCTAATCAGTGTACAGATTTGTACCTATTTTCATGGGCCTTGCCCAGATTTTTGATGTTTGCAGGTTGAGAGGTATGGTTGCAAAAGGGAATGGATGGCAAACTGATAACAGGTTCATAATTACTGAGTATCTCCACCAAAGAGGACATTCGCAGGACTGCAGCATCCACCTCCTTTAAAAATGCAACACAGTACAGTATCAGCAATGCATCTACATATCATCGGAGTAGAAGCCACAGCCTTCTGCATCAAAAGCAAGTATTCAACCTGTTATGCTATTAACAATGCAAGCAGACTCAGCATAAACAGCACTAAACTTCTCTTCCCCTGAAGCTCTCAGCTCCTTGTAAAATCCACTCGACACTCAACTCCATCTCTTAGTTTTGCAGCACAAGAAATCTGGAAAAAGACAAAATTTATTGGGGGACAAAAGCCCAAAAACCAGGGACACATTTTAAACATTGCTTGCATAATCTTGGAAAGTTGCTAGAATAAAATATTGTGTTACCACCATGCATTTCACTGCCAAGTCTTGAACCCAGGACCCTGTGCACTACAGTCAGAGCAACATACCACTATGCCAAATCAGCTGTTTCTTGAAAGGCAGGAAGACTGAAACTTAAATGGCTATCATTTAGTGAATTTGGTTCTCACCATAGCTCTCAACCTCTTAGCACAACACACCTGGACAAAGCCTATCATGGGGGAATACAGCCCATTAACATATTCAGTGAATTCATTTCTCACCATAGCTCTCAACCTCTTAGCACAAAAAACCTGGACAAAGTCATTAGTGGGGGAATACAGTCCCAAAATTAGGGACAATTTTCAAATATTGATTTTATAAACTTAGAAAATTGCTAGAATAAAAGTTTTTGTGTTACCATGCACTTTCTGAAGTATATGAAATCTGAAATTTAAATGCCTGTCATTATTTAGTGAATTCAAAATCCAGAAAGCCACAGATTTTATGAGGAACAGAACAGAACAAAAATATAAGGCAAAAATCTGAATAGTTTTCACAAGTGGTGGTGGGTGGGGAATTCAGGCTCTTGCTACCTGCACCCAAGGTACAGGGTTCAAGCTTGCGTTACTCTCTATAGCCATCAGGTATATTTAACTGGGGCATTTTATTTTATTTTATTTATTTTTGTTTTACATTTGTTGACTGGGAATGTCTGACTGAGCCAAAGCCCTTTTTCAGCAGAGGCCCGTGGAGAAAAGCTACAGTATATAAATATAACATTTAGTCATTATTACATGTGGAACAAGGCAATCAGCTACTAGACCACAGTAGCATTTTTGAGAGTATACAGATTACGTTCCGTCATCATACAAATATTATATAAGAAGAAAAATGTTAAAAACAGCTAGATTACAGCCACAACATTTTTTTTAAAGTAGTAGTTAGTATAAAAAGCAACATAGGAGTAAACATTTTTTTGGTTTTTTCTTTGTTTTTTTTTTTTTTTTTTAGATTTAGTCTAACAGGATACAGTACAAGTATAAGAGAGAGGAGTACATTGATTAGGGAAGTGAAAGTAGAGAGTTTTCAAGGAGGGTTTGAGCATCAGCAGAGCCATTTCCTATTGAAATATTCTTTTAGAGTTAAATTGTTTGGGATGTGTGTGTGTGTTCGAATTTTGTGGTGAAGTTTGTTCCATTCAATAGAGGGGTAGTAGCTGTACAAGTCACATCCTGCTTTAGATTTGGGCATATAGATTTTTAAGAGGTCTTGAGAAGAGCAATGGAGATTTCTTGAAGGGGCATAGTGGGAGATAATAGAGTGTAAGGCAGGATAGAAGATGGCTGGTAAAGAACTGAGTATATGGTTTGGAGCTGAGAGAGAAGGAAGAGGTGAGGCAGCTAAAGCCAGTTTAAATATCTTAGAGAGTTTCAGTGGTGAGATCTGTAGGACTGTTGAGTTTCAAATATAGCTACTTTGAGTATATTGTCTCAAGTCTAGCGAGGAGAGAGGAGTTAAGGTTAGTAAGGATTTGTGAGCAATATGTTAAGCAGGGAAGAAGGTAGGCATGAGTGAGGGCTATTCTCACTTCCTGAGTGAGAACTTTTTTATTTCTATATAGAAGACCTAATTTAAGGTGAGTTTTCCTGACACAATTATTTATGTGGAGGTCGAATTTTAGTTGATCATCGATTGTGATACCAAGGAGTTTTGAGCTAGGTTCAACTACAATAGTAGTGTTGTTGAGTGGCTGGATAGTAAAAGAAGTCTTTATGTGGTTGGCTGTTTTAGGGAGGAAGAGTAGGAGTTTTTTTTTTTTTCGGGTTGAGGATGAGTTGGTTGTTTCAGAGCCATGTTTCTACTGAGTTAAAGGATGATGGAGTAGCTGTTAAGAGTTCAGAGTGAGAGTTTGTTATTGTTATGACTGTAGAGTCATCGGCATATTGTATAATAAGGAGAGTGGGCAGGAGGTATAGAGCAAGTTTGTGAAATGTTGAAAAGTAGTGGCTCTAAAATGGATCCTTGAGGGACACCCATTTGCAATGGAAGAGGAGTAGATAAAGCAGTGTCCCATTTTATAGACTGGTATCTATATTTTAGATAGCTTTCAAACCATGCCACTGTATCAGGGGAGAAGTTGAGGTTAGACAGTTTGTTTAATAGTAGAGAGTGAGAAACTGTATTAGAGGCTTTTGAGAGCTCAAGAAAGAGACAGGAGATAAGTTTTTGGTCATCTCTGGCCAGGGCAATAGTATTGAGAAAGGATAGAAGTGCAGTATAGGTGCTAAGCTTTGGTCGAAAACTATGTTGTGTAGGAGTAAGTAGGTTTTCGTGAGAGAGATGATCCATGACTTGAGTATGTATGCATTTTTCAAGAACATTAGACAGAGGGGAGAGGATGGCAATAGGTCTAAAGTTAGAGATTTCAGTGGAGTTACCTCCTTTGTGGATAGGTAGGGTATAGAACTGTTTCCAGATGGATGGTACTTTGGATTCAGAGATTGAGCAGTTAATGTTGATAGAGATATGACAGGCAAGTGAGATGGCAGCTGTGTGAAGAAAGTAAGATGGGATGCTATCAGTAGATACTGAGCATGGTTTCAGTTTGGAGAGTAGGGTTCAGATGTATGTTGTGGAAATGGGCTTGAGGGAGAAGATTTTTGGAGGGGCAGTTGTTGAAGAGGAAGCTGGGTTTTGGGGGTTCATTGTATTGGAGCTATTTGAGTTAAAGAGTTTGGATATAGACTCTACAAAGTAAGTATTGAAGGTGTTGGTAGTTTCTACTGGTGTCTTTTCTGGGGTAGGGTTGGGTGAGGTAGAGTTTCCAGGATGAAGTATTTGATTGATAGCATTCCAGAATTTTTTGGGGCCAGATTTTAATGTTGTAGGGGGTTATAATAGAATTCTTTTTTTAATTTATTGATAAGTCTTTTGGCCAGGTTTCTTTTTTTATATCTTTGTAGGTCATTTGGGTCTTTTGTTTGTAGCCATTTTTCCCAGGACTTATCTCTAGACTTCTTGAGAGTTCTTGTGTTTTTTGTTAGCCAAGGACATATTGTAGCTTTTGTCCTAATTTTACAAGGTGGGGCTAATGAATTTATGATATTCAGGAAAGTAGAGTTGAAAGGAATGGCAACTTCATCTAGGGGGAGCTGAGTGAGGAAGTCCAAGCGTACTCTAGATATGAGAGAGTTAAATGTTTCTGGGTTGAAATTGGAGATATTATGTCTAGTAATATATCTGTGTGGTTTTGGGAGGTGGTTTGTATATCTTAGCACCCTTATGGGTGAGTGGTCACTCAGGGAATCAGAAAGAGTTTCAGGATTCTGATATTTGGATGGAGCTGAGACAAGTATCCAATCAATGAGGGTATTTGTAGTGTGGGTGTTAAAATGTGTTGGCTTAGTAATTAGCTAAGTAAATGCATATAAATGAACATTGTGTGAGGATCCTGGGTTATTTAGTGTTAGCTAATTGATATTTATGTCACCAAGGAGGATTGTTTCATTTGGGATGTTCAGGGAGAGATAGGAGAGAATGTTTTCCAGTAGTGGAATATTATCCCCTGGTGGAATGTAGGTGACTACTATAATGATTGTAGTGTAGCTGTTTAGTTTAAGGTTAACTGCCAGTGTTTCAGCTGGGGAGAAAGATGGGATGGAATGTGTAACGTGTGAAATAGTAAGATTTCTGGAATAGACTATTGAATCTCCTCCACCCTTTTTGTTTTTACGGTCAAGGCGAATTATGTTATAGGGGGGGAAGGATATCATTATCTAGGTTGTGGGGTTTAAGCCAGGTTTCTGTTACTGAGATAACATCTGGGGTATGATTTGCTATCCATGCATGAAACTGACAAACTTTGTTGAGAATGCTTCAGGTATTAATAGAATAGAAGAAGATTTGTTTTTGAGGAGCAGTTTGTTGGGCTGGGGTGAGAGGAGTGTTTGGGATAGAGGTAAGGTTAGAGTTTGGACCTAGATTTGGGTGTATGTCACCAGCTATTAATATTGCAGTGAGGAAGCTTTTCGTCTTTGATGTGAGTGGATAGTATCTAATAAGCTTTGTCTTGTTTTTTTGAAGATAGGGAGTAAGAAGGAGATATTTTTATTTTAGGGAGTTGAATGTTAGAGGGTAAGACAGAGGGAGAGATGGTGATGGCATTGTTTGAGTAAGGTTGGTCCTTTGGGAGTGGGTTGGTGGGAAGTTTATGGAAGGAGGGTGATGGTGCATAGGTGCAGTGAGATGAAGTAAGAGGATTAGCTGAAGTAGAAGAAGGTTGGTGAGCAGTAAGGTATACATAGTGAGAATCAGATATAGGAATACGTTTGAGATGGAGTAGGTAGAGAAGGGGGGAGAAGTTTGGTCAGGTAGTGGTATGAGAGATTAGAGTTAGGAGTGAGAGTAGCTGATTTGTAAGAGGTTGGGACATATAGGGTTAAGTAGATGAGTGGGAGGTGAAAGAGGATGAGAGTTTGGAGAGGAGGGCTTTAAAGTAGGAGGGTGGGAGTGGAGTGGACTTGATACTTGAGGGAAGATGATAGGTAGTTGTAAGAGGGGGTGTGTCTATTTGGACTATAAGTGTAGGAGTATTTGAAGCGTGTGGAATTTGGGGGCAGGGTAGGGAAGCAGAGTGAGCCTATAATGAAAACAGAGCGGGCAAGAGCAAAAGAAGTGAGTACAGCAGAAAAAGTATCAGTAACTGCAGTTTAATAACTAAAGCAAGAAGGTGCTTAACTATATTATAAGGGAAAGTAATATAGACAAGCTTTAAATAAGGGTTGTTTAGCAGGGAGGGAGTGGATATTTAACAGTTATAGAAATGGGGAGTAGGAGTAGAAATATCTACCAGCTTTTGGCAAAAAACTTCAGGAGATTAATGTTGTATTAGCTTTTACATTGATAGGTGCTGCCACCTAGTGGCAAAGGACTTTTAAACACACACACAAAAGCACACACACACAAACACACATGCACGTGCACGCACATGCAGGCACACACATGCGCGGTTTCTACAAAGTCCCATCTTCCTGCAGCAACTCATTTGAAATAATACAAAGTCCCTTCTTCCCGTGAGAGCAGCTATCCATACATGCCTACAGACGTTGCAGTCTGATCCCCTTCCAGTCTATGCGGTTGTAACCACATAGACTTCTGGGCAACTGTACTCTGATGCCTTCTCTTTATAATCCGGACTGGTTAAACAGCAGTCCGGATTCCTGCATGCATGCTCAGAGTTCCAGGACTCGCAGCTAATTATTTTAATAATTATTTCTTTTATTTTACAGCTGGGAGAGCTGCGGTCCAATAGCACAAGCTGCCCCTGCTGAAGAGGTTGGTCATACTGTACTGGGTCGCTTATCCCACAATATTGGTAATGGTGAATAGTTGCTGATGTCAATAATTCCAGTATCTAGGACTGGTATTTTGTGAATTAAGTCAAGGTCTGCTTTAGGGAAATCTTTAATGTCCCACATCATGCTCTCAGAGATAGAGAGAGAGGAGTTTCTCAGGTCCCTAACCTTGTGGAAATGATGGATTATTCTTTCAATTAATGCAGACATAGAGATGAAAAGGAAATCCGCTCCAAGGAATATTGCACATGAAAACTGCCCTCCAGGCTGACTGACAATTTACAGACACAAAGAAAATTCAGGTAAGGCAAATCACTGGAGATTACTTAGTCAATAGCACAAGTAGAGTGCCATAGTTAATCTTACTGAGAAAATACATAGCAACTTCACCACACCGTACTTCTACACTTTCCCTAAACAGGAACACTTGCATCTAGTGGGCTACCCTATGCTAACAGTAAATACACTACGCATTTGTCTTTTTAATTCCTATACCATTCACAAAGATCCTAATCAGTGCTTCATTATATACTGTTTGGCTATGAGTACTAGCGTGTCTTGTAGTTTAATGGATTGCCAGACGCATTTTCAATATTAGTTTCAAGGGAAGAGTTGTTTACTGTTGCTCATGCCAAGTCTGTTTTTAGTGAGAGACTTTTTTTTTGTTTAGCAAATGGTTGACATTGTTTTTGCTATAAAATCTGAAATAACATTTCAAGTTAAACCCAAATCACTAGGATTATTATAGAAGTAAAAAAAATAAATAAATAAATAAATAAATTAATGGTAAGTAAACTGACAGATTTGAGCAGTATTTTATGGTAATTGAAGACATACAGCCAAGTAATGAGATGTTGGTATGGCTGAGGTGATGGAGGGACCACTTACATTACCCTTCCTAGGGCCCCCATTTGACCATGATCTTACTCTAACACTACAGAAGAAACTTTTATTTGTCCATTACACAATGGAGGGATATCAATAGAACTATGCAATTATCACCAAATAGCCATACTTTCTCCCCTGTCCAAAATCTTGGAATGATGTATTCACTATTAAAATATTCTAGAAAGCAATCTACTCTCTCTCTCAACCATCATGGCTTTCACCCTTTCCACAGTACAGCTACAGCTCTTCTGGTCTTCCATAATATAAACTGACCAACTTAAAAATTAAAGTATGCTAGTCTCTTCTATTTTCTAGACCTATAAAAAACCTTTGATATTATTTTCCACTGAAAATTACTACACACACACACACACACACACACACACACACACACACACACACACACACATACGCACTAGCTGAACTTGGTCTCCAAGTCCATACACTGACCTAGATCAAGGGTTACCTCTCCAATAGAATAAAATTAGAAGTTATGTACATACCATAACGTTCCATGTTAGTTGTCTTCTTCTCGCCTTCTTTCTTGCTGGATGGGTTCGGAGCCGATCCTCGGCTCCGACTCGGCCACTCTAAAAGCTCGAGAGCTAGTTCCACCGGCTCGAGGCTCACCTATATCCCACAATGCTAAGCGGTAACTCCTCAGATCTCATTTGAAAGCTAAGCCCAGCAAGTAAATTCCATAAAAGGAACAAAGGAAAACTCCTCTAGGTCTGTCCTGGCTAGGGGGAAGGAGGGTGGGACGCAAGAAAGAAGGCGAGAAGAAGACAACTAACATGGAACGTTATGGTAGGTATATAACTTCTAAATATTAAGTTGTCTATCTCGCCTTCATTCTTGCTGGATGGGACCGCGTCCCTAGCACCTTGTCCCGGGTGGCCTATCGGAACAGACTCTTGAGTACAGTGGAACCAAAGTTGGCTCGGTCTCTAGATGCCAAGTCCAACTTATAATGAGAAATGAAGGTATGGGGAGAAGCCCAAGTAGCTGCAGAACAAATCGAATCAATAGGCAGCCTATCTTGGAAAGCTATAGAAGTGGCTAAAGCTCTAGTTGAATAAGCCCTGGGTTTGGATGGCAACTGTTGATGTCTGATCTCATACACAAAGGTAATCAACGAAGTAAGCCATCTAGAGAGAGATACTTTAGAAATTGGAAGGCCCATTCTACCTTCTGCATAAGAAACAAACAGTTGATCAGACTTCCTGAATTGTTTGTTCCTGTCTAAATAGTACCTAAGTTGGCGATGAACATCTAAACAGTGTAACTTTTGTTCTGACCTATTAGAATAATTAGGGAAGAAGACAGGAAGCTTGATGGTTTGATTCAAATTTGCCAGTGAAGCTACCTTGGGCAAAAAGGACGGGTTAGTACGTAAGGACACCCTATCCTTATGAAACACAAGATAAGGGGGTCGACTACACAGAGCATGGAGTTCAGAGACTCTTCTAGCTGAAGTGATAGCTACTAAAAAGAGTGTTTTCCAAGATAGTAACTTTACTGAACATGAAGCCGCAGGTTCAAAGGGGGGAAGAATTAAGGACGTCAGAACCAAGTTGAGATCCCATGGAGGAGGAGGGTCCCTGATTGGTGGTTTGAGGAGAAAAACTCCCTTTAAAAAGGCTTTGCAGAGTTTGTGAGACATAATGGAGGACTCTGAGACTCCAACATGAAAGTTCGATATTGCTGCCAATTGAACTCTAATGGTAGATGGAGACGAACCTGAGTGGAAAAGTTCGGCTAGAAAGTCTAGAACTGCTTGAATGGAAGCAGTGAAAGGATCTATATTCTTTGACTGCGCCCAACAGGAAAAACATTTCCACTTGTTATGATAAATCTTCCGAGTGGAAGATTTATGAGAGGCTATCAAAATATCTCTAACTGAGCGAGATATCAGAGGAAGCCTGGCTAGAGTTGGAATTGGAGGAACCACGCTGTGAGGTTCAGAGAAGGAAGGGAGTGGTGCAACTGACCCGACTGATGGGTCAAGAGGTCTGGAACTGGGTCCAGATGCCAAGGTTGCTCCAACAGATAACGGTGGAGAAACGGGAGCCAAACCTGTCAAGGCCAGTAAGGGGCAATAAGGATCATGGAAGCTTTCTGAGCGATGGCTTTCTGTATCAGCTGAGATATCAGTGGGAAGGGAGGAAAGGCATACAGAAGTCCCCGGGGCCAATCGTGTACTAGAGCGTCTCTGCTGGGGTGGCCTGGTTGGGGAAAGAGGGTGAAAAAATCGTCGCACTTGCTGTTTTGGGGAGTAGCAAAAAGGTCGCAGCAAGGCCGGCCCCACTTTCGAAAAACTTTCTCCAACACTGAATTCTTCAGAGACCACTCGTGAGGCATGAGAATAGCTCTGCTCAATTTGTCTGCAATCACATTGGACTTCCCGGGAATGTGCGTTGCTAACAGAAACCGCTGAGAAGAAATCGCCCATTGCCACAGTCTGAGTGCCTCTCGACATAGGGGGTAAGATCTGGTTCCGCCTTGTTTGTTGATGTACCACACTACAGACATATTGTCTGTCTGAATTGCTATAGTTCCCTTGGGAAGAGAGTCTTGTAAGGCTTACAATGCTAGAAGCACTGCTCTCATCTCTAGGACATTTATGTGCAAGTGGCACTCGAAAGGTTGCCACATGCCTTGGACTGTCCTGCCCTGATAATGCCCCCCCCCACCCGATCAGGGAGGCGTCCGTTGTCACTGTAGCAACTGGAGGGGAAGGGACAAAAGGTCTCCCTAGGTGGAGCTGGGGAGATGTGATTCACCAAGAGAGATGATTCTTGCACGACTGAGTTATCCGAATAGGATGGGACATTGGAAGTCGTTGGAAAGACCATTGTGTGAAGAGCATCCATTGTAAAATTCTCATATGGAAGCGAGCTAATGGTAGAAGAGGGATGGCCACCGCCATAATCCCTAAGACTCTCAGGATCAATCTGGCTTTGACTTTGTTGCTCTGCAAGACGAGAGAGACCTGTCTGCGTATGTCTGCTATTCTCTGCTCTGTGAGTCTGGCTGACATGTTGACTGTGTCTAGATTTGCGCCTATAAAGGTAATAACATGACAAGGCGACAAGACAGACTTTTCGTAATTTATTGAAATGCCTAGTGCCTGACATGTGTGAAAGCTGTAGTCTCTGGCGAGAAGCAAAAGATGCTTGGTGGGGGCTGTAAGGAGCCAGTTGTCTAAATAAGGAAACACCTGGAATCCTTGTCATCTCAGCTGAGAGGCTACCACTGCCATGCATTTGGTAAACACTCGGGGGGCTGTAGTGAGACCAAAGGGCAGGGCTCTGAATTGGAAATGACTGGTTCCCAGCCTGAAGCGGAGGAACCTCCTGGAGCGTCGACTCATTCTGATGTGATAGTACGCGTCCTGGAGATCTATCGAGCACATCCAGTTGTCCTGCCCCAAAAGGGGTAGAATGGACTGTAGCGTGACCATCCGGAACTTTGTTTTCTTGACAAACTTGCTCAAGTTGCTGAGATCCAAAATGGGTCTCCAGTCCCCTGTTTTCTTTGGAACCAAAAAGAATTTGGAGTAGATTCCGGATCCTGTTTGGTCTGCTGGAACTGGTTGAATGGCTCTTTTTGCGAGCAGCTTTGAAATTTCTAATGCTGCTTGCTCCCCTTGACTGGGTGGAACGTCTGGAAGGGATTTTTTGGATTGCTTCGGAATGAAAAGGAATGGGATTTTGTAGCCTTCGGAAATGATAGACTGTACCCACTTGTCTTGAGTTAGGGATAGCCAGGCTTCTGGGTACAGCGATAATCTTCCCCCAACTGCCTCCAAAGGTGGACAGTTGGGCAACACCTCAGGGATGCTGAAAGGGCTTGTCGGAAAAGGATTCTCAACTGCCCTGATTTTGCGGGCCCCCTCTGCCTCTAGGACGGCGTCTACCATTATTGTTCCCCCCTCTGCCTCTAGAAGGGAATCAACTCTGTGCATCAGGCAAATCTCCCTGAGATTGTTTGCAGAACCACATCTTTCCCCCCTTCTGGCCTTTGGGGTAAGGCCTAGAAGGAGTAGAAAAATGGACTCCGATGGCAGAGAGAGTTTTGCCATCAGTCTCGCACCTAGTCAGGGTTTCCTTCACTTGAGGACCAAAGAGGGATGATCCATCAAAGGGGGAATTAGTGAAGGACGCCTTGAAAGGATCCGCAAAGTTACATAGCCGCATCCAGGCGTGCCGACGCAAGGCTACACCTGTACCTGCCGCTCTACTTGCTCCATCCGCTGCATATGAAAGGAGGCGCATGGAGGAGTTAGTTATAGAATTAAGGGTTGCCAGCTGAGAGCTCATTCTATCCTGAAAGCCCGCAGCTGTTGGGTCCTTTAACATTTCGCTCGCTTCCTTGAGCAAATCCCTCTGAAGACGAGTGAAATGGCACAGGTAATTCAGCGATCGCATAGTAAAGGTTGCTGATGAGAACATCCGCTTCCCGTACCTGTCCATCGACCTAGACTCCTTGTTAGGAGGATGAACAGGCACTGAAGGATCAGCTAACTCCTTCTTGGTAGCCGCAGCCACCACCATAGCATCAACAGAGATGCCTTTGGTTAAAAATTCTTTGTCTTTGGGGGCAGTGATGAATTTTGATGGTCTCCTGGGGGTGGATTCCACTGAATCAGGAGCTGCCCAGGCCTTCTTTGCCACCACTTGCATAAGGGGGTCAAAGGGAGGGGACACCCAGGAGGTGGAAGGGCGAGAGCCAAATGCCTCAAGATACACTGATTCATCCTCTGAAGGGTTGAGGGCTGGCCAAATCCCCCTCTGTTTCAAGATTTCGAGGATGTCTGCAAAGGAGACATCTTCAGAGGGGGAATGAGGGGAGCCTTCAGAATCCTATAAATCAGTGTCAGAGGTGATAGACTCAGGGGAGTCAATGTGCTTCCTCTTGCACTGCCTCTTCCTAGGGGGCTCTCCTACCGGGTCAGGAGAGGCCTCGGAAGAGGAGGAGATCCCCACTGGGGAAACTTGAGGAGCTGGCTCTCTACGGTCAGGGATGAGAGAGTGAGCAGAAATCACCGGAGGCACCATGGAGGGAGGGGCAGAAGGAGCCGACTGTGGAGTTGAACCTGGTTCTAACACGCTCTTCATGACCTCGAAGGCACCCCTGTCAGGCAGAGCCGGAGGTCTCCGCTCCGAAAAGCTGAAAACCTCCCCCGGCACCGACATTGATGGCTCCGAGGCCGATGTTGGAGCCAAACTCACCAGCGCCGAAGCACTGAGAGGGAGAGCGGGGTCGGACAAGGGTCCAATGCCACTCGCCCCCTCGGAGCCGATGAGGGAAGTCCGGCGCAGAGATTCCTCCAAGGAAGACATCGGAGCAGACGACGGCACCAAAGACAAAGGTATCGGTTCCGACGTCACCACAGTCTCGGGTCCGAGCCGCCCCGGCTCCGAACTCAAAAGAGTCAGAGGAGGAACATTTTGAGTAATGGGAATAGTTCTCGACTGTTGAGTTGGACTTTGAAGCATCTGGGCTAGTGCCTCGGACTTAAGAAGTCGACTCACTACTCTCTGAAGGTCATGATCCGATAGTCTGGAAGACCTAGAGGAGTGCGATCTATGGCTCCATTCAGACAGCAGAGGTGATGCTGGAGCCGAATGAACGGAGCCGATAGATGGAGATCGGGACCTTTTTCTAGATGTCGGTTCCGACAACTTGATTGGAGCCGACTCAGTTATGTCTTCCTCGGCTCCGGCCGGAGCCGAGGAAATAGTAGGGGCATGTGTTCGAGATTCATCAGCTCCGGCCGGAGCCGATGTTCGAATAGCCTTAGGACCCCCAGAAGATGGCTCAGAGACCGGAGCCGAAGGTCTGGATTGCTTAGAGGGTTTCCCCGAGGACTGAGTCGAGGGGACCCTCAGGCTTCAATAAGCCCCTTAATATAAGTTTATTTTTTCGCTCCTGCAGGACTCTAGGGCTGAAGCCATGGCAAACAGCACATGAGTCCTGCAGGTGCAAAGGTCCCAGGCAGTACACACAAGAAGTGTGACCATCTGTCAGAGACATCTTCTGACAGCACGAGTCACATTTCTTAAAGCCTGAGACCTTTGAGTCCTTAGACATGTCTAAGAAGAGAAGTGTAACCACACAAACACACACACACACACACACTGATTACACTAATTAGAAATTAATTTAAACTAAATTAAATTAAGTTAGAAATAATTTAGACAAATAAATCCCTATAAACACAGTCACTCACTACTAGGAAGGGAGTGACTGGGCCTAAGGCCCAAGGGAAAATTTCTAGTGAGTTTTTTGGAAAAAAAGGGGGGAATTTACAGGGAATGGATGAGACTACTCACTGTATAAAACTATTTAGAAAAACTAACCTAAAAAGGGGAAAGAAGCTAAGAACAAACTAGTTTCTTCTCAAAAACTAACCTGAGCTGGTAGGAACGCACCTCGATCGCTGTAGCGGCAAACGAGATCTGAGGAGTTACCGCTTAGCATTGTGGGATATAGGGGAGCCTCGAGCCGGTGGAACTAGCTCTCGAGCTTTTAGAGTGGCCGAGTCGGAGCCGAGGATCGGCTCCGAACCCATCCAGCAAGAATGAAGGCGAGATAGACAACTTAACATTGTGTCATATAGTAAGCCATAACCTCCTCTTTCTTGACTATTCCCATTGGGATACCTCAGGGTTCAATTCTAGGCCTTTTTCAAAATTAAAAAAAAAAACAAACTCCATACTGCCACTGGTCATAGCTCACTTACACAATATGCAAATTACTATTCTAACTTATTTTGCACTGGACGTATCTACTTTACAGACTGTTACACAGGAATTCTACTCCTCTGCTGAAACTTTCATCAGCCAGTCTTACCCAAAATCAAAGTCCTACTTTTTACACCCAAGTGTTATTATAACAAAACAAAAAAAATGTTTAGAGCATCATCTGTGCAAAATACCACACTAGAAGTAGTGCCCAACAAAAAAAAAAAATACTAAGTTACTAAGTTACCACAGATAAACTAAAGTTTGACATAAATACCCAAAATGTAATAAAGATCCATGTAAAAGTAGTTCTCCTTTGCAAAGTACCCTCCCATCGTATCCTTCATTCAAATAAAACAGCATCATCATTTCTTCTACCAACTATCTCATATTCATCACCAATACCAACTCAGCCCCCTTTGCTGAAACAGAAATGAAAGTTAACTACTTCCCTTAATGATAGCTCTATGTTCTCATTTCATCCTGTTCAACGTCTGGGTTGCTGGATGCCATCAGATCTGACCTCGGCACCTTCTTCTAGAGCTGTGGATCTGAGGACTTGACTCCTCCCCTACCCATAATATCTTCCTCTCTATTAAATTACCTCAGATTGAGTTTGCTAACTTTTTATACATCTCCTCTTGTAACTGCAAAGATCTGTAAGTGTCTATGTTGATAGACCTGTTAATAAAACAGTACGAATCGAAGGAACATTTTAAGCAAATAGGGTCGTAGGTGAGGTCTATCCAAACACTAGAAGCTGTCAGTGACAGTACTGGGAAGGGAAAGGAAGGAGGGATGTTGAACCAGATGAAAATGAGAACATGGATCTGTCGTTATGGTATGTTTGTAACTTTTGTATCTGATGTTGTCTGTTTTCTTCTGATTCAACATTTGGGACAGATTTTGAAGCTGCCAAAAAGATATCTGGATGATATCAAGAAGGATATTTCTAGTGGAACCAAAGGACAAACTTGTACTCCATTACAAAGGTGTGAACCGCAGATCATACTGCTGCTGCACAAATGTTATCCATGGGAACTGTCTTAATGAACACTGTAGAGGTGGCTATCTCTCTCTTGTGGAATGGGTGTTTGTTTCCATGTCTGGGGTAAACCCTGCTCGTTATAAACAAAGGAAATTCAGTCTAACAGCCATGTAGAAATTTTGACCTTTGACATATTTCTTTCCAATTTTTCTTTAGCAGTGGATACAAACATTTTATCTGATTTTCTTATATCCTTGGTAAGGTGCAAGTAGAATACAAACTGTCTGTGAACATCTAGTGTGTATAGAATATATTCCCCTTTTTTTAAGAAACTGGGAAAAGGGACTGGCAAATCAACAGATTGATTCAAATTTGCTTTGGATGTCACCTTTGGAAGAAAATAATTTGTTCTCAAGGTTATTCTATCTTTAAGGAAAGTGAGATAAGTTGGTTTGCATGACAGTGCTTGTAATTCAAAAATCTAACAGATGTAATTGAAACCAGAGAAATGGTCTTCCAAGAAAGAAATATCTATTTAGGCTAACTGTTCAAAGGGTTTCTGGGTTAGGGTTTGAAGCATGACTGTGATGCCTATGGAGGAAATGGATCCCTAAGGATGAGGGGGTCTTAGCAGGAAAGTTCCCTTGAGAAAAGCATTGGAGATTTGAGAGAAGCAATGGAGGTGTCATTATGCTCTATGTGAAAATTTGAAAAAAGCAGCCATTTACACTTTGATAGCAGACAAAAATGGACCTTTGCTGAAAAAGTTCTAATAGAAAATCCAAGATAAGCGGCAGAGAAGAGGAGAATGGATGCAATCCTTTCGAAGATGCCCAAATAGAAAATCTTTTCCACTTGCTCCGATAAATCTTTTTTGACTGTTTTTGTGAAGAAGAAATAATATGAACCACCAATAAGGAAGGCGTAACATCTCTGGCTATCGTCAAAACTGCAGTAACCATGTGGTCAACTTTAGCACTTGTAGATCTGGTAGAAGCAACCTGGATGGGTGAGAAGATGCGGGCTGGGATCCAACATGCAACATGGGTGTTACTTGCCGAGAAACAATTCATTACAGCTGACTGCACCTCCAGGCATTTCTGTAGTTACCTCCTACTACGCCTCTAGGAGTTAAATATTTATTGTTCATATTTGCATTAATAATTCCAAAACTATGCTATATACAAGGTATCAAAATATTTTATCTTGGAGCATATATGATGGTAAACAAAATTGTATTGATAGCTGACCTTTCCCAATGAGGTGATAACTTCATTTTTCAAAGGTTCAAGCCACACCCACTGGGAGTTAAAGAAATGAGCTGTACTAGAGGGAATGAGTTAAATAAAGCCAAAGGGAGAGGAACCACACCTGCTGGGACCAGAAAGGAGACAATGAGGATCACACCCTGGTCTTGCACCTTGTGCCTTCCTGAATTAATTTTGTCAAGAGTGGTATCGGGGAAAAGGCATAGAAGAGAACCTGGGGCAAACTGTGGCCTAGATCATCCCTAGGGGACTGTCCCTGTGGAGGGATTAGGGCAAAGTAACTGCTGTACTTGTTCAGGTATGAGACAAAGAGGTTGCAGCAAGGTTTGCCCCAGAGGCTGAAAATTTCTGTTGTCACTGTCTGATTGAAAGACCACTCATGAGACAGTAGGATTGTCCTGCTCAACATGTCTGCTAGTACATCTGATGTCCCAGCTATATGGATTTCTATCAGAAAACAATGGAAAGACGTTGCCTACTGCCATACTCTCAAGGTTTCCCAGCAAAGAGGGTATGATTGTGTTCCTCATTGCTTGTTGATGTACCAGACCACTGATGTATTGTCTATAGGAATGGATATGACACCCTTGGGTAGGTAGTCCTGAAAGGCCTGCGACACCAGGAGGACTGGTCTCATCAATGACATATTAATGTGAAGGTTAATATCTAAAGATGGCCAAGTGCCTTGAGCAGTCTTCTACTTAAAATGCTCCACCCCATCCCACTCTAGAAGGGAAGCATTCATGGTCTCTGTGGCCCAGAGGATCAGTGGACAAAAAAGTTTCCCTTCTATTAATGATGGGGAGATTATCCCTCATTTGAAATAATCTCTGCAAATTTGTGAGAGACAAATTTTGGACTGGAGGGAGTGTACACTCTGACCACTGGACTGAGTGTGTCCACTGTAATAATCTCATATGGTAGCTCACAAGTGGAACTAATGTGATGGTAGGGGCCATCAACCCTAACAGAGAATAAATCGTACTTGAAGAAGGAGATGTTGAACTACCAGAGAGGCCATATCCTTAAAGACATTACTCTGGCATGTGGAAGCTTGACAATTTGAAAAACAGTGTTGATATGGCATCCTATAAACTCTATTTGTTCCACGGAAGATGGTTGGTTTTTTGATTGATTTACAATGATCCCCCAGACAGCAGATCTGTAAGACAGCAGTAGTGCCTGTTGTTGTACCAGCAGTTCCCTGAAAGTAGCAGTAAGGAGCTGGATCCCTTGTAGTTGAAGATGAGCTGCTACCTATGCCATAATCTTGGTTTAAATGGGGGGTGAGGCCTGTGGTAAGACCGAAGGTTAGTGTTCTGAACTGAAAATGATTGGCCCCCAGCTGGAAATGGGGAAACCACCTGAACTGCCTATGTATCTTTATAGGTTAGTAGGTGTCCTGGATATTGATGCAGTACATCCAATTGTCCTTCCAAAAGAGGTAATAGGGACTGCACCATGACCATTTGGAACTTTGTCTGTCTCACAAAATGATTGAGGTGGCTAAATTCCAGAAATGGCCTGAGGTTCCCCCCATCTTCTCTAGAACTAAAAATAACTTGGAATAGACTGTGGATCCTAACTGGTCTGAGGGGATCTGTTGGATGACTTTTTTCTAGGAATCTTTGTTGCTGCAGATTTCAAATAACTAGGTAGGACATTCAGAATCTTTAACTTCACTTTTGGAGGGAATAAAAAGGGTATTTTGTAGCCTCTGGTGATTATCCTTA
This sequence comes from Protopterus annectens, assembly GCF_019279795.1. Taxonomy (NCBI): domain Eukaryota; kingdom Metazoa; phylum Chordata; order Ceratodontiformes; family Protopteridae; genus Protopterus; species Protopterus annectens. The sequence goes on along the minus strand of NC_056741.1, from coordinate 1,804,499,209 downwards.
GCACCCAGGAGTCTGACGTAATGTTCTGCCAGGCTTGCAGGTGTAAGTTTAAAGCCCCTCCCTGACTGCTTCCAGAGTGCAGCAGTCAGGTAACCCTTCAGAATCACTGATAAGATTTCTCTGTGAAGGAACTGTGAAAAACCCAATTATGTGGTCCACCTCTGCCCCTTGGGAGGCATCCATCTGAATTACCTCCCCTTCTGCCTCAGGGAGTCTTAACCACATCTTTTTCTTGGACTAGGTCTTCTGAGGAGTAGAGAAATAGATTCTGATGGCAGACATTGTCTTACCATCCTGCTCACTCCTAGTAAACATTTTTTTAGCTTGTGGGCTAAACACGGTGGAGCCATCAAACAGGGCATTAATAAAAGACATCTTAAAGCTTTCCATGAAATCGAAGAGATGTAGCCAGGCATGTCGACACATGGAAATGCCTGTGTCTGCTGCTCTAATTGAGCCATCTGCTGCATTAGAAAGCAGACACATGGTCACATTGGAAGTGGATTGTAGAGTAGACAGCTGAGTGTCCACTGTTCTTTGAACATCTGGTGGTAAGTTACCTGAGAAGGAATTTGAAATCTCCTTGGTTATGACCCTCTGAAATGAGTCATATGTGCAAGATAATTCAGTGCTCTGAGTGCAAAAATTGCTGAAGTTTAAGTCCATTTCCCCAATCTGTCCAACTCCTTTGACTCGCTGTTAGATGAACAAACAGAAGGCCCTCCTCAAATAGTTCCTATTTTGTGGAATCTATTGGGGGTCCTTTAATCCAACATTTCTGGTCTTTTTGTGCCATTAGAATACTGTCAGGATGTGCTACAAGATTTAGGAGGTTGTCTGCAGAGGATACCACCTAGAACACAGAAAAGACCATAACAAAAGCTTCAACGAACACAGATTTCTACAGGTAAGGGGTTTCAGTAGCCAATGTTGACAACCCCTCCTCTATTTCATCAATTCCAGGATGCCACCAAATGTGCCATCTTCAAGGGGAGGGGAATATAGGGGACCTTCATCTTCATCTAAATCTGTGTCTTCAGTGGCAGACTCAGGAGAGGAGTCTAGGAGCTTCTATCTGCATGACAGTTTCTTAGGACCTTGTCTCTGGGGTGCCTCTGGAGACAGATTTGACTCAGACTGGAAACTCAAGTGTCAAGGATTGACTGTCCCCTTTCAAAATGAAAAGAATAAGTCACAGGATCCATTAGGAGTGAGGATGGTTCTAAACTCTAGGTTCATACCTGCCTTCTTGGTCCACCTAAGGTTCTTTTAACAGCCTCAAAAGTCAGTGCTGTGACTGGAACCAAGGAATTGTTTTCCCCTATCCAAAGTCTCAGAAACTTCTCCCAGCCCAATCAAGGCTGGCTCTAAGGAAGACCTTAGACCAGAGCTATGAAGTGCAGAGGCCCTGATAAGAAGACGTTTCAGAAAACCGAGTCAACTCCACCATCAGGAACTCGACACAGATGCTCTGGCTCAGAGATTCATCTCAATCCAAAAGAATTGGAGTCAAGAGAGAAAGGGATGTAGTCAACACCAAAGATCCTCAAACTGACAGATCCAACTGAGGTGCGCTAGAAGGGCTCAGACCTATGGGAACTGGATCCAAAAAGGGAGCTAGTACTGGAAAAAAAGGATAAAGGGCTAGTTGGGCCTGAACCTACAGCTCCCCTCTGACTGCACTAAGGGGACTCCCAGTTAGATTTGTGTCCTTAAGAATTTCCTAATCATACTGTCAACGCCCATTTCAGTAAGGCTTCTGGCAGATCAAGCTGACCTCAATGATGATGCCATCAATGGAGGCCTGGAGAATCATCTTTCCTGTAAAACAGATAAATGTAGCTGAGGAATCACTGGCTCCAGTGAGACTCTATCTTGAGATGAGGGAGACTGGATCTGACTGGTTTGTGAATCTGACTTCCTTAAGTGTTTTGGATGCCAGACTCACAGGATCAGTCAGATACGGAGACCTTTTACTTGATTTCTCTGATCTTTCTCTTCCAATTTTATCCCTTCAGACTGTTTCTCTGTAGACTTTTCCACTTCTCTTCATTTCACCTTAGACTTATCTCTTTCATTTTCCTTCCTTTTCTCTTTACTGCTTGAGGAAGCTGAAGCTGGTCTAGTAGCAGAAGACATCATTACAGAGGAAGAAGATTAAGACTCTGTATAAGGAGGAAGCAGTCGCAATCCTTTTAAAATAAGTTTTTCTTTCTGCCTTGAATAGCCCTGGACCCAAAAGCAGCACAAATATTGCAGTTAGCTCGAAGGTGGGCAGCACCTAATCACTATACACAAAGAGGGTGCAGATCTTGAGGAGGAACTTAATGTATGTAAGCAAAGCACTTTTTTTAAAACCTTGAGGTTTCTCTGACATTAGAAAGACTGTAATAAACAATTAAATTCTAACAAGTAACAAACTATACTCATCTAAGAAACAGTCGCACCAAAAACCTAACAGCTAATAAGAAGAATGTTATACTTACCGAGGAAAAAAGACACACCAAAAAGCTTACCAGCTAATCTAAGTCTAACAAGTACCTTATAACTATCCTAAAAATTCAATAGCTATAACCAGCTATGTTATATTACTAAATGCACTGATTATCCTAAAATGGAAGGGAAGAGTCAAAAATATCTATTTTTTTTTAAGAAAAAGACACTTTCACTTATCGTGAAAAGCAGGGGATCTGAAGAAGGCTTGAAAAAGCTGAAAGCGCTTGTCCATTGTTTACATCAGAAGGGTTCTTCACTTTTATGTTTGTTTTTTCTGTTTTTATGACATCCACATGTTTTAAAGCTGTGGAATTACATCACCACTTGACATTTACAACAGCAAAGCTCTATATTTCATATATTGTGGATTCAACATGGTAAAAGCCTGTTATTGAAGCTGTTGTTTTGAAGCTGTCTTTTTACCATTTTGGTTGTTTAGCAAGTTTTGAATACTCAGATTAAATACTAATACTTGTGGTGCAACGATCTTCCAATATTTGCATTGTTTTTGTTCTGTTGAGCGTTCTTTAGCGGAATTCACTTGTTTTTCTGGATTAGAGTTATTATTGATTCCGGAAAGTCTGTTATGCTCTCAAAATGGAATTTTAGTTTATGCTAATGTTTTCCTCCCAACTTGTCCTCACACACAGCTCTATATAATCTGCATTTTAACCTTTCTTTGAAGTCACTAAAGTTGCAATTTTTTGCCAGGCTTTTCAATCTTCCAAAATACATAGGTTAACAGGTGTGTGCTAGGCTAAAGACCCTGGAGCCTATATAAGCCTAGCCCAAGAAGATTCCCTGCATCATGCCGCCCAAAGTTAGTACCCAGTGCCCCTGTCAAGGAAGGCCACTGAAGTGATCCCCAGGGTGAACTTCCTATTGCCCACCTACTCGTCAAGATTTCTCTTAAACAGAGCCAGTGAAGTGCTCTGCTTGACGTGAATGGGACATTTGTTCCAGAGTATGGGAAGTCTCTGGGTTAGGAACCTGTCCCTCCAGCATGTTCTGTTTATTGTGGTAATGAGGTTAAGGTCCCTGGAACGTGTGGCACGGAGGGATTGGAATTTCTTTAAGTGTAGCATATCTAGCAGCTCTGGGTTAGACATAGCTTTGTAGATCAAGCAGAGATCGCCTCTAAGTAGGTGATAAGAGACAGTATAGCTGGAGTTTTTTTGAGTCTGTCCATATAGGGCATGTGTCTAAGGCCTAAGATCCTCTTAGTGAGGTATTTTTGTGGCCTTTCCAGTTATTGTAGGTGTCTAGTGAGGTACATACCAGGGGTCTATATCATATGGGCGAATCGCACAAATTGCGAACGCTCATAATATCGAAAGTACCGGACCTCGAAGTGCTTTTTCTGAAATTGTGGTACAGTGAAGAATGGGATATTTGCCCTTTCCTCACTGTAGTGTGATCTTGGAGTTGGAATATATATTTAGCGGGGGGTGTGGAGAGCACAGCCCCCCACAATAGGAAGTTCAAGGTCTGGTATGTTCGATATTAAGAGCATTCGCAATTTGTATTATTACTTACTGACAAAGTGCTCTAAGAAATTTTTAAGATCTGACAACTTTTTAACTACATAAAAAAAACAATAATGTTCCTAGATACCTCACTCTTTCACATCACACCTTCACAGCAATTGCTATATACCCAAGGAAAAATTCTCTGAAGTATAAAAATACTTAAAACATTTCATAGAAAAAGCCTGTACCTTGTGGACTTTGCTGCTTACTTGGGAGTCATACAGATGTCTTCAGAATAATTGTTTGTATATTAACTTTCAGTTCTCATTTGCAATCTTTTCTAACCTCTTCTGATTCATTCTTACAGTCATCAAACAATATTGTATTTGGCCTAGTATTTATCCCATTTTTAACAGCTTCTCTCCGTGACTCAATTAAAAATTAAACAAGAGCTAATCTTTCACTTAATTTTCACACAACCATTGGCCTCTCCTTATGTTGCATGATGCTCTACTGCTACTTGGCTACATTATTTTTTATTTTAAACTACTGTTATTTAATTTTTTTTAATTCACTATCTTCAAACTTCTTGTTCAGCATTCTCCAGTGTATGAACATTATCATTAAGGTACCTGCTGACATTATTTGTTACATTACATATTCCTTCTAAATGACAGCATATTCTTGATAAAACTCTCTTATGGAACATTTTCACTATCTTGGGCTTGCACGGACACTTCTTTATCTTGTTTATAGGTTTTGCTTTACTGTACTCTATTTTCATGGCCTCTCATAGAGTTATTGATTCTGGAAAGTCTGTTATGCTCTCAAAATGGAATTTTAGTTTATGCTAATGTTTTCCTCCCAACTTGTCCTGACACACAGCTCTATATAATCTGCATTTTAACCTTTCTTTGAAGTCACTAATTCTTTGCCAGGCTTTTCAGTCTTGTAAAATACATAGGTTCATAGGTGTGTACTAGGCTAAAGACCCTGGAGCCTATATAAGCCTAGCCCAAGAAGATTCCCTGGCATCATGCCGCCTAAAGTTAGTACCCAGTGCTCCTGTCAAGCAAGACCACTGAAGTGATCCCCAGGGTGAACTTCCTATTGCCCACCCACTTGTCAAGATTTCTCTTAAACAGAGCCAGTGAAGTGCTCTGCTTGACATGAATGGGAAGTTTGTTCCAGAGTATGGGAAGTCTCTGGGTTAGGAACCTGTCCCTCCAGCATGTTCTGTTTATTGTGGTAATGAGGTTAAGGTCCCTGGAATGTGTGGCATGGAGGTATTGGGATTTCTTTAAGTGTAGCATATCTAGCAGCTCTGGGTTAGACATGGCTTTGTAGGTCAAGCAGAGATCACCTCTAAGCAGCCGATAAGAGACAGAGTATAGCTGGAGTTTTTTGAGTCTGTCCGTATAGGGCATGTGTCCAAGGCCAAAGATCCTCTTAGTGAGGTGTTTTTGTGGCCTTTTCAGTTATTGTAGGTGCCTAGTGAGGTACATACTAAGGGTCTATATCATATGAGTGAATCGCACAAATTGCGAACGCTCATAATATCGAACGTACCGGACCTCAAAGTGCTTTTTCTGAGATTGTGGTACAGTGAAGAATGGGATATTTGCCCTTTCCTCACTGTAGTGTGATCCTGGAGTTGGAATATATATTTAGCGGGGGGTGTGGAGAGCACAGCCCCCCACAATAGGAAGTTCTAGGTCTGGTATGTTTGATATTAAGAGCATTCGCAATTTGTGCGATTCGCTCATATGATATAGACCCACATACCAAATGGGGGGGGGGGTTGTATTCTATAATAGGCCTGCTGAGGGACGACTAGCGAGGGATTGTGACCTCTTTCTTCCTGGATGAGAAACCTTTTGTAATGAGATGTGCCATATAGAAGGACTTTCTGATTACAGTGCAATGTGGTTATCAAAGGAGGGGTTGCTGTCAACCTGTGTCCCCAGGTCTCTCATCACACCTTCGGTGTTTAGTGGACTACTGCCTATGTGGTAGTTCATGGGCACTGAATTTTTCCCAAAGGAAATGACAATGCACTTTTTGGCATTGAGGTTAAGGTCATGGTTCTGGCACCAGTCATTGGTGTCAGTAAGGACTTTTTGTAGAATGTCTACATCAGTTGGAGAATCAATAATGGCTCCCAGTTTGCAATCATCTGTGAACTTGGTCAGCCAGAGTCCCTTTGTGTTCGCTTGAACTTCCGAGAAGTAGATACCAAACAGGAGAGGACCTAGGACCAATCCCTGTGGGAAACCACTTGTAACTGGTCGGTAGTCAGATTTGGAGTCCACTACTTTCACAATGTGGGTTCTATCAGTGAGCCAGTTGGCAACCCATCATATTACATAGAGGTTTATGCCTAGTTTAGTGCATCTATTTATGAATTCTGAGTGAGGGATGGTGTTGAAGGCCTTGACAAGATCTAGGTAGGCTGTGTGAACTACCTTGCCCTCATCCACAGCTCTGGTGACAGACTCGATGAAGTCTATTAGGTTGAGCAGGCATGATCTACCTTTCACAAACCCATACAGTGTGGGGTCCAGAGTTTGGAGATTCCCTATGTCCTTATTTATAAGGTCCATAATGATGGGCTCCATAGCCTTACATATCAGACTCGTCAGGCTAATGGGGCGGTAGTTCCCAGGGTCTGTAGTCACTCCCCCTTTGTGGAGTGGGATGACCGTAGCAGTGCGCCATTTGGTAGGAACAAAGCCTGAAATGAGGCTGTGATTGAACAGGGTACTCGGGTATGGTGCCAGTACACTTTATAATTCATGTAAAACACAGCCAGGGATATTATCAGGTCCCATGGAAGCTGTATTCTTGGCTTTGGACAGTGTGGTTTTTACCTGTGTAGCTGTAATAATAGGGATATGGTATTCCTCAGGTATTGTGATAAGCCCTTTAGGGGGTGAAAAAGGGGGTAAAGTTTGCACTGAACCTCTCAGCCAACGTGTTGGCAATATCCGTTGGTTCTGTATATGTATTGCCATTGTGCTGTAACTCAGAGCAGATTTGAGTATTGCCATGTAGATTCTTGACATAGCTATAGAATGTCTTGTGGTTGTCTTTAGACTCTGCAGCGATTTTGTTTTTGTAGCTAGCTTTAAAGGATTTGATGATAGATCTCAGTTTTTTGCTGAGGCTAACAAAGCAGTTTTTCTAGTCTTGGGACTTCACTCTTTTCTGCAACAGTTTTTTTCCTTCTGTTGTAGAGTTTGTTTATGGTGGGGGACCACCAGATTGGCTTCCTTTTTTTAGAGGAGAGCATCTTGGTTCTGTGTGGTATGGCTCATTCCATGCACTTGTGTATGTGCTTATACAGTGCACTGGTGTAGTTTTCAGCAGTCATGCACCTATTTTCCATTTGCATGGGCATCATGAAGTTTGCTACCTCTGTTTTTAGAAGCTCAAAGTTGGCTTTGGAGAAGTTTTTTTATGGTGGTTTCCTTTAGGCTGGGTGAGGGTGGGATGTGGACATCCATGGTGATTAGCTTGTGGTCAGATCTGACCAGGTAGGAGCTGATTAGTGGTGTAGAGCAATGGTCACCCATGTTTGTAATGACCAGGTCAAGGATGTTTCTACCTCCTGGTGGAGGTAAGAATGAGTTGGTTCAGGACATTGGAATGAATGAATTCCAGAAAGTGTTGAGCAAGTGTGTTGGTACATGAGTAATTTTCCCAGTTAATGGAGGGGTAGTTAAAGTCTCCCAGTATAAGGGTATTAGGTTGTACCCTAATATTTTCCAGTGTGTTTAGGACTGTGAAGTGAGAGTCTTGGGACATGGTGGGGGATCTATAGCAGGCTACAACCTGGATTGTAGTTTTACCCAGTGTTAGTTGTACCTGAAGTATCTCTGATGAGTTGTGTTGGGCTACTAGTCTGGAGGTGTGCTTATCCTTTATGAATATGGAGACACCACCGCATTTCATGCTTTGGTCCAGGTTTAGGGGCTGAAAGGTGTGATATGACTTATAGCCTGGTAGTACTGTTTCTGAATAGCTGTAGAGCCCATAGCATATCCAGTAGGCATACTTATCAGGATATCTACTTTGATCAATATGTCCTCAAACATTGAAACAATTTTACATAATCCATCTTCACAAAGAAGGAATACACAATAACGTAATTACATACTCATAGCAATATTATCTCCTTTCTCTCTAAATACTGAAAAAGTATTAAAGAACAACTTTAAAGCCACCAAACTCCTTCTCTCACCCTCACAATATGGTTTCTATCCAAGCCATACCAATGAAATTGCTTTTTTATCCTTTTTAAACACCATAAACCTCCATAAAACTCAACTTTCCCTGACCTCTACTAAGTTTCTGACACAGTATCACACCTCATACTACCCCTCAGACTAGCAAAAATCAACCTAAGCCTCAATGACCTTAAAATGGTTTGAATGTTATTTTTCCATCAGATCTCAAGCAGTGCTGTGGGCACAGACTTGAATACCCCAAAGGAGTTCCATAAGATTCTGAACTCGGCACATTTATGCTCAACATTTTCATAAATGACATGTATGCAATGATTCCTATTGCAAAACTAGTTCAATACACTAGCATCTTATTCAACTTCAACACAATTCAAAGTTTACTAAAAATGAAGAATGACTTACAGACTCACAGCTTGCACTAAATAAAAGTGAAACGAAGCTTATCTGAATTGGGTCCAGTGAAAAGTATCTCCTACCTAAACAATAAGCCACTATAACAAGTCACCCATGTTAAAGTCTTCATCAACCATTAATTACATTCGACAGCCATATAGATTGCATCATATCAGAAACCCACAAAAATTAGATCCTTAATGCTCTGTGCAGTAAATAAATGCAAAGATTAAGACTCTGAGCAGTTAATGGGCTGCTTCCTGTACTCAAGGCTACAGTCTCCAATTCTTTCTGCCTTAATTTGCCTGCTGTGCGACTCTGAGCAAGTCACTTAACTGACAGCATCTGAAAAGGAAAACTTCTATCCAGTGAGCTTATCTGGTTAGCAAATAAACAAAATAAAAATAAATAAAAAAACAAACGTTTCTCAGAAACAGTACAAACCCGGCTACTACCTACACTTCTAAACACATCTGCCATCTTACCTAATACTCTGAAAACTCATCTTCAAAAGTTTGAACAAACTGAATAAAATTGCCAGATATGCAACCAACTCATCCAAGAGAACTTGCCATCATACTGTTTCACATAAAAACAACTAGATAAAATTAAATGTACTCTGATTCTTCATCAGCAAAAGATCTTATGCAATAAAGTAAACAAACCTAAGAAAACTCCAACTTTCTCCATAGCAATAAATAAATATAATCCACCCAGTAATCTGAGGATTTTACGTCAAATCCCAGTACAGGTAATCAAATCTAAGCATCGCACTGGCGATTCTTCCCATTCCTTTCTGGCTGCAAAAACATCAAATAATATTCCTCCAAAGCTAAAAATCCAACCTAGCATTAAATCTTTCTCCACAAAATAAAGATCTACTTAGCAGAAAGATGACAGTGTAACTGTGCCTGATATTATTACTTTAGCTTTATTTCTACTAACTATACTCTTTGACAAAACCATCTGTGTACTAACCATAATCAACAGAATTCAACAATATTAATGAGAAGCAATCCACAGGAGAGACATTTTAGCAGTGGGTGGCCATAAAATTAAAAGGAAGGGTAAGCCAAGATTGATGTGCAAGAATGGTGTTGAAGTATATCTGGTATGCCTTTAAAGGGGAAACATTTGTTTATGTGGTTGGCATAAAAAAGAAGTTATGCTCTCACCAAAACATTCCATCTGTGTTATCCATTTTCATTCTTCCTCAACTAATGGAACTAATGGGTTCGGGTCCAATCCTCAGATCTGACTCGGCTGTTAACACTAGCTCAAGGCCACCAAAAAACTCTCAAGCTCCTTCCCTACCCATAATCCACCAATTCCTAACATCCCCCAGATCTTGTTTGCTGCTTGACAGGAAGACTATTATAATATGCCATATCTGGTGCTCAACAAAGGACAATTATGTCCTTGAAGCCTCTTGTTCCTCTGGAAGTCAGTCATTAAAAAGGATGCAGGTTGGTGGGTGGGGCATTGAGGAAGAATGAAAATGGACAACACAGATATAACGTTATAGTGAGTACATAACCTCTTTAACTGAGGTTGTCAATTTTTATTCATTCTCCAACTAATGGGAGAGAGTCCCCAACTACCTAAGATCCTGTGTGGACTCTAAGGAAGGATATTCCTGAATACGGTTGAGCCAAAGTCTGCTCTTTCTCTCGAGACCAGATCTACTTTGTAATGAGTGATACAAGTATGCTGATTCGACCAAGTTGCAGCTGTCTATATATCATCCATAGAAGCTCTAGACTGGAACACAGAAGAAATTGCCATAGATCTGGTTGAATGAGCTTTTAAAGATTTTGGTAAAGGGAGATTGAACTTGCTATACACAAATAAAATGCACTCTGTCAACCATCTAGATAGAGTTTTCTTTGTAACTGATTCGCCCAATTTAGTATGTGCAAAGGATATAAATAACTGAAATTTCTTTCTAATTTCTTTTATTCTGTGTGAGTAAAGATGTAATTCTCTATGGGCATCCAATAAGTGCCGCATATAGTCCCCTTTATTTGCAAATTTTGGAAAGAATACTGGCAAGTTAATGGTCTGGTTAATGTTGGATTCTGACACCAGCTTAGGACGGAAGAGAGCAATGGTACGTAACATGACTCTATCCTTATGAAAAATCAAATTTGGAGGTTTAGAAGATGATGCTTGAAGTTCTGAAATTCTTCTAGCAGATGTGTTTGCAACTAGAAAGATAGTTTTCCAGGTCAGGAATTTAAGATCACATTTAGCTGCTGGTTTAAAGGGAGAATGAATTATGGTTTGCAGTACCAGATTTCAATCCCATGGTGGAATGAAGTCTTTATATAGGGGTCTTAGCAGGAGAGTGCCAATCAAAAAGGCTTTGCACAGCTTAGAGGAAGCCAGTGAAGAATTTTGAAATTTAACATGAAAGTTGAGATTGCTGCTAGTTGGACTTTTATAGTTGATGAGCTAGCACTTCCATTAGACTCACCAAAAATTCCAGGACAGATTGAACTGTAGCTGAGAAGGGGCCAATTTGATTTTGTTCTGCCCAACAAATTAACCTTTTCTATTTACTCCTGAAGGTTTCTGGGAAGATAAAAGTATGGAACAGACATGGTAGCGAGCATTGGCTGCCTGGCTATTAAAGGAATTGGAGAAACCATATTGCTAGTTTGAGGCTCAAAATATCCAGGTGAACCATGCCTGCCATGTGGGAGAGAAGGTCTGGAGTTGGATCCAGAATCTAATGTGGATACTGTAGGTTAGACCAAAAGATGAGAAACCAAATGTGTCAAGACCAGTAAGGTGCAATGAAGATAACTATGCTCTTCAACTGGGCTGCTTTCTGCAGGAATTTGGGAACTGGGAGGGGGGGGGGGGTTGGAGGTAAGCATACAGAAGGCTGGGGGGCCAATCATGGAGGAGAACATCCCTCAGCGATTCCCCCAGTGGGGGCATTAGAGCAAAAAGATGCTGCACTTGTTTAGGGGATAGGCAAAAAGATAGCATCAAGGCGGGCCCCACTGACTGAAAATCACATCCATCACTTTGTTGTTGAGAGACCACTCATTAGGCAGTAAGATGGACCTGCTCAGTTTGTCTGCCATCACATTGGATTCCCTGGAACACACATTGCTATTAGAAAGCAGATGGAAGATATTGCCCATTGCCACACACTGAGGGCTTCTGAACACAGGGGATAAGACCTGGTTTCCCCCTTGTCTGTTGATGTACCAAGCTACTGATATGTTGTCTGTCTGGATTGCAACTGTTCCGAGAGGGAGAGAGTCTTGGAATGTTTGCAGTGCCAAAAGCGCTGCTTTCATCTCCAGAACCAGGGACCAAGTGCCTTGGACTGTTTACCCCAGGAAATGCCCCACCCACTTAATATAGGAAGTGTCCATGGCCACTATAGCTTTGGGCTGAGGGAGGATGAAAGGATGGCCTTGTAATACCTGTTGTGACTGCATCTACCAGCAAAGGTATCTTTTGCATACCTGAATTATTCTTATCTTCAGTGACCAGGTTGAGAAAGCATTGCCCATTGTATTGCTAGCATCCATGCTAGAATTCCCATGTGGAATCTTGCAAAAGAACTAAAGCTGTTGCCACTGACATTGATCCCAGGATTTGCAGAATCAATCAGGCTGAAATTCTGGTGCTGCAAATTATTTTCTTGACCTGCATCCTTATCGTTTGTTCTCCTGAAAGAGACAGAAAAACTACCATATATACTGTGTTGAACATAGCCCCTATGAGTTCTAATGTTTGGGTTGGTTGTCAGTGAGACTTGTCATAATTTATGGTTATTCCGAGATGCAAACAAGTCTGTAGCACCCAATCGCATGCTTCTATCAGTTGGTACCTGGTCGGGTGGTAATGAGCCAGTCATCTAGATATGGAAACACTCTGAATCCCTGCAGTCTTAAGTAAGCTGCTACTACTGCCATACATTTGATGAACACCCTGGGGGTTGTGATGAGGCCAAAGGGAAGTACTCTGAACTGATAGTGACTGGCTCCCAGCCAAAAGCGCAAGTACCTTCTGGATTGTCTGTTCATTTTTTTGTGATAGTATGCATCCTGGAGGCCTTCAGAGCAAATCCAGTCATCCTTGCCAGAAAGGGCAGAATGAAGTGAATTTTGACATTCTGGAACTTTGCGTGTCAAACTGACTTGTTCAATACACTGAGATCCAAAATTTATCTCCAGTCCCATGTTTTCTTTGGCACTAAAAATAATCTTGAATAAGTTCCCGATTTTATTTGGTCTGGTGGGACATCTTAGATGACTCTCTTTCTTAGCAGCTTTAGTGTTGCTGCTTTCTTCTGATTGGGTGGAACATTGGGAAATTTTCTTACAAATGTAGGGAAAAGTGAATTATATAACCTCTGGAAATAATCCTCTGCACTCAAATGTCATTTTTATATGTAGTCAAGCTCTCTGGTTCAGGGCTAATTGACCCCTAACTGCCTCCAGAGGTGGGCAATCGGGCCTCCTTTCAGGAGTGCTGAAAAGGTCTGTCAGAAAAAGAATCTCTAGACCGCTGGTTTTGTGGGCCCCCTCTGCCACAGGGCATTGCTGTCCATTGTAGATCTCCCCTCTGCCTCTGGGGGAACTATCTCCACGTGTGTTCTGGAAAGGACCCTGGGACATTTTGAACCACATTTTTCAATCTCCCCATTGATTCCTGGAGGAGTTTCTTTGAGGGGTCAAAAAATGCACGTTTACTGCAGACAGGGTCTTTCCATCTTTCTCCCACCTGGAGAGAGTGCCCTTCACTGTGAGGCCAAATAAAGAAGTGCCATCAAAAGGAGCATTAATGAATGAAGATTTGAAGGGCTCTGCAAAATCACACAGGCACATCTAGACATATATCCTGATGGAAATACCTGAACCCGCTGCCATTGAGGCACCTTCTGTAGTGTGTGAGATTAGCCTCATGGATGAATTAAATACAGCTTGTAGGGTAGCCAACTAAGAGGCTACTGAAGATTGCGCATCAGCAATGTTGGTTCCTAAAAGAGATTTTGATAGCTAGGTGAAGATGAGTAACTGCTTCGGTTTGCAGTTACTCATCTTCACCTTGCTTTTTGTTGGTCGAATTGGTGATTGTCTTTTTACTTGGTAGATTTTGATAGCTCTTTAATCAAGTCTCTTTGAAGTCTCATAAAATGTGCCAGATAGTTCAGCTAACTGAGTGCAAAAGTTGTGGAAGCATAAACACCATTCTATAATTTGTCAATCACCCTAGAATCTGTTAGGAGGATGGACAGTGGAACTATGTTCAGCACGTTCCTTTTTTGTAGCTGCTGCCACAACCTTGGCATCTACTGGCACCCCTTTACCCCAAAATTCCTTTCCTACTGGTGGAGCCAGAATCCGGTCTGGTCTTTTGGGGACTGGTTCAACAAAATCAGGTTCCTTCCACATGTGCCTAGAAATCAAATCAAAGAGCACATTGGTGGGCAGAGTAACCCAGGAGGTAGACAGGTCATCTCCAAAGGCCTCCAGAAATAATGATTCCTCCAGAGATGGATCTTGGGAAGACTGACCACACTTCTGCTTAAGGATCTCAAGAATGTATGCATTGTAGATCTCCCCTCTGCCTCTAGGGGAACTATCTCTACGTGTGTTCTGGAAAGGACCCTGGGACATTTTGAACCACATTTTTCAACCTCCCCATTGATTCCTGGAGGAGTTTCTTTGAGGGGTCAAAAAATGCACGCTCACTGCAGACAGGGTCTTTCCATCTTTCTCCCACCTGGAGAGAGTGCCCTTCACTGTGGGGCGAAATAAAGAAGTGCCACCAAAAGGAGCATTAATGAATGAAGATTTGAAGGCCTCTGCAAAATCACACAGGCACATCTAGACATATCTCCTGATGGAAATACCTGAACCCGCTGCCATTGAGGCGCCTTCTGTAGTGTGTGAGATTAGCCTCATGGATGAATTAAATACAGCTTGTAGGGTAGCCAACTAAGAGGCTATTGAAGATTGAGTATCAGCAGTGTTGGTTCCAAAAAGAGATTTTGATATATCTTTAATCAAGTCTCTTTGAAGTCTTATAAAATGTGCCAGATAGTTCAGCTAACTGAGTGCAAAAGTTGCGGAAGCATAAACACCATTCCATAATTTTTCAATCACCCTAGAATCTGTTAAGAGGAGGGACAGTGGAACTATGTTCAGCACGTTCCTTTTTTGTAGCTGCTGCCACAACCTTGACATCTACTGGTACCCCTTTACCCCAAAATTCCTTTCCTACTGGTGGAACCAGAATCTAGTCTGGTCTTTTGGGGACTGGTTCAACCAAATCAGGTTCCTTCCACATGTGCCTAGAGACCAAATCAAAGAGCTGATTGGTGGGCAGTATAACCCAGGAGGTAGACAGGTCATCTCCAAAGGCCTCCAGAACTAATGATTCCTCCAGAGATGGATCTTGGGAAGACTGCCCACACTTCTGCTTAAGGATCTCAAGAATGTATCCAAATGAGACACTGGGTGGTGATTTTTGGGACCTCTCTCCTTCACCATAATCAGTATCACCAGTGACTGACTCCTGAGGAGAGTCCAAGTGCCTACTTTTGCACTTTCTATTCCTAGGGACTTCCCTGGTGGGATGGTCCAGTGAAGTATCAGAAGAGACAAGGACACCCTGCTGGGTAGTCTGGAAGTTTTGAACTGGCTGTCCTTGTGGGGTAGAATGTTGAGGCTCAAGACACAAAGACATCTGAGAAGTGGAGGGTGGATCTAAGAATGTAGGACCCATCTGTCCTGCCAGAGCAGAGAAAGTACAGTTGTGTACACTTACCATAAATGTAGATGTTCGAGTGTATTCACTGTTGCAGTCATCACATTTGGGTTATCCCTGCCAGGGTAGCCCTCAGTAGGCCCGAATACCAGAGGCTTAGTATTTCTGCATCAGTTGCTGTCACTTCAGGACTGACGTCAGGTCATCAGTAGTATAAAGTAAGGCAGCCAACACCATTACATCAGGTTTTCTTCCCTAACTGTCAGGAGTCCCCAAGTGGGAACCAGGATATGGTGGAAGAACCTCACCAGTACAAAGTACATACCAAAATGCTCCTTGTAATAAGAGAGAGAGAAGGGGGGATGGAGGGAGGGAGGGAAACCAGGACTGCAACAGTGAATACACTCGAACACCTACATTTATGGTAAGTGTACATAACTGTAATGGATGATTGGTTGAGAGCCACACTGGACACCACTTTTGACATGAAGGATGGGTTAGCTCTGAGGGAGACCCTGTCAGCATGGAAATGATGAAGAGCCGTACAGCCATTAGTGCTTGTAGCTCAGATACTCTTCTTGCTGAAGTGATGGCCAGAAGCAAGGCTGTCTTCCATGAGAGAAACTTTAATTCTGCTGAAGCTGCTGGTTCAAAGGGGGGGCAGGGTGAGTTTATCTAACACAAAGTTTAGGTCCCAAGCTGGGGTAGGTGCTCTTCTGGGTGGCCTCAAGTAGCTAGCCCCTGTTAGGAACTGTTTGATGAAAGGGTGTGAGAAAACAGGTTGCTCAGTGCTGAAATGAGCAGAGATAGCAGAACCATGAATTTTAATACAGGAAAAGGATAGACCACTGTGTAGTAGGTCAGGTACGTAATCCAGGATGAGAGGCAGAGAGGGCTGTGCTGTATCAGCTCCCTTAACCTGGATCCAGGTGCAGAACCTTTTCCATTTGTCAGCATAAGACTTTCTAGTGCTAGGGCATCTAGCCTCACGTAGAACATCTAGAACCTGTTTAATGAGACTGGCAGCTTGTACAGTGGTCAGGGAATAAGCCAGGCTGCTAAACTGAGGGTCTGCAATTGGGGATATATGAATTTTCCCCTCCCTCTGGGTCAGGAGTGCTGGGATCTGAGGGAGATGCTATGGTGGCAGAGGGGACAGGCTGCGCAGCAGTGGGTATCAGTGCTGGCATGGTCAGTCTGGGGCAATCAGGAGTGCCGTTGGTTTTTCCTCCTTTATTTTGAGTAGTACCCTGGTAATGAGAGGTAGTGGGGGAAATGCACAGACGGAGAGGTTGACCCACTGGAAAGATAGAGCATCAACTTTCTAGGCCCTGCAGTGAGGCTCCCTGGTGCAGAACTTGCTGAGCTGATGGTTGGAGTGGAAAGCAAAGAGGTCTACCTTCAGGGTGCCCCATTTCTGAGTTATAAGGCTGAAGATTCTTTGGTTTATCTGCCACTCATGTGGGTCCAGAAGATTTCTACTCAAGCTGTCTGCCAGAGAGTTTAGAGGGCCTGGCAGGAATTGTGCTAACAGGTGTAGTTGCATGGCTGAGGCTGTGTGCCAAATGGTCATGGCGAGCTTGCATAGCGGGTAGGAGTGAGTCCCTCCCTGCTTGTTGATATACCACATCACTGTGGTGTTGTCTGTTTTGATCAGTAGAGCCCCTGGGGAGAGAAGGGGTCTGAAAGCTGTCAATGCATTCTGGACAGCTAACATCTCTTTTTGGTTGATGTGCAGATGTATTTGATGTGGGCTCCACTGGCCCTGTATGCACCTGCCATTCAGGTGTGCACCCCAGGCATAGTCTGATGCATCTGTGGTGAGGGTCTGGGTGGCGTGGGGTGGGGAGAAGGGTAGTCTCTTGTTGTGGTAGCATGCTGCTGCCCACCAAAGGAAATCTTTCCTTAGACAAGGTATAATTGGTATAAGAGTTTCCAAAGGCTTTTTAGGTACCATTGAAGTTTCCTCATATGCAGTCTGGCATATGGAATGAGTAGAATGCAAGATGCCATGAACCCCAGAGCTTGCAGGATTTTCCTTGTGGATAACTGGCGTCTGGTTGAGAGAAATAGGCTTTCGGTTAAGTTGGCTTTTCTGGTGTAAGGAATGCCATCTGGGATGCTGTGTCCAGGCTTGCTCCTAGGAATATAATTTTTTGGGTGGGTACCAGTTTGCATTTCTTTTTGTTGATAATGTACCCTAGGGAGGTCAGTAGATCCTTTACAAAGGCCAGGTGCTTGAGCTGTCTGCCTGAATTAGGCAGTCGTCTAAGTATGGGTAAATCTGAATATTTCTTTGTCTGCAAAAAGCAATGGTGGGAGCCAACATTTTGTGAAAACTCTGGGAGCAGTAGATAAGCCAAAGGGAAGTGCAGAGAACTGAAAGTGCAGAGATCCTGCCCTGAAACGTAGATATTTCCTGCATGAAGGCCTCTTTTAGGTCTAGGGCGGCTAGCCAGGCATCCTTGGACAGCATACGTAGTAGTTGCTGAAGGGTGAGCATTTTGAATTTTGCTATCACCAGGAAGGTATTTAGAATGGATGAATCAGGGATGGGGAGCCAGGTGCCCTCTTTTCTAAGTACCAGGAAGAGCCTGGAGTAGAAACCATGCCCTATCTGTTCTGCAGGAACGTGTTCTATTGCCCTCATGGAGAGCAGGGAAAGGACCTTTTTGGCCTCTGCCCACTAGTTTGGAGGTAGATCTGGGAACCCTTTTGGGGTTGGTAGAGTGTGGAAAGAAAATTTATATCCCTGGGACACTATGTTGAGGACCCAGTAGTGATTGATAATGGTGGCCCAGGTGCTTGTGTGGAAGGAGAGATTTCCTCCAAGAGGCAAGTGCAGGTGGGCAGAGGGAGGGGGTGGAAGTGGAGTGTCATTGTGAGTTCTTACAATGAGGGGTGGCTTTGCACTCTCTGGTTTAGAAGTGGAGGTACTCCACTGCTTTGATCTCTGCTTCAACTTCAGTTCGGAAAACAAAACTCAGGTAGCGGCCGACCGGCACTCTTGCGAACTGCTTCTGCTTCGCGCTCCTCGGCAAGAAAGCCTGATGTAATGGCGTCAGCTGCCTTACTTTATACTACTGACAACTTGATGTTAGTCTTGAAGTGACAGCAACAGACTCAGAAATACTAAGCCTCTGGTATTAGGGCTGACTGAGGGCTATCCTGGCAGGGATAACCCAAATGTGATGACTGCAACAGTGAAACATGAAGATCACCACTCTCTTCACAACCTTGAAAAGCAGATCACTCTGGAGAGAAGGAAGACAACTGAGCCAAGAAAGCAAGTTTCTGGCTCATCACCTCGCTCTGCAACTCACCCAAGGTGGAAGTCAGAGCTGGCCTGTCCAGTACTGAGGCTCAAAAACCTCAGAGTCAACTCCACCCTCCCGGATCCAACAGGGATGCTTCAACTTCGAGAGCCATCCAGCTCCGAGGAAGTCAGATATGGTGCACCCAGAGCAAAATTTGGATTTGAAGAAAGAGCTTTCTTCAGATCTAAACCAAATGGACCCAGAAGGATTGGATCCAATGACTCTAAAGCAACAGGCTGGATTACAGAAGGAACTGTAATGGGTGGAGCAGTGGATGATTGGGCTTACTGAACCAAAGGGGTAGGAGCCGTAATAACTCTCATCTGAATTTGCACTGTGAGGAATTTCCTCCTCATTCTTTCCACAGCTGCTTCAGTGAGATTCCTGTAGGAATAAGACAATGGTAGGGATGGAGATATGGAGGGCCTTTCCAAAAAAATGGAAGGCACTCTGGATGGAACTGGGTCCAAATGAGGGGAGTATGTGGTCCTGGGTAGAGGCTTTGGATCCAAGACAGTAGGATTCAATGTAGATTTGGTCAGATCTGAAGAAGGCTGGATCATAACAAGTTTCTGATGTGATTTCTGTATTTTCTTACAAAGTTTTGATGAAGAAGAGATGGAAGACTCTGAAGATTTTAAACCTCTTCAATGGGTCTTTAGCTTTCTTTCTGGGGGACTGAGCCCTAGTGATGGCTTCAGAAAAAGAGGTAAGCAGCAAACCTTTTAAAATTAATTTATTTCTCCTGTCAGCAAGAGCACAAGGTTTAAACTTATTGCAAATGCTGCAATCTGTCTTTAAATGATCTGGGCCCAAGCTGTAGATGCAAAGAGAATGTGCATCAAAGAGAGGCAATTTGTGCTCACATTTGTCACATTTCTTGAATCACGAAGGACCTTTTTCAGACATCCTGTGAAAGGGAAATTAAACCAAAAAATACAACAACTTTTTTTTATAATACTAGGAAAGGAAAGAACAGGTAAATCACCACCAATGGTATTGGAGAAATTATACAGGTTGTAATAGAAAGAAAATAAAATTATACCAGCAATGGTATACTTAGAAATAAAAAAAAGTGTATAAGGGCTGGGAAGGAAAACTAGATCTATCAACAATGGTAGGTAGAAGTTTACACTAAAGAGTGCATGGAAGGAGTTTACCAATAAAGTGACAAAGAAAACAAATATAGTGAACAAACAAACTTTTTTGAAAAGGAAATATATTAGAAAAAACTCACAATCTATGACTTGAGAGTTGAAGGTGACCGCAAATAGACACAAAAGTGGCAAACAAGATATGTTGGATGTTAGGGACTGGTACATTATGGGTAAAGAAGGAGCTTGAGAGTTGTTTTGGTGGCCACAAGCTAGTGCAACAGCCAAGTCGGATCTGAGGATGGGATCCAAACTCATTAGTTCCATTAGTTGAGGAATGAATGAAACTTGACAACATCAGACCAACAGTTAACATGCTGAAGTGTTTTCTTGTACTGTTATTAAAATCCAGTAGTGGCATTTTAATTATTTATGCCTTAGAGAAATTGATTTTTAAAAATCCCTTTTAGTGAACTCAGACATTGTTAAAAAGTCTTGACATATAATAGATAACAATGAAAACATGACTCCATCTTGACACAAAATAGGCAACCAATGAGTAATAATGGTGGTATAAAAAAACTACTATTTCATTACAGATGAATTAATTCTGATGCAAGACAAGTACATAAAAGCTATACAAAGTACCATAATACAAATTAAAACCAGTTAAACAGTTAACCATGTAGGTGACAACTTTTACAAATCACAGGCACTTGGTGACAGTTGAATAGTCTTCTTTATTAGCTATCTAAACCTGTATCTAAACCCGTTTGACAGCACAGTGAGCTCAGCATGGCTGAGTTAACTATAATATAACTGATGTGTCAGAGTGTTTAAAGATCCTAGCCTAAGTATGTATACTTTCTCAAATAGCTGTTGCTACCTTTTTGCCAATCTTCACATTTCCTGGTGGGAGCTATATGTCTAAATGCAAGGATTTTAAATACAGATACTTTGTAAATATTATACATACCACAGGCTCAAGAGAAATAATGTCATCAGAGAAAAGCATTGTGTCATCGTCCACCATTCGACGACGATTCATAAAGGTACGTGAGAGAATAGAAATGCGCTCGTGAAGAGTTGGATCTGCAGTGCACTCAAGTAGGAACCTTTCAGTCTCTTCCTGCTCTTCATGCTTCAGATCAGAGCAGAACCTGGAAGAAATAAAGCAAATGTTATCTAATCACTTAATTCTATTCTACATTGATAATTATAAAATAGAAATTCTAAAAACCTTTTTTGTATTCCTCTGTAAAAAAGACATCTAATACATGGTGTGTGGAACCCTGGAAACATCAAGGAACTGGGGGGTAAAGCCAGGTGTCTTTTTCAGCCTTGTATACTGCCCTGACTGTAGTTGCAGCATTCAGTAACCATTTTGTTTCATAAGATTACTCCCAAAAGGTTAGCTTTTTTTAGTGAAGTGCCTTAATGAAGAAACGGACGTATGTTGTTACCCCCACATAAAAATTAGAACTGGCAGCCACTAGCTCCTGAATGAAACAAATCCATGACGAAATCCAGAACAGAAACCAAGGATGCAGTGAACAGATCAAAACCTTTAGAATTTGCCTAAATAGTGAACATTTTTACTTGCTCTTGTAGGTCTACCTAGTGGAAGGCTTTTGGAATGATGTGAACATTTGCAGAACTCTGGATGAGCCATCACTGAAGTGTAGAAACCAAGCAGTCAGACTAAAAGATTTGATGCCTGTGTGAGGCCTGTCAGAGGCATAAGAAATCAGATCCAGAAGGAGAACCAGGGCACAAAGATGGGTACACCAGGTGAGGCCAGAAGAAGGGAAAATAAACCTGTTGGGACAAAAAGGGAGAAATGAGAATCACTTTTGCCTTACCATCAAGTCTCTTTCTGAAGAAACATGACTACGAGTGGAGGGGGAGGGGAAGCATACAGCAGTCCCAGGGGCCAAACAGGAACTAGAGCATCCCTCGGGGGCTGTCTCTCCTAAGGGATCAGGGAAAAAGCTGCTGCACTTTGTGTTTTCCTGTGTTGCAAACAGGTGGTAGCAAGGCTAGCCCTGCAGCTGAAAACCTTTTATGCCACTGACTGACTGAGGGACCACTCATGGGGCAGAAGACTAGCCTTGCTCAATTTATCCAGTAAGATACTGATGCTCCCAGGATGTGCACTGCAATAAGAAAGTATTGGGAAGACATCACCCACTGCCACACCCTCATGGCATCTCAAAATAAGAGGTACAACTGGGTTCCCCCTTTTTTGTTGATGTACCAGACCACACGGACATCAGTCAGTCTGTACAGCTATCACACCTGTAGGGAGGCAATCCTGTAAAGGCTGCAATACAAGGAGGACTGCTTGCATCTCCAGAAAACTGATGTAAAGGTTGGCCTCAGTCTGGGACCAGGAATCTTGGACACACATATGCACACACACACACACACACACACACACACACACACACACACACACACACACACGCATGCACATGCACACACATGCACACATGCACGCGCGCACATATACACACACACACACACACACACACACACACACACACACACACACACACACACACACACACACACACACACACATCAGAGGGGAGGTGTCTGCTGTTACAGTGGCAGTTAATGAGAAATACAAAGGGAAGTTGCAGGAGAATCAACTGGGAAGTCACCCACCATATAATGTGCTGTCTGCAGATCCTGGTAAGCTTAATGGTGTGCTACACTGACAGACATCATGGACCATTGGAAAGAAAGAGTCCACTGAAGTTCTCTCATGTAAATTCTGGCATGTGGTGCTAGAGTAATAGAAGCTGACATAGACATTAAAAGTAAAAGATTCATGTAGGCATGCAGTTTTTTGATGATGCAAAACTTGAGAAGCCCAAAGATGCAGCTATGACAGTGTGGGCAGAGGAAGCCTGGCTATCTGCATTCTGGTGTCCATGTGGCAGCTCATGAACTTCAAGGCTGGAAATGGTTCCAGTTTATATTTTCCAAAATTTCAATAATTCCCAAGGAAGAGAACAAGTGGTGTAAGCAGTCTCTTGCATGAATTAGTGAATAATTTGGCAGGGCCACACATAAGAATACCCAGAATTCCTGCAACCTTAGCTGGGCTGCTACTACTGCCATGCATTTGGTGAACATCTAGGGTACTGTGGTGAGACCAAAAGGTAGTGGTCTAAACATCCTGGACTGTCTGGGTATCTTGATGTGATAAGCATTCTGAAGACCCTCCAAGCACAGCTAATCATCTCTCCTTAAGAGAGAATATGGACTTACCATGACCATCCAAAATGACGTCCATTTGACAAACAGATTCAACTTGCTTAGGTACAAAATCTTTTAGGCTCCCATTCTTTTTGGTACTATAAAGAAAATATAGTTGTGTAAAATCTTACTATAACCTTAGATGTCCTTCTCTTCTATATGCTGCTGTATCCATAACATGAGGGAGTCTGCCTCTGGTTGACTCGTAAGTCTGTCAGTTTTACAAAAAAATAAATGTTACTATGAAGGTACGTATGATGGCCTGCATCACTCTGCGTACATCAGCCATAAATGGATGTTGGGTATAAAGCGGACGTCAGCATGCACTTACCTCAGAACTGGAAGGAGCTGGGAACCAGCGACTATGAAGTGGGTAAGCATCGGGGGAAGGCAGGGTGGGAAAGAATTTAGCAGCATATAATTATGGTAAGATTTTAAACAACTACACTATGTCTTTCTATTCATATGCTGCTGTATCCATAACATGAGGGAGAGTGCAAAAACTCATGCTATTATGGACTGGGAGGGGGGCTGATATATTTTCCACTATATCTGTCTCTAAAATGGCAGCTGTATTCAAACCCTTAAAGAAAGCCCCAGAGGAGGACACAGCCCTAGTGGAGTGAGCCTTCTGGGAAGGGGAACCTTTTACCATGGGCTGTGTAGCAAAAGGAGATAGTTTTTGAGATTCAGGAAGAAATGTTTTACTTGGAAACAGGATGTCCCAGGGCTCTTGGGTGATTCAGGAAGAAATGTTTTACTTGGAAACAGGATGTCCCAGGGCTCTTGGGTGATAGGAATGGGTTTGGTTTTGGCCAAATAGTATCTTGTTGTCTATGTACACCCAAAGTGTGAAGGACCCTTTCACTGGAGGTTTGTGGTGAAGGGAAAAAGAAAGGCAGATTGATGACCTGATTTAGGAAAAGTTCATTAACTACTTTGGGCATGAAGGTTGGGTTAGTATGGAGGCAAATCCTGTCCTTGTGGAAAACTGTGAAAAGGGAAAAGGCTGTGAGGGCTTGCAGTTCAGAGACCCTTCTGGCTGAAGTAATGGCCACCAAAAGAATAGTTTTCCATGTGCAGTGTTGAGTGCAGTCCTTAGCTGATTCAAAGGGTGGCAGGTAAGCTTTTCCAACACAAAATTAAGATCCCAAAGAGGGTGAATAGGCTGCCTTGGAGTTCTAATGTGTAGTACTCATTTCAAAAAAGCTTGACTTCCAGCCTGGAAGCCAAGAGAGAGAGGTAAACATGCTGAGATGGCAGACAGGTGTGCCTTGATGGAAGAATATGACAAGTCAGTGTTCATCAATTCTCACAGGTAAGGCAGAACCACTGGAGATTCTACAGACAGTGGTTGAAGGTCTTGTTTTGGACACCATACAGATAATCTTTTCCACTTGGATAGATAGGATTTTCTGGTAGTGGGTTTTCTGGCCTCTTGTAGAACCTGAAGCACGTCTTCCTCATAAAGGTATGCAAAGGGAATCAATGCCCTATCACCCACAGAGTAAGGTTCAGGGTGGATATTTGGGGGTGTATGAGAGTTCCCTTCTCCTGTGTGAGTAGGTCCATCCTGAGGGTAACTTGTGGTGATTGCCTTTGGCTAGATGATGTAGAAGGGGGGACCAGTGCTGCCTTGGCCAAAAGGGGGTCACCAACAAGATTTGAGGTTGTTCTCTCTGAATCTTCAGCAGAACTTTTTGTATGAGAGGAAAGGGGGATGCATAAGCGAACATCCCCTTCCATGGGAAGGAAAGAGCAACCACCTTCCGTGCCCCAGGTGTGAATATCCTGGTGCAGTAAGTTGGGAGTTGTCTGTTCATGGGGGAGGCAAACAAGTTTACCTGAGGTATACCTCCTCGATGGACCAGGTGTAAGAACACATCCCTGTTTAACAAGCATTCGTGGGCTTGAGTTGTGGACCTGCTTAGAGAATCTGCCATCACATTCTCGATTGAAGGTAAGTAGATGGCTAGGTTAGATACTTGGCTCTGCTGGGCAATCTTACACACCTGCAAAGCCAATCTGCATAGGATGTAGGACTTTGTCCCCCCTTGCTTGTTTATGTACCACAGCACCATGGTGTTGTCTGTGTACCATCTCAGCATTCCTGGGCAGAGTTCAGCCTTGAAGATTCGAAGGGCGAATATGAAGGCTCTCATCTCCTTGATGTTGATTATATCCTTCTGTTGGGGGTGGGTCTATGTGTCCCTCACTCTCCAGTCTCCTAGAGTTGCCCCCCAAACAGAGTCTGAAGCATCTGTGTACAGATCCTGATTGGGGGGGGAGGGGTTGTAGGGGGAGGACCTGGATGGTCTGCAATCTGAATAATCCACCACTCTAGTTCCCTGGATAGGCAGGGTAAGAGAGGTATCAAACTCCAGAAGGTGCAAGGGTTGTTTCCAGACTGTCCTTAAGTACCATTGAAATTTCCGCATTTATCTTGTGTAAGATGGCCGGACATACGAGGAGCAGAAGCCTGTGGTAAGGCCTTGCTAAGGGTACCATGGGAGCAGTGGAGGCCATGAATCCCAGGATCCTCAGAAACTCTCTGGCGGAAAGGGCTTGGAGAGAAAGAATTTCCATGAAATAAGAGGTGAGGGCCAGAATCTTGCAATAGAGGAAGACAGGCTATCATTTGCCCTGTAAGAATCATGCATCCTAAGAACACAAGGTCCTGTGAGGGGGTCAGAGAAGACTTTTGAAGGTTTATGGTAAACCCCAGGCCTCTCAGTAGGGAGATAGCATAGTCCAGGTGCTGTTGAACCATCTGTGGGGACAATGCCTGGATGAGGATATCATCCAGATAAGGGAAGAGTTGGATCTCCTACATTCTGCATTCTAGAGAAGGCAATGACTGGGGCTAGGCACTTTGTGAATACCCTTGGGGCCATAGAGAGACCAGATGGCAAAGCAGAGAATTGCAAATGCACATGCAAATGAGAAACAAAGGAATTTCCTGAAAAGAGGATGGATTGAAATGTGCAGATAGGCATCCTTTACATCTAAGGACACCATGTAGGCCTGAAGGAGGATCAGGGGAAGGAGAGTTGGAAGAGTCAGCATCCGAAAGGACTGGACCTTGAGGAATGTATTTAGATGGGATAAGTCCAAGATAGGTCTCCAGTAACCTACTTTCTTGGGGACTAGGAACATTCTGGAGTAAAATCCTTTTCCTCTTAGATCTTGGGGTAGCTCTTGGATTGTGCCTTGTGAGAGGAGGGCCTGCAGATCTGGAGGAAAGGAAGCCATTTGGTTTTGAGGAGGTTGAGGAATGCCTTTGAAGGTTGATGTAGACTCCTACACCATAAAATAACTATTTTTTTATGATTGAGAGGACCAAAGAGTCCTGGTTAATCTGTTTCCAAGTGGGGAAGGACAGGGAGAGACGCAGGGAGAGTGGGGTAGATGGGCTTAAGGTCTGGTAGTCACAGATTACCAAGTTTGGCCTGAAAAGGCTGTTATTGAGCTGGAATAGAGGGAGAAGACCTGAAAGGAGTCTGCTTCCTGGAATCTTTCTTCCCTTTGGAGGACATGTGTCTAGATGGCATTCTCACAAAAGTAGTCTAGCCGGGTAGCTCATCTGAAAGCGGGCAACCAGGAACACAAATATATGCCTGAGGTCCTGAAGGTCTTTGCTCTTCTCCTGAAGGGTCTTAAAGAGCTCTGCAGCCGCAGAACAGAACAAGGCCTTGTTATCCAAGGGTGCATCCATTAGTTTTGTTTTAATGTCATCTGGCAAAGGCTGCAGCCTAAGCCAGGAGTATCTCCTGATGACAGACCCTGAGGCAGCAGCCCTTGCTGAAGCCTCCATTGCATCATAACTACACTTTACAGAGTGTCTGGTAACTTGCCTGCAGGAACTCAATAGGCTAGCAATGTTTGCCTTGTTGGGGGAATCAGGTAGGTCACCCAATTGTTTAATGGCATCTGTCAGTAGGGCTGATAGTTTATGGCTCTCACAGCTAAGGTGGCAGAGGTATAGACTTTTTTGACTAATCTTTCCATGATTTTGCTTTCCTTATCTGAGGGGAGTAAGGAAGTAGAGAGAAGAAGTTTAAAAGTTTTATCTGCAGTCACAGAAATAGTTGATGGGTCTGAAGAAGGGGCCTTGAAGAGGGACTTTATAAAATCTGTCAGGGCACTTTGGTGCAAGGGGTTGGGAACCTGGCTTTTTTGAAGCAGTCAGGAATGCATCCAAAAAGGCAGGATGGACAGGGGGAACAGCAGACGTGTTAGGGGACTCCATTGCAAGAGGGCAATAATACCTCTTCTGGGTCTCAGAAACTTGACTACAGTTCCATTTAAAAAAAGTCCTTCATTTGTACAATCATCTCCCCAAAGGTAATGTCTTCTCCAGAGAAATCGGTTCCATTTGACTCCTCCACTAGGAAAGCATACCCCAGAAGGGAGACAATTTAGGAGGTATAAGTGAAGGATTCATCCCCTAAAGTTTCCTCTTCCTCAGAGTAAATGTCAGCCAACAGCTTACTCTGAGGAGTGGAGACTGAAGGGGCCTGGGCAGGAGCCTGTCGAAAGGCCAAGAAGGCATTAAGTAGGCCTTGAGTAAAGGGCTGCCAATCCGATGACATGGTCTGAGTAGCAGCGGTATGTTTTTTTTTTTGTTTGTTTTTTCTTTTTGGGGGCATCCAGCACAGAGTTGTGTAAGATGCAGTGGAGAGAAGGAGGACTGGACATAGGGCAACACTCTACAATGTACAAGAGAACATCTTCACGGATAATGATTTGGGAAACCCCACATGGGCACTGAGAGATAATAACCCAAGGACCCCCCAGTGGCTGGGTTGGATGCCTGCAAATCCCTTTGAGATGTGCTGGCAGCCCCTTAAAAGCTTCTGCCCAGGTACCTGTCAGTGGAAAGTCTGCTGATTCCGACACAGACTCCGGGCCTTCATCGGCCTTGAGAGGTACAGTCGGAAGTGAGGGTACAGTCAGGCTGAAACTTCTTAGCCTTTTTTGTGGGTGGCTCCTCTGAAGTTCCCGACATCTGGTCCATATCTCTACCAAAACGTTTCAGATGCTGATTCTCTACGTACAGTTTTAGCATGGCCAGATGGCTCCTAAAAGTCTTAGGTACAACGACCTTACAGATCTTGCAAGTGGTATGATCATGATCTGAGCCTAGACAGAATAAGTAGAGTTCTTGTGAGTCCTTATGTGGAATTTGTCTTCCACAACACTTGCCCTTTCTACCTGACATTAACCCACAACACTGCAAGACTGCAAGAAAGAAGCAAAAACCCCTATAGGGTACTTATCTGAATTCAGACAAGCACAAATTTCTAGCAGCTTCATTATTTCCTGCATTATTGGCTTTCACTGGAAGGGGCTTTTTTGAAGATTTTGAAAGGGATGTGTACAGAATGGAATAGCCTATGGTTATCGCACTCATCACCCAAGAACTGATGGGGATGGCCTTCCAGGCTTGTGGGTGGAGAGTTAATTGGTTCCCAACTGCCTCCAGAGAAGGGCAGTTGTGAAACCATTCAGGAGCGCTGAAAGGGTTTACTGGCCAAAGGGCCTTTAAAACATTGCTTCTTCGTTAATAAAGTTACCCTTTCTACACTGGGGGTGGGGGGGTGAACAAACTTAGAGATTTTTGTAACCAAAACATCCCTCTCCTCTATTCTGGTAAAAAAAAGACAAACTTACAGATTTTTGGAACCAAAACATCCCCCTCCCCTATTCTGGTTAAAAAAAAAAAGAGAGAGATACAGAACATCTGTAGAGTGAAAAAATATATTTCAGTGTCAGACAAGCCTTTTCCATCATGCTCATTCCTAGTTAATGTATCTTTGACATTGGGTCCAAATAAGGTGAACCCATTGAAAGGGGCATTCGGGAAGGACACCCTGAAAATGTTCATGATGTGATGCAACTAGGCATGATGGTGAATGGTAAAGCCAGTGTCCACTGCTCTAAATATACAACTCTCTCCATTAGACAAGAGGTACATGGATACGTTAGTGATAGATCTTTGGAAACACAGCTGGTGAAATCTATGGATCTCCACCATTGTGGGACTTGTCAGGGATTTAGAAAGTTCCCTTCTCAAATTCCACTGCAATCTGGTCAAACGGGCCAAATAATTCTACTCTCATAAAGCAAAGGTTGCTGAAACATACACATCCTTCCCAAACCTATCAAACATTGGATTTTTTAATGGGGTAAACAGTCTAACTGTCCTCTGTGAATTCTTCTTTAGCAGCTGCTGCCACCGCAGAGGCATTCTCTGCAAGCCTCTCACTTAAATGGGCTATATCCTTTGAGGGCACTAAGATTTTGTCTATTTTTTTTCTGATATTTGCTATATCACATCCAGTTCCTCCCAAGCCTGTTGGGACTCTGAATCCACTCAGTCTGCCAGTCGATCACCCAGGTCATAGAAGGGCCTGCAACAAATTCATTGAGGAAAACCAAGCTTCTATAGGGAATGGTCATTAGTGGACTAACATCTCCTCTAAGTAATTTCAGCCAAATGAGACATTTTCTAGGGGGTACCCCTCAAGGTTGCACATTTGATTGATTCCTGGGGGGGTATTTAAATGTCTCCTTTTGCATTTATGCTTCCGTTATGGGGGGAGAGCACTGAGGCTGTAGCAGCAGATGCAGGGCTACCTATGGCTTTGAGCTGGTAGATGCATGCTGTTCCAAAATGAGATGATGTATCAACAAAGACTCAGAAATGGTGGACGTGTGGGCTAGATCTGAGGAATAACACATCACTTCCTTTCACAAATGAGACAGGCGTTTCTCAAATGCCTCAAATGCTGATTCCAGATGTGAAGACGACCTCCTTGGATCTGAAGACCCTGAAGGTAGTCCTCTCAGATTTGTTACTCCAGTTGGATCCAAGGACGAGGCCAGTGCTAGGGTGTTGAAGGCTGAGGCTCCAAGAGGCAGACAGGATGGCTCCTAAAAGCTTGGAGTTGACCCTGACCCAGGGACCTCAACATCAACCTCTTGAATCCAGGATCCATCCAGCTCCAAAGCAGTTGGAATGGAGTATGTCAAAGAAGCAGTCAGAGTCGATGACACCCAAGCCACTGGCTCTAACATGGGGACCATGTGGGTAGAACTCAATCCAAGGTTACAGAGTCTGACAGACAACAGAAGGAGAAATAAAAACAGGGGTGGAAGGGTGGACCTCCTCACCTTCATTGTGGGGGGTAGCAGGAAGAACCCCCAACTGTATCTGAGCCTTCAGAAAGGTCCCTGACTCCACCTCAGTTAGACTCCTAGACGACCACACTGACCTGGAAGACACTGCAGAGGGCAGTCCGGAAGATCTGACAGGGGGGGGGGGGGGGCTAGGTGACCATATCCTAGTCGGGGATGGCTCTAGAGGGAAAAAAATGGATCTGGTGAATATGGTGCAGCCAGAGATCAGATCTCCACTAGATCCAATTCTAGATATGATGGAGAAGCAAAATGAACCAGAGGACCAAGGAGCCTTAGGGGCAGCTCCATCAAGGATCTGGAGACCTTTTCTTACTTTCTCTTGTCCTGTGTTTGACAGACTTCCCCTATCCAGGTCTATCCTTTTTAACCATATCCAAAACCTTCTTGGAAGGAAACCTAGAAGCAGAAGATGCCAAATCTGCTATTTGGGCTGGGAGTAGGTCCTCCAACACCAATTTAAAATGTCTATCCAACAGTGCCCTAGAACAAAAGGTTGAACAAATTTTGCATTTTTCATCAAGATGGGCCAAGCCCAAAAAGTAAACACATTTATTGTGTGGGTCTTGCTGTGGAATCTTGTGGCCATAGACCACATGCTTTTTTAAATCCTGAAACCTTGCCAGCCACAGTGAGCAACAGACAGACAAAGACACATACCAGTCACCAAAAAAGAAATGTTACACAGTAGTGACCCAACAGGTCTAAGGCCTGCAAAAGAATGGCCTAAGAGCTAGCCTTGCAGAAGACTAACAACCAGACTAACTTTTTTTTAAACAAGCACAATAAAAACACCCAAAAGGGGTCAAGAGAGGGAGAGCAAAGGCAAAAATGAAGATCAGTCAATATAATCAAAAAAGATGCAGCAACCAAAAACTGAGTCATAGACAGCATGTCTGTAATTTAGTGTGACAAAGAAGCTCTAACGACAGAGTGGCTGAAGCTACATTATTGGAAAATGGAAGGGAGAAGCTTGAGCCTTGGAGCAAAAGTTTAAGTTGCCAGCCGCTGATCCAAATGGACCAGATTTACTAAAGTGTTATGGCAGACAGTAAAAGACAAAATCAGATGCTGTAATTAAACCAATGGTAGGTTACAGCCGTATCCTTCCCTATGCCACTGATCATCATGCTATTTGGAGCTGTGCAGCACTGTGTAGCCTGATGTTAGACAGTTGCACACTTCATTTAATGCAAAACATGGTAGTGCACTGAGGAGGCTGATTGGCAGATACCGATTTACAGAGAATAGAGAAATAATCAGGTCATATGATTATAAAGGACAAGGTACTGGATACATAAGTAGCAAAAATAGAAACAAAATGTATGACAAAGGCAAGAAAGCAGTGATACAGCAGAAAAGGAGATGACTAAATTAGACAAAAAAAACAGAAGAGTTGAGGTACAGCTGGAGAGATATAAGAAGAGGATCAGTAAATGAACAAGTTAGATTGAAGTCGAAACAGGAATAGAAATAGGAAGCACTAAAGAGCAGACAGACATAAGGAATGGGAAGAAAAAGAAAATCAGTCAGAAGCAAGCAAGCAAGGAGGTATACAGGAATGACACTAGAAGATAAAATACATTAATGTTCCATGCATCAAAAGAGCACAGACTACAAACCCAGAACTTAACAGGCAACAGATACTAAAAATCACTTGCTGGAAATTCAGCAGTGTTTCTTATTATGACAACAAGGCCCATAATAAGAGTAAGAAGTGCTTGCCAGCACTAAAGAGCCAGATATAGATAGAACAGATTACCATTCTTATACTGCAACCTGTTGACATGTAAGGGAAAGTATTCACTACTGAACATCATGAGTTAATATGGAGGGAAAGGAGATTATATAAAATAAACTACAGCACACAGATTAGTAGGACACAACAAAATCCACAAAGAGTAGAGAACAAAGGCAGTAATAGTGCAGGGGCAGCATACAGTGGATACAAAAAAGTTTACACACCCCTGTTAAAATGCCAGGTTTTTGTGATATAAAAAATGAGACCCCAATAAATAATTTCAAAACTTTTCCCACCTTTAATGTTACCTATAACCTGTACAATTCAATTGAAAAATACACAAATCTGTTAGGGGAAAAAATATAAAAAAATAAAAAACATACAACAAGCTGGTTGCATAAGTATGCACACCCTTAAACTAATATTTTGTTGAAGCACCTTTTGATTTAATTACAGCATTCAGTCTTCTTAGGTGGGAGTCCATCAGTATGGCACATCTTGACTTGGCAATATTTGCCCACTCTTCCTTGCAAAAGCGCTCCAAATCTATCAGATTGTGAGGGCATCTCTTGTGCACAGCACTTTTCAGGTCACCCCACAGATTTTCTATTGCATTTAGGTCTAGGTTCTGACTGGGCCATTCCAAAACTTTAATTTTCTTCTGGTGAAGCCATTATGTTGTTGATTTGGATGCATGCTTGGGGTCATTGTCGTGTTAAAAGGAGAAATTCCTCTTTTCATCTTCAGCTTTCTAGCAGACGTCTGAAGGTTTTGGGCCAAAAGTGACTGGTATTTGGAACTGTTCATGATTCCCTCCACCTTGATTAAAGCTCCAGTTCTAGCTGAAGAAAAGCAACACCAAAGCATGATACTGCCACACCACCATGCTTCACCGTGGGGATGGTGTTTTTTTGGTGATGCGAACTGTTGTACCTTTTGGAATTGTGGCCAAAAAGGTCAACCTTGGTCATTTCAAACCATAGCATATTTTTCCACATGGTTTTGGGAGACGATGTATTATTTTGCAAAATTTAGCCGGGCCTGGATGTTTTTCTTTGTAAGAAAAAGTTTCCTTCTTGCAACGCTACCCCATACCCCAGACATATGGAGAATATGGGAGATTGTTGTCACATGTAGTACACAAACAGTACTTGCCAGAAATTCCTGCAGCTCCTTCAGTGCTGCTGTAGGCGTCTTGGCAGTCTCCCTGACCAGTTTTCGTCTTGTCTTTTCATCAATTTTGGAGGGACCTCCAGTTTTTTGCAACATCACTGTTGTCCCACATTTTCTCCACTTTTTGATGACTGTCTTCACTGTATTCTATGGTATATCCAATGATGTGGAAATGTTTTGTACCCTTCACCTGACTGATAAATTTCAACAATGACATCCCTTTGATGCTTCGTAAGCACGCTGCGAACCATGGCTTTTGCTGTAGCAGGCAATTGAGTAAATGTCAGGAAAATCCTACTAGAACAGCTGAACTTTATTTGGGGTTAATCAAAGTTTCTGATGGCAGGCATGTACCCAAGAAGACTGAATGCTGTAATTAAATCAAAGGTGCTTCAACAAAGTATTAATTTAAGGGTGTGCACACTTATACATTTTTTTATTTTTTAGACTTTTTTCCCCCTAACAGATTTGTTTGTTTTTCAATTGGACTGTACAGGTTATAGGTCACATTAAAGGCGGGAAAAGTTTTGAAATGATTTATTGTGGTCTCATTTTTTTATATGACAAAAACCTGGCATTTTAACAGGGATGTGTAAACTTTTTATATCCACTGTACAAAGAACACAAACATATGAGAAAAAGAGAAAGGCACGAGAAGTGTGTGGTGTATGGGGCAGCAATGTTACTTACAGATTTCAGGATGTATAGAGGAGCATTTGGTTATGGTACTTACAGACATAGGTCTAGAATTTGAAAGCTTTAGAGGGAAATTAATGAGAGCAGCACTCCAGGTAACAGATTCACGTAATTATCGGAATCTAACAGGTGGGGAATAAGGGAAAAAAGCAGGAAGGTAAGGAAACTGGCCATGCCGAATGCAAACAAATGTTAGAAAACAAGTAAAGGAAGACATAGGTTTAAGTAATGCACTGGGGAAGAAGGAAGCATGCAAGTATAATATTTAAATAAGAAGTAGGCCAAAGTGGAGATAAAACGAGAAAATGAAGAAAGTGTAGAAAAATGACAAATGGCACAAAAAAGGGTGAGAGGGAAAGTTGGGGCAAGAGGAAATAAGGCAAATGAGATGAACAGTTCTGCAGAATGGACAAACAGGTAAAGGGAAAGCTGGAAATAAGTGAAGAAAAATATGAGTAGTACAAACTTTATAATGGAAGGCTGGCTAGCACAGCAAATGGTGTGTGTTTACCAAAGAGTGGCTGGGATAAATGGGAGAGTAGGAAACTTCACCCACAGGGACATGTAGAGGGGCATGATGAAACTTACTAATAAAGGACAAGCATCTTTCCTGGCTCTAAACGGTTCCCATTCAGAAGCCTGAAACATCATAAGCCTGAAAATCAAAATCCTGAAACCAAAAGCCTGAAAATTCAGAATCCTGAAAACTCAAAATCCTGAAAGCCCAAAATCCTGAAAGACCAAAATCCTGAAACTCAAAATCCTGAAAACACAAATAATGCTAATATGTCACTATAAAGACACTAATATCTACCAACTGACCCTGACCCTAACCCTAACCCTAAGGTCCGTCACTATCGCACACTCACCTGACCCGCGCCCTAAACCTAACTCACTTAAACTGCCCCTAACCCCAATATTTGTCACTATTGCATACATGCCTAACCTGCCCTAACCCTAACTCACTTAAACCGCCCCTAACCCTAAAATAAAACCAACCGCACACTTACCTGACCCCAACGCATGACCTAACACCACAGGGCTAACAATAGCAAAGCCACAATGACATCAGTATGTCTATTTTGTGTTTTCAGGATTTTGAGTTTCAGGATTTTGGTCTTTCAGGATTTTGGGCTTTCAGGATTTTGAGTTTTCAGGATTCTGAATTTTCAGGCTTTTGGTTTCAGGATTTTGATTTTCAGGCTTATGATGTTTCAGGCTTCTGAATGGGAACCCTCTAAACACATGCTAAACTGAGACTGCTGCCTAGTTACAAAGACAAGATAACTGACTTCAATAACTGGCTAAGAGTTTTGTGTCAAGCATGGGAACAGATGGTAGTGCTAGGGATAGTTTACAGATCACATACCAGGACTTCCACATAATGGCTAAACTTTTTGCTGTCTCCATAATACCCTTTTTAAGCAATGCCCTCCTAATGGACAATCAAACATAAACACAATCTCAAGCTCATATTCAGACATCAAAGTGGTACTAGTCAAGTATTTGGAGTCTGCACTGAAAGATGGCAAAACTTTAGGATCTCCTGCAATTCCAACATATTCATAACTGCATAGTTACTGAGACATGATTTCAGTGCAATGTGAACACTCCCTCTATACCAGAGTGTACTGGCTATAATGGCTTCAAGGCCTGTGGGTAATAGCAGGAAAACATGTATATTTCTTAGGAACACCGTCACCGGGTGTCAAGTTGCCCACAACATTAACCAGGAGCTCACAGAGTTCCAAACCATACTTAACAAATCATTGCTAACTATGCATCTCCATCAATGACCCTTACAGATGACAGAAATTAACTTATCAAAGTGTGAAATTTCAAACTGATTACCTTCTGCTAGGGAACTTCAATTATCCAAGCAGTGACTGGCACACAGAGAGCTCTGAAAATGAGTATACTTAACATTTCGTAGACATTATTAATACTGCTCTTCTGTAACAAAGTACAGAACTTACCACTAGATGTTGTATTAACCTTGACCTCATTCTTACCAAACTAGCTCCTTCTGGACCTAATCCAAATGTCCTCATAGTTAGTTAAATCTGACCATAATTCATTTATTGTTGTCATCATGCTTATTGGTACCACTCTACCACCAAATAAGGCCATCTTTAAGGATTTTTCCACTGCAAAGCTACTTCAGCTTGTAAAACACCTAAGTAAAATTGCCAACAGCCCCCCCCCCCACAAATGGACCTCAACTGAGACAGCTGCCACAATCATCTCCAACATTTATCAGCAACTAAACATCATCAATCTCCTTCTTTTTACATGAGGGTTGAGGTGTTGCATCAACTATTGACACTTCACTCTATTGATAGCCTCTCTGCTACCTTTTACAGTCATGCCTGCCCATCTTAGTTCTCTTCTCATGTAATCCATCTCTTGACTGGATATTCTTGTCTCCTTTTGTTTTCTTCCTGTTTCTCCTAAATCTGCTTTACTAAACTGTCTTCTGTTTTCCTATACATGTGACTGAGCAACTGAAATCTGTTCTCCTTGACCTTCTCTGTAACTGAGGATCTGAAGTAGGAGTCATTTGTCTGCAACCTGTGGGTTACGGATCCGATATCGGATCCGAACCGGCATGGTTTACCAGCTATGGATCCGAGCTCTCAGCCCCTCCCCTCACCCATAATGCCCTGCTCTCCCTTCATGACCTCAGATCTAGTTTGCCGCGCTGGTGACCAGATTTGTTTTCCTTGAGCTCTGCAGCTAAGTGTATTTTTCAAGTATTTAGAAAGTTTAAAATTGAATTTTTGTGTGAAAGTTGTATGAAAGTATAGGATTCCCTTTTACTTAATTATACTTTTTTAGTGTTATATATTATTTTTACTTAATTTCCTTCCCCTCGCTGGTAGCGTAGTGTGTGTTTGGGCCTGTTGTGTGTTTTAGTTGCTTTTACTTTTTACCTTTAGTTTAAGTGACTGTAGCTCTTTGGGATGTCTGAACAACCCAAAGCTGTGTTCTCTAAGTGCTCCGAGTGTGGCCATAAGCTTTCCCCTGCTGATGGCCACACTCGGTGCGTGAGATTCCTTGGGGTTGAACACCTCACTTCTGGATGTTCCATTTGTGCAGGGTTCAACCCCAGGGCATTGAAGGAGCGGAGGTCCAAGCTTGTCTTGGCGGGACTTTTGCCCCCAGACTCGGCTCTGGCCTCCGCTCCTTCGGGGGTAACCGTTTCTTCGGTGGCCTCCTCTCCGGTTCCCCCTCCTCCTCCTGGGACTCAACCTCCCTGTAGTGGTTCGGAGGAGAGGGAAGCTAGAAAGAAGGACCGGAGGGAGAAGCACCATAAGCGGCGGGCCGAGACCTCTGTTTCGGCCCCGCCTGCCAAGCGGGCTTCTCCTCCGGCCTCCTTGTCTGCTGGTTCCCCCCCTCCTCGGCTCCGGTCACCTGTGTGCTTTTCACCGGGACCTGAGGAGGAGGAGACCCGATCTCCGTCGAGGCTATCCAGGAGGCACTCAAGGCCTACCTCAGTAGCCTCGTCAAGATCGACGTATAGCTTGTCAGACGCTGATCTGGACCGGATGATGAGAAGGTTCATCCAGGCCCAGATGCAGATGGGAGTGCTCTTGCCTCCCCCCCCTCTGGGGGGGAGCTCGACCCCTTTCTTTAAACCAATTGCTCCTTCTCCGACCCGCTACCCGGGTTCGGAGCAGTTGGAGCCGAGCAGCTTCGGAGCCGGGGGTGGGTCAGCGCCGATAGTACTTGGTACTTCGGATCCGACTCTGCCCTCGAGTGCTTCAGATCCGACCTCTCGGAGCCTGGATCCGAGCTTCGGATCCGGAGGGATCAGTGCTCCTTCGGCGCCGTCTGTGTCGGAGCGCACTGTCCCTTCGGATCCGAGTGCTTCGGCGCTGGCTCCAATCCACTCCTCGGATCCGAGGGGGAGCTGATTGTCGGATCCATTGGTCGAGGTCGGCTCCCCTTCGGCTTTTGATGTAGTGGAGAGGGCCCTGTTGAGGGTCTCCAGACCCCCGGCACTTGCTTCGGCTCCGTCCCACGCTCTATCTGCTCTGGGTCAGGCTTCCACCATCCGGCCTTTGGGACAGCCCGCTCCTTTGCCCCAAGCTGTTCCCTTGGAACACGTCACTGTTTGCGAGGAATCCTCTGACAGCCCCCCGGAGGATGTTCCCCGCAAACATACGTGCAAAAGGAGGCACATTGACTCCCCCGAGTCTCTCACAGAAGACATGGACTTGGAGGAAGGGGAAGGCTCCCCAAGATCACCCCCTGAGGATGTCTCATTTGGAGACATCATGGAAATGCTTCGCATAAGGGGGGGTGGTCTGCCCCCAAGTCTTCCTCGGACGAGTCCGTGTTCTTGGAGGCATTTGAAGCGGGCCCGTCTATCTCTTGGGTGTCCCCTCCTGCCGACCCCCTGGTGGACCTCATTACCACCAGGGCGTGGAAGGAACCGGACACCGTGGAGCCAATCCCAAAAAGGCCCGACCGTATTCTCAGTCCCCCGGCTGACCGTGCCCATTGGAGTAAGGGGCCTCCGGTAGATGCCATGTTGACGGCGGCTGCCACCAAGAGGGAACTTGCTCAGGAGAGTCCCTCTGTCCATCCCCCGAGCAAGGAGTCTCGGATGATGGACCGCTTGGGGAAGCGGATGTTTAGTTCAGTGACCTTCTCGGTGAGGGCACTGAACTACCTGGCATATGTGATTAGGATGCAGCGCGATCTTATAAAAGAATACGCTGCATCTCCCCCAGAGTCCATGTCGGAGGAGGACAAAGTGCTGCACTCCACCCGTATGGCCACTCTTAGGTCCGTCACCAATACCTCTATGCGGCTACTGTCCCATGCTACGGAAGGTGCCGCTAGAGCCGCAGGGGCAGGCCTAGTTACTAGATGTCAGGCCTGGCTCCATCATTGCCATTTTTCGGAGCCCTTCAAGGCATCATTTGCGAACGCCCCTTTCGATGGTTCTGCCCTCTTTGGCAAGACTGTTCGTGACACTTTGACCCAGAGCGAGAAGGACGGGAAGACACTGTCTGCCGTCGGAATCTGCTTTTCTGCACCCCAGAGGCCCTATTCTAGGAACCAAAAGGGTCAGAAGAAGATGTGGTTCCGGAAGTCGCAGCAATCCCAGCCTGCTCCGGACAACCAGTCCTTCCGTGGCAGAGGAGGACAGGGAGGACGCCGCCCTAGGGGCAGAGGGGCTCCCAGGAACTTCGGGTCCAGAGAAACCTTCTCTGAACGGCCAGCGCAGCAGCCCTGAAGGGTTGCCCGGCTGCTCTACTCTGGAGGCAGTCGGGGGACGTTTTTCGGAGCACCTAGCGGCATGGGAGTCCATAACATCAGACCGCTGGGTCCTCCAGATCATATCCAGAGGTTACCGTATACCTTTCCTTCACTTGCCAAAATTGAAGTCCCTCCCCGACGTTCCACCCGGTCAGTGGGAGGCCGCTTTGGCAGAAATTGGCCATCTGCTAAAGAAAAGAGCCATCCAGCCCGTCCCCTCAGACCAGATCGGATCAGGGTTCTACTCCAGGTTCTTTTTAGTGCCAAAAAAGACGGGGGATCTAAGACCAATTTTAGACCTTTCACTCTTGAACCTGGCAGTTCCCAAGGAGAAGTTCTGAATGGTCATGTTGCAGTCTATTCTCCCCCTTCTGGGTGAAAATCACTGGATGTGCCCAATAGACCTCAAGGATGCGTACTACCACATACTTATGGACAGGCGCTCCAGGAGGTTTCTCCGCTTCCGGCTGGGAGCCAGTCACTACAAATTCCGGGTCCTTCCCTTTGGTCTCACCACAGCCCCCAGGGTGTTCACCAAGGTATTAGCAGTGGTAGCGGACCACCTGAGGCTTCAGGGGGTGCAGGTCTTTCCCTACCTGGACGACTGGCGTCTCACCGCCCCAACAAGGCATCTACTACTTTGGGCGCGAGACTCCTTCCTCCATCTTGCTCCCCATCTGGGCATCACAATAAACACAGAAAAATCCAACCTAGCACCCACGCAGTTCATAGATTTTATAGGTGCCAGGTTAGACACAAGGAGATTAAGAGCCTTCCTCACTGTGGACAGAGTTCAAAATCTGCAATTCCAGGTGCGGGCCATTCTCCACTCAAGCTCAGTTCCGGAGGAGTTGGTCCTGAGGGCCCTAGGGTTCATGGCGGCAGCAATAGCGCTTCTTCCTCTCGCCAGGTTCAATATGCGCATTCTTCAATGGACACTCCTAGTTCAGTGGTCGTATCTTGCTCTTCCTATGCATCATCCCATTGCGATCAGCAAGGCTTGCAAGCGATCCCTCCTGTGGTGGCTACACTCTCCAGATCTCCACGGAGGCCGCCCATTTTGTGCTTCTCCCCCTCTCGCTACGGTGACCACGGACGCCTCCCGCCTCGGGTGGGGGGGGGGGCATTTTGCAGGCCAGACGGTCCAAGGCACGTGGAACGAATCAGAGACCTTACTGCATATCAACGTTCTAGAGATGAGAGCAGTGCTCTTAGCGTTGCTAGCACTTCAGGCCTTTCTTCCCTTGGGAACAATTGAGATTCAATCGGACAACATGTCGGTTGTCTGGTATATCAACAAACAAGGAGGAACCAGGTCTTATCCTCTTTGTCGAGAAGCTATGAGAGTGTGGGAATGGGCAATCTCCACCAACCGCTTTCTCACAGCAACGCATATTCCGGGTCGGTCCAACATCCTGGCGGACAAACTCAGTCGCACCATTCTCACCCCTTACGAGTGGTCTCTCAATACTCAGGTAGCGGAACGCATCTTCGCACGGTGGGAAACTCCTTGTTGCGATCTTTTTGCCTCTCCCTCAAACACCAAGTGCGACAGTTTTTTCGCTCTGATACCTCCTCCCGGAGGTGCCCCAAGAGACGCTCTGGTGCATGCTTGGCCACCCGGTCTTCTTTATGCTTATCCCCCCTTGCCTCTGATGCTCCAAGTTCTTCAGAAAGCCTCTCGGTTGGGGTGCAGAATGATTCTCATTGCTCCGTTTTGGCCTCGACAGATCTGGTTCCCCTTCCTAAGGTCTCACTCAGTGAATCCTCCTTGGATTCCAGATCCCATTCTGGATCTGATATCTCATCCATCCCACTTATCTCCTCCGAACCTGGACAACCTGAAGCTGACCGCTTTGGCTGCTCCAGTTCCACTCTTGATCAGGACTCCCGGTATTTCGTCTCCTGTAAAGGCCATCCTGGTGGCGGCTCATAAGCCATCCACTAGGAAAGTCTACCGTAGCAAGTGGAAACGGTTCTCTTTGTGGGCGGAGCAGCAGGGCCTAAACCCCTTCACAGTTCCTCTCCCTTTGGTGCTTGATTTTTTAACCACTCTTTTTAATGATGGTGCCAGCAGTTCCATGGTCAAAGTACAACTTGCGGCAATTTCTCATTATCACATTGGCCATGACTCCAATCCACTGATGTCTGCCAAATTGTGTAAGATTTTCCTTAAAGGTACTTTTCTTCTCAGGCCCCCTATAAAGCAAGCGGTTCCTCCTTGGGACCTTTCCCTAGTTCTCCAGGCCTTGACCGCCCCCCCCCCTTCGAACCGGCGGCTACGGTAGATCTGAAATTTTTATCCTTCAAGACCGCCTTCTTAGTAGCCATTACTTCGGCCAAGAGAGTCTCTGAGCTTCAAGCATTATCAGCTAAACCTCCTTACTTGGTCTTTCATCTGGACCGTGTTTACCTCAGGACCAACCCGTCCTTTCTTCCTAAGGTAGCGTCTGAAGCAAACATTAATCAATCTATTAACCTCCCTGTTTTCTTCCCTAAATACCAAAACGAGGGTGAATACAAGCTTCACTCCTTAGATGTTCACAGGCAACTTAGATTTTATCTAAACAGGACGGCTGGTCATAGGCAATCCGACCAGTTGTTCATTTCCTTTGCTAAATTTAATTTGGGCAAGCCAATTTCTTCTCGCTGGATTTCACAATGTATCTTGTTGGCTTATCAAGCTTCGGGAAGGCCCGCACCAGAGGGTGTACATGCCCATTCAACCCGGTCAGTCTCTACCTCGGCAGCCTTTAAGGCTAGGATTCCTCTAGATGATATTTGTGCAGCAGCCACGTGGGCTTCATCTCATACTTTTATTTCCCACTACAAGTTGGATCTTACATCTAGGGGTAGAGCATCCTTTGGCTCATGTGCTCCGGAATATCCTTCCATGATGGCCGCCCAAGATTCAGGTAGCTGGGGACTCTGTCCCACAGGTTGCAGACAAATGAATCTCCTACTTCAGATTTAGAAGTTATGTACTCACCATAACGTTCCATCTGAGTAGGTGTATTCATTTGTCTGCAACCATCCCGCCCTCCTATCCCCCTGGCCTGTCAGTTTCCTGCATATGATGTGTTACCCTTTTCAGGGTGTTCTTGCTGTTGGCAAACTCGATCTGAGGTCATGAAGGGAGAGCAGGGCATTATGGGTGAGGGGAGGGGCTGAGAGCTCGGATCCATAGCTGGTAAACCATGCCGGTTCGGATCCGATATCGGATCTGTAACCCACAGGTTGCAGACAAATGAATACACCTACTCAGATGGAACGTTATGGTGAGTACATAACTTCTAATTACTATAACTTGTGCTCTGATATCCTCATTACATCTGTCCCATGGTCTGCATCCTACTACTCCATTTCTGGTACTTTATTTAGATCAAATCAAGAATCCTCAGCTGCTCTGCGTTTACTGCCTAGGTTTCTGTGCCATATAGAAGCCTGGGTTGCATCACTATTTTGCACACCTTACTTCTCAACTTCTTTGGAATTATTCAGTCAAACAATACCACAGATACTTAATTCCTGTTAACTGCAGCACCTCCAATTTTAGTTTTGACCTCCTCATTTGGATTTCCTTCTACTCACCTACACCACTCAGATACCCAAAGCTGTTAATCCATACCACTGCCTTCTCGTCCATCTCAGTTTTAAACTTCTGATTCCCATTTGCTGCCATTACCACCATCTTGTCTGTATTTAGTTTTATTTCATATGGCTTTAGTATTGCACTCCAGTCATTTAAGAAAGTTCCTGTTCATGTCTACTTGTAGTGCCAACATCATTAGCATACAGCTGCTTTTTTGATCTTTCCCTTCCAACCTGTTGCTGATGTAGTTCATCACTAGTATAAACAGTAGTAGCCTCAGAACTAAACTCTGCCTCTGGGAACACCTCATTGTCTGTAAACTTTTGCACATTTGTTATTGGGTACCTGTATACAGTCTGCACTTAATCTACTAATATGTCTGTGATTTTGAACCACTGCAGGAATGCCCAGATCAGCTTCTGGGTTCCTGTCATATGCTTTCTCTAAGTACAGGAATGCCCAGTGGGGTTCCTCCCTCATCTCCAGCTTCTCCTATTTGTAAACATCAGTTCAGGTGTACTGCATCCTAACCCTGGATCCAGACTGCTCATCTCACTTCTCATTTTCTACTATTATGCTTACTTATTAAACACCCTCTGACACACTTTCTTGCAATATGACAGGAGTCTGATACCTCTATAATGATGCAGTAGTAAACATTTCCTTTGTTCTAGAACATTGACATTACAGTGGTTATTCTCCAGTCATCTGGGATGAGGGAATCAAACTGCACCACAGGACCTACAGCTCGCAATCTTCACCTCTGTGCAACTGTCAGACTTACAGCACATTACTTGGCAAGCAACTGTACAGACCATAAGATGTCTAGCCATGTACACCTTCAAGCAGAAACACTTAGAAGTTCTTGCCACCCTTTTCATAGGTTCATAGGTTCATACTAGGCTATCTGCCCTAAGGCATTTATAAGCCTAGCCAGAGTGTGTTTGGCTTTCGCCACCAATTTTAAATTAATTTTGCTATGCCCTTTTTCGAGGTTAGTATACTGTGCCTCTGTCTAACAGTGACACAGAAGTGATACCCGGGGTAAACCTACAATCTCCCATCCACTCATCAAGAATCCTCTTGAAGAGAGTCAATGAGGGACTCTGCCTAACCTGGACTGGGATTTTATTCCAGAGTGAAGGGAGCCTCTGGGTTCTGAATCTGTCCCTCCAGCATGTCCTATTTATTTAGTGCTGAGGTTCAAGTTTCTCGAGCGGGTGGCTTGATGGGATATAGATTTTCCGAGGTGCAGCATGTCCATTAATTCAGGGTTGGACATGGCTTTATACGTCAGGCACAGATCGCCTCTGAGCAGGCGGTATGCCACTGAGTAGAGCTGGAGTTTCTTTAACCGGGCAGCATATGGCATCTGTTTGAGCCCTTTGATCCTCTTGGTGAGGTACTTTTGGGGTCTTTCCAGTTGCTGCAGGTATCTGGTAAGGTACATCCCAAAAGGGGCATTGTACTCAATTATGGGCCTGATGAGGGATGAGTAAAGAGGCACGATGACCTCCCCTGATCTAGATGTGAATCCCTTCATGATTATGTGGGCTATATAAAATGTTTTTCTAACCACTTTAGCCACGTGGTTGTCAAATGAGAGATTGCTATCAACTTGGGTCCCCAGGTCCCTAATTACTTCTTCTGTACTTAATGGATTACCACCTATGTGGTAATTTGTGGGCACTTTGTTTTTGCCAAAGGGGATGACTATACACTTTTTGGCATTTAGCTTGAGGCCATGGCTCTGGCACCAGTTGTCTGTTTCCATGAGGCCCTTTTGGAGGATGCTTGTGTCGGCTGGAGAGTCGATTATGGCGCCCAGTTTGCAGTCTTCTGTGAACTTGGTCAGCCACAGTCCTTCCGTGTTGGCTTGTACCACCAAGAAATATATACCGAACAAG
This sequence comes from Protopterus annectens, assembly GCF_019279795.1. NCBI lineage: Eukaryota > Metazoa > Chordata > Ceratodontiformes > Protopteridae > Protopterus > Protopterus annectens. The sequence goes on along the minus strand of NC_056741.1, from coordinate 1,804,454,608 downwards.
AGAGGTCCCAGGACTGAGCCTTGTGGGACGCCACTTGTAACTGGTTTGGAGTCTGACATGGCTCCAGCAATTCTAACCATGTGGGTTCTGTCCTTGAGCCAGTTTGCAATCCATCTAGTGACATAGGGGTTTATATTTAAGCTGGTGAGCTTATCTATAATGCCTGAGTGGGGTACTGTATCGAAGGCTTTTGCGAGGTCCAGGTAGGCTGTGTGGACCACCTTCCCCTCGTCAATGGCCTTGGTGACTGTTTCAAAGAAATCAACCAGGTTTAAGAGGCAGGATCTGCCCTTAACAAAGCCGAACTGGGTAGGATCCAGTGTCTGCAGGTCCCCAATATCTTTATTTATGAGGTCCATGATGATCCTTTCCATAGCTTTGCAGACCAAGCCAGTCAGGCCTATGGGGTGATAGTTTCCAGGATCCGTTGAGGCACCACCTTGGTGGAGAGGGACCACTGTTGCTGTACGCCACTCTTTGGGTACATATCCTGTAGTAAGGGTATGATTGAACAGTAGTTTTATGTTTGGGTTTAGCTCTTCTTGGAGTTCATGTAGGACGCAGCCCGGGACACCGTCTGGTCCCATTGATGCTGTGTTTTTTTGCTTTGGAGAGGGCGGCTCTTACCTGAGCATCTGAGATGTCAGGGGGGCAGCACTCTGCTGGGATAGATATTTGCCCTTTTGGTGAGGAGGGGGAGGAGAAGTTTGCGCTGAACCTGTCAGCTAGCATGTTGGCAATGTCTGTGGGTTCGGTGTATTTTTTGTCATTTTGGACTAATTCTGAGCATATCTGGGAATTCCCACCCAGGTTACAAACATAACTAAAGAAAGCCTTGTGATTATCCTTAGTGTCCTGTGCAATTTTTCTCTCGAAGCTGGCCTTAGATGATTTTATGAGTGCCTGTAGTTTTTTGCGAATACTGATCAGAGATGCCTTCCCTTTTTGGGATTTTGCTCTATCATGTAGTAGCTTCCTCCTTCCATTGTATAGTTTGTTTATGGCTGGGGTCCACCAGACAGGACGTCTGCCTTTGGAGGATTGGTTCTTGGTTTTATTTGGGATTGCATGATCCATGCATTCCTGAAGGTGTTCATAGAATGCGTTTATAAAGGATTCTGCGGTCTGGGCCATATTTTCCACAGGCCCGGGGGCTTTGAAGGATTCCACCTTGGTTTTGAGGAGTGTGATAGTGCTCAACTCCCACATTGAGAAGGCCAAATATAATAACTGGTGTAAATTTGTGTCGACCCATCCGGTCATCAAGACTTGCCCTAAAGGTTGCCAAAGCGGTACATTGTTTGACCTGGGAATACATTAATTTATGAACCTATACCTATAGTGAGTCTTGTTTATTTGATGATGTAGATTTAGGTTCCGAGTGTGAGTGTTTGCATAGCCAATGCTTGTGCAATTAGACAGGCAGTCAAATTGAGCTGGCTCTATTATGGCTCAGAAAGTGAGACATGTGTCACCTTGTAGCAGTTGGTAAGATACTGAGTATAAGAAAAGTCATGTTAATATATTGACATTGTTGAAGAATTTAAGATGCTTATTTTTCTTGGTTAGAAATCTTTGTAGTCTTTCCAGATGAGTGATATATTTGGATTTATAAATACAAAAAGGGGCCATCAGAAGACTGAAAAGCACAGCAGCAGGGTGTTATTTTTTTTTTTTTTTGACATCTTGAGTTTATTCCCTTGAAAATTAATTGGGTCAGATGGTAGGTTCCCCATCTATTGTGGAAACAGTTTTGAATGAGAGAGAGCTGTTCCCATATAAGTACCCTGGTCTCTCTTAACTGTCTGTCTGACTAGTGCCATTAGTAAAATTTGAAGTGGAAGCATCAGTTTTGTATTCAGCTTCTGACCTTTTGGAATACCAGGTGTGCACATTCTAACAGTAAATGAGAGGATAACAGTGCCCAGCTTGAAGTCATCAGCAAAACTCATTCAACTACTTCTGGGATACTAATTTGGATATTTGCAAAATAAATGCCAAACAGGATTGCTTATATCTGCACCAATGAGTTTTACTATTTGTTAATAATCAGTAAAGTAAAAGAAGATAAATTAAAGTTATGTACTCACCATAACTAGGCATTTGTGTTGCCCATTTTCATTCTTTCTCAATGTCTAGGTCATGGATCCGACTTGGATGCATTTTACAGACTTCTGATCCAACTCCCAAGCTCCTCCCTCTACCCATAATGCCCTAGTCCATCCCCAATATCGTAGACTGGGTTTGCTGCCTTAAAAGCCTCAGTATATAATAGAAAAAGAGAAGATAAATTTAACCAGGTCTCAAACCTGGAAATACAGGCTCCTAAGGTCCATGGTGGGAAAGAAGAAGGGGAGTTGAAGAATGAAAATGGATGACACACATGACTAGTTATGGTGAGTACATAACTTTAATATCTGATGTTGTCCTTTTCATTCTTCAACATATGGGATAGAGTTCCCAGCTACGTAAACCCTGGGTGGCCCTCATGGAAGGATATTCCGGAGAACTGTTGAACCAAAAGCAGCTCTGTTTCTGGAAATTTTTCTTATTTGTAATGAGTAATAAAGGTATAGCATTAGACCAGGTGGCTGCTGCACAAATATCATCAATGCAAGTCTAGACCAGAAGGGAGATGAGGTGGCCATGGATCTAGTTGTTAGAAGGTTTTAGTAAGCAGAGGCCTTGCTGAAAATATCTCCAGGAAATGGAATTAGTTATCTATTTTGCCAATGTAACTTTAGAAAGTGGAGAATCCAGTTGACTAAGTGAAAGAGAGACAAATAACTATTCTTTTTTTCTGAAAATTTTTGTTCTGCTTAAGTAGAAAATTTGTTATCTATGTACATCTAAAAGATGTAGGATGTATTCTCCCTATTTCAAAACTTTTAGAAAGAAAAGAATGGCTTGATTTATATTTGATTCAGAAGCCACATTTGGTATGAAAGAAGGACTGGTTTATAAGGTAACCCTACCTTTATAAAAACAATGTATGGAGATTTTGATGAAAGAGCTTGGAGTTCAGAAATCCTTTTAGCAGAAACAATAGCAACTAAAACGTTTGTTTTCCAAGACAGGAATTTAAGTCAGTTTTTGCTGAAGATTCAAAAGTTTGTTGAGTTAAACCTTGCAGTGCTACTGTCAAGTTCCAGGGTGGTGATGGATCTTGGGGATCTGAGCAGAAAGGCACCCTTCAGAAAAGCCTTACACAACTTGGAAGCAGCCAAGCAAGAAGCACCGTCTCCTGACTGAAAATTTGATGTGCCTGCCAACTGTACTTTGAATGTGGAAAAACTAGCACCTTGTTTAAAAAGAGAAGTTAAAAACTCCAATACAAAAGAAATAGGGCAGTAAAGGGATCAATGTCATTTTTCAGAGCCCAAACTGAAAATCCTTTCCATATGCTCATGTAAATTCTCTTAATGGAATCTTACTGTGAGGACAAAAGTATATCATGGACTGGGGAAGAGAGCCTGGGCTGTCTAGCTATTAAAGTAACTGGAGAAACCATGCAGTTAGTTTGAGGGCTGGAATATTGGGATGTTTTGTCCTCCAGGGATGTGACAGAAGGTCTGGAATGGGGGTCAGTATCCCACAAGGATAATGAAGATGAAACCAAAGGAAGGAGGACCAGAGCTGGAGAGGCTAGAAGGGAGCAATGAAGATAACCTAGCTCTTTTAACAGGCTGGCTTTCTGTAAGAGTTTTGGAATCAAAGGTACTGGGGGATAGCTGTAAAGGAGACCAGGGGGCCAAAAGTGGACTAGAGCATCTCTCCTTGACTCCCCTTAGGGGGGATCAGGGCAAAGTACCTCCTGCATTTCTTGTTGTGGGGAACAGCAAAAAGATTGCAGCAAGGTTGGCACCAATGACAGAAAATTTTCTCTGCCACTGACTGAGAGATCACTCATCAGACATCAGAATGGACCTGCTAAGTTTGTCCACTAATATGCTGGATATGCATTGTTACTAGAAAACCATTCTCTCATAGCTTCTCAACAGAGGAGATAAGGTTGGGTTCCACCTAGTGTACTGATAACCCAGACCACAAACATTTTTTTTGGTTTGAACTGCAATGGTACCCAAAGGGAGAACAGTTTGAAATGCTTGAAATGCTATAAGAACTGCTGTCATCTCTAGGACATTATAAATGTGAATTGGTTTCTTGTGGGGACCAAATATCTTGGATTGTCCTTCCCAAAAAATGACACCCCACTCCAGTTGGGAGGTATCTGTGGTTACTGTGGCTACTTGGGGAGACAGAGCAAAGGGGCAACCTATGAGAGTGCCATCCAACTGGATCCACCATTGAAGATGTTTTCTGCATACCTGATTCAGTCTAACTGGGTAGGAAAGAGGTTGTTAAAGAATAGACCACTAAACAGCAAAATTCCATTAGATAACATGCATATAGTAACATGCTAATGGGACTAATACTATAGGTGCTTCCATGGAATCTAGAGCCTGCAGAACCAGTCTGGTGGGAGGGGCAGGATGAGAATGAAATTACTGAACCTGGGACTTGACAGTAGTCACATGATGCAGGGGTTGAGAAACAATCTGACTTATTGTGTCGAGATGAGCACTGGACCAGTATTAGCTTTGATTTGGAAATATTGACTTTAATACCTAGAGATTGGCAAATCTGGAGCAAACAGTCCCTAGACTGTTCTAGGAGATGCTTGGCTGGAGTGTTAAGATGCCAATTGTCTAAGTATGGAGACACCCAGAATCCTTGCAGTCTCAGGTGATCTACTATGACTGCCATACATTTGGTAAATACTCTGGGGGGCTGTAAGGAGTCCAAACGTCAGGGCTCTGAAATTATAGTGACTGGCTTCCAGATTAAAGCACAAGTGTCTTCAGAAGCGTCTGTCTATTTTGATGTGATAATATTCATCCTGAAGATCAACTGAGCACATCCAATCATCCTTGTGTAAAAGTGGTAGAATGGAACATGACCACTTAGAACTTTGACTTCCTCACATACTGATTCAGATTACTTAAATCCAAAATTGGCTCCTTGTCTTCTCTTGAGAGGAGGCATTTGGAAAAATGGTATAAAGTAACCTTTCAATATCATGTTTAGCACTCAAGTATCTTTTGTTATAGTAGCCCAGGTGTCTGGGTGCAAGGACAAATATCCGCTGACTGCCTCCAAAGGCGAGCAGTCATCAGGCAAGCCTTTCACGGGAGCTGAAAAGGTCTATCCGGAAAAAATTTGATTTGGGGGGTCTTCTCTGTAGTGAGGACAGCATCTTCCATTTGCCCTCTCTCCTCTGCCTCTTAAGGGACTTGTCTCCATGTGAATCCGGGAAAGATCTCCAGTATTTACAAACCACATTTTCTTGTCTCCTCTTTGATTCCTTGAGAAGGATCATTGAGGGGTAGAAAAGTGAATACCTAGAGCAGACAGGGTCTTTCCTTCCTATTCATGCCAGGAAAGTTTCTTTCACAGAAGGGCTAAACAAGGAAGTTCCATCAAAGGGAGCACTGATGAAGAAGGCTAGAACAGCTCTACAAAAATCACATAACTGCATCCAGGCATGTCTCCTTATGGCAATGCCTGAACTGGTGGCCCGTGAAGTACATTCTGCTGCATGCAAAATTAGCCTCATGGATGCATTCAATATAGATAAAAGAGTAGCCAGCTGTGATGATTTTTTTTTAATCATCTGTTGACAGACTCCAACAGAGACTTAGATTTCCTTGGTGAAATCCCTCTACAGTCTTATAAAATGTACCAAATAGTTCAGAGACCACAAGGTAAAAGTCGCTGATGCAAATACACACTTTCCAAATCTGCCCACCCTGGACTCTCAGTTAGGGGGATGGACAGTGGAATTTTGTTCTGCTACAATGGGAGCTGTCTTTTGGAGGCGATAACATTTTGTCTAGTCAACGTGGGATTGGTTCAACAGAATCTAGTTCCTTCCATGCCTGGTGAGAGATTAGGTTGATTAGGTCATCAGCAGGGGGAGTCACCCAAGGCATACATGGGCCATAACCAAAGCTTCCAAGAATGCTGATTCCTCAAGAGAAGAGTTATCTGAGGATCAACCACCTTTCTTAAGGATTTCCAAAATGTCTCCAAAGGAGACATCATCAGGTGGCACTATGGTGGACTCTTCACCTTTGACAAAATCAGTATCTTCTGGGAGGGATTACAGAGGGAAATCTGTGTGCCTCCTTTTGCAAGTTCTCTTTCAGTGAAACTCCTCAGTGGGATACACTGGAGATATGTCTGAAGAAAGGGGTAGTTCCTCTATGGACACCGTCTGGATGCTACTTTGTACTGGCTGTCCCTGTGAAGTAGGTCTGATGGGATCATCACTCGGAACCAAAGATGGATAGGGTGTAGGATCTGAAGACATATGGGAGACTGGATCTCTTGAACGACAGAATACTCCACAACTTCAAAGGCCGATGGATACAGGGAAGCAGTGACCAGCTGCACCAGAGTAGAGACTTCCAAAGCAGGCAAGCCACAACTCTGACCATATCTGTGTCTTGAGGAGGAAGCTGGACCAGAGCTATCTAGCACCGAGGTTCTGAGGGGCAAGGAAGGCTCTGACAACATCAGAGTCGATCCTGGTCCCACATATCTAATGCAGATGCTTTAGCTCAGAGATATATCCCAATACAAGGTAGCAGGAGCAGATCTGATAAGGAAAACAGTTGGGTCAAAGAAATTATTCTCTTCAGCTCAGACACCGTACTCTTGAAACTCTCAGATCCTAGGGCTCCAAAACTGAAGGACGAATCGGAGAAGGAGATACAACTATATCAGAGGTAGATTGAATGTTCATGGATCCAATGGGAGATGGAGACAGTATAACTCCCATCTGGATCTGAGCTGTGAGGAACATTCTCATCATCCTATCCACTTCTGCTTTAGGAATACTGTTTTTAATTTCTCCAAGTCTTTGGGTTTTTTAATACCATGACAGGAATGGACCCCTTTCCCAAGTTAAAGTATGATTAAAGTTCATGAAATTAGTATTGTTTCATTCTTTGACGTTAGCCAGAAGTGCTCTTCACAGCACCAGCAATGTGCCCAGTACTGACTCCTCCTTCAATTCATAAGTTGTTACATGTATTGGTAACATATCTAAGTATGATTGCAAATTCATTTTTATGAGACTCATTGCTCCTACTGCTATTGGAACGGACTGGGTATCATTCTTCCACATTGCCCGCATTTCTACCTGTAAATCCTGGTATTTTATGACTTTTTGCATCTCTTTACATAAGACACTGTATTCAGTGGGTGTAGTAATTTCAGTGATCAATGCTACTTTTGTCTTCTTTTCCTGGCTTAGTCTATCTGGTTTTCTAGCATTTATTTTTAACTGCTGGTAATGGATGATCCCATGTGATATAAAGTTCATAATTTTCTATAATGCTGTGTGGTTGATGTTTCCAGTGCTTCTCAGCTACTTCAGTATTATAATGTTTGCACAATCCCCAATGCAAAATTATTATGCCTTTCACTATACAGTTCTTCTGCCATTAGCATAAGACACCCATCAACAAGATGTGCAACTGTTTCAAATTCTGTTTTACAAAACCTGCATTTGTCTGTTTCTCCCACATGTTCAATGGACTTTGTGAACTAATGTGTATGTTGTCCACTATCCTGGGCCTCCAATATCAGCATTTCATCTTTTGGTTTAAAATTGCCTCTCTTTAACCACTCCTGCATTCAGTCCTGATCAACAGGAGGTTATTCCAAGAGTTTCCTGTACTTGCAACTATATTTATGCATTTTCCACATTTCTTGCCTTCTCATGTGATCCTTCAATCTTATATTCTTTCTTTTGTTTTTTTCACACATTCAGTTGCTGCATGATTTTTATCAACTTCGGATTTAATTTCCGTTCCTGTTTGACATCAATATGCTTCTGGTGGGTCTATATTATAAAGCCGAAAGCTCTAAAGAGCGAATACAAGTACATCGACACATAAAGAGCGATGTACAAAAATAGCGAAATACATATTTAGCGAAAATCAAAACACGAACAACAGCGCCATGCAGGTATACATAAATTAACTAAATAAAACTGCACCCCCCACACCCCCCTACTTAAATATACCAACTCCAAGACCACATTATAGTGGGGAAAAGGATATATTTCCTTATCACACAGCAAAGATGTGGTGAAAGTGCCCAAAACATAACTAGTAATCCAAAATTAGGCACCGGAGACCAGCACTTCCAACACACAAGTAATTTAATGTTCAAACACAGCAAAAGGAATCCACATCCACAAATAACATATCACGTGTGGCTGAAAGCCACTTGTCCCTCTAAGAAGTTGGAAATGACCGCATGGGGCCGCATAACTAGTTAGCAAGGCGGAGTCTCGTCGTTATCGGAATTAACCAGACAAATCACTCCACCAACTAAGAACGGCCATGCACCACCACCACCCACAGAATCCAGAAAGAGCTATCAATCTGTCAATCCTTTCCGTGTCCGGGCCAGGTGAGGCTTCCCTTGTTGAAATGGAGTGGAGCTTGCAGCTTGATTTGACTCAACATGGGAAACCTCACCCGGCCCAGACACAGAAAGGATTCACAGACTGATAGCTCTTTCTCGATTCTGTGGGTGGTGGTGCATGGCCATTCTTAGTTGGTGGAGCGATTTGTCTGGTTGATTCTGATAATGAACAAGACTCCGCCATGCTAACTAGTTATGCGCCCCCATACTGTCCTCTCCAACTTCTTAGAGGGACAAGTGGCTTTCAGCCACACGAGATATGTTATTTGTGGATGTGTGTTCCTTTTGCTGTGTTTGAACATTAAATTACTTGTGTGTTGGACCTGCTGGTCTCCGGTGCCTAATTTTGGATTACTATATATTTCCTTACCCCCAGGATCGCACCGCTTGCCAAACAAATACGTTCGATGTTCTGATTTTCACTAAATACGTCTTTTGCTATAATTGTACATTGATCTTTATGTGTCTAGGTGCATGTATTCACTCTTTAGAGCTTTCGGCTTTATAATATAGACCCACTTCTGGTAAACTAAGCAGGGAAGTAATCTTAGACTTATTCTCCTCATGTTTAAAAAATTTCACTACATTTGCATCTTGTGAGATCAGCAGATATGTACACAGTCTTATGATTTCAGATCTATACATGTAATCAATTTTGAGGAGGTCCAAACCTCCTCCAGTAAGGGGAACATATAATCTTGGTTGTTGTTGTTGTCTTTCGGCTTATCCCGGTTAGGGGTCACCACAGCGGAACTCCGGTCCGCTAACATATAATCTTGGTATAAACCTATTTTTATAAAACATTTGATAAGCATGAAGCATTTTTCTTGTTTTCCTGTCCAACTGATCCAATGCCTTTTGGGGCCAGTCAATCACCCCAAAACTGTAAGTTAGGGTTTATAGCCTGGACTTTGTTCCTAGATATCAGAGCTGTTTTCAATATTAATTTTAGTCTTCTAAAATATTCCTTACTAAGTTTTATTTGCATTTGTTTATGTTTTACTGACGTTCTTTCATCAATTCCTAAATATTTATACACTTCTTCTTGCTCAAGTTCTTTTATATCACATTATAGGTTCATAGGTTCATACTAGGCTATCTGCCCTAGGGCATTTATAAGCCTAGCCAGAGTGTGTGTGGCTTCCACCACCCCTTGGAATGATCCAAAAAAGGAGTGATACAACTCTGAAAAACCAATAATCCACAAAAGAGTTGTATAGGAAGTATCACCCCTTGGAATGATAATACTGTGCCCATTTAGTGTTTAGTTTACTATACCTCTGTCTAGTAGTGACACAGAGATGACCCCCGGGGTAAACCTACGATCTCCCATCCACTCGTCAAGATTTCTCTTGAAGAGAGTCAGTGAGGGGCTATGCCTAACATGGACTGGGATTCTGTTACAGAGTGTAGGGAGCCTCTGGGTTATTAATCTGTCCCTCCAGCATGTCCTATTTATTTCTGTGTTGAGGTTCAAGTCTCTCACTCTCATGGCTCTGGTGGATTTGGATTTTTTCAGGTGGAGCATGTCCAAGCATGGCCTTGTACATCAGGCATAGATCTCCTCTGAGGAGGCGGTATGCGACTGAATAGAGCTGGAGTTTCTTCAGTCTGGCAGCATATGACATATGTTTGAGACCCTTGATCCTCTTGGTGAGGTACTTCTGAGGTCTTTCTAACTGCTGCAGGTGCCGGGTAAGGTACATACCAAATGGGGCATTGTACTCAATTATGGGCCTGATAAGGGAAGAGTATAGGGGCACAATGACCTCTCTTGATCTAGATGTGAATCCTTTCATGATAAGGTGGGCAATATAGAAGGTCTTCCTAACCACCTTGGCAATGTGGGTGTCAAATGAGAGGTCACTGTCAACTTGGGTCCCTAGGTCCCTGATTACTTCTTCCGTAATTAATGGATTACCACCTATGTGGTAATTTGTGGGTACTTTGTTTTTCCCAAAGGGTATGACTATACATTTTTTGGCGTTCAGTTTAAGGCCATGGCTCTGGCACCAGTTATCCATTTTCTGTGAGGCCTTTCTGAAGGATGCTAGTGTCCGCTGGAGTATCAGTTATGGTGCCCAGCTTGCAGTCATCTGCAAACTTTGTCAGTCACAATCCTCCTATGCTTGCTTGTACTTCTGAAAAATAAATGCCGAACAAGAGGGGTCCCAGGACCGAGCCCTGTGGGACACCACTTGTGACTGGCTTAGAGTCTGACATGGCTCCAGCAATTCTGACCTTATGGGTTCTGTCCTTTAGCGAGTTTGCAACCCATCTTATGACATATGGGTTTACATTTAAGCTGGTTAGCTTGTCTATGATGCCCGAGTGGGGTATTGTGTCGAAGGCTTTTGCAAGGTCAAGGTAGGCTGTGTGAACTGCCTTACCCTCATCAATGGCCTTAGTGACTGTTTCAAAAAAGTCGACCAGGTTCAAAAGGCAGGATCTGCCCTTAACAAAGCCGAATTGGGTAGGATCAAGTGTCTGTAGGTCCCCAATGTCTTTGTTTATGAGTTCCATAATGATCCTCTCCATAGCTTTGCAGACCACGCTCGTCAAACTTATGGGGAGGTAATTTCCAGGGTCCGTAGAAGCATCTCCTTTGTGGAGTGAAGCCACTGTTGCTGTACGCCATTCTTTGAGTACATATTCTGTAGTAAGGCTAAGATTAAACAGCAGCCTTATGTGCGGGTTTAGTTCCTCTTGGAGTTCATGTAGCACACAACCCGGGACACCGTCTGGTCCCATTGATACTGTGTTTTTAGCTTTGGAGAGGGTGACTCTCACCTGGACATCTGTGATGTCAGGGAGGCTACATTCAGCTGGGATAGATATTTCTCCCTTTGGGGGGAGGGGGGGGGGAGAAAATTGCACTGAACCTGTCTGCCAGTATGTTGGCAATATCTGTGGGTTCAGTGTATTTTTTGTCATTTTGAACGAACTCTGAGCATATCTGGGAGTTTCCACTCAGGTTTCTACCATAACTAAAGAAGGCCTTGTGATGATCTTTAGTGTCTTTTGCAATTTTTCTCTCAAAGTTGGCCTTGGATGATTTTATGAGTGATTGTAGTTTTTTGCTAGTACTGATCAGAGATGCCTTCCCTTTTTGGGATTTTGCTCTGTCCTGTAGTAGCTTCCTCCTCCTGTTGTAAAGTTTGTTTATGGCTGGGGTCCAACAGACAGGACGCCTGCCTTTGGGGGAAAGGGTCTTGGTTTTATTTGTGATTGCATGATCCAAACATTCTTGAAGGTGTCCGTAGAAAGCGTTTATAAAGGATTCAGCGGTGTGGGCTGTGGTTTCCACTGGCCCAGGGGCCTTGAAGGATACCACTTCAGTCTTAAGAAGTGTTACGTCAGCTTTTGAGAAGTTCCTCACTGTGGTCTTTTGTGCTGGGGGTGGGGGAGGGATGTGGATTTCCAGTGAGATTAGTTTATGGTCTGATCTCACCAGTGAGGGGTATACTTCCGGTGTGGAGCATTGTGTCCCCATGTTTGTGATGATCAGGTCTAGTATATTATCTCCTCTTGTGGGAGTGGTGACTAGTTGTTCCATCGCATTTGAGTTTATGAATTCTAGGAACCTTTGGGCTAGGGTGTTGGGGCTTGAATAATGCTCCCAGTCTATGTTTGGGTAGTTGAAGTCTCCCAATATGATGGTATTTGGAGAGACATTCATACTCTCCTGTGTCTTCAGGAAGGCTGAGTGGGGTTCCTGAGTTTGAGAGGGTGGTCTGTAGCATGCTACAAACTGTAGAGCAGTTTTGCCTACAGTTAGTTGCACATGGATGGTCTCCGATGCTTCGTGCGTTGCCACTAACCTGGAGGTGTGGGTGTCTTTGATGAATATGGACACTCCCCCTCCCTTTGTGGTTCGGTCCAAGTTATGGGGCCGAAAAGCATGATATGAGGTATAACCTGGTAATGCTGGGGTGCTCTCAGGAGCCTTGAACCAGGTTTCAGTCACTGCACAGACATCGATGCTCTCCATATTGAGGAGGGTTTCGAGAGCCTGCATCTTGAGGTTTAGACTTCTGGCATTGAGCAGCATTACCCTTAGATTTTTTTTACTTGTTTTTTCTAGAGAGGTGGGTTTGCCTTTTGAGCCTTGCCTAAAAAAGGCACTATGGGTGTGGCAAGAGCCTTTGCCAATATCCAGAAGCCTAGGGGTGACAGGTGCAAGCCATCCCTTGTGAAGCAGCGTGGCTTGTCAAGCATGTCATCCCAAGCAGACAGACATTGGATCCCCCTAGAATGACACCAGTAATTGTGCCAATTATTAAAGCTGATAATTTTGTCTTTGTACTGTGGCATCATTCTTGGTGAGGGTAAGATGCTGCTCAGGGTCAGGGTCATACCGGCCTGGGCTACATAATCAGAGAGCTCCTCTATGTCTCTTTTCATGTAGTCCAAGGAGGTACGTCTCAGGTCATTCACGCCAGCATGGACAATGACTGAGTCATATTTGTACTTGCTTTGGAGTGACCTGAGTGCTTGTGTTATGTGGTGGATTCTAGCGCCCGACAGGCAGCTTACTGTAACCTTTTCCTTGTTCAGTCTGGTGAGCAGGACGTCAGTGTGTCTGACTATAGAGTCACCTATTACAAGTGTATCAGGCATGTTGTTTGGCCTTAAGGGCTGTGACTGTTTGGCACACTGACTTTGAGAAATATGTGTTGCATGTGCTATGTTTTGAGGTAGTGGTTTCTTGGATGTTTGCTTTGGAGGCCTCTGCTGTTTTGGTAGATTTTTAATTAGAGCCTCCAAGTATGTCTTTGTGGGTTTATGTGTTTGGTTTGCAGTTGTGTTTGGTCTATGTGAGACTGGGTTTGTGGTGTGTGTGGTTACCTTCTCCTCCTGACTGGTCTTGCCAGTACTGAGTCGAGAGAGCTCAGCCTCCAGTTTGGCTATATAGTTGCATCTCCCACATATATTTGTATTTGTTGGGAGGAGGAGAGGGTTGTCTGTGTACATGAGGCAGTTGTAACATTGCCTCAAGATTCCCAGATTCACCAGCTGAACTGGAGAGGACGCCAGTAATTGACCTCTCGACATGCTAGAATAGTGTAAGGGATTGCTGAGTAACTGAGTCAGAAAGGACCTAAAGGGAAATGGGTACTCAAGGGGATTGTAGGTGGATGTAGTGCTTTCTTTTGTTTAAGAGTGCTTTACCTGTGTAAAAATGCTTTAGGAGCAAGTGCTGGGCTTTTCAGATAGAGAATAGACTGATTTTATTGAAGGTAGAGTGGTTTTAAGGGAAAAACTGAAGAGCAGACTTGGCGGAGCTAGAAATAGTTTAAACTTGTTTAACTGGTGCTGAGCTATGTGCACAATCGCGCAAAGCCGCACAAACGCAGATTTTTATACAGGGAACTTCAAAAGAGCTACAGATGGTCCAAAACGACCAATTACTACTAGATCTTGTGCTGAGATCACTCCTTCAGGGACAGAGAGGCTGCTCAAGGCTCCCCACTCCCACTGGTGAGCACTGTCCCAGAATATTTTTTGGTGCTGCAGCTTTCCTGCTTTAAAGGTTGATGTTGTTCATTTATCAAGACCAAATGACATTCTTATATCTGAGAAAGTTTTGACCATTTGCAGTTGTGCTTTCAGTTCCTCATCTGACGAGCTTTATAGTTGTAAATCATCCACAAAAAGAAGATGAGAACTCTTTACACTTTGTTGTCTGGGAGCTAAATTGTAGCCAAAACCTAATCTGTTAAGTAGACATCTTAATGGCTTAAGGGGCAAGACAAAAGAGCAGTAGTGACAAAGAATCACCCTTAAATATCCCCCTTTGAATTTTTATCCCTGGAATTATAATTTGTCCTTTACCATGGCTTAAATACAAAGTGGTTTGCCACTCTTTCATGGTCACTGTAATGTAATTGATCAGAGAAGGGTGTATCTTATATATTTGTAAAGCATTCTTAGCAATGAATGTGAGATAATGTCAAATGGGTTGTTTTGTAGTCCATCTATGGCATGCATAGATTCTTCCCCTTCTTACAGTTCTCCATTATGAATTTATTTAACAATAAATGATCCTTTGTTCCATATGACACTCATTTGTTCTATTGCCATGACTGGGTTTTCTTCTAAATGACTATAAACTCTATCAGCATCAATTCCAGTGTATAGTTTATACATCGTCGGAAGACAAGTCATTGGTCTATAGTTTTTATAATAGCTTCCAGATTTGCTCTTAAGGAGGAGTATTATTTTTCCTGTTATTAACCAGGTTGTTATCTGTTTGGGGTGTGCATATACATAGCTTATACTCATGGTTAAATCTTCATGTAAAGATGCTAATACTTTTAGCCAGAAGTTAGACAGTGCATCTGGGCCTGGGGTTTTCTAATTAGGAGCTTTTCTTAATTTTGTTTCAATTTCTCTGGCTATTATTTCATCCCTTTTCATATCCTTTACATTTGAACTTCTTTTGCTTCTTCTATCCATTCAGCAACTTTGTCATGTTCCACAAGATCTCCATAGATACTTCTCCAAAATGTGTCTACTTCTTTTTTGATGGTATTTCAATTCCTTTTGCCTTGTTTCCCAATTCTCTATAAAACTTTTTTGGGTCATCAATAAATTGCTTAGTTTGTACTTTATATTTATCTGCATATCTTCTAAGTTTTTATGCCTGTGATAATATCTTTAGTTTATTATTTGCAACAGTATATGACAGATCGTGATTTGTTCTGATGTTGCATGTTGTTTTTATTATGTCTGTCTTTGAGTATTTTTGTTGATCTGTTCCCTCATCTGCACTCTACCAACAGCGACACTTTGTCTTAATTGCTTTGTAGTTTTCTCTATTCAATAATTCCATGATGGCATTTGATTTCTCCCCTTCCTTTCCCTTACTGCCTGTGTTTTTGTGTTAAGACTATCTGTTATTAATTTAGCTGCACGGTAATATATTCTATTTACTTCTGTTATATCACATGAGTTTCTATGAATAGTCCTGTCTACTGTGCTCATTTATTTTATCAGTATTTGCATATTATCATAACCACGTTCCAAAAGGTCACAAAATTAGACGTTTCCTTCAAGTTATACTTTGATGCATGAATTAATTTTCATTCTCTTCTTTTCACTGAAAAAGCGTACACTTTTCACATCCTGTCAGAAAATTTATTTTCCTCTTCAGTAAATAGTCTGAATCATTTGGAGTTTGTTTACAATCAATAAAACATACAACGATGCAGTGTACAGATTACAAACCAAGGGTTAAGTTACAAACGTACCAACATTTAAACCCGCCGGCTCACTTACAGAGCAGATGGTCACAGGATAAAGGAGCTATGTTTATAATTTGTATAGAAAGTGAAGTTATATTAGGTTATCGACCACAGTGAAACCAGACATAATGGTACGCAAAGCACAGATTTCCCATTTTAATTTGTCTTTATTTTACAGTAATGTTAAGGATCAGAAATGGGTACCACTCAACGCTTCATGCTAAAGGGCTGTTAGTATACTGATTAACATTTTTTGAATGAAATAAATTAAATATTGTGATAGGATGTGAAAAGTGTACAGTTTTTCACTGAAAAGAAGAGAATGAAAGTTAATTCATACAGCAAAGTATGAGCTGAATGTGGTTGCGATAATACGTAAGTACCGTTTTATCAAACGTCTAACATTTTGGGTCTTATTGACTCTTTGCAGCCTATCTCTTTCATTGATCTTAATATGGCTATCCATCTGTATCAAATCAAGCAACTATTCACTTAAAGCATCTTCTAAACTGAGGCACATTCTTTGTTCTCCATTTCCTGAGAGCATTCCACAAAAAGTTCCTGTGCCATATTCTCCTCAGTTTCATCCTGTGTCATCTGCTGCCCTTTCACATGGGAACTCACTAACCTGTCACTCCACAACATTGACTGTTTCAGAGTTGTCGCAGTTTCTTGTTCCTTCCCTTGCTGTGCAACTCCAACTGAACTTTTATATTGCTTCTCTACTGAAGGTTCCAAAGTATCTTCATATGGGAAATGGTCAGATGTTTCCTGCTCCATTGTTTCTCCTTAATTTGGGGATTCATTATTCTATCCTGCTGTGGTGTTATTAAAGTAAGATTTTTACACTAAATTCTTCATTTTGCAAGTAATCCATAACCTCATTTTCTATTTCTTGAACTTCTCCATTACTAATCCTCCTTTCTACTTTCCCTCTTTGTTTTCTTACTTTTTGTATTGTAAATTTTTTCATATCTGGATGTCCTTGCCTGTATTTATCTTCAAATATCTTGGGTGCTGCTGTTTTTGTATTGATTAATTTTGTTTTCTCTTTTGTTCTAACCCTGGCTAAACCCTAATCTTCCTTCATCACTCTCCAATCTACCCTTCATCCACTTATGTCCAGCATATGTAAATGAATCACTGTTTTTGTACTACCCCTCTTCTTCATCTTCCCCCACATATTTTTCCCAACCCAATCAATATTTTAACTGCTTCTTAATAACTTACTATCTCCTCCTAATCTGTATAATTTCTTTACTTTAACACCTATGTTAAATGACCCTCTGCTGTTTTTTAAATTGTTAAATTGGAAATACCTGCTCTGAACTTCAATGTGAAATTTTATTACACCTGCAATCAAATGACTGTGCTTTGCTATACAAAGTGACTTAATTACTAAACTTGTAAGATAATAAGTCCTATGTGCAACCAGAAATATAACTTCAACATTACATAATGTAAACCTTTTTAAGTTATACTACCTTCTGCAACTTTGGTAATTTTTTAATACTTCCTATTTTATTCTTCTAATGTATGATTTACTGTATTTTTCAACATTGTTAATTTGTAACTGTAATTTGCTATGGAGCTTTTCTCCACATGGCTCCACTGAAAATGGGCTCTGTTCCCAGTCAGGCTTTCCCAATAAACAGATGTTAAACAGTAAGCAAATATTGCACCGTATTAAATCTTTTTTTTTCATTCCCATGTCCATATTTCTTGTTCAGATGTCCCTGCTCCTCTTGTTTCTCCTTACTTGGGGAACTCACTGTTCCATTACGCTGTGCTATAACCTGTATTAGACTTTCTACACTAAATCCTTCACTCTGCAGGTATTCCATAACTTTATGGTTCTAACTTCTTCTTTACTAATCTCCTGTTCTGCATTCCCCCTTTGTGATCTTATTTTTCGTATTGTGAAATTTTCTATATCTCAGTGCCTTTGCCTGTATTTTTCTTCGAATATGTTTGGGGCTGTTTTTTTGTATTAATTAATTTGGCTTTCTCCTTTGCATAAATATTGCACCATATCAGATCTCTCTTTCCCATGCCCATATTTCTTTTTATACCTTTCAAAAATCTTTAGATTTTGTTCTTTATATTTTCGCACTTCCTCCATAGCTTACTTTTCCAAATGGCCTAAGGTTTCTTAGTCTATATAAATGTTTTCATGAAAATGTTCTATTAATGAACATGAATTTGCACTTAACAGTTTTTCTTGTGCAAGTATTTTTCTTTCCTCTAATTTCTCTGTTAATCTTTTTGTATATTCTGTCTGAAAATTCTGGGCTTCTTGCATAATAGTAACAATACATAATTTCTTTCTTATAATCAGTAGTCTACTCTATCTTCTTTATGGCTTTAAGTGAGGAGGTGTTGCAATATTAATGACCAACTAAATGTCACAACATCAGCCATACCAATTCCAGCCCTAGGTACTGCCAAAATTTTATTCGTTAAGCTAAAAATTAATGCTAGAAAAACTATCAATATAATTGAATGCTGCTTCCCACATGGTAATAATATATCAACCCTTGAGAACTTACTCCACTGGACATCAGAGACACTCCCTCAAGAAACCATTATCTTAGGAGACTTCAACATTGACTGGACAACATGTAACTCAACTATACCCACTACTCATATCAACCTTCATAGATTCACTCAGTTAATTCACTCTCCTACTAGAACTGACAAATCAACAAACAGTCTATCCTAGAATAGATACTGTCAAACAAACCATCCCAAATAATTCAATCTGGCTGCCTACCTGACAGCCTGAGTGATCACTTACCTACATGTATAATCAGACACTGCCCAACTCTAGAAAAACATACCACCCACCAGCAAATACATAACAAAAAGAATTTCATCCCATCAAACTTCATCTCAACACTAAAAGCCTGTAACTGGAATCCCATCAAGCAGCTCGACCTTAATGAAGCTGTTAGGTACTTCAACTCACCATTCTTAAACATACTTAACTCCCATGCTCCACTGAGAACCATTAGAATGAAGTCTAATTATGCACCCTGGCTGACCAAAGAAACCAGATCTCTGCTTCATGCAAGACATAAAGCTTGGTCCAATTGGCTCAAAGCAAAAGCAATAAACTCTAAACAAACATACCTAGAACTCAGAAACAAAACAAAAAAAATGATCAGAACAGATAAAATATACTACTATCATAGGATACAAATGAAAAATCAACATAATTCTAGAATGTTCTGGACAGCTATTAATAATGTTCTACAGCCAGGAAAATCTAAGACTCCTTCCCCTGCTACTACAGATACCTCAACTAATATTGCCACCCAATTTAACAAATTCTTTACTGAATCCACACTTGCACTACCAAATTCTCAAAGCTCCCCTGAACCCAATGAAAAACACAAACACCTTACTAATGAAAACAGCTTTACCTTTAAACTTCTCCCTGTACATGAATTTAAAAAGTCCTTAAAATCACATTTGTTGAACTCATGGCTCTGCAACTGTGACAGTCCAGGTGAATACTAGGACCCCTCTTCTCCTTTCATTTCATCTAATTTTTATGTTCATCATTCACACCTTCACCCCATAGTTCTTTTCTCCTCACCTCTCTTATAATTATACCTACCTGTATCCTACCTTATGCTGTGCTTAATGATAGCTGCAAAAATGAAACAACTACTTTTTGTTGAAACTAACATTTTAAATTGCTTGTGCTATTATATAATTGGATGTCATATGTTAAATAATGCTAAATGTACTGTAATGTGTGAATTCAAATTGAAGACTTATTTTTGTGTGTGTAAATGTTAATTGTGGAGCTTTTCTCCCCAGGCCTCCGCTGAAAAGGGACCCATGTCCAGTCGGACTTTCCTGGTAACCAAATGTAAAATAAATAAATAATAAATAATTTTTTTGGCCCATCAGTTTTTGTAGACTACTACTTCCTTCTACAATAGGTGGACAATCCTCGCCCTGAGCATGGCCTAACCCCATTGTAGGAATGTTTGTGTTCCTTGAGGATGCAATATTGTCATTTTTTCCAATCCTGGCCCCAGTGCATCTACCAGGATTGGGCATTTTTTTATTCTGGGACTTGTGCACCCAGATGTCTTTTATTATTTTACCCACTTCTGTCTATGATATATGCTAACATGTTATATAAAATATAGTCTATATTTTAGTGTCGCCTTGGTGAGATTTTTAAAAGAAACGGGTCCACCTCATGTAGGTACTCACCAAGAGTTGAGGATGAATTAAATTTATGCAATAGTACTCTCCTTTGTTTGCTGATTTCATCATCTTTCCATTCGGATCCCCTAGAAATGAATACCAGATCCAAAGAGTTAGGATCTGCAGATTTCCTCTTTGAATCAAACGAGGTTGGATCTGTGTATTTTTTGTGGAGTATTAGAGGATGAAGTTGTCTTTGGAGATTTAGACAGAGATCTTTTTTCTTTGCTCAGATGGGGCCTTGGATGATTTGCTGGAGGGGGGGTGTTGAGCCCCAGAGGAAGAGGAGGAGAAAGGGGGTAGTAGCCTTTAAGGACTAACTTGTTTTGTTTGTCAAATATAGCCCTGGTAGTTAAACCCTGCACAAATGATACAATTCATACCCAGGTGTGCTGCTCCTAAACAATAAATGCACTCTCTATGGGTATATGAATTTTGAATTTTGTGCCAACAGGAAGTGCATTTTTTAAACTTTGCAGGCTTCTCAGCCATAGTAACAACTGCAAGCTACAGATGAAAGGAAAGGAACACAGAAATATATATATATATATATATATATATATTTTTTTTTTTTAGTTATAGCAAAGGTAGAAAAACATCAACAATGGTAGTAGAGAATACCCTGTTAAAAAGGGTAAGAAATGGACAGAAGTAAAATAAAAGAAAGGAGAACCAACAATGGCACTTAAGAAAATGACTTTATTAAAGTAATTAAACTGACAGAAATAAGTCTGTCCGTTAGCACGTTGGTTTCCCCAGAATGTGCATTGCAATTAGTAAGTGGTCTGAAGAGATAGCCTATTCCCATACTCTCATGGCATTTCTGCAAAGGGGATAAAGTTGAGCTTGCTTGCTGATGTACAAGAGTACAGGCATGTTGTTAGTTTGAACTGCAATAGTCCTCAAGGGGAGTGCATCTTGAGAAACCTGCAACAGAAATAGGACTGCTCTCATCTCTAGAACATTGATATGCAAATTGGTCTCTTGGGGGCCACATGTCTTGGACCGTTCTTCCCAAGAAATGCCCCCCCCCTCAAGTTGAGAAGAATCCTCAAGTTGAGAAGCATCCTGTGGCCATCGGGGTTGGTAGAATAACTGGTTTGTCTAGATGAAGATTGTCCGACTTAATCCACCAGTGGATGTGTTGTTTGCAAATTAGGGTAAGCTTGACTGGAAAGGATAGGCGTTGATACAGAATTGACCACTGCACAGTTAGAGTCCATTAGAGAACACGCATAAAGAAACATATCAAGGAAGTAGCACTATGGCTACTGCCATGGAACCTAGTACTTGAAGTACTGACATTGCCAAAAGAGATGGATGGGAAAGAAGAAGATAAACCCAGATTCTGACAGTAATAAAATGATGAGGAGGTAGGGATGCTACTTGTGTGTCATATCTAGATCTGTACCAGTGAACTCCTGGGTCTGGACAGGCATTTGACTTGGCATGATTTTCTGTTATACCTAATGATTTGCAAATCTGGAGCATAGTCCCTTGCATGAAGAAGGTGATGCCTGGAGGGGGCAATGCGGAGCCAGTCATCTAGATATGGAAACGTGGAATCCTTTCAGTCTAAAATGAGCTGGTACTGCTGCCATGCATTTGGTAAACACCCTGGGAGCAGTGGTGAGTCCAAAGGGCAGGGTTCTGAATTGGTAATGACTGGCTCCCAGCCAGAAGCGTAAATAACTTCTGGATCACCTGTCTATTTTGATATGATAATACACATCCTGAAGATGTGTTGAGCACATTCAATTGTCCTTGTGAATAAAGGGTAGTAATGACTGTACTGTGACCATTCAAAAATCTGATTTATTCACATACCGATTCAACTTGCTTAGATCCAAAATGTGTCTGATGTTCCTAATTTTATTTGGTACTAAAAACAAGTGTGAGTAAGCACTGAATCCTATTTTTTTTAGATGACTCTTTTGTCTAGTAGTTTCTGAATTCCTTGTGCTGCTGCCTTCCTTTGATGGGTTGAATGTCAGGAAGCTTCTTCTGTTTGTAGGATGGGAGAAGGAAAATGGTATGTAATAAGGATATTATTAGCACCCGTGAAACTTGTTTTATACTTGCCCAGGCATCTGGGTGCAAGGACAATCCCAAACTTCCTCCAGAGTTGGAAAGTCAGGCAGCACTACAAGAGCACTGAAATGGTCTGTCTGGAAAAGAGTCCCTGAAGCCCTGATTCTGCAGGCCTCTTCTGTCTCTAAGACAACGTCTTCCATTAGAATTTCCTCCTCTGCCTCTGGAGAAATTATCACCGTACAGATCTTGGAAAGGTCCCTGAGATTTTTGGAACCACATCTTCTCTGATTCCTGGAAAAGGTTCACTGAGGTGGAGAAAACTTGATTCCTATGGCAGACAGAGTCTTTCCATCTTGTTCACTGTGGGCATCTCTTTTACTGATAGCCTACACATGGAAGTGCCATCAAATGGTGCGTTGATAAAGGATGTCTTAAAAGGCCCCACAAAGTCTCATAGTCACATCCAGGCATGTGTCCTTATGGCAATGCCTAAACTGGCTGCTCAAGGGGTACCTTCAGCTATGTGAGAGATCAACCTCGTTGAAGTGTTTGATATGGAGACTAGAGTGGCCAGTTGCAAGGATGTTCTTTTGAAGTCCTCAGCAGACATGGATTCAGAGTATTTGAAAGCTCCTTGGTCAAATCTCTCTGAAGCCTAGTAAAGTGCGCCAGGTAGTTTAGTGACCACAGGGCAAAGATTGCTGGGGCAAAGACTCACTTTCCAAATCTGTCCAATGCTCTAGACTCCCTGTTTGGCAAATGGACAGAACAGATTTGTTCTGCTACCTCTTTCTTGGTGGCTGTCACAACCACCATAGCATCAACTGGGACTCCTTTGCTCCAGTCGGGTATATCTTTTGGCAGGGCTAATAATTTGTTGGGTTTTCTGGGAATCGGTTTGATGGTATCCGGTTCCTTCCAAGCCTGGTGGGAAACCAAATTAATAAGTTTATCTGCCGGGGGTGGGGGTAACCCAAGACATAATAGGCCAGAACCAAAAGCCTCCAAAAATACTGATTCTTCTAGTAAGGGGTTTTGAGAAGACCAGCTACCTTTTTGTTTTGGGATTTCCAAAATATGTACATGGAGTTATCATCTAGTGGTCATCTGTGGGATCCCTCTCCTTCATCAAAATCAGTATCCTGTGTGAGAGACTCCCATCAAGGAGTCAATGTGTCTTCTTTTGCACATTCTCTTCCATCCATCGCCTCATTGGGGTGTTCAGGAGAGGTGTCGGAAGAGAAGGGGAGTTCCTCTAGTGGAATTAGTTAGACACTTTTTGGAACCAGCTGTCACTGTGGAGTAGGTGTGATTGACTCAGAGCTTGGAACAAATGAGAGAAAAGGGCAGTTCTCTGTGCAGAGAAAAAGCCCTTTCCACCACCTCGAAAGCCAAGAGACCCAGACAGGGTTCAGCATACCCTGTCAGATCCGAAACTCCTGATGAAAGTAAATATCAACCTCCCTTGGATCTGCTCCTTGAGGGTAGAACTGGATCCAAACTATCCAGGGCCAAGGCTCCGAGGGAAAGGGATGGCTCTCACAAAATCAGAGCCAATCCTATTTCTAGGACCCAATGCCAACACTTTGGCTATAAGACCCATTCTGATCCAAGGATATTGGAGCAGAAATAGCCGGGATATATAGTCAGAGTAGATCTGACACCTGACCTCTTGAGGATCTCGTATCCTGGGACTCCAAAACCAGTGGATGGATCAGAGAAGGAAATAAAATGTTTTTTGATGTGGTTAGCATACTCACAGATCTAATAGGGATGGAGCTGGCAAGACCCCAATCTGGATCTGAGCTCTGACACATTTTTGCATTATATCCACATTCACCTTTGACAACCTTCTGGAGGACCTAGAGGAAGAGGTTGAAAGTGACCTGGAATGCTTCTTTGGAATCTGAAACAATTCAGCAGGCAGGGTGGGTGAAATTAGTTTTATAACAAAGTCTGGTGCAAGATTCCTATATGAAGCACCTAGTTTCAGAACAGAGGACCTAGAATCCAAGGGTGGTACTGTAGGACTTATTTTTATAACTACAGGAGCCAAAGCCTTAGGATCCAAAGGCTTCAGATCTGATTGTTAAGTCTTTTGATCCAATTATGCCAGATCTGAAGTTTTTATGCTTTTTAACGTAGGCTCTGAGGAAGGCCTGGGGGATTTCAGAGGGGAGCATTTCCTGGGCTCCAGAGGAGCAGATTTACTAGTTTTGGAGGGGGGTTGAGCCCCTAAAGAAGATGTAGTGAGCAGCATTCCCTTAGAATAAGTTTGTTATGTCCATCTGCCAGGGCTCTTGGGTTAAAGGTGGAGCAGATCATACAAGCAATGTCCAAGTGTCTGGCTCCAAGATAGTACATGCACTCCTTGTGGGTATATGAATTTGGGATTTTATGCCCACAAGAAGTGTACTTCTTAAAACCTATTGCTTTATCTGAAATGGTAGAGTCACTTTCCAAAAAAAGTAAAACAACAAGAATAAACTACAAGAAATTTTTTTGTTTAAGTCAGAAAAAGAATAGCGATGTTAATATAAAGGAATACAAATCAAGTAGCAGGGACCAAAGTGTAATAGGGACAAATAACCAAGAAAGCACCTCGGCAACAGCTTTCCCAATAAACACAAGCCAAACTCTAGCATAAAAATTTATTATTGAGCACTTTCATCTCAACGGAGATTTCATCAGAATAATAAAAGCATCACATCACAGTACACAAGTTAATCTATCAGCACATCACAGTACTTTAGATATACTCAAACACAAGTTAATCAATCAGTTTGATGACATTACTTGCTATATGTTAATTTGTTTCAAACTCTATATTAAAATTATCTTATAGTGATACCAAAAATGTAAAATAAAAAAATGCATCTCCTTTACATGATTCCTTAGTTTATACAATATCCATCAAAGCCACACAATTACAAGTATGTATTTAAAATCAATTTCTTACAATCAATTTCTTACAACTTAGCTGAATGCATTTTTAAAAATAGACCCCAATGAAAGATGACCATTAAGTCCTGGGAGGGTCCCAGCATCCAATCTTAGCTGCCAGACTAGCACATGGTATTCTAGTTGTTTCCCACTAGCAATGTGATGCTTTTATTATTCTGATGACGTCTCCATTGAGACGAGATCTGAGGCAATGGGGATGGAAAGGAGCATTATGGGAAGAGGGAGGAGCTCAAGAGGTGGATACAAAGTCTGAAAAGTCAGGAATATGTGGTTGAGTTGGATCTAAACCCATAAGGTGAGGAAGAATGAAAAGGACAACAACAGATCATCTGTTTAACTGTATTTTGCTGGGACTGTTTATTTTATTTCATACTAAAATTTGATCAGGATTTACAGGATCCATTAGAAAGCTTGAAAAAGAATGGCTAACAAGTCTTAAAGATTCCCTGGATCAGACTGCCTTTTTTATCACACTTTTAGATCACCTCTGAAGCCATTTGGCCAAACACAATTTTAACCAAGGGAGAATTTAAAATCTAATTTTTAACATCTGGGAGGTTTGGAGACTGTATCCATGCAAACCTCATCAAAACAGTACCAGCAGCCATAGCCTTGGAAGAAGTATCAACAGTGTCATACATACACTATAAACCATGAGTAGTGGCCTAAGTTATTTAAAGCAGATTTTTCGTTGC
Organism: Protopterus annectens; assembly: GCF_019279795.1. Taxonomy (NCBI): domain Eukaryota; kingdom Metazoa; phylum Chordata; order Ceratodontiformes; family Protopteridae; genus Protopterus; species Protopterus annectens. The sequence continues at coordinate 1,804,428,939 of NC_056741.1, read as the reverse complement.
AAGAAGAAATTGGAGATAAAACATTTTTCATACTTTCTGAATTTGTCACAGCAAACTAACATATGAGCCTGACAAATTAAATGCCTGGAAAAAAGTTGCAGAATATACTCTTTTCTCACACCTATCAATAATTTTTCCATCCTCATCAGAAAGATTAGGATTGGAATTAACCAAGTGTTTAGCAGCAGTGGGATTAACTACAACTACAGCATCTTGAGTCAGGTTTGGGAATAGTATATAAAATATTTTATGCATACAATATCTGCCTTTTTTAGAAGCAGCAGGTTGGCTTTCAGGAAAATTGCAGCCAGTAACACACACATCTTCTAAAGCAGACAGAATAGGAGGAATGGGTATGGGTTCTGGAAAATACTTCTGTAACAATTTCTAGTATTTTCTGAGGGACTGAGAAACCTCAGTGTTCTTTCACTAAAAACATTAGCACATTTTAGCAACAGTCTGACAGAAAAAAAGAGAATCCCCACATGGAAAAAATCAGAAAATGAGCTCTCCTTTGAGTCTGAATCAGAAATCTGAAGAAAAAACCCTGTATCTGTCACTGTGTCATCCATTTCAGATTCAGAATCTTGAATCTCTTCAGGAAAAACTGTAATCCATCTTTCTTTTACCAGAAACTACTTTACAAGAAGTATCAACAGCCTAAACTGAACCTTGAGCCAAACCCAGTACTACTGCTATACAAAGAAATAGAGAAGGAGTAAATACATGCTTAGTTTTCTTTTTCTTTCTGAAGAAAAATGAGGCCATCCATGTTACTAATGGCAGCAGGTGCTGTCCCAGGAATTGGCATAGCATTCTGACACAACAGGAAACATTTCCTTGCTCTCTCTCTCTCCTAGACCCTCTCTCCCCTGTCCACTGAACAACCCCCAACAACAGCAAATGATGCAGCTAACCCCCTGTTCATAGTGGCTGTAGATGCTACACCAGAAGGATCTGGAGTAAAAGATGAGTGGTCTGTGGTACACCAAATGCCCACAGTAGAGTCACCCACCTCCCTGCTGTGGTGGCTGTTAGCTAAATGTTTTCATTTTATGGCTGGAAAAAGGACCGGCCATGTGACTGGTTGTCTGTTCGATGATCAAGCTGAAAATGGTGCCTTTTTCACAGGAAAGAGGCAATTGCCAGCAAAACACTACCAGTCCATGAAAGTTACTTTTTTGATAGAAAAATGCAGTAAAAATCACTTTAAAACACTATGCCAGCCCCACAACAGTAAAATAAACACAATTTCTACACGCAAAAAATGATTTTGGTTACTTTACACTACTTTTAAACTGATATTAAAAATGAGCGCTCAGTTTAAAAGTACATTATAGTCTTTGGACAGTCCATTAAAAGAAAAACACTACTAGCTTTTAAAATAACTTTCCTGAGGAGGAAAGTAATAAAGCATCAATACAATTAAGAAAATATAACTTGTCAGCAAAGGAAATCACAAGCTGACCATTGATCGTCAAAAGCCTCAGAAGAGCTTACTCTTCAGTGGCAGTAAACCTCTGGAGGGCTTCATGTCCAAACCTGTCTTTTAGTCAGCTCAGCTCAACCTGCTGGACAATTTGGGTGTGTGACACGTACGCCCCTGAAGGTTTGTAAGGTGGCTGGCTGTTATATCCTTAGCAGGATATAACCCATATAAGCTAAGGCTACTGAAGCAATGATCAATATGATGAACATCAGAACTCTTTCCAGAGTAAAAACTTCTGCAGCAGCAGTAGCAGCTTCCAGTTATACACTGTAGAACAAAGAAGATCTGCAGTTGCAGTGGAGAAAGACTGGGCTGTTACAGATGGAGGAAAAGCCCTGTGTAAGAGTGAAAGCAAAGGATGAAGACATTATTGTTACACCCTTAGAATTTAGTTTATCTGACATAGGGCATTAAGACAACCTTACTGTAAAATTATTTTTGAAATATTTGCACTAGTAGAAAAAGTTGTTAATGAATGTGAAAGGAGAAGTAATTTCTCTCCTTGAAGGACTATGCTTACAAAAATTTAAATTTGCAATTAAAAAGAAAATCATTTTTACAATTTAAAACAACTAATAGAAAAAAAAGTGAATTAAATATTTAGGGTTGTATCTGGATGTGCATTATATTATAAAGTGTGAATGACAGGAAAGTAAGGACGGGGGATGGGAAGTCTATGAAACTTTAAAAACAGAAAATAAACTGCAGCATGCCCCTAATGTGATGATAATGAATGGAAAAAAAAGGCAATGCTAAGTAGTGGGGACAGCCAAAAGAATGTCCTTTCTGTGGAGATGAATCATATTTAATCCAGGATTGTATAAAAAGGCGTGGGCAGTGTGTGGAGTTTGGACATTCTAGAAAAAGTGTAAACCATACTGTAGAAAATGTTGAAATGAGTAGCATTTCTGGTTTGACTGTCCACAAACGAATGAAGAATGACAAAGCGAGGAAATGAGGGAGAAGAGCAAGTTTTTATGCAAGAAAGGGTGGAAAAGACAGATGTAAGGATGAGGTGGGGGTGAGGGTGACAATATACAAGATAAAAATCTAGAAATAAATATTCTAGAGGAAGTCCACAAACTAGTACATGAAAAAGAAACACTTACACAAATGGAAACTAGGTTTGGAGTATTAGAAATGAAAAGAAGAAAAAGAGGTAGATGTGAGTTCTCAGTCAGAAAAAAATGTAAAGGTTCTATTGAGGAAGGGTGTAGAGGAGAAAAAGGAGGCCAAAAGATGAAATGAAGAAAAAAAAAAAAGTAAAAGCTTAAGATAAGTAAAGCATCACTGAGTGTGAATAGCACAAAAAGTGAAGTTAGTAGAATGGTGGGTTTTGAAAAGCTAAGCATGTGCTGGTTTATGTGCTTTACAGTATTGGCTACATAAAATGGCTTTATATAGCCCTGGTGTCAATACCTTCTTGTTATGCTTAACAGAGCATGTGTTATCCAAAAATGTTTTTTTTCTTCAATACCATATTTTTTTTGCAACTGAAGGGTACAGCTATGGGTGCATCATTTCCACCCATATATGCTGACCTCTTTATGGGGTATTTGGAACAGATAAAAATTTATGATATAAATCATAATATTTTTCTTGATGAGATTGATATCTGGCGTAGGTTTTTGGATGACTGCTGGATGGTGCGGAAGTCAGATGTGGTATATTTACAGGAATTTGTTCAATATTTGAATGAAAATAAATGGGATATCAGATTTACAGTAAACTATGATAATACAGCCATTTCTTTTTTAGATGTCAAAGTGTCTAAACAATCGCATGGCACTTTGTCTAGTACATTATACAGAAAAACCCATAATTTCAATACTTTACTCCACGCATCCAGTTGTCATCCTAAACATATAACAACGAATATACCTAAATCACAGTTTATGAGAATACATAGGATTTGTTCCAATACTGAAGAATATATACATTTTGATAATGACCTTATAGGTCGTTTTGTTGAACGTGGGTATTCCTTAGCACAGGTTAGGCAGACAAGTAGGGAAGTACAATCATATTCTAGAAGGGAGCTTCAGAAATATAAAGAGAGGGGCCCTTGCTCTAGCAACAAAATCAGATTCACTACCACTTATGGCAGAAACACTCGTAGATTTTTGGATATGATACAACAACATTGGGACATTCTATTGACAGATGACAGGTTAGGTGAGTGGTTAGGCCAGAGATGCTCTTTTTCTTTTAGAAGGGGAAAACTTTAAGTAGTTATTTTAGCCATTATAAACATTTTTCACCCTTGATAAAGCCTATACAAACTACCATAGATGGTACACAAGTGGTGGGTTGTTATCCTTGTGGCCACTGTTCATTTTGTACATTTTATGTTCCACCAAGGAATTTTCAAGTGCAAACACATCTAGGGTTTTTTCTATCAGAATGTTTGGTAATTGTAATAGTGATTGGGCTATTTATCTGGCTATCTGTTCTCGCACAGTCTTTTACATAGGGCAAACTTCTTGACCATTAAAATTGCATATTTCAGAATATATGATTAGCATTAGAAATAAATATCTGACTAATGCCTTGTATAAACATATCATTATACACAAAACAGCAATGTTTAAATTTACTATTATTGATAGGGTGTTGGGACATAGATCAATGAAAAGTGGCTGACATAATATTTTTAATAAAAAAGAGAAGTCCTGGATAGTAAAGTTGGGGGGATTGTTTCCACCTGGTCTTAATGAACATTTGTAATAATTGTTTAATGAGATATAATTATAGCAATATGTGATGGTATATAAGAAGGGGAATGTACTGATGTGTTTTACACTGAAAAAGACCTTGGGCTTAAACCAGTCCATTTTGTACATTAAAATCAGATATTTGCTGGTAGATTTAATGAACCAGGTACAGCCAAAGGAAGGAGAAGAAGTGAGATGGAGTGACATGCTGGAGACTGTATTATAGGAGGAAGAAACATAATTAGAAACAGAGGCAACAGTTGGTAAAGGGAAAACAATGAGGGTATTCTTGGCTGGTTGAGTAGCCAAGTTAAAGGTTTACCTCTTCAACAGGGTTTTGTTTTACAAGAAAGTGGTTAGTATAGATACAGAAAGGCAAGAAAGAATATAAGGCACTGACGGGAAAAACATTTGCATTTCTCAACAGATACTGAGATGATGCCCAGTGATAAGAATAAAAAGTAAAAATGTTTGCAATGAGCAGGAATGACATTGTTTGACATTAAAAATGTAAAATCATAAATTCAATTGGAAGCTGAAATTTTTTTATGAAGTGACATTTGAAAGCTTTAACTTGCTGGAAAAATTATGAGACAAAGACTGGAAAAAGAAATACAGTAGTACCATGGGACAACTATTTCAGAACTTGCAACTACAGCTAAAAATAAAATAAATGAGCAACTTAGGATTTCAGATATGGATGAGCATGAGTTAAAACGCTTTTTTCTTTCACTATGTAGTGCAGTGCATGAAGTTAAAAAATATGTGATGAAAGAAATGTACAGACTGGGAGATAAAAACTATGGATAATAAAATGTGTTATTAAGTATGTGAAAATTTAAATTTATTTTAAATACAATAATTGTGAGTGGTTAGAGGGGATTTGTTAGGTACTGGGACCACCCTAAAGAATTTTATTTCTGAGGGGCTGAAACTCATTTAATAGAAGACTGTGACAAATGAAGGTGCGGCCAATGTGGAGATAGGAAACATACAGAAACTGCAAGCCTATTTGTAGAAAATGTAAATTATTTTGGCACTTTTGGTTTGTTTTTCCCATATTAGCCAATGAAAGATTACATGAATATGAAAGTTCAGAATAAAGACCAACAGCAGAAAATATTACTTAAGAAGATGCTGAAAGAGAAGTTGGTATGGGGGAAGAGGGTACTGAAGAAAGTTTAAACACTGCAAGGGTAGTTGGAAAAAACACATAGTTCAAATAGAGATTGTTAACATACAGGGAGGTAACAGATCCGCAATTTTAGAAAGTGAAAGGGAAGAAGAGGGAGAAATGGAGGAAGGGAAACAAGATAGAGAAAAATCATTTGATAGGAGACTTAGGAGAAGGAAAAGAAAATAAGATGGAAATAAAATGGAAAAAGAAAGATGATATATGAATTTTAGTACTAAATGTGAAGAGCAGTATAAATTATATAAAAGTATGGGTGGTGGAATGGTGTAAAAAATAAAAATAGATGTTTTTTGCTTATCTGATACTAAATGCAACAAAGGGGAAAAAAGGAAAAGAATAATGGCAGTATGGGGAAGATTATGTAGGAAGAAATAAGATGTTCTAGAATAGGAATTATTTAAAAAATGAAAAAAATAAGAATTCTAGATGTCAAAATAGTAGTACCAGAAAGGGCAGTGATATGTAAAATGAGAAAGAGACAAAAAATATATAAGATAAATAGTGAGTTATGCATAAACTAATATTATGGAAAAACTGTAGTCTCCAAGAAAACAAAGTTGACTCAGAAATGGCCAGGCAATCCAGTATGTAGAGTAAAAACTTACTTTATTCCATAAACAGACATGACCACTTTCACAGAGACACTGCTTCATCAGATGTAATTCCAAACTGATTTTTTGCCATTTAAATATAACAACTATCATCAATTATCCAATCAGTAAAAGCTCATTGTTGATAAAGAAACAGGAAAGTACAGTTGTGTACACTTACCATAAATGTAAATGTTCGAGTGTATTCACTGTTGCAGCCATCAAATTTGGGTTATCCCTGCCAGAGTAGCCCTCGGCTGGCCAGAATACCAGAGATGTAGTTTTTCTGCGTTGGTTGCTGTCGCTTGGGGACCGATGTCAGGTCGTCCGTAGTATAAAGTAAGGCAGCCAACGCCATGACATCAGTTTTTCTTGCCCTAACCTGTCAGGAGCCCCCAAGAAGGAGGCCAGGCTCTGGTGGAAGAACACCACCAGTGGAAAATAAATACCAATATGTCCCTTGTAAGAAAAGGAGGAAAAATAAGGAAGAATGGTAATAAAAGGAGAAAGAGAAGAAAGGGGGATGGAGGGAGGGAAACCAGGACTGCAAAAGTGAATACACTCGAACATCTACATTTATGGTAAGTGTACACAACTGTACTATGTTCTTCGTGTTTCACTGTTGCAGTCATCACATTTGGGTTGATTCCCAAAGCTGAGGAAATGGGTGGAGGTAGTAAAGGAAACTAGGGGTTGGCTAGGATGCCCTGCAAAACTGCAGAGGCAAACCTTGCCCTGGATTTGGAGAAGAGATGCAGGTGGCAATGCTTGGAAAAAGTGTGAACAGATGTCCAGGTAGCAGCCTCCAGGGTGTCCCTGGTGGGGACACCTCTAAGAAAAGCTGCAGAGGGGGAGGCTGCTCTGGTGGAGTGTGTCCTGACCCCCTTGGGTGGATTTCCATGCTGCTTGTAGCAGAAATGGATGCAGTGTGCTAGCCATTTGGAAATGGCTTTGCCTTCTGCTCCAGTGGCAAAGCTAACCAGCAACTGATCAGACTTTATGAAGGATTTAGTCCTGTCTAGATAGAATATGAGCTGTCTGTGCACATCTAGAGAGTGAAGAATCCTTTCCTCCTTGTTCTGGGGATTAGGAAAAAAGGTGGGCAAATGAATGGATTGGTTGAGAGCCACAGTGGACATCACCTTGGGCATGAAGGATAGGTTAGTTCTGAGTGATACCCTGTCTGCATGGAAGATGATGAAGGGTTCCACAGCCATCAGTGCTTGCAGCTCAGAGACTCTTCAGGCTGTAGTGATGGCCAGAAGGAATGCTGTCTTCCAGGAGATACATTTTAGCTCTGCAAAAGAAACTGGTTCGAAAGGGGGCAGGATGAGCTTTTGCAATACAAAGTTAAGGTCCCAAGCTGGTGTTGCTAGCCCCTCTTAGGAACCGTTTGATCAAAGGGTGTGAGAAAAAGGGCTGCTCAGTGTGAAAATGAGCAGAAATAGCAGAGGCATGAAATTTTATAGAGGAGAAAGAGAGGCCACTGTGTAGTAGGTCAGCTAAGTATTCCAGGATGACAGGGAAGGAATTCTGTGCTGTATTGGCTCCCTTAGCCTGGATCCAGTTGTAGAACCTTTTCTATTTATCAGCATAAGACTTTCTGGTGCTAGGCTGTCTGGCCTCATGGATAACATCCAGAACCTGTTTACTGAGGTTGGCAGATTGGTTTGGCGTTAGGGAATAAGCCAAGCTGCCAAAATGAGTGTCTGCAATTGAGGATGCATGACTTCCCCTTCCCTCTGGGTCAGGAAGTTTGGAATCTGAGGAAGATGCCATGGACGCAGCTGGGACAGGCTGCGCAGTAAGGGGTACCAGTGTTGCCAGGGCCAGTCTGGAGCTATAAGAATGGTCCTTGGTTTTTCCTACCTTATTTTGAGCAGTACCCTGGGGATGAGAGGTAGGGGAGGAAAGGCATAGACTGATAGACTGCCCTAGAGGAAGGACAGAGCATCCACTTTTCAAGCCATGCAGTGATGCTCTCTGATGCAGAATTTGCTGAGCTGATGGTTGGTTTGGGAGGCAAAGAGGTTGACCTTCGTGGGTTCCCCATTTTTGAGTTGCTAGGGTGAAGGTATTGCTGTTGAGTTGCCACTCATGTGGGTCCAGAAAATTTCTGTTTAATTGATCTGCCTGAAAGTTGAGAGAGAGCCTGATAGGAATTGTGCTAGCAGGTGTAGTTGCATGGCAGAGACTGTGTGCCCAAGGGTCATGGCCAGCCTGCATAGAGTGTAGGAGTGAGTCCCTCCCTGCTTGCTGATGTACCACACCACAGTGGTGTTGTCCATTTTGATCAGGACAGCCCCTTGAGAGAGACGGGGCTTGCTGTGCTATCAAGGCATGCTGCACAGCCATCATCTCTTTTTGACTGATGTGCAGAGGGATTTGCTGTGGACTCCATTGGTCCTGTATGCGCAAGCCATCCAGGAGTGCACCCCATGCATAGTCTGATGCATCTGTGGTGAGGGTCTGGGTGGCGGGGGGGTGGGGAAAAAGGCAGTCCCTTGTTGAGGGAGCATCCTGTTGCCCACCAAAGAAAATCTTTTCTGAGGCAAGGAATTATAGGTAGAAGAGTTTCCAGGTCTTGAGACTGTTGACACCAAAGGCTCTTTAGGTACCACTGAAGTTTCCTCATATGCAGTCTGGCATATGGAATAACTAGTATGCAAGATGCCATGAACCCCAGAGATTGCAAGATCTTCCTTGCAGTTAGCTGGGGCCTGGTGGCTAGTTGAGAGATGTAGGTTGTCAGGAAAATTTGTTTCTGTGGTGTAAGGTATGCCAGCTGGGATGCTGTATCCAGACTTGCTCCCAGGAAGATTATCCTTTGGGAAGGCACCTGCTTGGATTTCTTTTCATTCATTGTGTATCCTAGAGAGGTTAGGAGGGTCTTTAAAAAGGCCAGGTGCTTGAGCAGCTTTTCCTGGCTGACTGCCTGAATAAGGCAGTCATCGACATATGGGTAAATCTGAATATTTCTTTGTCTGCAAAAGGCAATGGCTGGAGCCAGACATTTTGTGAAAACTCTGGGAGCAGCAGATAAGCCAAAGGGAAGCAGAGAGAACTAAAAATGTTGAGATCCTGCCCTGAAGTGGAGATGTATCCTGCATGATTCCCCGATAGGAATGTGGAGGTAGGCCTCTTTTAGCGCTATGGTGGCTAGCCAAGAGTCCTTGGAGAGCATGGGTAGCAGCTCCTGGAAGGTGAGCATTTTGAATTTTGGGATCACCAGGAAGGTGTTTAGAATGGGAAGATTGAGGATGGGGCACCAGGTGCCCTCTTTTCTGGGTACCAGAAATAGTCTGGAGTAGAAACCTTGGCCTATCTGTTCTGCAGGAACATGCTCTACTGCCCTCATAGAGAGCAGGGAAAGGATTTGCTTTTGAGCCTCTGCCCACTGATTTGGTGGTAGATCTGGGAACCCTTTTGGGGTTTGAAGGGTGTGGAAAGAAAATTTGTATCCCTGAAACACAATGTTCAGAACCCAGTGGTCCTTGGTAATGGTGGCCCAGGTGCATGAGAGAAAGGAGAGTTTTCCTCTTAGGGGTAAGTGAAGGTGGACAGAGGGAGGGGGTGGAGAAGGTGAGTCATTGTGAGTTCTTACCATAAGGGGGTGGCTTAGAACTCCCTGGTTTTGAAGTGGAGGTAGTCCACTGCTTAGATCTCTGCATTCCCTGTGGCTACTGTCTGGGGGGGGGGTCTATTTCTATGGGGCCTCAGCTGGGCTGGTTTATTGGGAACAGGAAAGGACCAGTGTTTGGAAGGACAATGCCTGCTGAACCTAGGGGGCTGGGCCTGCAAGAAATCCGTAACTGTTTGCATAGATTTTGCTTTTTCTCCCATCTTAATTAAGACCTCTTCTGCCTTAGTGCCAAATAAATTATCTTTGTGCAAAGGGGCATCCAACAATTTAGATTTGACATGGTCTGGCAGGGGCTGTTCCTTAAGCCATGCATGCCTTCTAATGACAGATCCAGTGACTGCTGCCCTGCAAGAAGCTTCTAGGGCATCAAAACCACAGTGCAAGGTGTGTTTAGATACTTGATTTGCAGAATGCATTAACTCTTGTAAATTTTTAGATTCTGCCTAAGCAGGAAAGGAAAACATTTTTTGTTTAAGGAGTTCCAAGGTATGTTGCTGAAATTTTAGCATATGGAACTGACAATTCAGTGCCCTGATAGCAAGAGTAGCTGAAGTGTATACTTTTTTACCCCATCTGTACAATGCTCGGGAATCCCTGTCTGAGGGGGTGAGATTCTTAGCAGAGGTTGCTTTAATCCCTTTTGGCCCTTGAGAAATGACCTCAGGGTCAGCTGTAGAATTTTTAAAAAGATATTTGTGTGAGTCAGGGACTCTGTAGTACTTGTCTGGTTTTCTGGGAGCTGGAGGAAGGGCATCAGGGGTCAAGTTGGATTAGAGGAAAACATCCTCCACAACATCCAGGACTGGGGGGATGGCCAAGGGTCTGTGTTGTGGAAGTTCTAGGAATTCCCTGAATCTCTTCTCAGACAGAGGGTAGTCCTGACTCTCCCACTGGAAATGTTCCTTTAAAGTATGCAGGGTTTCCCCAAAGGAAAAATCCCCTGGGGGAGAAGCTGAAGGAATGGAATCCTCTGCATCAGAATCCTCATAAGTGGAGACGGGTTGCATGTCTTCATATTCAGATGCATCAGATTCATCTGACTCTTGTTCAGACAAAACTACTGGGGACAGATCTCTTTTCCTTTTGGAGGGGTTAGCTTGGTTTCCCCTGATCAGCATGATAAGGTCCTCCACCACTTTAAGCATTTGAGACTGAGGCAAGGTAGCAGGCGCCTGAGAGTGGGTCGTCTGTTTCTTGGGTGTGGTTCATACCCTGGGCCTAAGAAATTTGATCATTTTTGAAAGAACGGTAGTTGTGAAAGAAGACCGGTTTGTGTCGAGATTTGGTTGTGCGAAGTCGGTGTCTACTCAGTGGCTCCGGACCCATCCAAGGTACAGACGACATCCTTAGTCGAGAAAAGTTTTGCGGCATACTGGACTCCAAAATGGTCTCAGTAGCAGCGGCCTGCGACTCAACAGAAGCGGGCATCAGGGGCTGCAAAAGGGCCTTACTGAGTACCAGAGAACTGACGACTAGCTTAACGGAAGCATCGTCGGTAGATTTGGACCTGCACGGTCTGTCTCTGTCTTTATCTTTATGTTTTTTTTTCAGAAGATCTGCTGTCAGATGGCTCACTGAAGCCATATCGGAATTTGAGGACTGCAAGTGAAAATATCTGGCTTCAATAAGGGCCCGATGATGGATAGTTCTGGAGTTGAACAAAGCACAGAAGCGACAATGGGGGACATCGTGGTCTGGGCCTAAACAAGTGACGCATTAAGAGTGGAAGTCTCGGTATGGTATTTGCTTTCCACAGGCGAGACAATTATTAACTTTTTCTGATATCAGTTAGTACAAGAAAAAAGGATCCCCAATGGGGTACTTAGCTTTTGAAGACTTCAACATCAATTCGGTAGATGAAAAGTCAGGTAGTGGCCGACTGGCACTCGTGCGAACTGCTTCTGCTCCGGGCTCCACAGCATGAAAGACTGATGTCATGGGGTCGGCTGCCTTACTTTACACTACTGACGATCTGATATCAGTCCTCAAGTGACAGCAACCGTCGCAGAAATACTACATCTCTGGTATTCAGGCCGACTGAGGGCTACCATGGTAGGGATAAACCAAATCTTATGCCTGCAACAGTGAAACATGAAGAACATCATTATTTCAGTTTTTATGCATGCAAAACCTGCTTAAAACACTTTCCGTGTCACAGCAATAAAATACAAAAGCATATAGAAAAAATATAGAATTATATTATGGTCTTGCTTTTAATTCTATGTTTTAGATAATATAATTCTATGTTTTAGATTTTGCTAGAATGTTTATAGTTTTATATATTTATAGTTTTACATGTGTATATATTTTTATTATTTTTTGTACATAATTTTGTATTTTATTGCTGTGACATCTGATGAAGCAGTATCTCTGCGAAAGTGCTGATGTCTGTTTATGGAATAAAGAAAGTTTTCCCTCTACATACTGGACTGCCTAGCCATTTCTGAATCAACTTTGTTTTTTGGAGACTACATTTTTTTACTTTTTTCGAATTAGGATTTTGTTATTGCTGGTGTTTATCCTCTTTTATCTCAATATTACGGAAAGAAAACAATTGTTTGAAAAAAAAATGTAACTGTAACCCAAGGAAAGAAAGGGGGGAATAACACATGATATTAAGATGTTAAGGGAATTAACAAAATATGGAGATTTAAAACTAGGAAAGAATAAAGAATGGGCATATAAAACAGGAATTTAATACAAATTGATCATATAGTTTACTCTAAAGACATTAAAGAAATAACAGGGTGTACAGGTGACAGAGTTTTCAGGCTATAGAGCAGTATGAGCTAGAATGGGGAAGGCAGTAAAATAAAAAAAAGACAAAAGGGATAGAGTTTAAGAAGGAGGAACAAATGAGAGAAACTAGTATATGGAAAGATCTTACAACAATGAGACCATTTTATAAAAACTGGACACATTGGTAGGTAGAAGTATAAAAAATAATTTAAAAGTGGAAAGAATAAAAAATAAGATGAAACCTAAAGAAAAGTTAGGTAATTAGGAGAAAGAGAACAATGGAGTGACAAAATAATAGAAATAAAAAAACTGATGTATAAAAATAGAGAAAGAGTAAATATGATGTTATGCAGGCAAATATCTGTTTCTGAAAGGAAAGAAAGAGGAGGTTCCCCTTATTATGGAAAAGTAGTATAAACAAGAAAAAAGAAAAATGGATGCTATCTTAGATGGCAAATAATTCTGTAGAGAAAAATTATGAAACAGAGTAAGTGAATGGGCAGGAAGAGTGGAAAATGAAAATATCTGAAAGGAAATATTTTTTTAGAAAATGACATTACAGAAGGAAAAAAAGAAGGTGAAAAAGAAGGTAAGAATAAATCAGCGTCAGGATTGACTGGTATGAGTTGGGTGTATTACAAGGAAGTGAATAAAGATGAAAAGAGATTTTTTGAAATATTAAATGAATGGATGAACGAAGGGTATAATGGAAGAAGACATATATGGTAGAGTGATAACATTTCTATGGGAAAAGGATGAAAGAAAATGTATTAAAGAAATTAAGGCCTATAACTCTACAGAAGACTTATTTATTATAAAATGCTTATGCAAATACAACACAAAGATACAGAAAATATAAAATGAGATAATAGGAGAATGTAGCTATGGTATAAAAGGAAGAAGAGTAAAAGAAATGAAATGTTAAAGTGCAAGCAGTAGAAGAGATGAAACTGAGAGAAAATAAAAAAGAAAGACTGACAGCGTGTGACATAGCTAAAACCTTTGATAAAGTCAGCATGAAACAATGTGTCAGATTTTAAGAGTCATATGGTAAAGGACAAAAAAATAACTTAATAAAAAAGTGTTATGAACATGCATGGGTACAAGTTATTAAAAAACAAGCCACCCTCAAACATTTAATAAACAAAAATCTACATGAAGACATGTTAGTCCAAAGCAGTAGAATAAGTGATCATAGTTTTAATTTAGTGCTTTTGTCTAAACATGTCTAGACTTCATCAGAATGAAACCTACTGAGCACTACACAACATTTAAAGACAAGAAAAGTCACATAACAGCTAGCAAGACCATCACACTATCAAATTCATTTAAATACATTTAAAGAGATAGTGAATAAAAGCACAATTATTTTAGAACACATTTTACAAACTACATTGTTAAAACAATCTTTTTTTTATTATAAAACATCAGCTCTAGTCTTTAATTGACTGCTGGTAGAAATTAAGTTATTTAATCCTGCAAACACTTTTGCATTGAATTTAATCTGCCAAAAAAGTTCATGTGCCTCTGAGGTGAGTTTTCCAGTTACCACCTTTCAGGACCTTTATTACTGTTTTTCTAAGACTGAATATTTAAATTGCACAAAATCCTAGCATGTAAGACAGTGCCTATATAAAATGTATGTTACATCATGTGTCTAAATGCTACACACACGCAGACAAATGAGTTTCCTCAAAGACTGTCCAGGTCTTTCCAATGTAGAATGAACTGCAAGAGTAACATTTTGCAACATAAACAATCCTCAGTTTTCCACTGGAAAAATTCCCTTTACAAATTACTGAAGTAATCTAAAAGTATTTAGACAAAAGTGCTAAATTAAAAATGTGTTTGCCTTATTCTACTCCCTTGGACTGATGCATTTTCATCTGGATTGGTACAAGCTATGATAAATGGATGAATAGGGAAAAAGTATTTGAAAGAAGTAAAACAGGGATGTCCAGTGCCTATGTGCTTATTTGTACTAGTAATAAATGCAGTACTGAATGGCTATGTATGAAATGAGGGAGGCAAGAGGGTAAATGAAAGGACATGTTGCATTACCAATATGTATGATGTACGCAGATGATTTAGTTATAATAAAAATACAAGGGAGTGAAAAGTGAAGCTGAAATAAGGAGAAGCTCATAAAAAAAATAATTTGTACATAAACAAAATAAAGTGCAATGGATTTCGTGAGATAAAAATAAATGGAATATATTTAAAGAAAAAAAAGAAATAAACATTTTAGATGTGACATTTGGTGAGTATGACATAGTAATAATTCCATTAATTCAGATACTGGAAAAATAAATTAGCCTGGTGGAAAAGTTATTATTTATGATTTCAGAAAAAAAAGAAATATGTCAAATATGTATGTATTTGGAAAAACAGCATATTTAGGAGGGCATATATATATATATATATATATTTATATATATATATATATATATATATATATATATATATATATATACATTTCCACTCAAATAGAAAATATAGTTTACAGATTTTTCTAGCTTCATTTAGGTATCAAGGCTGAACCTGGTGAGAAGAGGGAGAATTTAAAATCAAAAAGAAGGTGATTTGAATATGAAAAATGCAGTGGTGAATTTAGCATCTACATATTTTTGTATTATAAGAAAGGTAACAAGAAAGATGAAAAGAAATGATATGCAAGATGTTATATTAAAAATATAAAAATGTATGAACAGATAAAACTGAGAAAAGAAAAGAAAAATAATGGACAGAATGGAAAAATATAAAAATAAAATTAAATGTGTAATGATGGATCTTAAAATTAAGTAAGGTTGGGAGGAAAAGAAGTCTATAATATGATTTTAGAAAAAAAAAAGGTCTACCCATGGAAGGAATTAAAAAATAATGAAAGTGGCAATAAAAGCAGAAGGGAAAATTTTGAAAATTTTGAGTAGAGGAAGACAAGTAATGAGGAAAAAAGGAACATGAAATATGATGCAATGTTGGAAAGATGTGTTGACTGTAGTACAGGAAAAACAAAACATTGTTTTTAATGGCAAAAAGAATGAAGAATTTTTGGAAAATTTAAAAATCCATATAGATAGGTAGGATTTAAAATGTATAAATATGAATATATGATATGATAAGCATGATGAACTAAAGAAATGTGATATAGATAAATGGGATCAAGTCCTGTTTTTGACAATATGGGTACTATGGAAAAAAGAAGTGAGAATTTGTTATTGAACAAAACACGGAAGATGATGTTTTAGCTGAAACAAGAAGATTTTTGTGGAAGAAAGTATGGCGGACAAATAGTAAATACAAAAGAAATAAGAAAAGCAGAAAAGTTTATTTTCTTTTGTGTTGATAAATTAGCCTCCTCTCCCTCAAGCCCCCTCTTCGTGTATATATTTTTGTTGCTGCCATGGAGTGGTTTAGTTCACACTTAATGCCCATAAACTACGATTCTAACTTCCCCTAGAGAATGATCCTAGCAAAGTCTGTCCTGTTCCTGGAAAAGGAATCAAGTTTGTAGTGATTTGTAAAAGTGTGTACAGAGGATCATGATCCTGCCTGTAGAATACTTCAAGTCCACATCTTTCCAGAAAGCTACCAAAGTCAAAGCCCTTGTGGAATGGGCTGTAATCCCACCTGAAAGTGGCTAAATTATGGAGAGTATAACAAAAGGCAACACCATGTCAACTCCAATGCACAACAATTTTAAACACAATGACTTAGACAACAGAACATTGAAAGAGTTGTTACCAAAATTAAGGAACATATACATCTTTATAGAGGTTTTTGAGATATTCCAGAAATGTTATGAAAACTTGTATAAAGCAGAGAAATATGGAAATTAAGAAAGAGTGCAATGTAAATATTTATGGAAGACTTAATTATGCCAAGGTTAGACAGAGATGATGCTAAACAACTAACAGTTGAGTTATGAGGTGATGAGATAAAAATAGTGATTTATAATCAGTCTTCAGGAACAGATGTACTCCTGTGCAGGTTTGGAAATTAGGAGGGAAGAAAGTACTAAAGATCTGGAAGATTTTGTTTAAAAAGAAGTTATGTACTCACCATAACATTCCATCTGAGTAGATACTTCATTTGTCTGCAACCTGTGGGTGTCGGATCCGACCTCGGATCCGATCCGGCAGCTTTCCAAGCTCCTAGATCCGAGCTCCTAGCTCCTCTCCCTACCCATAATCCCTTACTACTGACCACATAACCTCAGATCGTTTTTTTTTGCCTCACCAACTGAAGACAGAAACCAACTTCGAATGATCAGAAATATTCCCAACAGGATCGGGGGATGGCAGGGGGGGTCGGTTGCAGACAAATGAAGTATCTACTCAGATGGAACGTTATGGTGAGTACATAACTTCTTTATCTGAAGTAGTTACTTCATTTGATCTGCAACCTGTGGGACAGAGTCCCCAACTAACCTACAAGAACCTGGGTGGCCCTTACGGAAGAATATTCCGAAGCACCGCGGAGCCAAAAGAAGCCCTACTCCTGGAAATCATATCCAGCTTGTAATGAGAAATGAACGTATGAGATGAGGACTAGGTAGCTGCTGAACATATATCATCTACTGGAACCCTAGACCAAAAAGCTGTTGAGGTAGCTACAGATCTTGTGGAATGAGCACGGATGCCAACCGGAGCTGGCTTGCCTGACGACGTGTATCCTAACATAATGCATTGACAGATCCAATTTGCTACAGTCACTTTGGTAATTACCTTGCCCATGGCTGACTTTGCATAAGAGACAAACAACTGGTCCAACTTGCGAAACTCTCTAGTCCTGTGCAAGTAAAAATGCAGCTGTCTGTGTACATCCAATTTGTGCAACATGTATTCACCTTTATTGTGAAAATTTGGGAAAAATACAGGAAGATTTATTGACTGATTGATATTTGATTCTGTAGCCACCTTAGGCAAGAAAGACGGATTAGTCCTGAGGGACACTCTATCTTTGTGAAAGATAAGGTATGGAGGTTTGATACACAGAGCTTGCAATTCTGAAACCCTCTTGGCTGAAGTAATAGCCACCAAGAAAGCCGTTTTCCAAGATAAGAACTTCAACGGAACGGAAGTCGCAGGTTCGAAAGGTGGTCTCGTCAAGGCTTGCAAGACCAGAGTGAGGTCCCACGGGGGAACCACAGTCTTAACAGGTGGTTTCAGAAGAAAAATGCCTCTTAAGAAGCTTTTGCACAACTTTGTAGACGCTAAGGAGCCTATGCCATCGCCCACATGAAAATGGGAGATGGCTGCCAGCTGCACCTTAACCGTGGAGGCACTTGCTCCCTGCCTAAAAAGCAGGGAAAGGAAGTCCAGAATAGTCGGAATAGGGGCAGTAAATGGGTCCAAGTCCTTGTCCTTGGCCCAGATGGAGAAACGTTTCCATTTACTGTTGTAAAGTTTTCTGGTAAACGGTTTATGAGCCGCCACCAGAATGGCCTTAACGGGAGATGAGATACCGGGAGTCCTAGCCATTAATGGAACTGGATCAACCAAGCAGCAAGTTTGAGATTGACCAGGTTTGGGGTAGGGCATCCCGCTGGATGCGAGATCAGGTCTGGACTGGGATCCAGAATCCATGGCGGAGCCATACTGTGAGACCACAGAAAGGGGAACCATATCTGTTGAGGCCAGAATGGGGCTATGAGGATAACTCTGCTCCCCAACCGACAGGCTTTCTGGATGAAATTCATCATGAGTGGGGGGGGGTAAGCATAAAGGAGTCCGGGGGGCCAAGCATGGACTAGAGCGTCTCTGGGAGTCTCCCCTCTGGGGGGAAGTATCGCAAAGTACTCACTGCATTTTGTGTTTAAAGGAGAAGCGAAAAGATCGCAGCGAGGCTGACCCCATTTGTGGAAGATCTGCTTCGCAACAGATGGATTCAGAGACCACTCGTATGGAGTGAGGAGCACCCGGCTTAGCTTGTCCACTAATATGTTGCATCGTCCCGGAATGTGCGTTGCTATCAGAAAGCGGTTGGTGGAAATCGCCCATTCCCACACTCTCATGGCTTCTCGACACAGGGGATAAGATCTGGTCCCTCCTTGTTTGTTTATATACCAGACCACTGACATGTTGTCCGTCTGGATTGCAATAGTCCCCAGGGGAAGAAGGTCGTGGAGAGCTTGCAATGCCAGAAGCACCGCCCTCATCTCTAGGACATTGATATGCAATGCGGTCTCTAGGGAACTCCACGTGCCTTGAATGGATCTGCCTGAACAATGCCCCCCCCCCACCCGAGGCGAGAAGCGTCCGTGGTCAGCATGGCTTCGACTGGGGGAATCACAAAGGGCCTCCCTTCTCTGAGTTCCTGTGCAAGTAACCACCACAGAAGGGAGTCCCTGCATACCCTGCTCAGGGGGATTGGCGTGTTTAACGGGTGGATCGACAGGGACCATTGGACTTGAAGGGTCCACTGTAATATGCGCATTCGCAGACGGGCATGAAGAGAGAGAGCGATCGATGCTGACATAGACCCCAGTGCCCTCAGGACTAATTCCGCCAGAGGAGCAGGGCTCCAAAGAAGGGCTAACACCTGATATGACAAGCTGTTCAGCCTGATTGACGTTAGAACAACTCAGGAGGTTCGTGTATCTAACCTGGCCCCTATGAATTCTAGGGCTTGAGTGGGGCACAGGCAGGATTTCTGCTCATTCACTGAGATGCCTAGGCTGTGGGCCAGAGACAGAGCATAATCTCTCGCCACATGGAGCTGATGCCTGTTGGTTGCAGTGAGGAGCCAGTCGTCTAGGTAGGGGAAGACCTGAATGCCCTGAAGTCTCAGGTGGGCTGCAACCACTGCCATGACCTTGGTGAACACTCTGGGGGCTGAGGTGAGGCCGAATGGAAGAACCCTGAATTGAAAATGACTGGCTCCGAGCCGGAAGCGGAGAAACCTCCTGGAACGTCTGTCCATCAAAATGTGGTAATACGCATCCTTGAGGTCTAACGAGCACATCCAGTCGTTCTCAGGCAGAAGGGGGAGAATTGATTGTAGAGTGACCATCCGGAACTTCTCCTTGGGTATGAACAGGTTTAGAGCGGAAAGGTCTAAGATGGGTCTGAGGTCCCCCGTTTTCTTTGGCACCAAAAAGAACCTGGAGTAATTACCCAATCCGGACTGATCTGGGGGGACGGGCTGGATGGCTCTTTTTCTTAGCAGCTTTGAAATCTCCAAAGCCGCTGCCTCCCTTTGATCGGGTGGGACATCGGGGAGACGTCTGGGTTTGGGGGGAAGGTTTATGAATGGAATGGAGTAACCTCTGGATATGATCCGGAGCACCCATCGATCCGTTGTAAGGGACTCCCAGTTTGACAGGTGCTCCGAAAACCGCCCCCCGACTGCCTCCAGAGAGGGACAGTCGGGCAAGCCCTCAGGGCTGTTGCGCGGGTCTGCCCGAGAAAGGTTCTCTAGACCCGAAGTTACGCGGCCCCCCTCTGCCTCTGGGCCGACATCCACCTTGTCCTCCTCTGCCTCTAGAGGATGAGGGGTCCGCAGCAGGATGGGATTGCTGAGACTTACGGAACCACAGCTTCTTTTGTCCCCTCTGATTTCTGGAGAAGGATCTTTGGGGATTAGAGAAGCGGACTCCGATGGCAGACAGCATCTTCTAGTCCTTTTCGCTTTGGACCAGCGTGTCGCGAACAGTTTTGCCAAACAAGGCAGAACCGTCAAAAGGGGCATTCACGAAGGACGCCTTGAAGGGATCCGCGAAGTCACAAAGATGGAGCCAAGAGAGATGTCGCAAGACGACCCCGGCTCTGCTAGCTCTAGTGGCTCCCTCCATTGCGTGGGAGAGAAGCCGCATAGATGTATTGGAGATGGATTTTAGAGTGGCCATTCGAGTCTCAAAGAGCTTCTTGTCCAGGACCGACATGGACTCCGGGGGGGCTGCAGCGTATTCCTTAATCAAGTCTCACTGTAGCCTAATGGTATGTGCCATATAGTTCAGCTCCCTTATGGAAAAGGTCGCTGAAGCAAACATCCGCTTCCCAATCTGGTCAAGCACCCGAGATTCCTTATCCGGCAGGTGAACAGAAGAACTCTCCTGCGCGAGTTCTTTCTTGGTGGCCGCCGCTGCCAACATGGCATTAACAGGGGTTCCTTTGGCCCAAGACGGTCTATCTGTGGGGGGACTGAGGACTTTATTGGGGCGCCTAGGGATTGGCTCCACGGTGTCGGGCTCCTTCCATGCCCTGGTGGTAATTAAGTCCACCAGGGGGTCGGCCGGAGGGGACACCCAGGAGGTAGATGGGCCTGCCTCAAAGGCCTGCAGGAACACGGACTCGTCAAGGGAGGGCTTTTGGGCAGACCACCCCCCTCTGATATGCAACATTTCCATGATGTCTCCAAAGGAGACATCTTCAGGGGGTGATCTTGGGGAACCCTCCGTATCATCCAAGTCTGTGTCTGTGGTAACAGACTCGGGGGAGTCCAGGTGCCTCCTTTTGCACCGATGTTTCCGAGGGACCTCCTCGGTGGGGCTATCCGAAGAGGGCTCGTCCACAGGTTCTTGTTCCCCCGCGGGAACTAGCTGGAGGGCTTGGGCAGGCTGTCCCGATGGATGGATGATGGAAGACAGACCCTCATACAGTGGGGGTGCGGGTGGATCCGAAGCCCGGGTTGGGGATCTGGAGGACCTCGACAGCACCCTTCTCCACTACCTCAAAAGCCGAAGGAGAGCCACTCTCGCCAGCCTCTGAGAGTAATCTCCTCGACTCCGAGGAAGGGATCGGACCTGATGCAGCCGGCACCGAGGCAGAGGTGTGCTCTGATGCCAAGAGCACACAGCAACTCCCTCGGATCCAACGCTCAGCCCTCAGCCTCAAGAGCTCGGATCCGACAAGCTCGAAGGTATAGTCGGCGAAGAAACCACCGCTATCGGCGCCGACAATTCCCCGGGTCCGAATGGGCCTGGATCCGATGACTCCGAGACCCAAAAACGAGTTGGAGAAGGAGTGATTGGGGCAAATATGGGGGCCCCACTCCCCCCCAGAGGGGGGGAGGCAAGAGCATCCCCATCTGCATTTGCGTCTGCAAGAACCGACGCATCATCCGATCCATGTCCGCTTCGGAGATGCTATGGGTCGACCTGGATGACGTAGTCGAAACGGGCCGGGAGGGCCGCCTCGAAGATCTCGAGGGAGACCTATCCTCCTCCTCCGGCTCCGGTGAGAAACAGGGTGAATGGTGCCGAGAGGAGGGGGATCCGGAGACCCTCGAGGGAGACTTAAGTATTTTCATTGGCGGAGCCGAAGGATGAAGTTCAGCTCGCCTTTTGTGGGACCTATGTCCTTCTTTATCCTTGTGCCTCTTCTCTGGCAGTGAAGAGGCACTAGTTTCCCCAGAGCTCAAACCCGAAGAGGGAGGTTGAGTCCCGGGTAGAGCTAAGGGGACAGACGGTGCTGAAGCTGCCGAAGCAGCTGGAGCCCGAATGGGAGAGGAAGAAGAAGCCGACTCCTGGGGGAGCTTTCCCACCAGGATCAGCTTGTTCTTCCTATCCCGAAGTGCCCGGGGGTTGAAGGCTGCGCAGATCTGGCAGGCCTCTGACAAATGAGCTGCCCGCAGGCACAAAACGCACTGAGTGTGGCCATCAGCTGGGGAAAGCTTGTGGCCACACTCAGTACATTTAGAAAAAACGGCCTTAGGCCCTTCAGACATCATTCACACACACACCCAAACACTAGGAGGGGGAGGGGGTGGTGAAGGTAAATTAGTGATTAAACTAATAAAAAAAAGAATCAAAAACTAGCACAAGGAGAAGAAAAAGGGGAGCTAGCACACACACAACTACAAATTTGTCGAAAAAGTGGTTTGAAAACCAGCAAGATCTCACCCAGCCAGGAGCTCTTCACAGGGAAGCTTCTTCAGCCGCGGCAAAAAACGATCTGAGGTAATGTGGTCAGTAGTAAGGGATTATGGGTAGGGGGGAGGAGCTAGAAGCTCGGATCTAGGAGCTTGGAAAGCTGCCGGATCGGATCCGAGGTCGGATCCGACACCCACAGGTTGCAGATCAAATGAAGTAACTACTTCAGATCGGTATTTTAAAAGGAGGGAAAACACCATCTTGGAAAAAAAACTTTGGTGACTGTGTTACCTAAAGATGGCAAATGCCCTTCAGACTCTGCTTTGCATGAACCCATTTCAATTTTAAATCATGATTAGAAAGTAAACTAACTAAAAGAATATCAAAGTTCTAGCCAAGATTGATAGATAGTGTGGTTTTGTGGAGAGGAGGCATGCATTTGACAACATTAATAAAACAATGATGATCCAGAGAGAAGCAGAATGTAAGAAAACACCTCTGTTGTTGGTGGGTCCTGATGCAGATAAAGCATTCAACAGAGTAAGTTAGGATTTTATGAGTAGTGCACTGAAAGCATTTGCATTCCCTGATACTATAAGTTTTATTAGAAGGATATATGAAGGATTGCAGGCAAGAATTAAAATGTGAGGGTTCCTCTCAGAAAGGTAGCATTTGAACAGAGGAATCAAGCAGGGGTGACCTCTTTCCCTTTTGTTATTTGCTTTATATTTAGAGTCACTCAAAAGGAAACAATGGACTCAGAAATACAAATATATATATGGTATGGCAATCAAGAAAATGTGGCTTTAACCGCAGATGATATTTTCTCCCTGATAAATCCAGAAAAGGACATCTCAGTGTTGTGGAATATTATGAGAGAGTTTCAAGACCATAGACATGCAAATTAGTTCAGCAATACCCACATTTCTGGGGACATGGCAAGATGAAGTATTATGAGTGCTGATTAAAAAGTCTTCTGTTATGGCAGCTAAGGATGAGCAGGGAAGAGAATAAAGAAAGGATAATACAAAAATTGAGAAACTGGGAACTTATGGATATGGATAAGAAGACACAAGCAGTGAAAATAATTTAGTCCCTTTAGTGCCATATATAGGTCAGGCATACTTTTATCAATCTGAGGAGAAGTTGTGGACAATAACTAAAAGAACTGAAAGAATTTATCTGGGAGGGTAAGAATTAAGTTGGATAAGTTGATCCTTCCAATAGTACAAGTTGGTTTAGGTTTATCTGATTTGAAGGGATATTTTAGAGCTGCACAGTTATGGCTCATATACATATCAAAAATGGAAGGTTATAATTCAAAGTGGAAAGGCATGATGATGAAGCAAGAAGGAAGT
This sequence comes from Protopterus annectens, assembly GCF_019279795.1. Classification (NCBI taxonomy): domain Eukaryota; kingdom Metazoa; phylum Chordata; order Ceratodontiformes; family Protopteridae; genus Protopterus; species Protopterus annectens. Next base: position 1,804,405,397 of record NC_056741.1, on the reverse strand, counting down.
TAAAGGAATAGAGTGTGTGGGCTTTTGGATGCAGATACTTATGGAAAATAAAAGCAAGCATACATAATGCCATATTCATAATGTAGAAGAAAGTATTATAAGAACTAAGCCAATACAAAAATGGAGAAAGGAGATTTTGCTGATAGGGATGATAACAAGTAGAAGTACTGAAAATAGACAAAGAGGGGACTGGAATTTACTGGAGAAACCTGGCAAAGGAACCAAGACATTGGCAGCAAATAACTCAAGCAGAAAAGGTAAGAGTGGGATGAGGCCAAGAAGTCATTTGGATTGTAGGCTAGGGACTGCCTTCCGTACCAGGGCTTAATCTCACAGTACAGGCAAAGAGAAAGGGATAGGGGAATTTTAAGTGATATACCTGCTCTGGTAGAGTTTTTAGCTGAATCTAGAATAGAAGAAATTATTAAAAAGGGGATAATTAATATAGTATATAAAATATTGCATGATATCTATAAGAATCAATCAGAGGAGGTTAGAAAAGATTTGTAGGACAGACTGGAAAAGCAATTTACAAGAAAACAATGGGAAGATATAAGTATGGCTCCTATGCATGCAACCAAGTCCAGAAAGTTCAGGATCTTTGCTTGGAAATGTTTGCATAGTTATTTTTATACCCCAAGCAGACTTCAAAAAATTTTCGTCAAGTAGATAGCAAATGCTAGAGGTGAGATGGGGAAGAAAGAGGTAACTGGGAACATATGTTTGGGAGTGTAATGAGTTAGCAGATTTTAGAAATTCTATACAGAGTACTCTATCAAAAGTATTGGGTAGGCAAATGGCTGTAAGGAAATGAATCTTTTGAGCTGGGATACAAGATCTGAATTTCCTAGATAGTAAGAATATATTCATTTTAATTTTATTGGCCATCAATAAAGCAGTCAGTAGAAAACAGAAATTCTACACCAGATGTATCTGAGATATTGACTATTATAAAAGAAATAAAAGAACTGAAAGAGGGATCTTTAGAAAAGTTAAGGAGCAAATTACATAGAAATAAATAGAAATTGTGGTAACAATACATATATAATAATGTTCAGGAGGTAGAGGAGTGAGGTTTTAGGAAAGGTAGGAATTCAGCAATTTTTTTTGTAATGTTGGACTTGTGACAGTAACAAAGAAAATATATACAATGCATATTGTATTTAAATGTAAAAATATTAACGTTTTTTTCTTTTCTGCTAATATATGCTTGCCTTTGTGTTAAGTAATAGTTTAATAAAGGTGTTAAAAAGAGGGGGAACAGCATGAGACATCTACTTGGAAATGGTCTATTTTGATACCAGTTGTCTTTCTCTCTTACCTCCATAGGAAACAAACAACTGATCAACTTTCCTGAAGGCTGGAATTTTGTCTGGGTAGTATATGAGCTGCCTGTGGACATCTAGAGTGCGAAATGTCTCTCTTGCTCTTCTTAAGGTCAGAAAAGCAGACTATGATGAGATTAATAGTCAGCTTAAATTAAACCCCGATACCCCTTTAGGCGTAAAGGTAGAATTTATTCCCAAAGAAACATTGTTCGTGTGAAATACAAGGTAGGGTTGACTCAGCATAAGCACTTGTAATGTAGATACTCTCCTAGCAGACGTCAGAGCAATGAGTAAAATATAGAGAACTCTTCCTAAGGCAAAGTGAAGCAAACATTCCAGGAAAACCATTCCATAAGAAGGGATGAGAGGACTTCTGAAAGTTGGTTTGAAAACCCAGATTGAGTAGAGGTTCCTAAACAGCTGGTAAAGACTCTTGACAGCTGTAAAAGGAGTCTGCAAAAATAAGACAATCATCCCAAAACAGAAAACCCTAATGCCTTAAAGACTGCTGTAAGCATTAACAGGAGCTAGGCATTAAGTGAATACACTTGATGCAGTGGATAGTCCAAAAAGTAAAACATAGAACTGTTAATGTGAGCTAAGCACAAAAATTCTTAAGTACAGTTCAGTAAGTAAACTTACATAACACTAGATATTCAAATGATCACTTCTGCAGAAACCTAAGCTATGTGAGTTATATCCTGCAAGCATATAACAGCTGGACAGCTAACAAAACCTTCAGGGCACCTCTTCCCCACCCAAACCTTGTCAGCTTAAGCTGAGTTGACTAAAAGGACAGGTTTGGGAGCAAAGCCCTAAAGTGCTTTCATGTAAACTAAGGGAGAGAGGCTGAGAACTTGAAGGGCAATGCTGAGAACAACAAAATATAAATGTACACACCCTGGCAATAACAGCATACCAAAAAACAAGGGGGGAGGCGGGAGAAAGCAGCTACTTCAGCAGTGATCATTCAAACATCTACTGTTATGGAAAGTTTACTTACACAATTGTACTATGTTCTTCATATTGATAACTGCTGAAGTAGCGTAAGCTATATGGGTAGATTACCATAGCTTACAAATTTTGGAGGTAGAAGAGTCCAAGAGCACCTAGAGAATGTTCCAAATAAAGCCTGATCTAGATCTAGAAAAGGGATCAAGCTTACAGTGGCTTATAAAAGCATGTACAGAGTACCAAGATACTTCTAGAAAACTTCTAGAATCCAATCCTTTCCAAAAAACCCTAGTAAGAAAGGATCTTGACTCAGATTGGAATTGTTTTGTACTGCTGAGTATAACAAAAGGTCCATTTGGAAATAGTCTGCTTTGACACAGGATGTCCCTTGTTACTTTCATAATAAATGAACAACTGATCAGAAGATTTTAAAGATATAGTTCTGTTAAGATGGTACTAGAGTTGTCTGTGGACATCCATGCTATTTATTTATTTTACATTTGTTCACCGGGATAAGTCTGAATGGGCGAGATTGCCTGTTTTCAGCGGAGGCATGGAGAGAAATTCTCAAAACATAGCACATAGAAATATAGAATAAAATCATACAAATCAAACAGCATTACAAACACTATGAAATACAATAAAAAGACAGTGATAAACAAGATAGTGCATATAGGGAACATATAGTAATACTATACAAGCAGAGATAGAGTGTAAAAATTTAACATTAAACTAAGACAACATTTGAAGTAAACTGGACGTTTAAGTCATGGCTACAAAAATAATTAGGAGAGAGAATTAAGACACAACTAAGGAATGGCTCATATAGTACAAGACAATAGCAGAAAAAGCGAAGGGTTGAGTAGAATATTATTGGATACAAATTGAATTGGTGATTGATAGAGAAGGTATAAGTGGAAACAACAGAATAAACATTGAAATGAAAGAGAAAGCATTTAAAGCAGAAATAAGAAAAGAAAGATTGGTAGAGCAAAGGAGGATGATAGGAGAAAAGGAAATGAGTTAAGGAGGAAAAGTAGAAGTTATCCAGAGCCAATACAAGCACAGATCAAGAGTTATTTAAATGTGCCTTAAGACGATGCTTAAAGTCACATGTGTTTTATATTGACTGGATGTTAAGAGGGAGAGCATTCCAGGCTTTAGCTACAGAAGTAAAATATAGAGAGTCCCCAGAGTTATATTTGCTTGTAGTTATGTCAGTTAGTGCCTTATTGGTACTTCGTAGTAGTAGACTGCTTGTATAGTGGTGATGGAGTCCACACAGGGAAGGGGTTTTATTAGGTGATAGAGGATTTGATGGGCCATGGTAAGTTGGTTAAAAATAATAAGATTTGGTAATACCAGCCAGGATGAGTTGAAGTAACTTTTCCTCATAGGTTCATAACTTTATACTATGCTAAACACCACCAAGGTCTTTACAAGGATATCTGTGCAACCTAGTCTACCCCAGTTTTGCTCCAGAGTTCTTTGGACCCCTATATGCTGGGGTATGTTAGTAAAGAAGTAGCTAAGGTTTATGGGGGGGTATGTTAGTTGGGGATTAATTTTCTTACCTCTGTCGATCAGAAACATGGAGGTCAAACTAGGGGTGAATTTGTGATTTCCCATCCAATGATCAAGGTTTCTTTTGAATACAGTCAGTGATGAACCCTCCTTCATGTAGACTGGGAACTTATTCCACAGCACTGGGATCATTTAAGACACATATTGGTCTCACCAGCATGTTCTATTTATATTGCAGGCAACGTTCATGTCCTTGGATCTAGTGTTTCTGGTGCAGTTTATTTTGTGGACTTGCAAGAGATTCATCACAGCTGGATATGAGCTTGTCTTGTATGCTAGGCATAGATGGTCTCTCATTAACTTGTAGGAGACTGAGGACAGAGAGAGGGGCTGAAGGCAATCTGTGTAGGAAAAGGTATTCATTCCCTAGATTCTCCTGGTGAGGAACCTTTGAAGCCATTCCAACTTTTGCAAATGCCTAATTATGTACATGCCAAAGGGGGTACTGTACTCAATGATGGGTCTGATAAGGGCTGAGTAGAACAGTACTATAACTTCCATGGACCTAGATGCCATACCACTGTATATGATTACAGTGACACAGAATGACTTTCTTACTATCTTGGCTACATGTTGATCAAAGGCCAAATTACTGTCTACATATATTCACACCTCCAGGCTAGTTGCTCAGCATAATGCATCTGAGATTACCCAAGTGCAACTAACTCTGGGCAAGACCGCAATGCAAATTGTAGCTTGCTACAGATCCCCCACCATGCACCAGGATTCCCACTCCTCATTTCTTGATACACTGGAAAATATTAGGGTACAACCTAACACCCTAATAATGGGCGATTTCAACTACCTCACCATTAACTGAGAAAACTACTCGTACCAACTCTTGTGCTCAACGTTTTCTGGAATTCATAAATTCCAATGCCTTGGATCAACTTATCCACACCCCCACCAGGGGCAGCAATATCCTAGACCTGGTCATTACCAACATGGGCAACTGGTGTTCCACACCAGAGGTCAATTCCTCATTGGTCAGATGTGACCACAAGCAAATCACCCTAGACTTCCACATCCCAGCCCCACCCCCCATTAGGGGAACCACCGTAAAACATTTCTCCAAAGCCAACTTCACACTTCTTAAGACAGAAGAGGCAAACTTCATGACACCCATGCTGATGGACAATAGAGATACGACTGCTGAATCCTATACAATTGCACTTTATAAGCACTTACATGAGTGCATGGATCGTGCAATCCCTAACAGAACCAAGATGCTATCCTCCAAACAAAGGAAGCCAATCTGGTGGTACCCTGCTATAAACAACCTCTACAACAGAAGAAAGAAACTGGTGCAAAAAAGAGTAAAATCCCATGTTTGGAGGAACTCTGTGGTCAGCCTCAGTAAGAAGCCGAGATCCCTCAAAATCCTCCAAAGCTAGTTACGAAAACAAAATCGCCACTGATTCTAAAGACAACCACAATTCATTCTATAGCTATGTCAAGAATCTCAATGGCAACACTCAGATCTGCTCTGAGTTACAGCACAATTGCACTAAATATACAGAACTAACTGATATTGCTATCATCCTGGCAGATAGGTTCAGTGCTAACCTTACCCCTCTCTCATCCCCTAAAGGGCCCATCTCTATACCGGAAGAATGCAAAGTACCTGTAGTCATGGCTGCACAGGTAAAAAACACACTCTCCAAAGCCAAGAACACAGCATCCATGGGACCTGACAACATCCCAGGCTGTGTTCTACATGAACTACAGAATGAAATGGCACCCCACCCAAGTACCATGTTCAATCATGGCCTCACCTCAGGCTTTGTGCTGACTGAATGGAGCACAGCAGCAGTTATCCCACTCCACAAAGGGGGAGCCACCACGGACCCCAGGAATTACCGCCCCATTAGCCTGACAAGCCTGGTCTACAAGGTAACATCATGGAACTTACAAACAATGACACTGGTAATCTCCAAACTGTCGACCCCACCCAGTTTGGGTTTGTAAAAGGCAGATCATGTCTCCTAAACCTGATAGACTTCTTTGAAGCGGTCACCAAAGCTGTAGATGAGGGTAAGGTGGTACACAGTGCCTATCTGGATCTCGCCAAGGCTTTTGACACCATCCTCCACTCTGGAATTATAGACAAACTCACTAAACTAGGTATAAATCCCTATGTCACAAGATGAGCTGTCAAATGGCTCATTGACCGAACCCACACTGTGAAAGTAGCAGACTCTAAATCCAACTTCAGACCAGTGACAAGTGGAGTACCACAGGGTTCAGTCCTAGGTCCTCTCCTGTTTGGTATCTACTTCTCTGAAGTACAGGCTAACACAGAAGGTCTTTGGCTAACAAAGTTCGCAGATGACTGCAAACTAGGAGCCATAATCAAATCTCCTAACGATGTGAACATCCTACAAAAGGGCCTCACTGAGACAGATGCCTGGTGTCAAAGCCATGGCCTCAAGCTCAATGCCAAAAAGTGCATTGTCATCCCTTTTGGTAAAAACTCTGTACCCATGAACTACCACATAGGTGGTAGTCTACTTAGCACTGAAAGTGTGATAAGAGACCTTGAACCACAGGTGGACAGTAGTCTCTCCTTTGATAATCACATCACCACAGAAGTCAGGAAATCCTTCTACATGGCACACCTCATCAAAAAAGGTTTCTCATCCAGGAAAAAAGAGGTCATTGTTCCCCTCTACTCATCACTCATTAGACCCATTATAGAGTACAACGCCCCTTTTGGTATGTACCTCACAAGACATCTACAACAACTGGAAAGGCCACAGAAATACCTCACAAAGAGGATTATCGGCCTCAAACAGATGCCCTATGCAGACCGTCTCAAACAACTCCAGCTTTACTCTGTCACATATCGCCTACTCAGAGGCGATCTCTGCCTAACATACAAAGCTATGTCAAACCCAGAGCTGTTGGACATGCTCCATGTAAAGAAATCCCAATCCCTCTGAGCTACACGCTCTAGGGACCTAAACCTTGTCACCACAATAAACAGAACATGCTGGAGGGATAGATTCCTATCTCAGAGACTTCCCATACTCTGGAACAAACTACCTATCTATATCAAACAAAGCTCCTCATTAGCACTCTTCAAGAAAAATCTTGATGATTGGATGGGAGATAGGAAATTCACCCTGGGGATCACTTCTGTGGCTCTGCTTGACAGGGGCACAGGAAAATAATTTTCTTGGGTGGCAAAAGCCAGAGTACCGTTTGGCTAGGCTTATATAGGCCCTAGGGCCAATAGCCTAGTACCTACCTATGAACCTACATATATTCCCAAATCCCTAACTACTGGGCAATCTCCTAGAGATGTTTTATTAAGAGAGTAATTAACTTGGGTGGACAATTTCCCATAGGGCACTATAATGCATTTCTTCACTTTGAATTTTAATCTGTGGCATTGGCATCAGTCATTTGTTTGCGTTAGGCACTCTTGTAGGATGCTGCTGTCATGGGGGGAATCTATGATAGCTCCCAATTTACAGTAATATGTGAAACTGGTGAGCCAGAGGCCTTCGACATTAGCCCTTACTTCTGATAAGTAAATGCCAAATAGGAGTGGACCTAACACAGAGCCCTGGGGTACTCTGCTGGTGACCAGTCTCCTGGTGGAGATGGTCTCATTGATCCTGATTTCTTCGGTCATATCTGTGCGCCAGCCAGCCAGCAATCCAGTGAGTGATGTAGGGATGTATGCCTAGTTCAGAGTGTTTGACAGCAGTACTTGAGTACGGTAATGTACTGAATGCTTTTGCTAAGTCAGGGTAGGTGGTATGCACTGTTTTCCCCTCATGCATAGCCTTGGTGACCATCACGAAGAAAGCAACCAGGTTGAGTAGGCAAGGCTTTCCTTTAACAAAATCAAACTGGGATGGGTCCAGTGTCTGTAGATTGCCAATGTCCTGGTTGATTATTTCCATGGCAATTTGTTCCATGGATTTGCATATCAGACTTTTCAGACTAATGGATCTTATAGTTTTCAGGGTCAGTTGATGGTCCACCATTATGAAAAGTGATGACAGCTACAGCCTTCCACTCACCTGGCATGTAACCTGTTTTGAGGCTGTAGATTAAGATTGCCTCAAGTGGTCCTGCTAGATCTTATTTTAGGCTATTTACGAGGCAACTGAGGATACTGTCAGGGCCCACTGATGAACTGTTTTAGGCCTTAGTGAGCGCTGCAAGGACTGGTTCCCTGTTGATAGTTTGGGAGAATATGCTAGAAAGAATTTCAGAGGAGGCAGTGGGGGGGTGACGTTAGAACTAAATTTATCAGAAGTAGAATAGCTATGTTATCCTGATCAGGGATGATTATGGCATTTACCACCAGTTTCGCACACTACTGAGGGTTACCTTTGATTCCTGACATAGCTGAAGGACTTATCCTGACCTCGTAATTGGCCTTGTTGGACTTTATTAGACCTCTTAGCTTCTTGTTTAGTTGAATCAGAGAGCTTATGTCCCTGAGAGCTGCTCTTTCTGATTTTGGTCATGACTTTTTTTGTTATATACCCTATTAAATTAAGGATTCTACCAGTGGGGTTTGTTTTTGGTGTTATATCTGGGCTTACTTTTGGTTGGTACAGTAGCCTTAATGCAGCTATTTACATGTTTGTATACATGTTTCTATAAAAAAATTCTACAAAGGTATTTGTGTTCTTAGGGTATGGGGAGTAATGAATTTTGACAAACTGTCACTTACCTAGGTGTGGTTTCCATTAGAATAACTGTTGTACGTTGATTTTTATTTTGAGGGAAACAGCATTGTTGTTCAACTTCACCAATTAGTACATGAAACATTGGGGGGGGGGGTGCAATGTTCTCCCATGTTGATGAGTACTAGGTCTAATATATTTGATCCTCTGGTTGGAATGTGCACTATCTAATCCAGGGTGCTAGTGCTGATAAAATCCAGGAAACATTGTGCTTGTGAGTTAGAGGCAGTGCAGGCTTCCACCTACAGCAGAATAGTTAAGTCTCCAATGAATGGGGTGTTAGGATGGGGAGTGCCTCTAGTAGGTCTAGGTAAGAGTTGTAAGCTTTATGGGTCATAGAGGGTGACCTGTAGCTGGCCAGGACATGGTACGGAACCTTGTCTAAGGAGACTTGGATGTGGATGAACTTTAGGGCATAATCCTGTTTAACCAACCTGGAGATGTATTTGTTGCTAATGTAGATTGAGACACCTCTGTCCTTAGCCCCTGTCTGTGCTGCTGTTGGTCTAAATGTGTGGAAGACACTGTAGCTTTCCACTGCTGGAATACTATCTGCGGTTTTAAAGTCTCCATGACAGCACAGATGTTAACATTCACCAGAGTGAAGAAAGCTTGTAGGGTACGGACTTTCTTGTTTAGGCTCCAAGCATTAACCATTAACACCTTAAGGTTGCTGTGATTTTTTTTTTGTTATGTTGGTTGTTTTGTTATTTTGACATTACCTAAAAATGTAAAAAGTTTTAGCCAACACCCGAAAGCCCATGGCGGACAGGTGCAGACCATACTTGGCAAAGGAATATGACTTGTTAACCATGCCTTCCTATACTGATAGATATTGAATTCCCCTGGAGTAACACCAGAAACTAAGCCAGTTATTAAAATCAGTCATTTTCTGTTCACACTCTGGCATCATCCCTAGTACAATGTTGTTCATTGCAAGGTGACACATAGAGAGATCCATAATGTCTCTTTTCATATAGTCTGGTGAGGTACGTCTCAGGTCACTTACACCCACATGGTCTATGATAGAATCACATTGGTACCTGTGGTGCAGCAACTTGAGTGTATGTGTGACATTGAAGATCCTTGCTCCATATAGGCAGTTAACAGTTATCTTCTCCTTGTCCATCCTGGTGAGAGGGGCTGTGAAGACTGGTAGAGATGGGTGAAGGCTGCCAGCCTAGACAAATAGAATTTGATACATAATTCTGGCATTTGTAAATATAAATGTAAAATACAGGCTTGTTTCTTAAATGAAAGAAAATACTGTAAAAGGGTGAACTTCAAGATTGTAGCAACATTGCCATCTGCTGTAAAGAAAACTAAGTCAAGCATTTCACATCTGTTCTTGGAAATTAAAATTATTTCAAATATATCCTTTGATCTGTAGAGCTCAGAGTCAGTCTGTCTGGGCTAGCACATTCTTTCTATTGTTTTAACTTAAGGAATAATTACTAGAGTGTACATGTGAAATGTTTTTATTGCTGTAGCTTCCTGAGCAGGTATTAGCTTGCTAAATAATGTATATTGTTGGCCTGGGAACTCAAGGCTAAGTGCCAAAATGATGTAATGTGTATACTGGGAAAACCTAAGTGTCAAAATGATGTAATGTGTATACTGGGAAACCTAAGTGTAAAAATGATGTAATCTGGGAGGGCTCAGCAGAAATGTCCGTTAGTGATTTTAAAAACTATTGCTCAGAGAGAGACTGCAAGCATTTTTGTCTGATTATTTAACTCAGCACTGCCTTATGCTCTATGTACGTAAGTTACTTTAGAAGCATGTTTTCTTGTAGCAATAGCTAGGAATGAGAAAAGATTAGACTAAGTGTTTTTCTGTTATGTCAGAACTGTACTACTGAATTATTTTAAGTTTCTGTGTGATCTCTGAACTCTTGAATAACACTGTGGTGTAGTAGTATTGTCTTGTGTTTTTAGTATTTATTATTAAATATTTTTAAACCCTTTTCAACTGTGACTGGTTTATGTAGAGATAATTTAAGCTATAGAGTACATTGCATGCTTATAAGTGATCCTGTAGTAAGCCCTTCCAATAAGCCTTGATTGCTTAGTTACACTACTATTGGATAATAATATTGCACGGTAATAACTGGACACCCTTTTAAGGGCCTTTGGGTAGCTAATAATTATTAGCAGGTAGTGGCAGGAATTACTACCGTATAGTCTGGATATAGGGGCACAGCTGGAGAATCTGTGTCTGCCTTTCCCAGGAGTGTCTGTGAAGTTGTATTAATATGTTTCTCAAAGTGTGTGTGTGTGTGTGTGTGTGTGTGTGTGTGTGTGTGTGTGTGTGTGTGTGTGTGTGTGTGTGTGTGTCAGCTACTTGGGCAGGGACACGAAACACTGGCTGGACAGAGAGGGTACTGTAGGTTAGCTTGCCAGCTAGGCTGAGATATGGACCATATAGCTGTGCCAGTGGGGAGTCTTATTGGGGACCTGGAGAGCAGGGGAGCAACCAGCCCCAGACTGACTGTGATCTGTGTGCAATTAAGGGAAATTGTACTTCACTGTGTGTATTTGTTATCCTTTCTCCTATATGAGACACCCTCTCTGGTGTTAGTGGTGAGGATTGAGGCTCCTTGATTGCTGGGCCAGGGCACGGGCATCACAGAGGCATCTGTGTGTTATACAACAGACTTCCAATATGACAAGAATGCTAGGTAAAATGTTTGTTTGCCTTATGGGCTTTGTTCTTGGGGGATCATTGGGTTTAGGCTTATGTGTGGTGTTAGGTGTAACTTTTGGTGTGTGCTTTAGTGGTTGCTGAGGATAGGTATTGACGTTTGACAGCTTATGAGGTCTTTGAGGTATGGGAGTTCTGTGTGTGTGGTGAGTGGTATGTGTGAAGGATGTAATGTGTGTGTTTTTGACAATCTTGTCTGTAAACAACATTTTTGCCTTCAAGGAAGTTATGTATGTACATCTTTCACATACTGTGTTAGCTTCTTTAAGGATTATAAAGGTTCTCTGTGTACTTGAGACAACTGCTACATTGTCTCAGGATGCCCATACCTACCAAGCTTACCACAGAGACACTGGGAAATTTCAAATCCATGTCATTAGCACCTGCATTAGGATTAGGCTATTATGGTTTACAGACTTTGTTTTACAGGGGTCATCTGAGTTATATCTAAGCTTAAGGCTAGATGTTAGAAAGTGCTATGATCAGCTATTAGTGGTGTTTGATGTGCTAACTAACTGCCCTATGCTTAGCTCCATTTGATGTGTTAGCTTGCTGCCCTAAGCTTAGCTCCAAGCAAAGTCTTTCTGCGTTACAGGTTAAAGTCCTAAGTACTAGCTTTATAGGCTTGCTACTATACAGGGTTTTACTACTACTACTACTAGAACAGGACTCCCAGTCTTCTTAAAGTAAAAATATGCTTTAGTTAGCCAAAAGTGAAAAGGCATCTAAAACAAATCAAGTAACTATCTACAACAAGTAATTCTCACTTTAATCCTCCCTGTGTGTTTTCCAGCTTAGACAGACCAGGCTACGTTTCTTCTGCCACTAGGACTACACTTTAAGGCAATTTCAAAGTACACTAACAGTCTAAAGATAGGGTTTCCCAGTTTCTTCTGTCAGTGGGAGTGAGATAAACAGAGGAGATACGATGTAAGGAGCTTCTAGGGCCAGGTATACAGAAGATGATGCTAGGAGGAGCTTCCAAGGTAATATATACACAGTAGGGGCAGGCAGCTCAAAAGCCTCCAAGTATAAAAGCACAACAGGAACAGGGTGAGTAGGTGGGAACAAAATTCAGAAGAGAGCTACTAAAAATGCAATAAAATAAGGGCCCAGTCAGAACATCTAGGACAAGCATAGAAAACAAAAACACTGCAGACCATAAAATGCCTTAAATTAACAGCTTTAACTTCAGATAAAGAAAAACACAACATACAGAATTGATTTAAAAGCCAAGTGAAGTGTGATACTGTTAATGCAATTTAAATGCAATTCCCTAGATGCAAGACTCATTTCAAATACTTTGTTTTCAAGCTTTCAGTCTTCCAGCAGTCCATCATTTTTAGGCTCAAGAAAGAAAAAGGGAGGTGGATAGTTTGGCTTAAAGTAAACTCAGATACCACTTCAGGCATAAAAGTAGGATTAGATCTCAAAGAAACCATGTCCCTGTGGAAAATAAGGTAGGGTTGACTCACCACAGAAGCATGCAACTCAGAAACCCTTCATGCATAGATCAGAGCAATCAGTAAAAAAAATGGTTTCCATGTTAAGAACCGCAAGTCAACCAGGTTAGCTGGTTCAAATGGAGCAAGTGTTAGCTTCACCAACACAAAATAATGATTCCCAAGAAGGAACCACCAATTTTCTAGGTGGCCTCTTATTCAAAAACGAAAGTTATGTACTTACCATAGCATAGGTCTGTGTTGTCTTCTGCTTCCCTTCTTGAAAGAATGGGTTTTCAGATCCAACTTTGACTACTCCAGGCTTTAGGATCCATAAACCAGTCTCCTGTTCTTACCCATAATCCCCGTACAACCTCAGATATAGTCTCCCTGCAACCCACCCCCTAACAGAACAAAACACACAAATAGATCTATATCCTCATATACCTGAGATCCCCACTGCTATGGAGCTGAATGAGTGTAAGACATTACTCAGGGGCCAGACCATACTATCATACCAGAAACTAAGGGAATTACATTCCACAGAATGCAAGGAAGAAGGTGGGTGGTAAGCTGAGGAAGTACGAAAGCAAGCAACAGACTATCATTATGGTATAAACATAACCTTCTTATATAGTGTCTCTTCTGTCTGTTCCTCAACAGATGGGACAGACTCCCCAGCTACTTATACTTTGGGGTGGTCTCATGGAAGGCATTCTGGAGTAGGGCTATACCAAAAGCCATCCTATTCCTGGAGATCAAATCCAGCTTATAATGAGAAATATGAATACAGATGACTGCAAGCTCGGGGCCATTATTAGCTCCCCAAGTGATGTAGACATCCTACAGAAAGGACTCACTGAGACCAGTGACTGGTGTCAAAACCATGGCCTTAAGCTTAAATGCCAAAAAATGCGTCATCATCCCCTAATTACCACATTGATGGGAACCCACTGAACACTGAAGGCATTATAAGAGATCTGGGGACACAGGTTGACAACAACCTCTCAGACCACCACATTGCCACTGTGGTCAGAAAGTTCTTCTATGTGGCACATCTCATTACCAAGGGTTTTGTATCCAGGAAGAAAGAAGTCATCATCTCTCTACTCTTCCCTCATTAGGCCAATCATCGAGTAAAATGCCCCATTTGGCATGTACCTCACTAGACACATGCAACAGCTGGAATGGCCACAAAAGTACCTCATGAAGAGGATCCTAGGCCTTAAACACATGTCCTACATGGACAGACTCAAAAAACTTCAGCTATTCCCTGTCTCATATCGTCTACTAAGAGGCGATCTCTGCTTGACTTACAATGCCATGTCTGACCCATGCTACATCTAAAGAAATCCCAACCCCTTATTAGACCCATTGTAGAATACGCCCCATTTGGTATGTACCTCTCAAGACATTTACAACAACTGGAAAGGCTACAGAAATACCTCACTAAAAGAATCACAGGCCTAAAGCAGACGCCCTATGCTGACCATCTAAAAAAAACTCCAGCTATACTCTGTCGCATATCGTCTATTCAGAGGTAATCTCTGCTTAACATACAAGGCCATGTCAAACCCAGAGCTGTTGGACATGCTACAGTTAAAGAAATCCCAATCCCTCAGAGCCACACTCTCCAGGGATCTAAACCTTGTCATCACAATGAACAAAACATGCTGGAGGGATAGGTTCCTGACTCAGAGACTCCCCAGACTCTGGAATAGACTGTCCATACATGTCAAGCAGAGTGCCTCTTTGGCCCTCTTACAAAAGGAACCTTGATGACTGGATGGGAGATAGAAAATTCACCTTGGGGATCACGTCAGTTGCCCTGCTAGGCAGGGGTCCAGGGAAGTAAATATTGTGGGAAGAAATAGCCAGGGAATTGGTATGGCTAGGCTTGTATAGGCCCTAAGGCCGACAGCCTAGTACAAACCTATGAACCTCTGCATCACACACTCCAGAGACCTCAACCTCATTACCACAATCAACAGAACTTGCTGGAGGGACAGGTTCATAACCCAGAGACTGCCCATGCGCTGGAATAGACTTCTCATACATGTCAAGCAGAGCACCCCACTGGCGCTCTTCAAGAGAAATCTTGATGAGTGGATGGGAAATAGAAAGTTCACTCTGGGGATCATTCCAGTGGCTCTACTTGATAGAGGCCCTGGGAACTAATATCAGGCAGCATGATGCTAGGCCACTTCTATGGGCTAGGCTTGTGAAGGCTCCAGGGACATTAGCCTAGTACACACCTATGAACCTATACATGTGTGAAGACTGGACCAAGTGGATGCCACACTAATGTCATCAACGGAAGCCCTGGAAAAGAAAGAAGAGGAAGTTGAGAGAGACCTAGTTGAATGAGCTTTGACTGTTCTAGGCAGAGTCGAGCCTTTTTCTTAATAAATATGAGAAATACAGTTGGATGACCATCCAGCTAAGGAAACTTTGGAAACTCTTTGGCCCATCTTGGCTTTAGAAAAAGAGACACATAGTTGGATCTGTCTTCCTGAAAGATATGGTATGATGGAGGTAGAAATACAGTTGGAGATGTTCATCCATCAAGTGCAACACATATTCTCCTTTATCAGAAAAATTGGGAAAGAAAACTAGTAGACTGATGCATTGGTTCAGTGAGACCTCAGATGCTACCTTTGGGACAAAGGATAGACTGGTTCTTGGACACACCCTTTGTTTGTGAACAAAGGTGTAAGGTTGCATTGCAGTACAGGGCCTGTAGCTCAGATACTCTCCATGTTGAAGTTGCTGCCACTAGAAAAGTTGTTTTCAAATCAAAACTTTGATGTCCATCCTGGCAGCAGGTACAAAGGGAAGCTGGGTCAAGGCCTAAAGCAGAACGGTCATATCCAAAATGAAAAATGGAAATACCTGGTAGCTGCTAACTGGATCTTAATCCAAAAATAACTGTCCCCAACCTGGAAAATGGATGTTAGAAAGTTTAAGACCAGAGGGAAAGGAGCCAGAAAAGGTCCAGATTGCTTTGAAGCGCCCAAACAGAAAATATCTTCCACTTACTTTACTTTTGTAAATCCTCCTTGGAGATGGTCTCTGGGAAGAAGTAAGAATGTGGATTACTGGGAAACAGCCTGTACTGAGTAGCCATCATTGGAAGTGGAGAACCCAAACAGTTAACTTGAAGGACTAAATGTCTGAATGAAGAGTGCCTGAAGGGTGTGAGAGAGAAGACCAAATTAGGATCCAGCACCTGGGGGAGGGAGGTTTATAAATAAGAGCCAGAAAGGGAAAACACACCTGGCACGGCCAGAGTAGGGTAATGAGAGTGACCATGATTTTCCACTCTCTGATGCTTTTTTGTTGTACTTCTGAATCAGAGAAGTATTGGGAAGGGCATAAAGAAGACAGGGCAAAACTTCTGTCAGAGTATCCCCTAGTGACTCCCCCTATCAGGGAGAATCAGGGCAAAGATCCTGGTGCTTTGGGGACAGCCAAAAAGATCACAGCATGGTTGGCCCCATCAATGAAAAATCTGTCCTGCCACTATCTGGTAGAGGGAGCATTCATGACGTAGAATAACAGACCTGCTCAACCTGTTCCCCAGAACACTGGACTTCCTGGTATATCTGTTGCTATCAGAAAGTGATCATAAGATATTGTATACTGCCACAGTCTCATGACTTCTCAACATAATGAATAAAAATGGAGTTTCCCTTGTTTGCTGATGTACGAAACTGGCATGTTCTCCATACGGACAAAAACCATCCCCAAAGGGAGTATTTCCTGGAAAGCCTGCAACACTAGAACAGCTTTCACCTCTAGAACACTGATATGGACATTGGTCTCTGGGAGAAACGATGTGCCTTGGACCATCTTCCCCACATAATGTCTGGCCCACTAGCTAGGAAACTTCCATGATCACAGTGGCTGGGGGGTGGGGAGTACAAATGAATGGCATTGAGATGCCTTGGGAGACTGAATCCACCAGGTTATGCATGTCCTGCAAATGTTTGCCAGACAAATCCGAAAACTAGTGCTGATATCTGAAGGACCACAAAAAAGCAAGTGTCCACTGTAAAACTCTAATGTAAAATCTGGAGAGGGACATGGGTTATGGAGGCTGCCATTGATCCCAAAAATCTGGAGAAAATCCAGCAGGTGGCACTGGACAGGACAGAACCTTTACTGCCTAGTTTTGCAGGGTGGATAATCTACTGTCTGTCAGCTTTGCTGCCCTGGTCGTCATATCTAGATGGACACCTATGAATTCCAAAATCTGAACAATAAACAGAGATTTGTCTAGATTTTTTTCCAATTTCCCCCACTTGGAGCAAAGCTGGAGCACTCAGTCTCTGGCCTGAATGTGAAGAGACCTACAGCAACCCCCAGAACTCTTGCCATTTGAGGTGCGCTATGACCACTGCCAGTCCCTGTTCCTGGTGAACACCTGGGGGGCTGTGGTAAAACCAAAGGGTAGGGCTCTGAACTGAAAATACTGGCTCCCAGTAGGAAGTGGAAAAACCTTCTGGACTGCCTGTCCATCATAATGTTGTGGTATGCATACTCAAGATCTAATGAGCACATCTAATCGTTCTTCTTTAGAGGGAGGATGGATTGTACTGTAACCATCAGGAAATTTGTTTTGACAACTGATGTCCAAAAATTGTCCTGAGGTCCCCTTTCTTTTTTGGCATCAAAAAGAGCCTCAAGAAAATTTTGGATCCATGTTGGTCTGGTAGGACCACCTGGATGACTCGCATGTCTAGTAGCTTTTTCATTTCTATGGTGGCTACCTCCCTTTGAGAGGGTGGCACACTGGGGAGGTTTCTTTGTTGAGGGAGGGAGTGGCAGAGGTAAAGAAATGGAATGGAATGGCCACTAGATACAATCCTCCACACTCAGATATCTTCAGTGATGGATGTCCAGGCCTCCTGGTGCAGTGACAAGTTCCTCCCAACTGCGTCCAAAGCACAGCAGCAGACAAACAATTCAGGACAGCTGATAAGGCCTCTCTGAGGAAGAACTCCTGAAATTTTGGTTTTCTGGTCCTCCTCTCCCTTGTGGGGCAACATTGGCCAGTAGAAACCCCCCCCCCTGCTCTAGGAGTCTATCTCCAGAAGTGTCTGGGGAAAACCCTTGGGACTTCCAAAACCACATCTTCTTACCCTCCTCTTCTGGTCCTTGATTTTCAGTCTAAAGAAAATCAAACCATCAAAAGGGGCACTGACAAAGGACACCTTGAAAAGCTCAACAAAGACACACAAGTGCATCCAAGCATGTCTGTTTACTATAATGCCTGTGACTGTGGTCTCAAAATGTCATTCAGTCATGTTAGAAATCAGGTGAATGGAAGCATTTGGCAGGGACTGTAGGGTGGCCCGCTGTGAGTCCATTATTTTTTTTTGTATTCTACTGACAAGAACCCTAAGCCAGATTTGGAAAGCTCCTTAATCAAAACTCTCTGAAATCTTGTCATGTATGCCAGATAATTCAGTGCACTCAAAGTGAAGGTAGCTAAAGATTATATTCACTTCCCAAACCTGTCCAATATCCTTGACTCCCTGTGGATGAACAGATGAGCTTTCTTAGCCCAGATCATTTTTGGTGGCTACCATTACCACAACGGAATCCACCAGGCTCTTGCTCCAATACTGACTATCTTTCAGTGCAACAAGAAACTGATCAGTTTACACAGAACAGGTTCTGTCTCATCCAGCTCCTTCCATGACAGATGAGAGATTAAATCCACCATCTCACTGGCTGGCTGGATCACCCAAAAAGTAGCTGGGCTGGATCCAAAGGCCTTGAGAAACATTGATTCCTCTTGGGAGGTACTTCAAAAGACCAACCGCCTTTCTGGCTCAAGAACCCAAATAAGATATCCTCAAGTCATACTCTGAAGGACCCTTTCCCATCAACTAAATCTATGTCTTCAGTGAATGAGTGAGTCCTTTGAGGAGGGCAATATACCTTCTTTTGGAACATTTCCAGGGGACCTCTGCAATAGGATACTCAGAAGGTGGATGGGAATCCTGAATGTGGACAGTCTCAAGGCTCTCGGAAACCTGCTGTCTCTATGGGATAGGAGGACCAGTATTAGAGCACAAGGACATTCATTGGGGGATGGGCTGGTCCAAGAAAATAATGGAAGTCTGCTCACCAGAAAGGGAGAACACTCTCTCAACCACTTCAAAGATAGAAACTAAGTGGAGAAACTAACACGTGTCCAGCAGCAGCAGAACCCTCAAAACTGATCTGGTCCTGGGAACTGATCTAACTCTTCTCTGGGACCAATGTCT
The DNA here is from genome assembly GCF_019279795.1 of Protopterus annectens. Classification (NCBI taxonomy): domain Eukaryota; kingdom Metazoa; phylum Chordata; order Ceratodontiformes; family Protopteridae; genus Protopterus; species Protopterus annectens. The sequence continues at coordinate 1,804,386,399 of NC_056741.1, read as the reverse complement.
CAGTCAAGCTATCTAGCAATGAGGTTCCAAAAGTAAGGGAAGGCTCTAACAATTTCAGAGTTGATCCCAGACTCCATGAACCGCCACTGACACTTAAGCTCTAAGATCCCTTGGAATTCAATATGCTCAGAGCCAGATGGATCAGAGACATCACTGGAGTGAAAGTTGTCCAAGACTTCAGATCCACTGAAGACAATCTCCGGAAGAAGCTCTGATCCAAGGTCTGCAAAACCAGGAGGCAGATAAGGGTAGGAGCCACCTACCCTGTAGGAGGGAAGGACTGAAGCGCAAGGGTTTCACAGGGTGAACCACTAACTGAATTTGGGTCCTGGGGAACTTCCTTATTATCCTACACACATCAGCTTCAGTTAGGTTTCAGAAGACTGGACTGATCTGGTTGAGGAATAGGTGGAAGTCTAGAAAATCTATGCACAGGTCTCACCTGCAAGAAAGGGGAGGGTAGTCTAGGGGAGACCAGCTCCAGTGAAAATCTAGGCTGTATTAAGGGAGGATTCTGTGATCCAGTAACTATCAGATCGGATGGAGTGGTCAGTGTTGAAGGTTTAGGTAGTTTCAGAGATGGAGCCAAAGATTCCACCTATGAGAAGGAATGGTTGAGAGAAAGATTCCTGGACTCTCTGCCCTCTTCTCTCTGGTTATCACTACTTTTCTTCCCTTGTGTCTACCTGAATGCTTTTTAGCAGACAGGGAGACTCCTACCACAGTACATATAACTTTGTACAATTCTCCTGGAGTGGCTGGGATAAGTCCCTTCAGTTAAAGCTTGTTGTGCCAATTAATAACAGCCCGATGGCAAAAAGCAGTACAAATGTTACAGTCTTCCTCTAGGTGGGCAATATTCAGGCAGTATACACATTTCAGATGTGCAACTAAATTGGGAATCTTGTGGCCACAGGCATTGCATTTCTTAAACCTTGAAGGCTTATTGGTCATGGTCAGTCAAGGTGCTATACAGATAAGAAAAAAGGCAGGAATATAAATACTAAGAACAATAATAGCAACAAAATTAATAATCAGGCAAGAAAACTAGAATACTGTAAAAGAAACATAATCTACACTAACAGATGGGACACCAAAGGCACAAAAGGAAGAGGAGGCTAATTTTTTATAGCGTGAGGGAGCTAAAAGGGGGAAAGAATTACTACAGTTAAACAAAAATAACTATCCAAAATCTAAGCACGTAAGACAGAAATAATTTTACAAGACTTTGCTGAGACACCTGAGTAAGGACTTGCATCTGTACTTGATGAGTGGCTAACGAGGATTATGGTTAAGGGGAGATCCTAAGCTATGGGATCTTAAAGCCCGGAGTGGGCAAGTTTGATCCAGGGTCAGATCCAAAGACCCATCCATTAAGGAACAGATGGAAGAAGCATCATCATATCCCCTTTCAAAAAATTTTAACATGAGACTGCCTTGAAAACATAGGCTCTATGGGCAGACATGATGAAATGGCCAATAAATGAACCTTTAGTAAGAAAAGCCATAGGATAGTAACTCAAACAAATAATGGAAAACCAGAGAACTAGCTTTGAATGTGTGCTGTTTGCACTGTTGGCTCCAGCTAGAAAAACTTTTCCATTTGTTAATATATAATTTTCTAGTAACAGACTTTCTTGTCTCCATTAGTACTTGCTAGATATCTTCAGGTGCCTAAAGAGAATTAAGACCCTATCATCCAGGCAGTTAACTGAAGTTGACTTATATCATGTTATATCAAACCCCCATTCTCTTGTGTGCGTAGCTCCAAGTTAGTGAAGAAGCTTGTGGTAATAGCCCCTGGCCATTTCCGAAAAAAGGGGAGAACCACAGTTGCCTAGGCCAAAAGGCTATCACCACAATAATCTTGGGGATTCCTTGTGAATCTTCAGAAGTACCCTTAGTATAAGTGGAAAGGGTATAAAAGCATAGAGGAATATTCCTTTCCAAAAAAAAGAAAAGAAAAGGCATCTCCCTTCCAGGCCGTCTTCCACAGAGCTCTATTAAAGAATCTTCCAGTTGATTGTTCAAAGAGGAGATAAGTTTATTTGAGGAACTCCCCACAGATGGATCAAGTGTTGGAAGACTAGTTCCAGAGGGTCTGTCCTGGTCCTGTTCAGATTGTCTGCCACACAGTTTTGCTCTGAAGGAATGCAGGATGCCAACAGAGTGAGATTGTGCTGTAAAGCTATATCCAAAGTTGACATGCTGGTCTACATAAGGGGGTACAACCTGGTTCCTCCTTGCTTGCTGATGGGCCATATGACTGGGTATTTTCTGAAACCACTTTGAAGAGGTCCTAGGGTCAAAGATGGTTCACAGTTGAGTGCCCTGATCAGGGCAAGCATCTCCTAAATATTTATGTGCATGTGCTTGTCCTCGGTGTCCGACAACCCTGCACTTTAATCCCTCCTGAAACTGCTCCGCAAGCAAAGTCTAAAGCGTCTGTGGTGACTGACTGCTTTGGAACAGGGAGGGATAAGGGGAGACCTGGATTTAAGGGGTTCCTATCATATTATCGAAATCTGACAATTACGAACGGCTAAAACATCGAAAGTGCCATTCATCGAAACTGCTCTTGTGGGACTGTGGTACAGTGAGGATCAGTAAATTTGCCCTTTCCTCACTGTAGTGCGATCTCAGAGTTGGTATATGCAATTAGTGGGGTGGGGTGTGGGGGGCACAGCCCACCACAAGAACAGTTTCGATGAACGGCACTTTTGATGTTTTCGCCATTCGAGATGGTCAGTATTCGATATTTTGATATAGACCCGATCTAAGGATATCTGTCATCTCCTCCAAAAGATTTCTATTTTAAGAAACCCCAGCACTGGGATCTGAAAGGGAAAAGGATGTTGATGCTAGGACCAACGAGATATCAGATACCACTGTATATATGAAATGTGGAGTCTTGCCATGGGTATCATGAGACTCACAGATGCCTTTTGACCCAAAATTCTGTGTTTTTTACATGAAGTGACCAACGCCTGAGTGGAAAACCTTAGAAACAGATCTAAATAAGGATCTATTTTTCCTGGGGAAGAAAAACTCTTTGAACTGAAGTGTCCAGTTGGCATTCCAGGAACACAATCCTGTGTGGGAGAGTCATGAAAGATTGCAGACTGTTCTCTTGGAATACCAGCTTGTGTAAGAGACCCCTCAATGAAGAGAGATTCCTGACATGCTTGAAAAAGACTCTGCAAAGATAAGCAAGTTGTCTAAATATGGAAAAATGTGGATACCTTGTAGCCTGCAATGAGCTATAAAAAGAAGTTATGTCTTACCATAACACTCCATCTGGGTTGCTCATCTTCTTTCATTCATCACTGATGGGTTAGTTTCCAAGCCCTCGGAACCGAGTCAGCCTATTACCAAAGCTCATGCCAGCTAAAAACACTCGAGCTACATCTCTACCCAGAGTGCCCTTCTCCCTGTTACCTCAGATCGAGTTTGCAAAGAAAGGAAGTAAAGCCAAGGACACTTCTACACATGTACCCTAGTGCACCACTTAGACCCAAGGCATCCCCCAGGAACTTTTGGAGAGGGAAGGAGGGTGGGAAGAGATGAATGAAAGAAGATGAAAAACACAGATGGAACATTATGGTAAGATATAACTTCTTTATCTGATGTTGTTAACCTTCTTTCTATTCATCACTGAAGGGACAGAATCCTAAGCTACCTTCAGGTCCATGGGTGGCCGTTATGTAAGAGCTTTCCTGAGTACCACTGAGCCGAAGGCAGCTCTCCCCTGTAGACCAGGTCCAATTTGTAATGACTGATAAAGGTATGAGACTTAGCCCAAGTAGCTGCTGCACAGATGTCATCCATGGATGCCATGGAATGGAATGCTATAGAAGTTGGCATATATCTATTGGAGTGGGCTTTAACTTTTGGCATGGATTCATTATGGAGGGAACAGATTACACGAATGCAGTCCCTTAGCCATCTTGATAATGTAACCTTGGAAACAGCTTCTCCCATTTGCGGTCCCAAAAAGGAGATGAAAAGCTGTTCAGATTTACGGATAGGTTTGGTCCTGTCCAGGTAAAATCCTAATTGTCTATGTACATCTACGGTGTGCAGCCAGTACTCTCCTCTATTGGCAAAATTTGGAAAAAAACACTGGTAGATCAAGGGACTGGTTTATAGAGAATTCAGAAACAACTTTGAGAAGAAAGGATGGGGTCGTCTGAAGTGACGCTCTGTCTTTATGAAAAACCAAATAGGGCCTCTTGATACACAATGCCTGCAGCTCCAAAACTCTTCTGGCAGAGGTAATGGCTATCAGGAACAAAGATTTCCAAGACAAAAACTTTAGGTCACACTTAGCCACAGGCTCAAAGGGCTTTTGAGTCAAAGACTGGAGAACTATGGTTCCATGGTTCTACGGGCTGTCTGAGAGGAGGCTTGAGATGAGAGGTCCCTTTGAGGAAAGCCTTGCAGAGGTTTAAGGAGATAAGAGGGGTGCCATTTATACCATTGTGGAAGTTGGAAATTGCTGCTAGATGTACTCGTACTGTAGAGGCAGAGGCTCTGTTATCAAAAAACTTAGCCAAATATTAAAGCACTGTAGTAACTGGAGCCAAATACAGGTCTAGCATGTTAGCGTTGGACCAAATGGAAAACCTTTTCCATTTATCCTGATACAGTCTTCTGGTGGATGGTTTGTGAGAGGCCAGAATGATGTTTTGAACAGGTGAGTAGATATTAGCCTGCCTGGTGACTACCGGAAGTGGAGAAAACAAGCTGTCAGCTTGAGAGTGGACAGGTTCGGGTGACTCAACCCATGAGGGTGAGTGATCAGATCTGGTAGAGAGTCCAGAATCCATGGCAGGTATACTAGGTGAGGCCGAAGAAAGGGGAACCAAACTTGTCAGGGCCAGAATGGGGCTATAAGGATCACCTTGCATCTCAACCAAAGAGCTTTCTTTAGAAATTGTGGGATCAGGGGAATGGGAGGATAGGAGTAGAGAAGTCCTGTGGACCAATCATGGATCAGAGGATCCACCGATGACTCCCCCTCCAGGGGAAGTAGGGCAAAGTAGCTGCTGCATTTGGTGTTTGATGGGGAGGTGAAAAGATCACAGCACGACTGGCCCCAGTGGCTGAAGATTACAGACACCACCTCGGGGTTGAGGGACCACTCGTGGGGTATGAGAATGCATCTGCTCAGTTTGTCCACAATCACGTTGGAGCTCCCCAGGATATGCGTTGCTATCGGAAAGCAGTTGGAAGCTATCACCCACTGCCAAATTCTCATGGAACTCGAAATAGGGGGTAGGACTTGCTTCGTCCTTGCTTGTTGATGTACCAGACCACTAACATATTGTCTGACTGAATTGCAATTGTCCCTGAGGGGAGAGCCGAACGGAATGCCTGCAATGCTAACAGCGTGGCTCTCACTTCTAGAACAATGATATGCAGGTGGGCCTCTGAGGTGGAACATATGCCTTGGACAGTCTTTCCTTGGAAATGCCCCCCCCACACCCAATCAGGGAAGCATCCGTGGTCACAATGGTTGTGGGCTGGGATGGTTGAAATGGGCGACTCCAAAGATCTACATCTGACCTCATCCACCAAAGCAGATCCTGCTTGCAGGAGTTGGTTATTCGAATATTGTAATCCAGGGGATGACAGTTTGGGAACCATTACACAGAAGGAGCCATTGCAGAATTTGCATATGCAGCTTCACTAAAGGCACTATTGTAATTGACACAGCCATAGAACCTAGGGCCTGGAGAACTTCTCTTGCAGAGGCTGATGTTTGAGAAAGAATCACTCAGATTTGAAGCCTCAATCAATGGAGTCTGTGAAGAGGGAGTGATACCAGACAGGACTGAGTATTGAACACTGCTCCAATGAACTCTATTTATTGTGTAGGGATAAGATTTGATTTCTCCCAATGTATCATTATTCCCAACAATTTTGACAAGAGAGAGAGAGTATGTTGTAGCACAGTTACCAGAAGATGCTTGGTGAGGGGCAGTAAGGAGCCAGTCGTCTAGATATGGAAACACCCGGAATCCTTTTAGTCTCAAGTGAGCTGTTACCACTGCCATGCATTTCATGAACACTCTGGGGCTGTAGAGAGACCAAACAGCAGGGCAAGGAACTGATAATGACTGGCTCCTAGCTGGAAGTGAAGCAAACTCCTGGAGCGTTTGTTCATCTTGATGTGGTAATAGGCATCCCGGAGATCTATAGAGCACATCAGATCCCCTTCTCTTAAAAAGAGAAGGATGGACTGAACCGTGACCATCCAGAACATGGTGTGAGTGACAGACTTGTTTAAGTTGCTGAGATCCAAAATGTGCCTCCAGTCCCCTGTCTATTTTGGCACTAAAAAGAATCTAGAGTAAAATCCAGATCCATGCTGGTCTGGTGGGACTGGTTGGATGACTATTTTTTGAGACAGTTTTATAATCTCTGAAGCTGCTTCTTCCCTTTGACTGGGTGGAACGTCAGGAAGTTTTCTTGGAAATTTTGGCTGATAAGAAAGGGGAATGGTGTAAACTCTGGTGATAATACTCTGCACCCAATGATCAGTGGTTCTAGAGTGCCAGGCAGCTTGGTGCAGAGAGAAATGATCCCCAACTACTTCCAGAGGTAAGCAATCGGGCCACCCCTCAGGAGCTCTGATAAGGCTGTCCAGAGAAGGAGTCCCTGGAGCCTTAGTTGAGAGGACCTCCTCTGCCTCTATAGGGGCATCTTCCAGAATTGTTACTCCCTCTGCCTCTGGGAGTATCATCACCACGTGCGGCATGGAAAGGACCCCGAGATTTCTTATGCCACATTTTCCCATTCATCTGATTCCTGGAGAAGGTATGTTGGGGGTTGAAAAAACACAGGCCTACAGCAGACAGGGTTTTTCCCTCTTGCTCACAGCTGTCTAGCGTGTCCTTCACTTTGGAGCCAAAAAGGGATAAAGCTTCGATGGGAGCATTCAGAAAGGAAGACTTAAAGGGGTCCGCGAGGTCACAGATGCACATCCAGGCATGATGTATCATAACAATGCCTAAACCCGCTGCTCTAGCCACCCCTTTGGACGCATGTGACAACAACCTCATGGATGAGTTGGATATCGATTCTAGGGTTGCTAGCTGTGAGGCCACTTTGTCCCTGATTTCATCAGACAACTGTCCTGCGAGTGTCCCAGACAGCTCAGAGATCAAGTCCTTTTGAAGCCTCGTAAAATGTGCTAAATAATTCAGAGAGCATATAGCAAAGGTCCCTGATGCAAAAATATGCTTCCCGAGTCTGTCCACCACCCGGGATTCCCTGTTGGGCAGGTGGACAGCAGGACTTTCCTCAGCCAAGTCCTTTTTCATGGCCACCACCATAGCATCAACTGGTAACCCTCTGGATCAGTGCAGATTGTCCACAGGAGGAGAAAGAATTTTATCAGGTCTCAGGGGGATCACCTCAATGGAATCAGGGTTCTTCCACATGAGCTGTATGAGGACGAGCTCGTCGGCAGGCAGGGTCACCCAAGAGGAGGAAGGCTGGGCACGAAAAGCCTGCAGGACCACGGAATCCTCAGATGAATGGTTGGATGGCTTCTAGTCCCCTCTCTGCTTTAACATCTCCAGGATGTCTCTGAAGGAGACATCATCAGGAGGTGACCGTGGGGACCCTTCACCATCATCATAATCCAAGTCTTCCATTAAGGACTCCTCAGGCAAGTCCATGGGCTTTCTCTTGCATGTCTTCTTTTGAGGGAGATCCTCAGTGGGGGACTCTGAGGAGGACTTGGAAGAGTGGGTACCCTGAACAGGGGTGTCCTGTGGCTTGTCTACCCGGTGTCCCAGGGGAGTGGTCTGTGACAGCTGTAGATAAGGGGGTGAAAACTGGGTTTCTGACATCAAAAGAGTGCTGCCAGAAGCAAGAGACCTCTCCATCGTGCGAAAGGCAGGCCCGCCCAAAGAGGGATTGGAACCCAGAACCGAGAAAGACAACCTCGGGACCAGGGTCACACTCTGCTCCAACAGACCCGCCCCCATGGGAGAAGCCTCAAGCAGGATCAGTGCAGACACAGCCATCGGTGCCGAGGAGGGAACAGAGGAGAAAGTCGGCACAGTACCTTGGGCCAACGCACCCATCCCCCAATCCCCAGATTGAGGAAGGACCGGTTCGGCAGGAACCGAAGACCAAGGGACAAACTCGGAGCTGGAGTAATATACGCCGTAGGTGCCCAGGAGATGGGTTCCACAAGGGATGTCGGAGCAGAAGGCTTCAGAATTGAGATGGTCGAAGAGGGAGTGTAAGATGGAGTCCATGGATAAGGCAACCCAAGTCCAGCGGGTGGATGGGTTTCAGAAAGTGAGGGAATCCCTCTGGCTACCAACAGCTGGTCCACAAGATGCACCACGTCATGTTCCGAAAGGCTCCTGGTGGATCTAGTGGCTACTCCAGACAGATAGTCAGGATGTTCAAGAAATGAGCTATACACTTGGCCCAGAAACGGGTCTACGGAGGGAGAGTATCAGGTCCATGGTGTAAGGTCTGCCGGCACCGAAATCTCTAGGTTTCAGACCAGAAGCAAAGGGGTCATATCCGGTGAGGTCGGTACAATGCTCGGTGCCAAATGGCACTCGGAGCTGAAACAGTCGGTTTCAAAATGGGAACTGAAGTTGTAGTCGAAGGTGTGCCCAGAGCCGAAGTAGCTACAGGTGCCAAAGTCAAAATAGGCAAAGTAAGATCTATGATTGGTGCAGGAGGCAGGGTATGTGTCAAAACAGCCACCAATATTGAAGGATTTGAGGTGGTCAGAGCTGAGGAAGGCGGAGCTGAAGAGGCAGATTTATGTTCAGACGATAATTTAGAAACCTTAGATTTTGCAGGTTTGCTCTGATCACCCGATGGTGAAGAAGGAACAGAATGGGACCCCTTTTTGTCCTTAGAAGGAAGGGTTGAGACCTCCATCGCAGAAATGGCCTCTGAGAAGGGAGACTTGAATAACCCCTTCAGAATGAGTTTATTTTTGTGCTCATTAAGAGTGTGTTGGCTGAAACTTAGACAAATATCGCATGGAGGCTGCACCAAAAGGTGGGCCACTCCCAAACAGTATACATAATCATCAAGCAAATCACCATCAGGTAACTTGCCCTTACAAGAAGTAGAATACTTAAAACCTGAAATACCTTTCTTATCCGACATCTTGGTAGAAAAGGACACCACAGCTAACTGTATAATCCAACAATAATGAAGTCAACTCCACTCAAAAAAATCACACAAAAATCACCAATATATGGGTGTATATTACATTCTCGAAAGCCGACAATGTCGAATCTAACATTATTGACATGAGAATAGCGAAACTGCAGAACATTGAGCAAGTAAACAGAAATCTTCGTAAGGGGAGATTTCCATTTACTTCAATGTAGTACAGTCTCGGAGTGGGTATATTTAAGTAGTGGGTGGGGGTGCGAGGGGCTTGCCCCCCTGACTACACAGTTTTTTTTTTGTTGTTTTTATTTTTTTTATCTTAACATTCAATGTTTTAACAGTTCGATCACTAAAGGTCGACCTTTAGTGATTCGAACTGTTAAATATTCCATGTTCTAATGCAGACCCCAATATACTGTATGAAGAAAAAGAAAGTGAAACACCTGAATAAAGATAAAGCTAACAAGTTAAGCCAGAGAAAACAATACCAGCAATGGTATTGAAGAAATACCACAAGGGTAAGGGAAAAGGCTGTACCAACAATGGTACTTTGAGTTTAACAATGGGTAGAGTGGAAAGAATAAGGTTAGACTGAAGAAAAGATACTAACAATACTAAAGGTTTAGTAAAATATGAAGATATCCAAAACCCTTTACACAAATATCAAAAAAAGATTTCACTTAAGCTGAGAGCTCAGATGAAACGTGCCTTTACAGCTATGCGGCAAACGAGATCTGAAGTAACAGGGAGAAGGGCGTTCTGGGTAGAGACTTAGCTCGAGAGATTTTTGGCTGGCACGAGCTTTGGTAATAGGCCAACATGGTTTTGAGGGCTTGGAAGTGAACCCATCAGTGATGAATGGAAAGAAGATGAACAACATCAGATCTGGAGCTAGACACTTTGTGAACATTCTTGGTGCAGTAGATAATTCAAAGGTTAAGGTAGAGAATTGGTAATGTGATCCAGACAAATAAATCCTTAAAACACATCTGAAGTATGGATAGATAGAGATAAGATAAGTATCTTACCAGGGTTTACTATCAAATACCTGAAAATGGTATGATAGACTTTAAAAACATGAACGTTTTTAAAACTGAAACTTCTTTGATCAACAATACAATGATCGAAATTTTAAATGCCAAAATGAAGATAATTTCCACTTTAAGAACGTCGTATAATAGATGTCATCCTTTTAAACTGACTTCAACATAAGTATGTTGCTCTTATAATTGTATTTAAAGGACAGGTTACCTGGACTAGTAAAACTGCAAGATTAGCTACAGTAAACAGTTATTGGCATATATACATGGGTAATACTGAAACAGTAATCTTTGTTAACAGTAGGTAAAACTGTATGAGTAAACAAGCATCCTTTTAACTGTGTTTCATATAGGACATGTTTGAAGAGTTGATAATGTCTGAAGTTCACGATACAATCCCGGGTAAAATGGGATCCATTTATATCACCTCTGAAATGCAAAAAGGAAAGTTGTTAAATATTGATGGCTATCAATATTACTTGGAAAGGAGTAGAGGCAGCAGAAACTACTGGTGTTGCATAAGGAAAGCTAAGGATAGATGTAAGGGGCGTTGTGTGAGTGAGTCAACTTGTGATGGGGAACAGCTGTTGAAAACCACTGGGCATTTTAATGGTCCTAATATTGAAAAGTTTGAGGAGGCGCAAGTAAGGTCTAGCATTAAAAGATGTGCTAAGAGAACTGAGGAAGCGCCTTCTAGAATTGTATCAGAGGTAATGGCTACTACATTTACAGATATAGTGACATGCTTACCTAATACAGTCGCCTTGAAACAGACTGTTTGTAGGATACGCAGGAAGGCTAGGGAGGTGCATGAGTCTGAACACATTATATTGCAAGATTTTACCTCTGACATGTTGCCACTTAAGGCAGGTGCATTTATTATAGATCGGGGTGAATGTATTGAAGGTACACCACCAGCTGTCATAATTACAACTGAGACAAATTTGTGGATGCTATGTTCTTGTGAGGTCGTACTGGTAGATGGTACATTCCCTTTAAGTACTCGAGAGTGCAAACAACTGTATACTGTCCATTGCAATTTGCAGGTAAATATGAAGGGAAAAGTATTTCCAGCTGTGTATGGTGTGCTGACATCCAAATCTGAAGACACTTATGATTATTTTTGGAAATTGTTACTTGACATTTGTGCCCAACATGGCTTGCTTTTTAAACCAGCTGTAGTTCTTAGCAATTATGAGAAGGGGGCAGTAAGCAGTGTAATGCGTAATCTGCCTGATTCCTGTGCCACAGGTAGCTGGTTCCATTTCTGCCAGATTATTTGGCGGCAGGTGCAGAAATTGAGTCTTACAGTTGAGTTTGGTAATGATATTAATTTTGCATCACTATGTAAGCAGATACCATCATTAGCTTTTGTGACTCCAGATGAAATTATCCCAACATTCAATAGTATTGAGAGTGATATGCCTGACTATGGGAAACCTCTATGTGAATTCTTTAAGAGTAATTACTTATTAGGCAGACCTTGCAGATGTGGGATGAGGCATGCATCTACAGAGCGTATTTCACCCTTGTTTGATGTACCATTGTGGAATCAATCTCACACATGTACAATGGGATATCCACATACACAAAATAGTGTTGAGGGTTGGAACAGGAGAATGAGGAGCCTGTTGGGGAAAAAACAAATTTTATTTACATGATGTGTTACACGTGATACAGCTTGAACAGAATCATATAGAGGATATTAGGGCTAGACTTATGAGATGTCTACCTTCCTCACCTAAGTGCAGGCATCTTGTGGATAGGGAAGAGGTTTTTCTCCAACTGCTAGAAAAGCAGAATGTGTTTACTCCATGAGGCTTTGTTGAACTAGGAGCTAATCACTGTAGCTTTTAATATGGCACTGATTGTTTCAGTTCTAGTTGCTGCAAAAAAAAAGAATCTTTCACTTGTTGGTGTACTGACACATTTCTACAGTTCCTTTAGATTTCTGTATGTCAATCTAGCATGGGTGTTTGGATTTCAATTGACGTTGGTGTTCAGGCTTGAGAAAGATAACTTTGAGTTTGTAATAGTGTATGGCTTTATTAAACCAGAAGACAAAACAGACACGGGAAATATATGAGGTAATACGGTCAATTGCAGAAGCGATTTCAATGTACTGCTCACTTTCTATGGATTGAATGTTCATTGCACAGTTTGGGGATACACAGCAAATTTAAAAAAGGCATCTGTCAACACTGTCGTTGAAAAAAGATTGTCGGTATTATTTGCCGATCATATGCCCTACTTAATATTAATGAGGTTAATTAAATGCGTTGCTTAATTCACTATTCGCGATTATTACCTTCGCGTTTTTGATAGTAATCTTCTAGTGTTACCAGGAAACTTGAAAGACGAAGAGGTAACAGGCTGAAAGTGAGATCTGTTTAAATTAAGGCACTATCACACACAGATTTGGGGAAAAAAGATCTACAACTAGTATCCAAGCATTTTCTTTCTTTGGCAATGGAAGAAAAAAAGTCTGATCTGGAGAAAGAGGAATGACCCCTGAAAGGGAGGAATTTCATCCCACTGCCATCTGTAACCTTGATGAATGACATTTCAAACCCATTTTTCTGAAGCAATCTGTAGCCAAAGGGAAAAAAATGGAGATTAAGACTTTCTGGAAGAAAAGGGAGGCCAGGGTGGGAGTAGGTCACAAGGTTTTCTGAATACTCAGACATATTGGACAACTGTTATTGATTTTGGGAGGTTAGACCATTCTTTTTAGAATGCCCTTGCCATTCTTTCTTAAACATCTGTTTACCTGAATTTTCTTCAGACATTCTGTTTTCTGCAAAATGGAAGAGGAGAAAGAAAATCCCTAAGACAATTTGGAAAAGAAGAGATGAACAATCTTAGAGATTCATTGGATTAGCTTGCCCCACACTTACTGATTTCATTATCATCATGTTGAAGGTTCTGAGAAAGCAGCCATGCAAACTTCCTTAAAAAAGTACCAGTGGCCATAGCTCTGGAAGAAGTATAACAGTCATACACACACTGCAAACAATGAGTAATGACCTGTGCAAATGAAGAAACCTAATTATTTAAAGCAGATGTTTTCATTATAAAAAAGAAACTGCAAACAAAATAGTCCTTATACTTTTATAACTTGTCAGAACTAACATATGGACCTGGCAATTCACAATTCTCGAAAAATGAAAGGTAAGTACTTAATATAATGATAGATCTATGCTGTTAGTCTCAGTCTGGTTTAACCTGTGGGTCTTTGGATCCTACACCAACCAATTCCATTAGACTTGGAACTCGCTTGGCTCCACCTCCCTAACTCACAACTCCCTGCTCCTCAACCTAATCCTCAGACTGAGTTTGCCCCATGACGACCACGTTCATTATATGCTAAAAAGTTTCCCCCACCAAGGAGGATTTAGGACACCAAAGATAAGGAACAGACTATCTCTATTGTCTAGTCATCACAAAAAGGGAAAGTTTGCCATACCAAACAAAGTAAGGAGTGGGGGGCAGACAACATGGATCTATCATTATATTAAGCACATAACTTTTTATAAGAAGCTGTCTGCTCAGTCTGGCTTCAACCTGTTGGAGAGAGTTCCCAGCCATGAAAATATATTTGGGAGGAACTAAGGAAGGATATTCTGCAACACAGTGGATCAAATGCAAGCCCTGGATCAAGCCTGAAAATCCAGCTTATAAAGCAACACAAAAGTATGGTGAACCAACCAAGAAGCAGCTGCACAAGTATCATTTACTCATACTCTAGAAAGGAAAGCTGTAGAAGTAACCGTTGCCCTTGTTGAATGATCCTTGGGCTTGTATGGAAGGGTTGTGCCTTTCAAAGAATATACAAACAAAATACAATCTGATAGCCACTTGGATAAAGTAAATGAAGAAACACAGGCAGGGAAAGGTGGAACACACAATGTACCCAAAACTCAAAAACAATAAATGTCCACCACAGTGCTATGAAATACAACTCCAGAAAGGAAGCACAATTGAAAAATGATACCAGTACCAGTAAATACAGTAAAAAATCACAGTAACTAAACTTCAAGCCTTTAATTTGCAATAAGCTTTTTATCTGCATAGGAAGACAGACTTCTTCAGAATAAATGAAGTTAACAACAAAAGGTTTATATATAATTTAAACAAAATTAAATAATTAAGTAATTGTTAATTCAAGTGAATGCCTAACTTGACTTCTTTCCTAAAGTTGTAACAGTCCTAACACATACAGTGCATCAGGATAAATAAGAACATTTGTTAACAGTTGAAACTGTGTAAGAAAACTTGAAATGCAAGTTAATCGATAAGTGCTAAAAATAATAATAATATTGTTCAGTTATGAACATTTTAGAAAAATATGTTTAAAATGTAGGCATATTTAAAAAGACCCTGTTGTGACATGAATCCAAATACTTAACCTAAATGTAAATCTAAAAAGTAAAAAGTAAAAATATTTATGTAAATAGCTGAAGAAAGGTGTGTGAGAGACCTGAATAGACTCTCTCTCTAGGACAATTATTATAATATTCCTGGTTTTTGTTTTTAGCACTGGGATAATGGAAGTAGATTTGTTAATTCCAGGTGTGTGGGTAGAATCTAACTTCAGCTGCCATGTTAATTCTCTAAATTCATTTCATCCTTCCAAGGAGCCCTCTAGGTTTCATAAGTATCTTCTCTAAAAAATGATAAAATGGAATTGTTTAAAACCGGGACACAGGATGAAATGTCTGAATAAAGCGTTTTTCAGATTGTTTTTAGACAGTCATAATATGTTCATATATGCACTTACTTAATTCAACTCAGCAAGAAAATCCAAAAAAGGATTCCAAAGGGGGAGGGGGAGGATCAAGCACCCAAGATTCGACCTACAGGACAAATCTTCTCCATTTACTGGAATACATCTTTCTAGTAGACTGATTAAAAGCAAATAGCCTGCAAAAGCTTGGAATTTCTGTCCCTCAAGGGAACTGGAGAACCATGCAGTTAATTTAAGGGACTGAAGGTTGGGAGGATCCAGACCTGTTGTATGAGAAATGAGATCTGGAATGGGATCCAGCACCCAAGGGGGTACTCCAGAAGAGGACAAAGGAAGGGAAACCACACCCGATGAGGCCAAAAGGGGGATATGAGGATCACAGCAGCTCTGTAATGGGTGGCTCTCTGACAAAACTTTATCATCAAAGGGACTGGAGTGATGAGCATAAATAATCCCTGGGAGGGCAAGCAAACATCAGAGCATTCTTGGGTGACTATCCCAGAGGAGAAACTAGGGCATAATAGCTGCTGCAGTTGGTGTTGAAAGGGAAGCAAATAGGCTGCAACAAGGAGTGCCCCAGCACTGAAAAATTTGAGCTGCAACCTCAGATTTAGGGATCAGAGGCAACAGAATGCTCCTGCTAAGGCTGTCAGCCAGAATGTTGGATTTCCCTGGGATATGCATTAACACCAGAAACTGCTGAGAAGAAATTGCCCATTGCCAAACCTTCATGGCCTCCTGACAAAGAGGGATATGAACCTGTTCCCTCCCTACTTGTTGGGATACCAGACATATTGTGCTTCTGTATCAAACAAACAATCACACCTTTGGGAAGGGTATCCTAAAAAGCATGCAAAGCAAGGAGGACCATTGTCATCTCTAGAACAATGAAGCAACTGTGGGCCTCCACAGACAACAACCCTTGAACCATCCTCCCTTTGAAATGTCCCCCACTCCAAGAGGGAGGAATATGTGGTGACCATGGCCAAGGGAGGTGGAAGAAAAGACAGTTTCCTGTTGGTTACTAAAAGGAAACTGCAACCAGCAGTGAATTTACTGGTGACATATCTTCATAAGCCATGTTGGAAAGTCCATTGGATAGGTAAGGAAAGACCACTGAACAGCTAGAGTCCACTGCAGTGCACTCATATGATATCTGTTGAAAGGATCCAACCCCATGGACACTACCATGTGACTTGGAAGTTTCATACCTGCATGAGCTAGAAGCTTCAAAGTTACAAGCACTGACAAGGCCTGAGCATGAAGGCTGAAAACTCCGGAATTTGGAAGACTGGTGATTTGACTGTCCTTATCCAAGAGAGAACATTTGAATTCTAAAATATGAACAGGCTAAAGGCTCAACTTGGGATAACTGACTGTAATGCCTAAATGGCTGCACAGTTGGAGTAAGGTATCCCTGGCCATGATCAACAATGCTTTTTGTGGAGGTGGTGATGAGCTAAATGTTCAGGTACAGAAAAACCTTGAATACCTGCAGCTGGATCCATGCAGCAACCACTGCAAAATACTTGGTAAACACCTGGGGGTCTGTGGTGAGACCAAATGGCAGAGTCCTGAACTGGTAATGGTTGGCCCCCAGCCCGAACTGCAGAATGGTTGGCCCCCAGCCCGAACTGCAGAAACCTCTTGGAATGCCTGTCTATCTCAACATGATGGTAGGCATCCTTGAGATCTATCATGCGCATCTAATCATGCTTACTCAGAAGAGGTAAGATGGACTGCACCATGACCATCTGGAACGTGGTCTTTTTCACAAACTGATTTAATTTGTTTAAAACCAATGCTGACCTGAGGTCCTTGCTCTTTTTTGGTGCTAAAGAGAATCTGGAATAGACCATGGATCTTTGTAGGTCTGGCAGGATCACCAGGATAACTTGATTTACAAGCAGCTTGTGAATCTCCACAGATGCATACAATTTCTGACAGAGCAGAACAGCTGAGAGACACTTTTGACAAAAGTTTGGAACCTCTGAAAAGAGAATATAATAACTTCTGGATACAATTCTTAACACCCATGCATCTGAGGTGACGGCTTCCCAAGCTTTTGGGTGAAGACCCAAACTGCCTCCAGAATAGGACAGGACAGTCCGTCAACCCTTCATGGTTCTCATTCACAACATGAGAAACCAAGCACAGGATAATGACAATAGAAAAACCACCAAGTTTTATTCTGTAGCGCTTCTGCTAAAAAGCCTTAAAGGAGTAAATCTGTAAAGAAAATCTGCACCATAAACACATTTACAAATACTCATTATTCAATAAAACAAACAATTAATTATTCAATTACATTAAATTAAAAATCTCCAGTTGTACTCAGCATTAAGTCCATTAGGAATCAATGTATCAAATTTAAGTATATAAACAGATTCTTTATATAACAATCTGTTTTTAATTTACACATTGTCATAACAACCAATATAAATATTTTCCAATACAGTACTTTGTGTCATGAAAGGAGACACGGCCAGCCCAGCTAGCTGGAATTTTGTAAATGATTGTCAGTCATTTGTGAATATTAACATAATTTATATAGAAGTGTAACAAAAGGAGATACTGCCAGCACAGCTGTCTGGAATTTTGTAAATAGTTATATGTCATTTGTGAACATCAACATGATGTATAGGCTTGTGTTACAACTGTTTTAGAAGTGTATGTTATTTGTATATCAAACTGTTGGTACAGAAGAGATATTTTGTAAAGTACTGAGCTAAAATGTAACCATAGCATGCCCTGTTGGAATAGAACAGGAATGTACCTGCACTATTGTGACTGTTTAGATGTATATATTTTAACAAGTTAAACTAAAACACAAGAAGTTAACTTCAGAAAAATAGCTGAAAATTTAAATTACTTCATGACTACACAATAAAGGGATGTTGTCTTTCAGTTTTGGGTGCAATGGCAGACACAATGTCTAGAGCTAGAGGGTTTTTTTGTATTGCCTTGGAAGTGTTTATTGTTTTATGACTTCCAGGATCTGCCTTAGATCTAGGAGGGGCTCTTGTTTGTGTATTTTCACAGGTAGATGATGAATACTACCAGCTGCATCAGTGTGGTTTTTCACCTGGGATAGAGTCAGATGATATCACTTCTTGTACCCCCCCCCCAACTTCACTGTTATGAAAAGTTCTAAAATGTACTGCAACAGGACTTTCTTTTTTTCCACTCTTGCTGTCCCTTACAAGTTCTAAAAGCCTAGTTTTAAATGCTCTCTTGCCTTCTCCTATATAAATTTATTATAAGGGCACCTTAATGCATATATTATTCCTTGTGCATCACACCCATATTTATTTTCTACTGAATTTTTTTTCCCATTTATTCTAGTGAAGTTCCTTGCCACAAATTTACAGCAAGAACAACTACCACCAACTAGGAAGCCAACATTTTTGCAGCTATGTTAAATTTTGCTACTGAGTCCACGTTTAAGGAATTCCAGAACCCTGTAAGGGAAATTAAGAATCATAATAGTGATGGGTGTTACAAGCTACTGCACTGGACAATATTTATATTGGTTGTTATGACAGTATGCAAATTGTTATATAAAGAATCTGTTTATATACTTAAATCTAATACATTGATTCCTAATGGACTTAATGCTGAGTGCAATTGGATGCTTTTAATTTAATTTGATTGAATAATTAATTGTTTAATTGTTTTATTGAACACTGAGTATTTGTAAATGGATTTATGGTGCAGTTTTCCTGTACAGATTTTCTCTTCAAAGGCTATTTAGCCAAAGCGCTAGAGAATAAAACTGTTTTGGATATCTGGCTTGATGGGTTTCTTATACTCCAATGTGGCCAGTCCTAATGGGAGAGAGAATCTTATCTGGCTTCATGGGAATAGGCTGCAATGTGTCAGGTTCCTTCCACACCGTCTGGGACACTAGGTCTATAGCAGCGTCTAGAGGGAGAACCACCCAAGGTGTAGATGGGCCTACACTGAAAGCCTCCAAAAATACCAGCTCCCCTGGAGAGGGGACTTTTGTGGTCCAGCCTCTGCACTGGCAGGGCTACTCCAATAAGTCACCAAAAGAGGTGTTATCCCACGGAGAGTTAGGGGAACCCTCTCGTTCCATGAGGTCAGAATCCTTACTGAAAGTCTCCTCTGGGGAGTCAAGGTGTTTCCTCTCACACTTTTTCTTCCCCAATACCTCCCACTCAGGCAAATTTGAGGAGGAAGGGGAAGAAGTGGGGAGCCTCATCATGGGCTCAAGATGGAAGCTCACAAATGCAGGTTGTACAGAAGCAGATGGATGACTAGTCACAGGCACAGATGAGAGAAGGGAATGAACACTGGCTGGAGAAACCCAATCTGTCCCCTGAAAGAACATCCTCTATATAATGCTGAAGGCAGAGGTGGCAGCTGGCCTCTTTAGGCTGAGGGTCCCAAGCACCTGAGGTTATCAGAGACAGCCCCAATACTCAGAGAGCTACACCTATCCTAGACATTAAGATCTGAGCCAAGCTGTTCAGAACCAAAGCCCCGAGTGGAAGAGATGATACTGAAGCAGGGATCATTGACCCCAACCTGGAAATGCCAGCTTTGATGCCATGGCTCCAAGGTTCCAATGGCCCTAAACAAGTCAAAGTCAAGTAGACCAAGAAATGAGTCAGAACAGAGGACAGCTATATCATCAGATCCGACCCACAGGGTGAGAAAAATAGCTGTGCCTGAAGACCTCTGATCCAAAGGGGTCAAGGGAGGAAGCCAGAAAGATGGAGCCAAGGGTCCTGATACAGGACCCAGACCTGAAGATATATGGCCTAATTGCATCTGCGTCTGCAAAAAGAACCTCATCAGCTGCTCCAAATCTAAAGTTTTAATACCGCCCACCCACCTCAATGACTGGATGGATGACACCACCAACTGCGGCTTGGATGGTTGTTTAGAGAAAGATGACCCTGTCTACTGGATCCAAAACAGATAGGCTCAGTACTGGAATGGGACAGGGGAAGACTCCAGCAACAGCTCTGGTGGATTGGAAGGTGAAAAGGGGGAGGCTGTCCTACCAGAAGGTGCCCTTTTGACCAGGAAGGGGCTCGGAAAGCTCAGAGCCAGAGCCTTGTTGGTTGTCTGCACAATAGTGACTGGCTCCAAGTGGCTAATATCAGCACTGGGGCAGTTGAAAGCTATGGGATTTCTAGTTTGTTGAGCTCAAGGAAGAAGGACTGGGGACAGAGAGGATCTCTTCTGATCCCCTTTAGAAGATCTGAAGTTATGTTGGTGATGCTTCTCGGACTTGGCCTTCAGAAACGAGGAAGAAGTCAGAGAAGATGACCTTGAGGAGAGAACACCCTTGAGGGCCAACTTGGCCCTGTGCCCACTGATGGCCCTGGTCCTGAACCCCCCACAAATAGAACACCAGGAGTAGAGGTGAAATGGTCCCAGGTAATACTCACACTTTAGATGTGCATCCTGTGAAGGCAACTTGTGCCAGCAGGCCACGCACTTCATAAACTCCTTATCCATACTAAAACTACTACACAGAAAAAAAATACTATACCAAAAAAATCCTAACAAAGAGAGGCAACAAGCTAGCTAAGACTAAGAGAAAACTAAACTAAGTTCACCAGAAGGTGGGAAATCCTAACGGGCAGAACAGTACTCCAACCAAGGTTCGAATCTTCTCTATTCAGAGCCAGAAAACGCACAAATAACGAATGAATGAGATAGAAAAACTCACTTTATTTAAAACACGAAACAAAGCTTTTGGGTATAACCCTTCCTCAGTGTTTGTTAATATGTTTTAAACTAAAAACATTTTTATTATATAACCAGAACAGACAAAAACCACATGACACAGCCCACCTATAAGATAATACATAAAGAAAAAACAATTTACAAATAAAGCTGCATCACTATATTTAAAACCATATAAAGCACAAGTACATTATTAGTGTTTAAAAAAATGCATATATCATAAAATAATTTTTTACATGAACACATTTATATAAAATGAACAATGTATAACACAAAAAACAAAGAATATATATAACATTTAGTGATCCTGTTTCTGTCTGAATTCCAACATTGGTTTGATGGTAACTACATTATTCAGTCCAGGTTTCTTATCAACATTTAACCTGATAATCCATTATATTCAGCATATATCATAAAATAATTTTTTGCATGAATGCATTTATATAAAGTGAACAATGCATAACACATAAAACAAAGAATATATATAACATTTAATGATACTGTTTCTGTCTGAATTCCAACATTGGCTTGATGGTAACTACATTATTCAGTCCAGGTTTCTTATCAGCATTTAACCTGATAATCCATTTATATTCAGCAATATCAAGTTTATTGATTGTATCACCTAACCTTAAACACTTATTTATTATTTGCAACACTTTAAATTTAAAGCTATGTTTTTCATTCTCGTCTCTTTTATGTTGTGTTATGGCATTGGTTAGAATATGCCTTCTAATTTCTGATTTATGTTGAATGATTCTTTCTTTTAATGATGGTGAACATTTCCCTATATAAAATGCAGTACATAATGTGCAAGTAGCCAGACATACGATCAAGGTGGTCCTACATGTTGTCTGGCATCGAATATCAAACTTGATTTCACTGGTTGGATGTACAAATATTTTATCCATACATATATCTCTACAACAGCTACAAGCATAGCAAGGTATGGTGCCTATTTTATTCATTATTATTGGCATTGCATTTAATTCAAAATCTTTATAACAGAGCCTTCTCTTCAAATTGCACATATTTCTATGTGCAAATTTAGGAAGGATACCTAGAAATCTATTTAATTCAGGCTGAGCCATAAAAACAGGCCAGTTCTTTTCAATTATTTTTTTAACATATTTTGATAAATTAGTATATGTCAAGGTATATCTTAGAGTGTCTTGCGATATGCCATTCTCATTAGCTTGAATAACTATATAATTGAAAAAAGGTCGTGCATAAACTATTCCTATTTTTTAATATATCATCCTTTTATTTCATTAACTTTTATCATCCTATAACCTCTATCATAAAATTCGGAGCACATGTTTTCCATTTGCTGTTTACATGTATAAAGATCCGTGTTGATTCTACTAACACGTAGTAACTTTTAGTTATGTACTTACCATAACTTTGGATGTATGGGATCCATCTCGCCTACATTCATAACAGATGGGTTCGGTGCCGATCCGTCGGCTCCGACTCAGCCACTATACACTAGAACGAAGTCTCTCATTGGCTGGGCTACCCCTTATCCCATAATGCACCACGCCTGCTTCCCCAGATCTTGTTTGTTCGCTTTCATACATACATATAGGTACAGAACACATACCAATAACTGTAACCAACCAGAGCCCTTCCAGAGGAGAGCTTAGCAAGATCAATATTTCCTCCAAATCCAAAAGGTAGGGGGAAGGAGGGTGGGTATGTATGAATGTAGGCGAGATGGATCCCATACATCCAAAGTTATGGTAAGTACATAACTAAAAGATGTAATGGGATCCTATCTCGCCTACATTCATAACAGATGGGACAGCGTCCCTAGCACCTAAAACCCCGGGTGGCTCACTGGAACACACTCCTGAGAACTGCAGAACCAAATGAAGCTCTGCCTCGGGAAGCCACATCAACCTTGTAATGAGAAATGAAGGTGTGCGGAGAAGACCAAGTAGCAGCCGCACAAATATCATCTATTGAAACTTTGGAGTGAAAAGCTACAGAGGTGGCCATAGCCCTGGTAGAATGAGCTTTGAGTGGGAAAGGCAACTCTCTGCCTGACTGGGAATAAATGAAAGAGATGCAATCCTTAATCCATTTGGCAATGGTGGTTTTGGCAACTGGTAGACCTAACCTATTCTCCGCAAAGGACACAAACAGTTGGCCAGATTTTCGTGTCTGAGTGGTCCTATCTAAGTAAAAACGCAGTTGCCTGTGAACATCCAACTGGTGGAAGGTATAGTCTGCTCTATTAGAAAAATTTGGAAAGAAAACTGGGAGCTCCAATGATTGCTGAATGCATAAAGGGGATGCTACCTTAGGCAAAAAGGATGGATTCAATCTAAGGGAAACTCTGTCTTTGTGAAAATTCAAATAAGGAGGGGAAGAACAGAGAGCCTGAAGCTCTGAAACATGCTTAGCAGAAGTTATTGCCACTAGAAAGGCAGTTTTCCACGACAGGAATTTTATATCACAAGTGGCTGCTGGCTCAAAGGGCCGGGCAGTTAAAGAGGCCAGAACCAAATTTAAGTCCCAAGGGGGCACGGGATGAGCCATAGGAGGCCTGAGGAGCCAGGCTCCCTTAAGAAAGGACTTGCAAAGTCTGTTAGCCATTAAAGAAGGCTCTATAGTAACATGAAAATTAGATATAGCTGCCAGTTGAACTTTAAGTGTGGAGACAGAAGAGCCTGAATGAAACAATGAAGCTAGAAATTCCAAGACCTGCGGAACTGGGGCCATAAGAGGATCAATGCCTCGCTGCTGGGCCCAACAAACAAACCTTTTCCATTTGCTGGAATACAGCTTAACGGTAGATGGCTTGTGGGAAGAAGACAAGATGTGCATCACTTCTGAAGAAAGAGAAAGATCTCTAACTAAGGATGGAAGTGGAATAACCAAGCAGCCAGTCGCAATGACCGGAGGGATGGATGAGGGTGTCCCGACTGATGGGACAACAGATCCAGCACTGGGTCCAGAATCCAGGTGCCCTGTACCGCATACTTCTGAAGGAATGGGAACCAAACCTGAAGGGGCCAATGTGGGGCGACCAAAATCATGTGGCACCCGACATGAAGAGCCTTCTGAATCACCCTCGGAAGAAGGGGAATCGGGGGGAAGGCATAAAGCAGACCCGGGGGCCAACTGTGGGCTAGAGCGTCCCTGGGAGACTGCCCCTGAGAGGGTGTCAGAGTGAAGAACTCTCTGCACTTCGCATTGTTGGGGCTGGCGAACAAGTCGCAACAAGGGAGACCCCATTTGGCAAAGATCTGCGCAGCCACTCTGTTGTTGAGAGACCACTCATGGGGCAACAGGAGAGTCCTGCTGAGCCTGTCTGCAATCACATTGGCTTTTCCCGGAATGTGCGTGGCTACTAAGAAACGTCGAGAGGCTATGGCCCAGTGCCATACTCTCATGGCCTCCCTGCAAAGGGGGTAGGACCTGGTTCCACCCTGCTTGTTTATGTGCCAAACTACCGACATGTTGTCGGATAGAATCGCAATAGTACCTTGGGGGAGAGCATGATGAAGTGCTTGTAAAACCAGAAGCACCACTCTCATTTCCAGGATATTGATGTGAAGGTGCGCTTCGCAATCCTGCCAAGTGCCTTGGACAGACCTGTCCAGATAATGACCCCCCCACCCTATCTGGGAGGCGTCCGTGGTCACTGTGGCAACAGGGGGCTGAAGGGCAAAAGGACGCCCCCGGTCCAGGTTGGACCGACATAGCCACCAACGGAGGTCCCGACGACAACTGTCCGTAATCAGAACTAGGTGGTTCAGGGGAAGTTCTTGGTATGACCATTGAACCGATAATAGCCATTGCAGCACCCGCATGTGCAGCCTGGCTAACGGTACTAGGAGGATAGTTGCAGCCATCGTGCCCAATAACTGAAGAATCTGTCTGGCAGGAACTCGAGATTTGGTTAACAAATTTAGAACCTGTGATTGTAGAATCTGAATTCTCTCTGATGGCAAAAATGCCCGCATCCTTTTTGTGTCTAACTCTGCGCCTATAAAGGTGATACGCTGAGATGGCCGCAGCACAGATTTTTTCCAATTGAAAGTGATTCCTAGCGAGAGACCCAAGGTTACTGTGACCATCAGCGCTCGAATCAGTAGATGCTTGGAGGTGGCAGTGAGGAGCCAGTCGTCGAGATAGGGAAACACTTGGAATCCTAGACTTCTCAAGTGAGCTGTCACCACTGCCAGACACTTGGTAAACACCCTGGGGGCTGTGGTGAGACCAAAGGGCAGTGCATGAAACTGGAAATGACTGGTTCCTAGACGGAAGCGTAAATGACTCCTGGACTCTTGACGTATCAAAATGTGATAGTAAGCGTCCTTGAGGTCTATGGAGCACATCCAGACATCCTTCTCCAATAACGGGAGAATGGACTGAAGGGTGACCATCCGGAACTTGGACTTCTTCACAAAATGATTTAAAGAGCTTAGGTCCAAAATGGGCCTTACGTCCCCTGTCTTTTTTGGCACCAAAAATAATCTTGAGTAAGTTCCTGATCCGATCTGGTCGGAGGGGATGGGCTGGATGACCCCTTTGCTTAGCAGCTTTGAAACTTCTACGGCTGCCAGATCCCGTTGACTGGGTGGCACATCCGGGATTCTCCTTGTAGGAGGAGGGGGCTTGAAAAAGGGGATAAGGTAGCCTCTGGTTACAATGTGCACCCACTGATCCTTGGTTATCGATTCCCAAGCCTGTGGGTGTTTCGCAAAACAACCCCTGACCGGCTCCGGAGAAGCACAGCCGGGCCACATCCTAGGGTTGTTGAGGGTAGGAGGAACCACGAAAGGAGTCGCGGTTTCCAGAGTTACGGGGGCCTCTGCCACCTCTAGGGCGGCGTCTTCCTGAACCCCCCCCCCGCCTCTGGAGGGGGGATCACTCGTTGGAGTAGAGAAGAACTTTTGGGATTTCCTAAACCACATTTTCCCTCCTCTCTGGGCCTTGGGATAAGGTCTAGAGAGAGCGGAAAAACAGGCCCCAATGGCAGTCAAGGTCTTGCCCTCCTGCTCGCACCGAGTAAGTGTGTCCTTCACCTTGGGTCTAAACAAAGAAGACCCATCAAAGGGGGCGTCGGCGAAGGAAGACTTAAAGGCCTCCGCGAGTGGACACAAGCGTAACCAGGCTTGTCTCCTAAGAGCCACTCCTGTGCCCGCTGCTCTACTCTCCCCTTCGGCTGCATAGGAAATGAGCCTCATGGACGAGTTGACAATAGAAAATAGGGTAGTCATCTGGGCACCTACGATCTGTGCTAACGCCTCAGGAAGGTTACCCGCAAGGGACTCTCCTAACTCCTTGAGGAGGTCCCTTTGGAGCCTTGTAAAATGACAGAGATAGTTCAGCGACCGCAGGGTAAAGGTCGCTGAAGAAAGGGTATGCTTCCCGTACCTATCCATGCTCCTAGAATCCTTATTAGGAGGATGAATAGACGTTGAAGCCTCTGCCACGTCCTGATGAGTGGCAGATGACACCACCATAGCATCAACTGCAACACCCTTGGTGAGGAATTCTTACTGGGGAGGGGCTGAAAGAAACTTATTAGGCCTGGCAGGCACCGGTTCCGCCGTATCAGAATGTTCCCACACCCTCCGAGAGATTAGATCTAATAACTCGTCGAAGGGTGGAGACACCCAGGAGGAGGAGGGCTGGGCCCCAAAGGCCTTGAGGAAAACTGACTCCTCAGCGGTAGGGGCTTTGGATTGCCAATCGCCTCTCTGTCTCAAGATCTCAAGGATATCAGAGAAGGAGACGTCATCCGAGGACGATTTAGGGGACCCCTCCGCATCATCAAGGTCAGTATCTGAAGTGACGGATTCATCTTGGGAATCAACGTGCTTCCTCTTACACAGTTTCTTCCTTGGGGGTTCATCCGAAGCAGATTCCGGAGGACCCCCCAGAAGATGGGAACCCTCTAAGGGGGTATCCTCAAGCCCTGGGGCCCCACTGTCGTGGGAAAAAATGTCTCCAGAGGCACCAGTACCCAAAACTTGGGACGGTGAGGTAGAAACCTGCTGAACCGGCAAGGTCATGGCCAGCGCACTCCTCATGGCCTCAAAAGCAGGACCTCCAGACTCTGCAGAGGGCACTTGCTGAGAGACCACGGCGGTACCGGGAATACCTGCGGCCGATGTTCCGAGGGGAAGACTGGGCATCGAAGAGGCGAGCTCCACAGTGTTGCCCTTGGCCCCCGCCGAAGAAGACCCGGTACCAAACCCTGACACCGAGAACAGGGTAGGAATGAAGGTTGGAGCAGAAACTCTGAGGGGGTCCCTGCTCCGACTGGATGATTCCACTGCATTCTACCTGCACCAACTCCAACGGCTCCAAGGGGGTCGGAGGAGGAATCAAATGCATGGGATGTGGAATCGGCTCTGAAGCCGCATGGGCTGGAGCCGAGATCATTTTAGTAAAAACTGGGGACTGGAACAGCCTCTGGATAACCCTATCCAAATCCGAATCCGACAACCTAGAGGATTTGGAGGAAACAGATTGGGGCCGAGAAGACTTCTGCCTCGGCTCCGATAAAGCAGGGGATCGGCTCCGATAGGGTTCCAGCACTATCGGACCCGAGACCGGCACCGTTTGCAACAGTGTCGGCGCCGAAGGAGGCTCCGGAGCTGAGGGGGAAGAGTCCGAGCTGCACACCTCCAACGGCTCCGAGACCAAAGGAGCCGAAGTAGATGATTGGCCTCTCGATGCACTAACCTGCGGCTCCGACACCAGTGGAGCCGAGGGAAGAAGCACCGAGGCAGACCTTTCAGCCATCGGCTCCGAAGCCATTGGAGCCGAGGAAGAAGAAGTCGACCCCTGTTTCTTAGCTGTCAGGTCCGACGGACTGGTCGGCGCCGACGATCTATACTTCTTGGGTGTCGGGCCCGACGGACTGGTCGGAGCCGACGATCTCTTCTTTTTAGAAGCTGAAGATGAAGCCAAAGCTTCCTCAAATGAAGGCTTAATCAGACCCCTAAGTATCAGCTTGTTTTTTCTCTCCTGGAGAACCCTGGAGGAAAAAGCGTGACACACACTGCAAGTATCCTGTAAATGTTTAGGCCCTAAACAGTACACGCAGACCGCATGGCTGTCTGTAAGAGACATTTTATAATTACATTTTGCACACTTTTTGAACCCTGATTTTTGCTCCTTAGACATTTTGTAGGAAAAACAGGTAACTGATAGCTAGAAAAAAAAACAGTAACTAATGTATGGGCTAAAGCCCTCTAACTTAAACAGGCTTAGCCCGATACAACAGGACAAACACACAGAAGTAAGGAAATACGTGGGCCTAAGCCCTCTAACTTAAACGGGCTTAGCCTGAAAACTATTTCAGACACACAACAAGAAAATTAGATAGTCAAACAATAAGGGCAAAGGCCCTCTAACTTAAACGGGCCTTGCCCAGTACACTAGTAGCGCGAAAGTAATAAAATTTAAATTTACACCAAACTGACCACAAACGCTCACAAAGCTGTTAAAACAGCTGTTTGTTTAAATTCTGACAGAAACCCTAGTCAACAAAGACCAAAAGGTCAAGAAAAAAAAAACACTTAGCTCCAGCCAAGTTGAGACCACGTCCGGCTTGAAAAGCGGCAAACGAGATCTGGGGAAGCAGGCGTGGTGCATTATGGGATAAGGGGTAGCCCAGCCAATGAGAGACTTTGTTCTAGTGTATAGTGGCCGAGTCAGAGCCGACGGATCGGCTCCGAACCCATCTGTTATGAATGTAGGAGAGATAGGATCCCATTACATCTGACTTTTAACTATTCCACGAAATACATGACAAGCATGCATGCTATTTGCGTGTGTAGATCTATTTACTTGTACCTTTTTCTGAAAAACTGTAGTTTCTAACATGTTGTCATCATTTTTACATATTTCAACATCCAGAAAAGATATTTTCAAATTAGATGAACACAATGTAAATTTCAAAAATTCAGTAGTATCATTCAGATAGGATACAAAGCTTATTAGTTGCTCTGTGTACCTTCCCATAGAAGGAAGCAATCATCTAGAAAACATTGGTAGAATAATATGTTGTTTTTATATAAGTTATCACCATATATATAATTTTTTCCCATTGGCTAAGAACAATATTCGCATATGTGTTGGCCATGGGCGCACCAATGGCTACACCAGCGATCTGTAAGTAATACTGTTGGTTAAACATGAACACATTTTTCTCCAAAATTATTTCCAGTATGCTACACAAAACTTCAATATCCCTCCCTGTATTATTTGTATTTTCACATAGAAAACTACGGACAGCATCAACGCCATAAGCGTTAGGTATAACTGTGAACAAAGATGCTATGTCCATAGTCACCATTAAATATTGACATTCTCTATTCTTAATATACCACTGATATAACTTTTTTAGAAAATACCTGTGTCCTTTATGTAACTAGGACATAGGGATAGATATTTACTAAGTCTCTCTTGAATGTAAATAGATAGAGGCTCTGTCAACCAGCCTCGCCCTGATACAATAGGCCGCAACGGGGGTGATATGGTAATTTTATGTAGCTTAGGTATACCATAAACTACTGGTATAACTGGAGTTGAAACAGAAAGGTAATTAAAGGTTTCTAAACTAATATCACCTTGCGCTTGTAAATCGTACACAAACATGTTCACATCACTAATGATTTTCTTAACATCAAATAAGCTAATCTCCCTAAACGTTTGTTTATCATCCAAAAAATTATACATTGAAGCAAGATAATCAGTCTTATGAAAAATCATAATAGCACCCCCTTTATCTGCCTGCGTTAATTATAATATTTTTGTCTTCCATCAGTGATCTGTAAGCCTCATTCTCATTATATGTTATATTATATGTTATATTATATGAATAACTTTTCATTTTGTGTCTAGACACCTCATTATATAATTGTCTTAGTTCTCCTTCACAAACAGAACTAAAAGCATTCAATATAGGACAATTAATAGGTATAAACACACTTTTTTTTCTTCAACCTCACTTGTGCGCTGTTATGTATATCCTTAAAAAACATCTTTAAACTGAGATTACGAAAAAACATCTTTAAACTGAGATTACGAACAAATGTTTTTAAGTCAGTTAAGGCTTCAACTATGGTATCATTACCGCTTACAATAATTTGTAGGCCTTTATCTAGAAGGCTTTCCATATCAGCAGTCAAGATAAGTGAAGATAAATTTACCACTGATGAATGTGGCTTGCCAGTCACTTCCGTATGTGTTTGTTGTTTGGTAGGGGGCTGTTATTTATTCTCTTGCCTGCATTTGGGTTGAAACATTGTTGCGAACGGCCTCTGGACTGAGGTCGACCCTTCGTTGCTACCTTCTCGGGCAAATTGGGAACTATTGGATGTTTGAGGTTTACAAAAAAACTCAGTTTGTTTAGCTTTCACAGCCGATACATTTGGGGGAATATCTAGTACCTGCTCACAAGCATTTTCAGAATCCCTTGTTGTATGCGTAACCATTGTTACTTGCTACTAGTTGGTTGGATGTTCGCCACCAATATGATTACGCATCGCTGTCTGTCCATCATTATTTTCTCCTTGACCGGACTTTCGTTGTGGGCGGGTCTGTCTTTCACTTATAACCAGATCGTTTTGAACTTCAAAATCATCCAAAACATCTAGTTTATTAGTTTTCTCTATATGTAGAGGTGGATTTCCAGTATTATTAATATTTTTAGTGTTAGTCCTTGGCCAAGAAAAAATATGACAAAGCCTGAAATCATTGATATTTCTATGTAATTTGTGTTGCTTAATTGCTTGTAGTCTGTTGTCAAGCATATTTACTCTATTAATCATTAATTGGTATGCAGCAGATATATGTACAAAATCACTAGAACTTAACAGTTCATTTTCTATTTTCAAAATTTTATCCGACAATTCTTTTTCTATAAGGAGAAAAAAGTAATTCATTAACTGCATATATTCTTTGCTCAACTTCAAGTTTAATTGTTGCCAGGTTTTGAAAAGATCTGGATATGTATTGGCATACGCCAGCATTTTTAATATACACAGTCCTCTAGGGACTATGTTAAATTCAAGGTATGCTAAAAAACTCAGACGCTGCCATTAGAAAAAGAATTGTCGGATGAAATTTTGAAAATAGAAAATGAACTGTTAAGTTCTAGTGATTTTGTACATATATCTGCTGCATGCCAATTAATGATTAATAGAGTAAATATGCTTGACAACAGACTACAAGCAATTAAGCAATACAAATTACTTAGAGATATCAATGATTTCAGGCTTGGTCATATTTTTTCTTGGCCAAGGACTAACACTAAAAATATTAATAGTACTGGAAATCCACCTCTACATACAGAGAAAACTAATAGACTAGATGTTTTGGATGATTTTGTAGTTCAAAACAATCTGGTTATAAGTGAAAGACAGACCTGCCCACAACGAAAGCCGGTCAAGGAGAAAATAATGATGGACAGACAGCGATGCGTAATCATATTGGTGGCGAACATCCAACCAACCAGAAGCAAGTAACAATGGTTACGCATACAACAAGGGATTCTGAAAATGCTTGTGAGCAGGTACTAGATATTCCGCCAAATGTATCGGCTGTGAAAGCAAAACAAACTGAGTTTTTTTTTAAACCTCAAACATCCAATAGTTCCCAATTTGCCCGAGAAGGTAGCAACGAAGGGTCGACCTCAGTCCAGAGGCCGTTCGCAACAATGTTTCAACCAAAATGCGAGCAAGAGAAAAAAACAACAGCCCCCTACCAAACAACAAACAGGTACGGAAGTGACTGGTAAGCCACATTCATCAGTGGTAAATTTATCTTCACTTATCTTGACTGCTGATATGGAAAGCCTTCTAGATAAAGGCCTACAATTTATTGTAAGCGGTAATGATACCATAGTTGAAGCCTTAACTGACTTAAAAACATATGTTCGTAATCTCAGTTTAAAGAAGTTTTTTAAGGATATGCATAACAGCGCACAAGTGAAGTTGAAGAAAAAAAGTGTGTTTATACCTATTAATTGTCCTATATTGAATGCTTTCAGTTCTATTTGTGAAGGAGAACTAAGACAATTATATAATGAGGTGTCTAGACACAAAATGAAAAGTTATTCATATAATATAACATATAATGAGAATGAGGCTTACAGATCACTGATGGAAAACAAAAATATTATAATTAAGCAGGCAGATAAAGGGCGTGCTATTATGATTTTTCATAAGACTGATTATCTTGCTTCAATGTATAATTTTTTGGATGATAAACAAACGTTTAGGGAGATTAGCTTATTTGATGTTAAGAAAATCATTAGTGATGTGAACATGTTTGTGTACAATTTACAAGCGCAAGGTGATATTAGTTTAGAAACCTTTGATTATCTTTCTGTTTCAACTCCAGTTATACCAGTAGTTTATGGTATATCTAAGCTACATAAATCTACCATATCACCGCCGTTGCGGCCTATTGTATCAGGGCAAGGCTGGTCGACAGAGCCTCTATTTACATTCAAGAGAGACTTAGTAAATATCTGTCCCTATGTCCTAGTTACATAAAGAACACAGGTGATTTTCTAAAAAAGTTATATCAGTGGTATATTAAGAATAGAGAATGCCAATATTTAATGGTGACTATGGACATAGCATCTTTGTTCACAGTTATACCTAACGCTTATGGCGTTGATGCTGTCCGTAGTTTTCTATGTGAAAATACAAATAATACAGGGAGGGATATTGAAGTTTTGTGCAGCATACTGGAAATAATTTTGGAGAAAAATGTGTTCATGTTTAACAAACAGTATTACTTACAGATCGCTGGTGTAGCCATGGGTACGCCCATGGCCAACACATATGCAAATATTGTTCTTAGCCAATGGGAAAAAATTATATATATGGTGATAACAACTTATATAAAAACAACATATTATTCTACCAACGTTTTGCAGATGATTGCTTCTTTCTATGGGAAGGTACACAAGAGCAACTAATAAGCTTTCTATCCTATCTGAATGATACTACTGAATTTTTGAAATTTACATTGTGTTCATCTAATTTGAAAATATCTTTTCTGGATGTTGAAATATGTAAAAATGATGACAACATGTTAGAAACTATAGTTTTTCAGAAAAAGGTACAAGTAAATAGATATACACATGCACATAGCATGCATGCTGGTCATGTATTTCATGGAATAGTTAAAAGTCAGTTACTATGTGTTAGACTCAACACGGATCTTTATACATGTAAACAGCAAATGGAAAACAAGTGCTCCGAATTTTATGACAGAGGTTATAGGATGATAAAAGTTAATGAAATAAAGGATGATATATTAAAAAATAGGAATAGTTATGCACAACCTTTTTTAAGTGATATAGTTATTCAAGCTAATGAGAATGGTATATCACAGGACACTCTAAGATATACCTTGACATATACTAATTTATCAAAATATGTTAAAAAAATAATTGAAAAGAACTGGCCTGTTCTTATGGCTCAGCCTGAATTAAATTAATTTCTAGGTAGCCTTCCTAAATTTGCACATAGAAATATGTGCAATTTGAAGAGAAGGCTCTATTATAAAGATTTTGAATTAAATGTAATGCCAATAATAATGAATAAAATAGGCACCATACCTTGCTATGCTTGTAGTTGTTGTAGAGATATATGTATGGATAAAATATTTGTACATCCAACCAGTGGAATCAAGTTTGATATTCGATGCCAGGCAACATGTAGGACCACCTTGATCGTATGTCTGGCTACTTGCACATTATGTACTGTATTTTATATAGGGAAATGTTCACCATCATTAAAAGAAAGAATCATTGAACATAAATCAGAAATGAGAAGGCATATTCTAACCAATGCCATAACACAACATAAAAGAGACGAGAATGAAAAACATAGCTTTAAATTTAAAGTGTTGCAAATAATAAATAAGTGTTCAATAAATAAGTGTTTAAGGTTAGGTGATATAATCAATAAACTTGATATTGGTGAATATAAATGGATTATCAGGTTAAATGCTGATAAGAAACCTGGACTGAATAATGTAGTTACCATCAAGCCAATGTTGGAATTCAGACAGAAACAGTATCATTAAATGTTATATATATTCTTTGTTTTATGTGTTATGCATTGTTCATTTTATATAAATGCGTCCATGTAAAAAATTCTTTTATGATATATGCTGAATATAAATGGATTATCAGGTTAAATGTTGATAAGAAACCTGGACTGAATAATGTAGTTACCATCAAACCAATGTTGGAATTCAGACAGAAACAGTATCACTAAATGTTATATATATTCTTTGTTTTATGTGTTATGCATTGTTCATTTTATATAAATGTGTTCATGTAAAAAATTATTTTATGATATATGCATTTTTAAACACTAATAATGTACTTGTGCAAGTTGTGCTTTATATGGTTTTAAATATAGTGACGTAGCTTTAATTGTAAATTGTTTTTTCTTTATGTATTATCTTATAGGTGGGCTGTGTCATGTGTTTTTTTTGTCTGGTTATATAATGAAAATGTTTTTAGTTTAAAACATATTAACAAACACTGAGGAAGGGTTATACCCGAAAGCTTTGTTTCGTGTTTTAAATAAAGTGAGTTTTTCTATCTCATTCATTCGTTATTTGTGCAAATCCTAACGGGCAACAGAAGAAGAATACAGAGCAACAGACAGCACAGCTACCTACCTAACTACCTATTTACCAAAGACACAGACAAAACTAAATCTAACTGTACACTAGGGTAATAGAAGCAAAAATCTCACTTGGAAAGACTCTGATGAGATACCTATAAAGGAAATGTTGAGTGGTGCCAAGCTCAAACTGCTAACTGGAATGGCATCAAACTAGATCTCAGGATTAGAGTGAGGAATGTGGAGTGTGGAGTTGTGGGTAAGGGAGGTAGGCCAAGCACGTTCAAAGTCTAATGGTATTGCCCTGTCTCAGATCCAAAGACCCACAGGTTGAAGTCAGGCAGGGCAGACAATATCAGATTCAAAGCTGCATAAGTATGCACTTTTTCCCACACCTATCAATAATTTTCCCATTCTCATCAGAAAGAGAAGTATTGGAATTAACTAAGTGCTTAGCAGCAGCAGTGGGAACAACTAAGGGTTTAGCTGCTGGGTTAGGTTTGAGAATATAGTGCATAAAAAATTTAAAACACTGAGGAATTGTGTGCATCCTATCTGCCTTTTTAGGGAAAACTGGCTGGCTAACAGGAAAACTGAAGGCAGTAACACACACATACTCTAAATGTGACAGAACAGGAGTAATGGGTGTAGGTTCTGGAAAATCTTTCTATAACAACTCACAGTATTTACCGAGAGACTGAGAAACATCAGTGTTCTCCCACTGAAAACACTGGCACATTAGTCTCAGAGAAAAATAAACCCCCCTTTGGGAAAATCAGAAACTGAGCTCTTTTTGAATCTGAATCAGAAGTCTAAGGAATAAACCCCAATCTGTCCATTCATCTTCATGTTAAGATTCAGGATCTTGAATCTCATTAGGAAAAGAGGAATCCCAATTTCTTTACTAGAAACTACTTTACAAGAAGGGTCAATAGCCTGAATTAAATCCTGAGCCAGACCCAGTAAACTACTCTTGTCTAAAGAAATTTGAGGAGGAGCAGACACATGCTTGGCTTTCCATTTCTTATTCTCAGTAAAAAAGGGGCCAGCTAATACTACTACTATTACTAATAGCAGCAACTGTTTCCCCAGGGATGGACACAGCATTCTGGCACAAAAGGGAAATCTTCCCTGTTCCCTCTCCCAGGACTGCCAAGAGTGGCTCTCCCTTGTCAACTGAGGAGACTCCCAACAGCTACAGAGGATGTGGCTAACCCCTGGTTCATAATAGTGGTAGGTGCTACACCAAATTTAACTGGGGTAAAAGGTGAGTGGTCTGAGGTACAAAAAAATGTTCAAAGTAGAGTCACTCATCTGTGTCTGAGGCAAATTGCTAGTCTGCTGTGGTGGCAAAGGCTGTTTGCTTAACATTTTTGTTTATGGCTGGAAGAAGGACTGACCATGGGATGGGTAGTCTGTTCCTTGGTCAAGTCGAAAGTGGTGCCTCTTTCTTGGGGAATACAAGCGGCGAATGCCAGTAAAAGTACTAGCCCACAATTTTTTTTTAAGAAAAAACACAGTAAAGAGCACTTAGCACTTTCAAACACAGTGCCAGTCCCACCAAAGGAAAAATAAACAATTTCTCCACGGAAAGTGTTTTCAGTTAGTTAATGCTACTTTACTGATTGAGAAAACAAGCACCTTGTTTAAAAATACATTACTGTCTCTAGGCAGTCAGTTAAAACACAACACTCCTAGATTTAAAATAGCTTTCCTGAAGATGAAAGTAATAAAACAACAATGAATTTAAGAAAATGGAAAGTTTTTCCCCAAAGTGAACTTATCTGCCTAGCAAATGAAGGCACAATTAGATTGTCAATCCTCAAAAGCCTCACAGGAGCATACTATTCTGGGGCAGTAAAGCCCTGGAGGGCTTTGCATCCAAACTTATCTTTTAGTCAGCTCATCTAGAGCTTCTTGACAGTATGGGTGCATGGAAGGTACCCTGAAGCTTTGGAAGCTGGTTGTTCATTACATCCATGTCAGGATATAACCAATATACCTAAGACTACTGCAGCAGTGATCAATATGATGAACTCCGGGGAAGGTGACCAAAGCTCTTTGAAGCTGGTAAGTTGCAGGGGAAGGACCCATATTACTTATGCTACAATAGTAATTTATGCCTGGACATTTCGATGTACATTTTCTGGAAGTCAGAAACTTCCTTATGCTGCCATCTGAAAGTAGCTTCATTTTAGATAGTGTCATAAAAGGAAATTTCATGATTAAGGGAAATCAGAGGATAATATGTCCTCTGCCTCAGATTCACGTATGGTGGGAAAATGAATTTTTGAAATTTAACCCAATCCTTCATTGTCAGAATCAGAGAAATTTTCTTCAAAAGAGGAAGGAATTCTCTTCCTCTTAATAGGAGAAAAAGAGAAAGAAAGGGGACTGAAAGGAGTGAACAGCTTTAAAAAGCTCTTGAGCAAAATTAAACCAAGCTTCTTTGTTCCCTTTCAGGCTGGAAAGAGTATAAGGGCAGGAAATATATTCAGTCTTCTGTAGATATTTCTTAGGAGTGTCCAGGTGTATGGTCTTTTGGGTACAAGCCACAGATCTGACCTCCATAAGCAAGCCTTCAACATCCTCCCTTACAAGAACCTGGTGGATACTTCCTTTATCCTCATAAAATAATGTTTGGATCTCCCTTGCAGGCTGACTCAGCTGGATGAATGGTCTGAACTGACATGCGAGAGCCATGGGTCAAAGCAGTCTCCAAAAGGGTCACTCTTATAGGGCTCAGGACTGGCACACATGCCTCAATGGAGTCATCAGTTAAAGATCATAAAAGAGAGGACATATGGTTAGCATCACTTATCTCTATCAACAATTTCTTCATCTGCTTTACCTGAGGGTGATGTTCCATTGCAGAGGAGGAAGGTGCCATAGCTGCTCACACCAAGTTGGGAGGACAAATATTTTCACAATAAATGTGAAAAGTTTAATCTACTCCTAAAAGTCTTAAGGGTGAAGGAATGACAAAATGAACATAACTTAATATTGTGTGCAGCCCCTAAACAAAATGCACTGTTAAAGTGGGAGTCCATGCATGCAGTTTGTTAAAAAAGACCTAACTGTTCTTATCTGACATACATAGGTAGCACTTATACAAAATATTTTATAAAACTGGGAAGAATTCCAAGCAGGGGTACTTAACTGCCTGAAGACAAAGTGCTGAAGACGAATGCACAGAAATGCAAAACTCCATTTATTGGCATGTCCATTCGTTGCTCTTATACTAGCATGCCTGCCCATGTTAAGGGTGACCATAGAAGGGATTTACAAGCAAAGTATCTATTAGATTCTTGCTGGGGATGAAGATGAAGGCTTGTTTCTGGAGGTCAAACCTGTGGCTTCCACCTACAAGATCATACATATGGACACTTAAGATACATCTGCAGAAGACCAAACATATTTCCCGTCCTATTGCTTTAAGCAAAAAAGAAAGGGGCAGAAGGGCATTGTAGACTGGCTTGACATACTGTATCCTTGGCAAGATACATCTTATATGCAGTGGCTATAATAGTTACCTAATGAAAACAGTCTGATAGTAACTGGGCTAGAGTACGAGTGTCAAGTGAAAGGATACAACGCTGAAGCTTTTAAAAAAAGGAAGTTGGGTTAGGCAACCTTATATACCACTACCATGGTTACTTCCAATACATGAATGAAATTAGTAAATTATCACAAGCTAATAATAACATGCTAAAAACGGGAACAGAGAGCTGTCCACTTATTATAGATGCTCATGACTTAGCTTTACTTTTCTTAAAATATCAGGGAGCTAAGAGCAAACTGAAAGTTGTAGAAAATACAGCAAAGGAATTTAACTTGAAAATCATTTATAATAAAAATAATGGCAACTGAATTTAATGAAGACAGAAAAGTAACACAATTTGTGGATAAATAAGAACAAAGTAGAACAAGTAAATACATTTGAATATTTAGTGATAATATCACCAGTTGGACAACACACACAAACACACACACTCCAGCTCGAGAAGATCATTTTGCGATCTATCAAATTTAAGTAATGCACAAAAGATAGGGAGTCTGCATGTCCTCCCTGCATTCGTGTGGGTTTCCTCCGGGTGCTCCGGTTTCTTACCACATTACAAAGACATGCTTCTGTAGCATTTCTCCCTGGGCCTCCACTGAAAATTGGCTTTGTTCCAAGTCAGACTTTCCCGGTTAACAAATGTAAAATAAATAAAAAATACATAGTACATTTCTCTCACTGACAGCAATTAAGATAAAATAAAACACATATGTTAAAGTATGGCAGTGAAATCTGGAGCTTGTGTCAGAAGATAACATTTCTTTAAAAAAGTATAAATTACTAAATCAAAGAATGTTGTCACCCAAGTCCTTCTAAGGTTATATTTAAGAAATAAAAATTGACCCACAAAAACACATTTTAGGCACTGTAGTTGAAGCAAACTGAATGAAAAAACAAACTTGAAAAAAGCACAGAGCAAAATTCCTTGAATGAAAGAAAAATGGCAGATGGAATGCAATTACAATTCATATACACCAAATAAATTTACTTTATAAAAAATATGGGTTTGAATATCTTAAGTACCTGGAAAAATATAATATTAAGAATACTTTCCATATCTAACCAGAATTAAAATTTGAAAGGTAAAACATAACATTAAGGAAAGTGAATACTCCAGATTTTATGGTAAAAAAGGAATTGGTACACAAGGAAAATTCCTACAAACATATTACAGAGTATATGTAAAATATTATTATTGGTGAAATACAAATCTTAAATATATCAGGGAAGCATCATGGAATCAAGATTAAGAAGGATCTTTGGAGGTCTCCCTTTATTTGCAGGAAATTACTCAAGAGATCCTTCACATGTACTTTTGAACTGATGGAAGTACACTAAACCTGACAAGGAATTTGTAAACACATTATTCAGATCAGACTTTACAGCTTATATACATAACACTGTATCTTGGTCAGCAATGTGGACAGACTTTAAGTATAATTAACAAAATTTTGGTGCAAAGCCAAGAAAACAACAAACTACTTGGAAGAAAATCATCAATGTTTTGAATGATTTTATGGCAAGTTTTATCATTTTTTAGATGACTAAGAACATTTTAAATGGGTTATCTATTTTACTTCATAAATGTGTTTTAACAACCAAGGAGTTGCTGCAGTAAGGTTTTACAGTGATTGGTGATAGAATAAAATGTTTTATTGAACTTGCATCCTCTTTTTATTAATGAAGGTTTTATTGACTGAACCTCAAAGGTACAGAAGCAGATATACAACATGATTTTCACATTTGTCTCTCATTACCATAAATGGCAACTTATGCCTGTAGATCTGCAGTGTGACAGGTGGTCATGTGGCATAAGGTGGTCTCTGGAGTGTACTGCCTTAATACTATACATATGTCAATTTTATAATGCAACTTTTTACATTGACTGTAATGTGCCTATAGCTTAGAATGTGAGCAACTCTCTGGAGTTGGAATACTTAGTATGGCACTGAACTGAATATTATATCGAGGTTTCTCAAAAATTATACACTGGGACTTGTCAGGGCTGTATACTGTAAATAAATGCCACATAGAGTGATAACACAAGGGAGGCTACACTATGAGGGGATATGCTACAACTGGAAGTTAGTATGTGATTCCAAACATTTTGGCTACACATATACAATTTTAGTAAGTTTCAACAGGTAGAACTCTATTTTTCTCAAAGGAGAATCACTGAGCACTGGATTGCAACACTCAAGCCTAAGAAGTGCAGTGTTACACGAAATGAATATTAGTAAACACAAAGAGGGACGTGAGTTAGGGATAAATGCATCAATTTATGAGTAAAGGGAACAGCCAAATGGAGGGATAAGAAAAGGCAGCAAAAACATCGTAAAAAGTAACATATCTGTCATTCATTTGGAAAGGTATTTATTTTGAAACAGGAGCTAACTCATCCAGTTAATTAAGACGTGATTTTTAACAGTTGACAGCAGTACACAGTTGTGAATACATCTAATGTGCTGCTGACTGCTTCTGTAAGAGTAGTGTGCACATGTAGGAGCTAAAAAGTTCAGGTAGACCAGTGGAATAATTAGTGTAAATAATGTATAGTGTCATTTCTTATATTTTAGCATGTGTTTATGTTTTGACTTAGATTTTTTTTTTGAATGTGCATAGCCAAGAACTTCTCTGGAAAAGTTAAGGAAGATAATGAGGAAAATATGATATTTACATGCTTAACATAACAATGGATCATTTTTGTGTATCTCTCAGTCTGCCAAGAGTATTGGGCTATCCACCCTCATGTGATCCCAGCCATAAACTTTTCACTTACAGCTTTCTCTAGTGTTCAAGAAAATTTGAATTTGGAATTCCTTTATCAAATCCCTCTAGAAGTCTAGTCTAGTGTCAAGTGAGCCATGTAGTTCAGCACACTAAGAGACAAAGTGGCTGAAGCATTTGTCCATTTCCCCAGTCTGTCCAGTGTTCTAGACTCTCTGATAGGAGGATGGACGAGGAACTCTTCAGACAGTTCCTTTTGGTGGCTGCTGCTACCATCATGTCATCTACAGGAGGACCCTGGCCCAGAATTTCCTTTCTTTTGGGGCAACTAAACTTCTGTTTGGCTTCTTTGGAATGGGCTCTGCCACATCAGGCTCCTTCCAGCCTTTGAGTGATAAGGTCAACTAAGGCACTGGGAGAGGGGACTACCCAGGAAGTTGAAGAGCCAGACCCAAAGGCTTTGAGAGACACTGATCCATCAGGATAAAGAGTTTCAATGGATCATACCCCCCTTGTTTACATCAATTTGAGGATGTCTCCAAAGGAGATATCTTCAGGGGGGACTTTGGATTAGAAGTTATGTACTTACCATAAATTGACATCTGTGTTTTCCATTTTTATTCTTCCCTACAAGTGGGTTATGGATTCGACCCTTGGATCCAACTCAGCTGCATTTTTTCAGATTTGGATCTTAGTCTCAAACTCCTCCCTCTACCTATAATTCCCCAAACAGTCTCAAGCTCCTCCCTCTACCCATAATGCCCCACACTCTCTGTAGCTTCATCAGATTGAGTTTGCTGCTTTATTACCTACTGGATAAAGAGACAGTATAGGCAGAAAGATATCAGAGGCTCAAACCAGCAATGTAAAAGTTCCTACAAATCCAATAGGTCCTCTAGGGGGATGGCTGGGAGGGAAGGTGAGGAAGAATGAAAACGGATATCACAGATGCCAAGTTATGTTAAGTAAATAACTTCTAAATCTGATGTTGTCCTTTTCATTCTTCCTCACTATTGGGTCAGAATCCGCAGCTGCGTTACTCTTGGGTGGCCTCAAGGAAGGATATGCTGGAGCACTGTTGAACCAAAAGAAACTCTACTTCTGGAAACAATGTCAAATTTATAATGTGTCACAAAGGTATGAGTCTTTAACCAGATGGCTGCAGCACAAATATCATCAATCAGTGTTTTGGAGGAGAAAAGTGATGATATAGCCATATATCTAGTAGAATGGGGTTTAGGAGGGTGAGGCAAGTTCAATCCATTTTTCCAAATAAATTAGTGAAATACAGTCAGTAATCCACTTAGCCAATGTAACTTTGGATACTGCTTGACCTAGGCAGTTTGGTGAGAAAAAAACAAATAGTTGGTCAGACTTTCTACACTGTTTTGTTCTATGAAGGTAGAACTGCAGTTGTCTATGAACATCAAGCAGATGCAAAATATATTTGACCTTGTTAGACAATTTTGGAAAGAAAACTGGCAACTGTAAAGAATGGTTTATATTAGTCTCTGTGGCTACATTAGGCATAAAGGATGGATTGGTACAGAGTGAGAAACTCTAAAAAAAAATGATGTAAGGCTGTTTTGAAGATAAGGCCTGACATTCAGAAATTCTTCTTGCTTATGTGACAGCTACCAAAAAGATGGTTTTCCAAGAAAGGAATTTCGTTTTATAGTAGAAAAACTAGCCCCTTCCTTGAATAGAGAGAAGTAAAAAAAAGAGAAGGATGGCTGAAATTTGGGCTAAGAAAGTATCAATATTCTCCTTGGAAGCCCAAATGGCAATTCTTTTCCATTTGTTTTGGTACACTTTTATAGTAGAAGCTTTTTGGGAAACTAAAAACTATGTCTCAAACAGGGGAAGCGAGTCTGGACCCTTGTAGAATTACTGGAAATCGAGATACCAAGCGGTGAGTTTGAGGGTGAATAGACTGGGATGCTGATTCCCCTGATGAATGAGAGAGTCCTGTCTGGGCTCCAGAATCATCTTCTTCTTTCAGCTTTTCCTGGTTAGGGGTCGCCACAGCGGATCACCTTGTCCACTTATGATTGGCAGTGGAGTTTTATGGTGTCGAGTTGCCAGCCCAGCACCCAACCTTCCACAGAAGGCACACACATGCACACACTCACCCCTAGGGCCAATTTAGACTGTCCAATCCACCTGCAGCATGTCTTTGGGATGTGGGAGGAAATCGGAGCACCTGGAGGAAACTGATGCAACCACAGGGAGGACATGCAGACTCCGCACAGAAGGCACCCCAGCCGAGGATCAAACCGGAGAACTTCTTGCTGTGAGGCGGCAATGCTAACCGCTGCACCACCACGGCCACTCTCTGGGCTCCAGAATCTGAGACCAGAGAAAAGGGAACAATACCTGACAAGGCCAGTAGGGGGCAATGAAGATTACTGAACTCTTAGCCTTCTGGCTTCCTGCAGAAACTTCGGAATCAACGGTAGAGGGGGATAAGCATAAAGGAGACCGGAGGGCCAATTGTGAACTATAGCATCCTCGAGGACTCCCCCACAGGGAATCAGAGCAAAGCACTTGCTGCACTTGTTTTGGGGAGAAGCAACAAGTTTAGCCCTAATGGATGAAAATCATATTTGCCACTGACTGATTGAGGGACCACACATGAGGTGTCAGAATGGACCTGTTGAGTTTGTCTGCGATAATGCTGGTTTTCCCAGGTATATGTGTCTCAACTAGAAGACGGTCTGAAGATATCACCCACTCCCAGACCCTCATGGCCTCTCTGCATAACGGGTCAGAATGTGTTCCCTCCTTATTTCTTGATATACCAAACTACTGACATGCTGTCAGTGTGTTCTGCAATCATCCAAAAGGGCAGGCTGTCCTGAAAGGCTTGCAGTGTTAGAAGAACTGCTCTCATCTCTAGAACATTAATATGCAATCTGATCTAACAGGAAGACCATGTGCCTTGGATCATCTTTCCCTCAAAATGTCCCCAACCTTGTTGAGAAGCGTCTGTGGTCACTGTGGCTGTGTGTGTGTGTGTGTGTGGGGGGGGGATGGCCTACTCAGGAACAGGTTGTCTGAATGAATCCACCATTGAAGCTGTAGTCTGCAAATCACAGTTAACTTGATAGGAACAGATAATTGCTGGTAAAGAATAGACCACTGCACAGCCAAGGTCCACTGGAGGACTCGCATAAAGAATCTTGCTAAGGGTACAAGGACGATGGAGCTGACACAGAGCCCAGAGCTTGAAGAATGAGTCTCACGATGGAGAAGGTAAAGAAATTATGCCGCGCACCTGGTTTTCCCAAGTACGTTATGCGATGAGGAGACAAAGATGCTATGGTGCATTATATTTAGAAAGGCACCAGTGAATTCCAACCTCTGAATAGGGGAGAGGTTTGATTTGGTAAGATTTATAGTAATGCCTAGGGAGCTGAAGATCTGGAACAAATAATCCCGGGCCTGAAGTAGTTGATGCCATGTTGGGGCAGTTAGAAGACAGTCGTCCAAATATAGAAACACCTGGAATCCTTTTAGTCTTAGGTGAGCTGCCACTACTGCCATGTATTCTGTAAACACCCTGGGGGCTGTGGTTAGTCCAAAGGGTACAGCTTTGAAATGGTAATGACTGGCTCCCAACCTGAAGTGCAAATTACTTTTGGAGCATCTGTCTATTTTGATGTGATAGTATGCATCCTGAAGGCCTATCGAACACATCCAATCATCGTTGCACAACAGCGGTAGAATGGACTGAACTGCAACTATCTGGAACTTTGACTT
Source organism: Protopterus annectens (assembly GCF_019279795.1). Classification (NCBI taxonomy): domain Eukaryota; kingdom Metazoa; phylum Chordata; order Ceratodontiformes; family Protopteridae; genus Protopterus; species Protopterus annectens. The sequence continues at coordinate 1,804,342,044 of NC_056741.1, read as the reverse complement.
CTTTACATATTGATATATATTGCTCAGATCTATAATGGCTCTTAGGTCCCCCCATTTTCTTTGGCACTAAAAAGAAGTGGGAATAAGTTCCAAAACCCCTTTGTTCAGTTGGGACTTCTTGGATGATTCTTTTTTTCAGCAATTCTTGAAATTCCAGTACTGCATGCTCCCTCTGACTGGGTGGTACATCAGGGAGTTTCTTTTGTTCCACTGGAGGTTGAAGGGAAAAGGGAATGTAATAACCTCTGGGTATTATACTTAGAACCCAGGAATTTGATGTTAGGTTGGTCCAGTCGTCTAGGTGCAGGGAACAATGACCCCTGACTGCCTCCAGGGATGGACAGCCAGGCAATGCTTCAGAAGCACTGATAGGGCCTGCAAGAGAAAGGTTCTCTGAAGCCCTGATTCTGTGAACCTCCTCTGCTTCTGGGCTGGCACCTACCATTGAGACTTCTCCTCTGCTTCTGAAAGAAGAATCCCCACATTGATCCTGAAAAGATCCTTGAGACTTTTGGAACCAAGCCTTCTTACCACCTTGCTGATTTCTGGAAAACGTGCAATGAGGGGTAGAAAACTTGATCCTGATGGCAGACAGGGTCTTTCCTTCCTTCTCTCTGTGGCTAAGAGTCTCTTTGACTGATGGCCGAAACAAGGAGGCACCACTGAAAGAGGCATTTACTTCTGCAAAGTCACAAAGCCTCATTCAGGCATGTCTTCTGACTGCAATACCTGAGCCAGCTGCCCTTATGGTACCCTCCGCTGAATGGGAGATGAGCCTCATGGAAGAGTAAGTCACAGAAGCAAAAGTAGCCAATTGGGGAGATACTTTCTTGAAGTCCTCATCCAACATGTCTCTGCAAGAGAGCTGGATAGCTCCTTGACCAGATCTTTCTGCAAATGAGTGAAATATGCAAGTAATTTAAAGATCTCAGCAGAAAAGTATCTGCGACATAAATGTGCTTACCAAACCTCTCCAATGCTCGAGACTCCCTGTTTGGTGGATGGACAGAGGAGAGCTGTTTAGCTAGCTCCTTCTTGGTGGCTGCTGCCATGACAATGGCATCAACAGGGACACCTCTGGACCAATAAAGTCTGTCTTTGGGGGGCCAGAAGTCTGTCTGGGCATTTGGGGATTGGCTTGATAGTGTCTGGGTCCTTCCAAGACCAGTGGGAAACTAAGTCAATGAGTTTGTCCTCGGGGGGGGGGGGTGTCACCCAAGATGTAGACGGGTCAGTCCTTAAAGCATCAAGAACACAGACTCTTCAGAAGGAGGTTGGGCTGACCAGCCACCTTTCTGCCTAAGAATCTCCAAGATGTCTCCAAAGGAGACATCATCATTTGGTGATCCTAGGGATCCTTCTCCCTCATCAAAGTCTGCGTCTTTGGTGAGTGACCATCTGGTAGTCAATGTGCCTCCTTTTGCATGTTTTCTTGAGTAATTCTGTTGCTCAGACAGAAGTCTCAGTGGAAATCAGCAAAAATAGATCAAAATACAGATCTATTTTGTCCAGTGAAAGTCTAGTTCTTTGTACTGAGATGTCCAGGTATTTCCGAATAAGAATCCTATGAAAATTAATCACAAAAGATTTCTGAATGTTTTTGTGGAATCCTATCCTGTGGAGAAGATCCCTTACCCAAGAGATATTCCTTAACACTTTCAAAAAGACTTTGCAAAGATAAGCAAGTCATCTAAATAAGCAAAACTGTGAGTACCCTGCAGTCTGCAGTGGGTTATCACGTGTTAGACACTTTGTGAAATTCTTGGAGTAATGAGCAGCTAGTGGATGAGGCAGAGTACTGATAATGTGATCCAGATACACAAAATTTTATTAACACCTGAAATCTTGATGAATAAGAATGTGATGATATGCATCTTTTAAAAGCAACATCATTAAGTAAATCAAATGAGGAAGAAGAGATATCAAATTGTACATTGAAAGCATTTTAAACTTGGGCACTATCACAGACTGACTCAAGAAAGAAAATACAGAATTGGTCTCCAAGAATCTTCTTTCTTTGGCAACAGGAAAAAAAGTTACATACTTAACATAACGCTCCATCTGTGCTGTCCATTTTCATTCTTCCTCAATTGATGGCAGATTTGGATCTGACTCAGCCATTACTAAAGCTCATGATAACCAAAAATCTCTTGAACTTCTCCCTTACCCATAATGCACCAATCCCTAACATACTACAGATCTTATTTGCCGATTTACCTAAGTAAGAAGTATCTATACACACACACACACACACATATATATATATATATATATATATATGGGTCTACTTCACTTGCCCTAACTTCCAATTGACTGACACCCATTTGCCCGAGACCAAATGACTAAAATTTCATTTGACCGACACTTCATTTGTCCGACACTTCATTTGACTGACATTTATTTTTAGAAGAGCTCAAAACCTGAAAGGGTTATTAGAATTTAAAAATTTGGGATTGACAAGGCAACAAGGTATATTTAAATGTGAGGTCTGTGCCTATTGTAAACATATGGATGTCGGTTATACATAGCACGCTAAAAGGGAGAAAGTATACTTGTAAGGGCAAGTACAACTGTAATCCTAGTAGAGTGGTGTATTTAGCCCAGTGCCATTCTTGTCCTAGTTTTTACATAGGTAAGACTGACCATAAATTAAGAGAGCGTGTGTATGAACACCTATATAATATTAGAAAAGGGAGGTTGGAAAGTGCTTTAGCTAAACAGGTGATCAATCAGGCAGGCCACTAATTCTTATTCAGAGTGATAGATCAAGTTGAGTATAATGAAATGGGAGTTTCACATACCCTAAGACTTGAGCAGCGTAAGTTAAGTTGGCAGATTACAACACATGCCTATAATCAACCAGGATTAAATGATCTGCGTTCTATAGTCTGCGTGCTGAAATTGAAGAGTTTGATTCATTGAATAGTTTATAATTTTATATTATTTGTGTATTTTGGTTGTGCATGTTTTAAAAGAATGAGGATGGTGAATGTTTTCAAAGGGTGGATGGTATTTTAAATGACTTTATATGCATTTGAAATTTTTTTTCTCAGAAAAGCAATGTGGTCACTTTAAAAGTTTAACATTAGTTGGTCATGTGACTTTTACCCTTGATCATGTGATTTTTAGTGTAACTGATATGGTTGCTCTGTTTGTCTGAAGAAGTTGAGTTATTAAAACTTGACAAAAGCGTTAACATACAAAAAACTGTTTGTTTCTGGGGGGTTTTTGCCTCTTTTTTGTTTTATAAAATGTGTTAAATAGTTCAATGACCTAAGGGTAAAGGTCTCTGATGCATACACATGCTTTCTATACCTGCCCATTGCCCTAGACTCCAAACAGAAAAAGTTCCTGCTTGGTGGCTGCCTCCATGACCATGGCATCCCTGGGCACCCCTTACTCCAGAATTCCTTCCCCACAGGTAGGGCCAGAATCCGATCTGGCCTCTTACAGATCAGCTCATCTGAGTCAGGTTCCTTACACATCTGCCAAGAGACTAAATCAATGAGCTCATCTCAGCCAGTGGAGTAACCCATGAGGTAGGCAGGCCAACTTTAAAGGCCTCCAGAAATACAAATTCTTCTGGTGAAGGGTTGCTGGAGGATCAACCACCTCTCTTCTTAAGGATCTCAAGGATGTCTCCAAATGAGATGTCTTCCAGAGGTGGTTGTGGAGACCTTCTTTATCAAAATCAGTATCCTCAGTAAATGACTCTTGCGAAGAGTCAAAGTCCTCCTCTTGCACATTCTCTTCCTAGGGACTTCCTTGGTTGGATGTTCCAGTGAAGTGTCAGAAGAGATTGCAAATCCCTGATGGGTGGTCTGAGGGTCTTGAGCTGGCTGTCCCTGTGGCGTAGAATGATGTGGCTCCAAGTGCAGAGACATTTGGGAGCTATATTGGAGATCTGAGGGGGCAGGATCTGTTTGTCTTGTTGGGGCAGAGACTACCCTCCTTGCTCCCTCAAAAGCAGACCACTCAGGAGAGAAGGAAAATAGTGGTGCAGAGAAGGCAGGCTTCTGGACTGCTGCTTCCCTCTGCCTCGAAAGCAACCTCCTGGAGGAGGAAGTCAGAGCCAAGCTGTCCAATGCCGAAGCCCTGAGGGGTAGAGATGGCTCAGAAAACCTCAGAGTTGACTCTAACGGCCCAGAGCTGACAAGGAAGCTTCAGCTCTGAAAGTCATCTGGATCCAAAGATGTTGGAGTCAATGCACTCAGAGAAAGCTTTGGATCTGAAAATAAGGTTATCTTCGGATCTCAGTCAGACAGACCCAGAAGGTTTGGATTCAGGGATTCTGAAGCAGCTAGAGGGCTCAGAAAAGGAGCAAGTAGTGGTGGTGTGGTAGATTGAGGGGCTTCCTGACCCAAGAGGAGTTGGTGCCGGTAAAACACCCATCTGCATCTGCACCTGCACTGAGAGAAACTTCCTCATCATTATATCCACATCTTCTTCAATCAAACTCCTGGAGAATGGGATGAAGCAAGGAATGGTAACTTAGACTGACTCCTTTCCAAAAAGTCTGAAGGAAGCCTGGAAGGCACTGGATCATATATAGGAGAATACATAGTCCTAGGAACGCTTAATCAATCTGAAGCAGTTGGATCCGTAGATGTTTTCATTGGCTCCAAGACTGTTGGATCCATTGATTTCTTCTTAAGATCCAAGGAAGAGTGGCCTTTAACTGGTTTTGGATCCATTCTTGGTCTTTTCCTTGGTGGCTCTAAAGATGGAGTCAAGGAGGCAGAGGGCCTAGGAGACTTAGATAATGACTCCTTAGATTTTATTCTGGTGATTAAGCTCCAGAAATAGCTTTGTCAAAAGAAGATGGAAGCCATCCTTTAAAAGTCAACTTATTCTTTCTATCAGCAACTCCTTGGGGATTGTAATTTTTAAATATTCTACAAGCCTCCTGGACATGTTGAGGGCCCAAAGAGTGAACACAGACAGTAAGAGAATCTGAAAGGGGCAATGTATGCCCACATTTTTGACAATTCTTGAAACCAGATGGTCCTTTTCCAGATTTACCGGTGAGTTTTTTTTTTTTTTTTAAATAAGAGAAAAAGAAATACCAACAATGGTAAGAAAGGCTACACTAGCATGCAGAAATAAAAAGAAATAGGGTACAACTTATCAACAATGTTAAACAAGAATTACAGAAAATGTAATAAGGGTAAGGAGAAATACACTAATAAGATTTATAAGACAAGGGGAAATTTTTAAAGAATAATTTGAAAAAACACACTTATCTGAAGGATAGCTTGAGAGCTAAGGCTGACCAGGTTTTTTCACAAAAAGCAGCAAACAAGATCTGGAGTATGTTACAGGTCAGTGCATTGTGGGTAAAGGAAAGCTCAAGAGCTTTTTGGTTGCCATGAGCTTTAGTAACGGCAGAGTCAGAGCCGAGGATCGGATCTGAACCCATCAGTTGAGGACAGAATGACAACATCAGATCTTAATTTAATAAAATCCTTCCCCTAACAGAGGAGGAAGGTAGGTTCTATTACCCAGAGAATGCATGTGCTGTAAGAAAGAAGAAAAGAAGTTTGGTATGTCAGATGAAAAGGAATCCCCTAGGAAGGAGGGAGGGAGAGCCCAAATGGCATCTGTATCTTTGATAGATTACATTCGGAACCCATCTGTCTAAAACAATCTGTTGTAAAAAGACAGAATTAGAGATTCATACTTTTTAGGAGAAAGGGTCAAAGTCCCCCATACAGTCATTCACTGGGCTATCCTTGGTTCCGGGGTTGCAGATTTCTTTTTGGAGCAGCTCTGACACTGCTTTTTAAACATTTGTTCACCAGCATTTTGCTGGTACTGTTTATTTTGCTTTTTGCTGAAGTTAGACAAAGCAACGAATAAACCCCTGAAAAACAGAAATGGAGGGCTAGAACATCTGATAGATTCCCTGAATTAGCTGTCTTCTCATCACACTTTTTGATGACTTCTGCAGCAGAAGATCCAACAACTAGATATCTATCCAATGGGAACTGAAAATTTAATTCTTGACATCCTCTTGGAGATTCTGAGAATGCAGCCAGACAAACCTTCTCAAAACATTTCCAGTGGCAGCAGCCCTGGAAGTGACATCCACAGAGTCAAAAGCTCATTCAGACAATGAACAGAGACTTGGGAAACAGAAGAAACCAAATTACACAAATCAAGATTTCTCTACACAGGAAGAAACTGATGCCAAATCATTCCTCAAAAATTCAGTTAGCCAGGATAAACTTCAACATATGAGCCTGACAACTGATAATTCTAAAAACTAAAGCTGCAGAAACGTACACTTTTTTTCCCAAACTTATTAAAAGCCATCCTTGTCAGGATGACAGGAGCAGCAGCAGCTAGATTCACTAAAGCAATAGCTGCTGGATCAGGTCTGGGATTAGAGTATGAAAAAATTAAAAGACTGAGAAACTTATAAGCTATATGCTATTTTTATGGCAGCAGACTGACAAGGCAATTGCAAGCTGTTACAAAAACATTTTCTAAGGCAGGCAGAACTGGAGGAATAGTTGAAGGTTCTAGAAATTTCAGTTATAACAAATCATAATATTTTATGAGGGATTGAGAAACCTCACTGTTCTCCCACTGAAAAAAACTGATTAATCCACGAAATAGTCTCAGAAAAAGAGAATGCTTCACAAAGACTATGAGAATCCACACTCATCAGAATATAAATCAGAAATTTGTGAAGATAAAAATGCATCTGTCCTTTCACATTCCTCCACAGGTTCAGTCTCTTGAACCTCTTCAGGGAAAGAGGAATCCCTTTTTCTCCTACAAGAAAAGATTTAAAAGAAGGTTCAACAGCCTGCAGTACACAGTGAGCTAAGCCTAATGCATTATTCCTGCTTAGAGTAAGAAACAAGAAAGACAGTGTCAAAAGTTCGAATTGAAAATCTTAGAAATGGATGCAGACATAAATCTAGATTGTTCATGTGGAAGAAAAACTCTCTGAATTGAGGTGACTTGCTGGCACCACAGGAACACAGTCCTGTATGAAGGAATCAAAAAAGGCGTTTGAATGTTCTCTTGGAATCCCAGCTCCTGTAAGAGACCTCTCACCTAAGTGACAGATTCCTGACACTTTGAAAGACTTTGCAAGGATAAGCAAGTCATCTAAATATGAAAAATATAGAAACCCTGTAACCAGCAATGAGCTATAACTGGAGCTAGACACTTTTTGAACACTACTGGTGCAGTGGCAAGCCCAAAGGGTGTGGCAAAGAACAGATAATATGACCCAGACAGAAAGAGAGACACCTGAAGACTGTATGAATAGGGATGTCATAAGCGGTGTTTAAATCTAGTGTTACTAGGAATCTTTGAGTAATAGCTTGTGAAATGACAGTATTGAACTTGGACACTATCACAAACAAGTTTAGTAAAAAAAGATCCAGAACTCGTCTCCAAGCATCATCTTTCTTTGGCACTACAAACATCCTTGAATAAAAACGTTTCCCAACCTGGGATGGAGGAACTGGATCTATCACTCTCTGAGACAGCATGTCATGTGTTGAAGAAAAAGGGGAAACAGAGGAGACTGGTCTGGTGGCTGAGGAAATACCCCCTGGAAAAAATGGATTCCCTCCCCCTATCACCTCTAACATTGACGAATGATCTTCAGAACCAATTTTTCTGAAACTATTAGTTGCCAAAGAGAAAGGTGGAGATGCAAACTTTCTGAAAGGGAAAAGTGTCTGTCAGGGTGGGAAGAGGGAATAGAACCCCATAAATAGTCATCTAACTTGTTGGACTGTCCATGGTTTTGGGGGTGGGAAACGGTTCCTGAATTCCTTCTGGAACCACCCCCCTGACCATATGCAGTTTGCTGAGGCTTTTTTTCTTCTTCTTCCTGAAATTGGATGAAGGGTTAGAGAATCCCTTAAAACAATTCAAAAAGGAGGGCTGAAAAATCTTAGAGATTCCCTGCTTCATCTTACCCGTTTCATCACTTTTTGATAACCTCTATAACAAAGGAACCAAAACCTAAATCTCTATCCAAAGAAGAATTTTAAATCTCATTTTTTCTCATCATCTGGGATGTTCTCAGAACCTAACCAGGCAAACCTCCTCAAAACAGTACTAGTGATCAGAGTCCTGGAAGAAGTATAAACCGAGTCTCACACAGAATATAAAATAAATAGTTGTAACCTGTAAAAGGAAGAGCCTAAATTATTTAAAGCAGATTTTCATCACACAGAGAACTGCAGAGAAAGCATTCTTCATACTTCCACAGTTAATTAGTCAGAATAAACTTTTAGCTCATGAGCCTGACAATTCAAAATTCTGAAAATCAAAGTTGCAGAAATTTTTAAAATCTCTGTACTTACCATAACTAGGCATCTCTGTTGTCCATTTTCATTCTTCCTCAATGAATGGGTTCAGATCCGACTCTGCACATATTCCAGACTTCGGATCCAGCTCTCACAGTCCTCCCTCAACCCATAATGCCCATTCCACACCCATTACCTCAGATCTAGTTTGTTGCCATATATCCCCATAGTTAAAAAGAGACAGGTATAGCTTGATAGAGAAGGCAGGGCTCAAACCTGGAACTGTAAGTTCCCAACACAGTTCAATAGGTCTAGATGGGAGGGAAGTTGAGGAAGAATGAAAATGGACAAAACAGATGCCTAGTTATGGTAAGTACATAACTTTTAAATCTGATGTTGTCCTTTTCATTCTACCTCAATGTATGGGACAGAGTCCTCAGCTACACTGATCTTGGGTAGCTCTCATGGAAGAATATTCTGGAGTACCACTGGACCAAAGGCAGGTCTGTTTCTAGAAATAATATCCAATTTGTAATGAGTAACAAAGGTATGAGCACTGTTCCATGTAAGCTGCAGTGCAGATATTGTCAACAGATGTTCTTGACCAAAACGCAGATGATGTAGCCATGGATCTGGCTGAATGAGCCTTGCGAGGTTTAGATAATGTCATGCCCATTTGAGAGTAAATCCAAGAACTACAGTCTGTTATTCACTTGATTAGAGTGACTTTAGAGAATGGACAACACAGCCTTTTTGATGAAAAAGAAACAAAGAGTTGATCCGATTTTCTAATTTGTTTTGTTCTGTGAAGATAAAAAAACACAGTTGTCTGTGTACTGGATTGGTTAATGTTATCTTCAGAATTCATTTTAGGTAAAAAAGAAGGGTTAGTCTGTAAGGAAACCATATTCTTCTGAAAAATTATCTAAGGAGTTTTGAAGAAAGAGCCTGAAGTTCAGATATTCTCTTTCCATGACAGGAGTTTCAAATCAGATTTAGCTGAAGGTTCAAAAGGTTTCTTCGTTAGACCTTGTAGCATGACTATCAGACCCAAGGTGGTGAGGGATCCTTTACTAGAAGCCTTAGAAGAAAAATAATTTGCAAGAAGGCTTTGCATAATTTAGATGAAGCCAAGGAAAAATGTCTGTTGCCTGTGTGAAGATAAGAAATTTCTGCCAGTTGAAGTTTAATTGTAGAGAAACTTCTTCCATCTTTAAAAATAGTTGCTAAAAATGGAGAATCTCAGAGCTTGGGGAAGAGAAATGGTACATTTCCTTATTCAAAGCGCAAGGGGAGAATCTTTTCCACTTGCTTTTGCATACTTTTTTGATAGATTGTTTTTCAGAAGTCAAAATGTCACGTACAGTGGAAGACAGCCTTGGCTGTCTAGTACTAAAAGTCGAGAAACCATGTGGTTGGTTTGAAGGCCTGTATGTTGGGATATTGTTTCCATGATGGATGAGAGAGAAGATCCAGAGCTGACTCCAGTATCCATGGAGGATAATGAAGGTGAGACAATATAAGGGGAACCATACTTACAAAGGCCAGAAAGGGGCAATGAAGATTACTGAGCTTTTCAGCTGACTTGCTTTCTGTAGAAATATGGGGATCAAGGGAAGGAGAGAGTAAGCATAAAGGAGACCCAAGCTCAAAGTGTGGATTAGATCATCTCTTTGTGACTCCCCCAAGGTGGGGGGAAAAGAGCGAAGTATCTGCTGTACTTGTTGTTGTGGGGAGTGGCAAAGAGGTTGCAGCAAGGTCAGCCCCAATTACAAAAGATCATCTCTGCCACAGATTGACTAAGAGACGACTCGTGAGGCATCAAAATGGACCTGCTTAATTTGTCCACTAGTACACTGGTTTTCCCCAAAATATGCATTGCAATTAGAAAAGAGTCTGATGAGATCACCCATTCCCATGCTCTCATGGCCTCTCTGCAAAGGGGGATAAGACTGGCTTCCTCCTTGTTTGTAGATGTACCAGACTACAGACATGTTGCCAGTTTGAAATTCAATAGTCTTCAAGGGGACAGTATCTTGAAAAGCGTACAACACAAGTAGAACTACTCTCATTTCTAGAACATTGATATGCAAATTGGTCTCTTGGGCATCACATGCCTTGGAAAGTTCTTCCCAAGAAATGCTCCCTACCCCAGTTAAGAAACATTCGTGGTAACTGTGGCTATCAGGGTTGGTAGAGCAAAAGGTCTGCCAAGATGACGATCACCCAGTTAGTTCCACCAGTTGATGTGTTGTTTATAAATTAGAGCAAGACTGACTGGAAAAGATAGGGGTTGATGCAGAATGGACCACTGTACAGTTACAGTCCACTGGAGAACAGGCTGCTACCATGGAACCTAGTGCTTGACGTACTGATCTTGCAGAAGGAGATAGATGGGGAAGGAGAAGATAATCTGACTTCTGATAGTGGAAATGCAATGAGGAGGTAGAGATGCTAATTGTTTTGTCATATCTGGAACTGTATCAATGAACTCCAAGCTCTGGCCTGGTGTCAGGTTTCACTTGGCATGATTTATTCTTATACCCAATGACTTGCAAATGTAGAGAAAACAGTTTCTGGCATGCAGAAGGAGATGCTTGGAGGGGGTGGTGAGGAGCCAGTCATCTAGATATGGAAATACTTGGAATACTTTTAGTCTTAAGTGAGCTGGCAACACTGCCATTCATTTGATAAACACCCTGGGGGCTGTGTTAAGTCCAAGGGTCATGGCTCTTAATTGGTAATGACTGGCTCCCATCCAAAAACATAAATGTCTTCTGGATCACCTGTCTATTTTGATATCATAGTACACATCCTGAAGATCTATAGAGCACATCCAATTTTCCTTGGGAAGAAAAAGGTAGGATAGACTGTACCGTGATCAATTGTAACTTTGATTTCTTCTTGACTGGAAAAGATAGGGGGCAATACCAAGCTACAGCTCTTACCACACTTTTTGGCCATCAAACCAAGACCAAAACACTAAAGGTGGAGGAGTGTCCATATTCACCAAGGATATTCACACCTCCAGGCTAGATGCCCAACAAAATGCATCTGAAATTCTCCAGGTGCAATGAACACTACGTAAGACTGCAATCCAAATTGTAGCTTGCTACAGATCCCCCACCATGACCCAAGATTCTCACGACACCTTTCTAAACATACTAGAAAATATTAAGATAAAACCAAACACCCTAATACTGGGTAATTTCAACTACCCTGCCATTAACTGGGAAAACTACTCCAGTGCCAACAGCTTTTCGCAACGGTTCTTGGAATTCATAAATTCCAACGTCCTGGATCAACTAATCCATTGTTCCACCAGGGGCTCCAATATCCTAGACCTGGTCATTACCAAGATGGGAGATAGATGCTCCACACCAGTGGTCACCCCCTCATTGGTCAGGTCTGACCATAAGCAAATCACCCTTGACATCCACATCCCACCCCCACCCCCCAGTAAAGAAACCTCTGTAAAAAACTTCTACCAAGCCAACTTCATGCTACTCAAGTCAGAAGTGACAAACATCATGACACCCATGCAGACAGGATCTGAAAGTTCAACTGCTGAATCCTACACTAAGGCACTGTACGAGCACATTCACTTGTGCATGAATCGTACCATCCCACATAGAACCAAGACACTCTCCTCCAAAAAAATGAAGCCAATCTGGTGGTCCCCTGCCATAAACAAGCTATACAACAGAAAGAAGAAACTGTTGCAGAAAAGAGAAAAATCCCAGGATGCAAAAAACTCCCTTATCAGCCTCAGTAAGAAGCTGAGATCCCTTATAAAATCCTCCAAAGCTAGTTACGAAAATAAAATTGCCAAAGATTCCAAAGACAACCACTAGGCATTCTATAGTTATGTCAAGAATCTAAATGGCAATGCCCAGATCTGCTCTGAGCTACAACAGAATGGCATTAAATATACTGATCCCAAAGATATTGCCAATATCCTGGAAGATCGATTTAGTGCCAACTTCACCCCCCTCTCACCCCCTAAATGGCCCATCTCAGTACCAAAAGATTGCCAAATTTCGGTAATCATGGCCACACAGGTAGAAACTGCACTCTCCAAAGCTAAGAATGCAGCATCCATGGGACCAGATGACATCCCGGGCTGTGTTCTCTATGAAATGAACTGGAACCTCACCCAAGTGTCATGTTTAATCAGAGCCTCACCTCAGGCTTCGTGCCCACTGAGTGGCACACAGCTACAGTTATCCCACTTCACAAGGGGATATCCACCTTGGATCCCGGGAACTACTGTCCCATCAGTCTGATGAGCCTGATTTGCAAGTGCATGGAACTTATAAACAAAGACATTGGCAACCTTCAATCACTGGACCCCACCCAGTTTGGGTTCGTAAAGGGCCTATCTTGTCTCCTGAACCTGATTGATCAGTCTCCAGAGATGTGAATGAGGGTAAGGTGGTCCACACAGCCTATCTGGACCTCGCCAAGGCCTTCGACACCATCCCCCACTCTGGAATCATAGATAAACTTACTAAGCTGGGCATAAATCCCTACGTCACTCGATGGGTTGCCAACTGACTTACTGTCATAACCCACACTGTAAAAGTAGCCAACTCCAAATCCAGCTCCAGACAAGTGGAGTACCTCAGGGTTCAGTCCTGGGACTGCTCTTGTTTGGCATCTAATTCTCTGAAGTACAGGCCAACACTAAGGGACTCTGGCTAGCAAAGTTTGCAGATGACTGCAAACTGGGAGCCATTACTGAATCCCCAAATGATGTGGATTTCTACAAAAGGGCCTTACAGAAACAGATGCTTGGTGCCAGAGCCATGGGCTCAAGCTTAATGCCAAGAAATGTATAGTTATCCCCTTTGGGAAAAACCATGTACCCATGAATTATAGGTGGCAGTACACTAAACACCGAAAGTGTGATGGGAGACTTAGGGACACAGTTGGACAGTGGTCTTGCCTTCGATAACCACATCACCACAACAGTCAGAAAATCCTTCTATGTGGCACACCTCATCACTAAGGGCTTTTCATCCAAAAAAAGGAGGTCATTGTCCCACTGTACGCATCCCTCATTAGACCCATTATAGAGTACAATGCCCCGTTTGGTATGTACCTCACAAGACATCTGCAACAGTTGGAAAGGCCACAGAAATACCTCATAAAAGAATCACAGGCCTAAAGCAGATGCCCTATGCTGACTGCCTAAAAAAAAACTCCAGCTATACTCTGTGGCATATTGTCTACTCATAGGCGATCTCTGTTTAACATACAAGGCAATGGCAAACCCTGAGCTGTTGCACTACACAGAATAAAATGGCAAATATACCATTCCACGCTTCATTAATGCCTTTTGAAATTGTAAAAAACTATCCTCAACCTTCTCTTAGAAACACTACTTCACTGTTAAAACATTACACATTATTATATATCTCTCCAATACTTACCAGAGTTTCATAGGTAACCTCAGTCATGTTCCCTTCTTACTTGCTGTACTACAGCATAACACATCTTAGTGTAGTGTGATCTCACAGTTGATATATTTAAGTAGCAGGGAGTGTGGGGGTGCAGGGAGGCTTACCCCCCCCTCCCTGCTTATATTTGCAGAAGTGTAATATGGTTTGCTTTTTATGTGCTTCTGTATGTAGTTGTGCTAGAATATAGTACATGTTGCTTTCCTATTTTTTTTAATGCTATGGAATTCAATGTTTTGAGTTTTCAGTGTTTTGAATTTTCAAGATTTTGGTTCAATGTTTTGAATTTTAATGTTATGGGCTTTCAATGTTCTAAAGTGTATCCACTGATTCACATTGCTCAGATGCAAAATGGGTCTGAGGTTCCTTGTTTTCACTGGCACTAAAAAAAAGAGTAAATAAGTTTAGAATCCTGTTTTTTCTGGTGGAACCTTCTGGATGACTCTTTCTAGCAATTTATGGATTTCTTGTACTGCTGCCATCTTTTGAGTGGAATGTGGAGAAGATTCTTCCTTTTGTGGGATGGGAGAAGAAAAAATGGTATATAATAACCTCTGGATATTATTCTTAGCACCCACAAATCTTGTGTTATATTTACCCAGGCATATGGCATATGGGGGGGGGGGGGTAACCGTGTATGGGCTAGAACCAAAAGCCTCTAAAAATATAAATTCTTCTGGTGAGGGGTTTTGGGAGGACCGGCCACCTGTTTGTTTTAGGATTTCTAAAACATCTCCAAAGGAGATGTCATTCAGTGGTGATCTGAGGGATCTGTCTCCATCAATATCAGCATCCTCCATGAGTGACTCCATGGGGAAGTCAATGTGTCTCCTTTTGCACTTTTTCTTCCGATGTACCTTCTCTGTGGGGTGTTCAGGCAAGATGTCAGAAGAGAGGGAAAGTTCCCCTACTGAATTGGTTGGACACTTATTGGAACTGGCTGTCCCTGTGGCCGTCCCTGTGGAGTAGGTGTGATCGACTCAGAGCTTGGAACCAATGAAAGGAAAGGGGAAGGATCCAAAAAAAATGAGACAGTGGTTCTCTTTGGAGAGAGAAAAAGCCTTTTCCACTTCTTCGAAAGTCAATGGACCTCGAGAAGCTTCAAACTGGCCTATAGGAGCCAAAACTCCTGACAAAAGTAGGTTCTAGCCTCCATCAGATCTGTGCCTCAAGGGTGGAACTGGATCCAAACTGTTCAGGGCAGAGGCTCCAAGGGGAAGGGACAGACCTACCAAAAATGGAGCTGAACCTATCCCCTTGGATCTGATACTAACTCTTCAGCTCCAGGACCCATTCTGATCTTAGGGTACTGGAGCAGAACTAGCCAAGGATATAGTCAGAGTGGATGGAAAAGCTTTCCTTGGATCAGACACCAGACCTCTCAGGGATTTTGGATCCTGGGACTCCAAAACCACTGGACAGACTGGTAGAAAGAGAGAAGATGGTTTCTGATGTGGTAGGGAGACTCTTGAATCCAACAGGGGATGGAGCTGTTAAGACCCTCCTCTTGATCTGGGTTCTGAGAAATTTTTGCATCATCCTATCCACATCTGCTTCTGATAAGCTTCTGGAGGACCTAGAGTAAGTACTGTATCTGGGCCTGGAATGCCTATTTGGAGTCTGAAGCAATGGAAAAGGTAGACTGGGCAAAATTGACTATAACAAATTCAGGACTATGACTCCTGTCCAAAGTAACCAGCTTTGGATACAAGGACTTAGGATCTGAGGGAAGTACTGTAGGACTTATTGTTGTAACTATAGGAACCAAAGCCTTAGGGTTTGATGGCTTTGGATCAGTGTGTCAAGTCTTTGGATCCAATTGTGTTGGATCCAAAGTTTTTCTGCTTTTGGATAGCGGCTCTAGCGAAGACCTGGTAGACATTGGAGGGGAGCATTTCCTGTGTTTTTGTGGGGGGGGGGGGGTGAGCCACTGAAAATGATGTAGCAGGGAAAAGATGCTTCAGGATAATTTTTTTATGTCTATTTGCCACGGCTCTTGGGTTAAAGGTGGAGCAGGTGTTACGAGCAGTGTCCAAGTGCCCGGTTCCAAGGCAGTACACGCACATCTTGGGGGCATCCAAATTTGAGATTTTATGCCCAGAAGAAGTGCATTTCCTAAAACCTGTTGATTTATCTGACATGGTAGATAACTATCCAAAAAAGAAACAAGAATAAACTACAAGAAAAGGAAGGAAAAAGGGTTTAATTACCAGCGATGGTAATCTAAAGAAATACCCTAGTTAGAAAAAAGATAAGCAGCAATACCAGCAATGTCAATAAAGATTTACTATTTAACAAGAATATTAAGAAAATAGAATGTGGAAAAGACCTAAAATCCTACGAGAAAACTAGGACAGCAGATAGATAATTAAAGCTAAGATAAAGTTATAACTATATCCAAAAATAATTAACTCACAAAAATATCTCTAACAATACTTGAGAGAGGAACCTGCATCTGTTTGCGATGGTGGCAAATGAGATCAGAGGTAATGAGGATGGAATAGGGCATTATAGGAAAAGGGAGGAGCTCAAGATCTGGATCTGAAGACTGAAATATGTGGTAGAATCAGTTATAAGGGTCAGATCCAAAACTATACATTGAAGAAGAATGAAAGGGACAACATCAGATACTTAATTTTCTCATCCTGTCAGAAAGAGGAAGACTGGAATTAACCAAATGCTTAGCAGCAGCAGGATTAAATGGCAATGATTTGGGATGGGTGTATAAAAACTTAAAAAGACCAAGGAACTTTATACATTCTATCTGCTTTTTTAAGGGGCAGCAGGCTAACTATCAAGAAAAATTGCAGGCAGTGGCACACACATCCTCCAAAGCTGACAGAAATGGAGGAATGGGTGAAGATTCTGGAAATTCCTTCTGTAACAGCTCACAATATTTTCTAAGGGACTGAGAAACCTCAACATCTTCACACTGCACAAACTCTTGCAAATTCTGAAAATAGTCTTGGAGGAAGATAAACCCTCACAGACAGAATCAGAAACTGAGCTCTCCTCTGAGTCGGAATCAGAAATGGACGAGAAATCCATGTATCTATCCCTTCATCTTCCTGTCCAGATTCAGAATGTTTTATCTCTTCAGGAAAAAAAGGCATCTGTCTTTCCTTTACCAAAAAATACCTTATAAGAAGGATCAACAGCCTGAATTAAACCCAAAGCCAGACCCAATCATTTATTTATCTTACTGACATTTGATTACAGGGAAAGTCCAACTGGGTAGAAGCCCATTTAAGCGAAGGCCTGGGGAGAAAAGCTCCCAATAAACTACTCCTGTCTAAGGAAATTTGAGGTAAAGTAGATACAGGTTTAGTTTTCTGTTTCATTTTAATAGGTAAAATGGGGCCAGCAGTGTTATTAAATGGCAACAGCAGCATCCCCAGGGATAAGCCCAACATTCTGACTAAACAGGGAAATCTTCCCTCTCCCAGGAGAGAGAAAGAGGGGCTCTCTCCCTTGCTAACTGACGGGAACCTAACAGCCGCAGAGTATGTGGCTAACCCCCCAGCCCATAGTGGCTATAGGTGTTGCACTAGAGGGAGCTGGAGTAAAACATGAGTGGTCTGAGGAACCAGCTTTTGCCACAGCAGATTTGCTCCCCTGTGGCTGAGGCAAATTACTAGCCTGCTATGGTGGCAAAGGAGCTTGCTTAAATTTTTTCTTTCTGTGACAGGAAGGAGGACCAACCATGAGACTGGCCGGTTGTTCTATGGAAAAGATGAAAAAGGTGCCTCTTTCCCAGTGAAATCAAGCAGTATAACCTGGTTAAAAATTTTTTTGCATAAACATACAGTAAAAAGCACTTTATTTTACTTTTTCCGGTGGCTAAGTGCTTTAAACACAACTTATCCACAGTAAAAATGTTTTTCAACTACATTAATATGAAATTTGTGTACTCACCATACTGAAAGATCAGTGTTATCTTTCTCCATCTGGTTCTACCTGAAAGTTATCTGATCCAACTCTGAGCCATGACAGGCCATATCCCAAAGAATTCAGTTGGTCAAACTCCACCTTCTCTATCTAAAATACCTCACTCAACTAAGAATATCTCAGTTTGAGTTTGCCTCTCTCTGTCTCAACTTACAAAATGCCCTCCTAAAAAGAAATACACTAAGGACTCCACAAACAAAGTAAACCGCCTCACCAACTCAGTCATCTTATGAAAAAAGACTCCTAGGATCATAGTTGAATACTAGGCTAACTACACTGAAGGTCTATTTTAAGCCTAGCCAATAATACAAGGTCAGAATCAAACCCTGGTTCTTGTATCTATGATGTGAAGATCTTCACTACTGGCCCTGATTAAGGATCCTCTCAAGAAGTCAATCCTCCAGGTAATGGAAAACCTGAAACCTCTGCAGCCTTAGCCAGTCTACTATGACTGCCATGCACTTGGTGAACATCTAGGGGGCTGTGGTGAGACCAAATGGCAGAACTCTGAATTGATAATGATTGGCTCCCAGCAAGAAGTGCAGAAACCTCCTTGACCATCTCTCTATCTTTATATGATGGCAAGCAACCTTGAAGTTCACTGAGCATATCCAGACATTCCTCCTCAACAGAGGTAATATGGACCGCACTGTGACCATCTGGAATTTGGTCTGCTTTGCAAAAGGATTGAGCTTTCTCAAATCCAGAATTGATCTGAAGTCTTTGTTCTTCTTTGAAACCAAAAAGAACCTTGAGTAGACTCCCGATCACTGGTCTGTTGGGACCTCTTGCATGACCCAATTTGCTGGCAGCTTCTGAATCTTGATGGCTGCTTCCTGTCTCTGATGGGGCAGAACATCTAAAAGATGTAAGGGATTTAAGTTTGGAACTTCTAAAAATGGAACTGAACTTGACACCCATGTGCCCAAGGTGATGGTGACCCAAGCTTCTGTTTGTACAGCCAAATGACCCCGACTGCCTCCATAGCAGGACAGTTGGGCAAAACTTCAGGATTGCTGAAGAGGTCTCCCGGAGAAACCTCTGTAGAAACCCTAATTCTGCGGACCTCCCTGCTGCATGGTTGGCTTCCATTGTAGGTACCTCCCTGTCATAGGGAACCCTCTGGAGAAAGGTCTTGAAATTACTGCTATTGCCTTCAAAAGGGGCAATGATAAAGCCAGCTGCTCAGGATGTCCCATCAGCCACACTGGAGAACAGCCTCATGAAAATGTTAGGATTGGATTGTAAGATAACTTCTGCTTACACTGGCACAGGCTGCCCTTTGCTGGACTGACAGGAAGAACATTTCCTTTAGTCTTATGCCTGACGCATGCACCTTATGCTAATCTTGCATATACAGTTTAACTTAGAATTTGTGTTTTTGTTTTTACAAACTTATTTATGGAGCTTTTCTTCCTGGGTCTCTGCTGAGAATGGGTTTCACAACCCAGTCAGACTTTTCCAGTAAACAAATTTCAATAAAATAATAAATTAATATTTATTGATCAAAAGAGATATTCTTGGTTATATAAAATCTTAAGTACATGTTTAAAACATACAAAACTTTCTATCCTTCAATACCGCTAACAAGATTATTACGCCTACCATATTTCTTCACAGTAACATCTAGTAAAACCAACCTTAACTTTTGATGGTCTTCCTCTTCCTGAGTTGCGAAAGCCTTCCACTGGAAATGCACAATGAAGTCACTTCTGTTGCTGATGTTTACTGATCTTTGATTGGCCATAGAGAGGTAAGTCTTTTCTATCATTACTGAGTTTTTCTCAAGTCTGACGTTCATATCTATTGCAGCCCCACATAAGTTGGTGTAAATATTTTCTCCTAAAAACATAAAGTGTTATATGAGAAACACATTTAAAATGAAGTATAATTTTCTCAGCACCATACCTTGATATTAAATTAAATGAAGTGCTTTAAGTGTTTTTTTTTAATCAATTTGTGACAAAGTCCAACCAAAACTGTTTTTAACATCACATTTCTCGCAAACATTTTTAATTCTAAAATTGTTTCCACTAAATCAAGTTTAGTAGCAGGTATAAATGACAGACCTTTATTTAGCACTATCATTTGTTCTCGTGTCAGATCAGTGGAAGACAGATTAAAAACTAGATTAGTTATCTTCGATTGCATGTCTGTGGGCCCAGTGCACTTGGACCTTTCACCACAGGTGGAGGATCTGCTCTCGATCTCAATTTTCTCTTGCGACTGCGTGACCTTCCTATTCTCTTTTCTTGTCTTATAGGCAGGGCTTTCTCCAAAAAAGCCAAAGACAATCTATCATTTGAGGCAGTCACTATACTTTGCTTAGTCAGCACTTTTGGTCTTACTAATTGATTGTTAGATTCTTTCGCAAGACCACTTAGAAACATTACATCTTTATCAGCACCATAATCATCAAAGTCATTAACCTCCTCTTCTATTATATTATTGGAGATAGCCATCATGTTCAAAGCTGTAGTAGCTGTGCCAGTATTACCAGCAACTATACCCTCTTGTGCAATGTCTGTTTGTGAATCAATATCAACGTGCACTCCTTCCATCCTAGAAGCACAAACAACAGTACTTACATTTTTTCGAAACATATCCACGCCAACTGTTGCAATATTCCCCTTGTCAAATGCACCCACTCGTACATTGGCTTGTCCTAGATCTTCAAGACGCTCATTCAAGATATTAGCTCCATCTCTGCTGCCTTCCGATAAATTTATTTCTTCTGCTGGTTTTTGAGCTATGGTGACACTACCATTTACAGAATGCTCCTTCTGTGTATCAAACTGTATTTGCATAGCAGTTTCCACTGCCCGTTGTGTATTACCATGTTGTTGCTGCATATTGCTGCTTGTTGGCCTCAATAACGTGCGTGCTGTCGATGACGTTATACGCTCCGCTTATGCATTGTTTCTCGGCCACGAGAAGATGTTCCCATCACGGAAATCTACAAAGTCTCTTCGTAGCTTTTTTATTTTCTCTTTCTCCTGTTTCCTTTCAAAAACGGAAATATTCAACAAAAGTTTGATTAGCTGCATGTATACTTCTCCTTTAAAGGAGCTGGACAAGTATAAAGTTAAGTCATTAATCTCACTGGCTAGACTCTTCCTCTGGTCGAAAATATTCATTTAATAAAGCCATGTAGTGCACGATTCAATACTTGCCATCTTTTCAAGAGTTCAGACAGGCTGTCACCATAGGATGGCATCTTCAGCACTCGGAGCCCTCTGAGTCTATTTTATGATGAATAGCAGCCTCGTAGTGGTAGCGTTGCCACAATAATCTTTTGTGCTTATACATTTTACCTTCCAGTTCTCTCAATGTCTTCTTAAACAGTGCCATTTCATCATAGTCTACATTTAAATCCACTTAATCAAAACTTACACAGATAAGGGGGTTTGTGATCATCCTGGTTAAATTAACACTTGTTTCCAGTATAGTTCAATCATTTGACTGTATTCCATTCAATATTCCATCAGGACTCAAAAATGTCTCTTGTCCCAAACTCTCAGCCATGACACCAGTAGACAAACAGAAAAAACAAATTGTAAAAAATACAGAGTGCCACTGGTATCAGACAAACCAAAAAAATGAAGTGCTTTAAGTGCTTTTTTAATCAGTTTGTGACAAAGTCCAACCAAACATACAGACATTAGTTAATCATAGAAAAGTGGGGATTAGTTTTGGAATTGGTCTTTCTACATTTTCTCTGCTGACCTGGTCCTCTCTGAAAATCGAGGACTGCTATATATGTTGATAAAATTACAGTTATTTATATACAAGTTCTCACAAAATGTGAAGAAGATGATGAAACAAATGAAGATGTACTTTGAAAGAAAAGAAAAGAAAATTTCCCTGTACACGAAAAATATAAAATAATTCTAACAAACTAAATTTCCTTTACAACGAATAAAGACAAACGCGTTTTTTCACAAAAAGTTTGGTTATAAAGCAGGACAATTAAATTGTTTGTTGAACTGACCTCAAATAATTAGACAGCACCCAATATACTGTTTCTATAAATAAATTGTACTTTTCAGATATTTGACAGACTTCTGTTTCTTTTTTGTCAAGTGCATGTTAACCATGTATCCATGGGGCGAGGGGGTGGGGTGGGGTGGGGTTGTGTGTTCTGTGCCATACCCACCCTGATGACTAATTTAACTAACTCAGAGACATTCACATCCTGGGCTAAAGAAGGGGAAAAAAATACACAGCCATCCAGGCATACACTCTTTTTTTTCCTTGTCAATGCTTCTCTTTGAATTTTACTATTTCCGCCTAGAACATAATTAGAAGTTATGTACCTACCATAACGTTCCATGTTAGTTGTCTTCTCTCGCCTTCTTTCTTGCTGGATGGGTTCGGAGCCGATCCTCGGCTCCGACTCGGCACTTGCTTTAGCTTGAGAACTCCTTTTACCAGCTCGAGGCAACCCTATATCCCATGATGCAAGGCGGAACTACCTCAGATCTCGTTTGGCAGCTAACCTACCCTGCTAAGGACTAACCTAACATAATTAGGAAAACAAGTTCATAAAAAGAGTCCTCATATGAAGGCTCAGGAGGAAACAACCTGATAGGAACTCTTCAAGATCTGTCCAGGCCAGGGGGTAGGAGGGAGAGACGCAAGAAAGAAGTTGTCCGTTTGTACTGCAATAGTCCCCGTGGGAAGAAAGTCGTTGAGGGCCTGCAACGTTAAAAGTACCGCTCTCATCTCCAGGACATTTATGTGCAGATGGTATTCTATGGGTTGCCACGTCCCATGGACCATCCTGCCCTGATAATGCCCCCCCCCCACCCGATCAGAGAGGCATCCGTAGTGACTGTGGCAACTGGAGGAGGGGAAACAAAGGGTCGGCCCTGATGAAGAAGAGGGGAAGATATCCACCAATTCAGATGAGTTCTGCACGACTGTGTGACTAAGATTTCGTGCCTCATCGGGAGACTGTGGTACGACCACTGCGTGAATAGCATCCACTGCAGAAGACGCATGTGGAAGCGAGCCAGTGGTAGTAGAACAATGGCCGCAGCCATAAGACCTAGAACCTTCAGTATAAATCTGGCTTTGACCTTGTTGCTCTGCAATAAAATCCGAACTAATTTTTGGATGTCCAGAATTCTTTGATCTGTTAGTCTGGCTAACATTTTGACGGTGTTTAATTCTGCGCCTATAAAGGTGATAGATTGGCAAGGCAGCAGAGAAGATTTTTCGAAATTTACTGAAATTCCCAAACTCCTGCAAAGCTGTAGAGTGTAGTCTCTGGTCTGAAGAAGCTGACACCTGGTGGTGGCGGAGAGGAGCCAGTCGTCCAAATAAGGAAACACCTGGAATCCTTGACGTCTCAGATGAGCTGTGACCACTGCCATGCATTTGGTGAACACTCTGGGGGCTGAAGTGAGGCCAAAGGGCAGGGCTCTGAATTGGTAATGACTGGTCCCTAGCCGAAAGCGGAGAAACCTTCTGGAGCGCCTGTGAATCTTTATGTGATAGTACGCGTCCTGAAGGTCTATAGAGCACATCCAGTTGTCCTTGCCCAGAAAGGGCAGAATGGACTGAAGCGTGACCATCCGGAATCTTGCCTTCTTGACAAATCTGTTTAGACTGCTCAGGTCTAATATTGGTCTCCAATCTCCCATCCTTTTGGGGACCAAAAAGAATCTTGAGTAGACGCCGGATCCTACCTGGTCTGCTGGCACAGTCTGGACGGCTCTTTTTTCTAGGAGCTTTGAAACCTCCTGTTCTGCCAAATCCCTTTGACTGGGTGAGATGTCTGGAAGGGATACCTTTCGAAGGGGATTTTGTAACCCTCGGATATGATCGACTGTACCCACATATCTTGTGATAGGGATTGCCAGGCTACTGGGTACAGCAAAATCCTTCCCCCGACTGCCTCCAAGGGTGGACAGTCGGGCAACACCTCAGGGATGCTGAAAGGGCTTCTCAGGAAGAGACTCCCTGTTGCCCTGGTTCTGAGGACCCCCCCCTGCCTCTAGGGTGGCGTCTATTGTTGTTACCCCCTCTGCCTCTGGGGGTAAACTGACCACGTGTGTCCGGTGTAGCTCCTTGGGCTTTGCAGAACCACATCTTCCCCCCCTTCTGACCCTTGGGATATGGTCTAGAAGGAGTGGAAAAATGGACTCCAACGGCAGAAAGAGTTTTACCGTCCTGCTCACACCTGGTCAAGGTATCCTTCACCTGAGGTCCGAACAAAGCCGAACCATCAAAGGGGGTATTGGTGAAGGATGCCTTAAAGGGGTCCGCAAAATTACAAAGCCGCATCCAGGCTTGGCGTCTAAGAGCAACTCCTGTGCCTGCGGCCCTGCTCGCTCCATCGGCCGCATAGGATATGAGCCGCATGGAGGAGTTGGATAGGGAATTCAGGATTGCTAGCTGTGAGGCAATCTTTTCTTGAGCCCCAGCAGCAGAAGGATCCTGGACCACTTCACCCAGTTCCTTGAGAATATCTCTTTGAAGCCTGGTGAAGTGACAAAGGTAGTTCAGCGAACGCATGGCAAAGGTCGCTGAAGAAAACATCCGCTTTCCATACCTGTCCATGGTCCTAGAATCCTTGTTAGGAGGATGGACAGGTACTGAAGGATCCGCCAGTTCCTTCTTAGTGGCCGCCGCCACCACCATAGCATCCACAGAGACGCCCTTTGAAAGAAACTGTTTGTCCGTAGGGGCCGTGATAAATTTGGATGGTCTCCTGGGGACAGGTTCCACAGAATCTGGAGCCACCCACGCCTTCCGAGCCACAACCTGCATAAGTGGGTCAAAAGGCGGAGACACCCAGGAGGTGGAGGGTCGGGATCCAAAAGCCTCCAGGTATACCGACTCATCCTCGGAGGGATCAATGGATGGCCAATTCCCCCTCTGTTTGAGGAGCTCAAGGATGTCTGAAAAGGAGACATCCTCAGAGGGGGATCGTGGGGAACCCTCCGACTCATCTAAGTCGGTATCCGATGTAGTAGACTCGGGGGAGTCTGTGTGTTTCCTCTTACACGTCCTCTTCCGAGGGGGTTCACCTGCTGGATCAGGAGAAACTTCGGAAGAGGAGGAAATTCTCAATGGGGAAACCTGGGGCGATGGATCCCTGGGCCTGAGAGCAAGAGGCTGGCAAGAGGCGTCTACAGGCACTGAAGAGGGAGGAGCTAGAGGGATGGACCGTTGACCTGGCTCAGAGGCCAGGACACTCCTCATCACCTCAAAGGCTCCCCTCCCCGGGAGGCCAGAATATCCCCGATCCGAGGATACAGGAATTCCCGGCTCCACTGAGAAAGAAGGCTCCGAGGCCGATGTCGGTGCCGAGCTTACCAAAGCCGAAGCCCCGAGAGGGAGAGCGGGGTCGGACAAGGGTCCGATGCCACTAGCCCCCTCGGAGCCGACAAGGGAAACTCGACGACCGGATCCCTCCAAGGAAGGCCTCAAGGAGGAGATCGGAGCCAAGGACGACGGAGCCGAAGGATGTATCGGCTCCGGCGCCGAAACAGTCACTGTCCCGAGAAGCTCTGGCTCCGAACTCTGGTGTGGAGTCGGAGGAGGAAGTTCAAGGGGTGAGACAATAGCCGAAGTCTGTTGAGACGGGCTATGGAGCATTTGGGCCAGTGCCTGCGACTTCAACAGCCTGCTTACCACCCTCTCTAAGTCATGGTCAGACAGCCTGGAAGATCTCGAAGATCGGCTCCGATGGCTCCGCTCCGACAAAAGAGGAGACCCCGGAGCCAAGTGGATACTCTGCAACAAAGGGGACCGAGATCTCTTTCGGGACGAAGTCATCGGAGCCGAAGTCCCCTGAATTCCAGATGGAGCCGAAGGTTTCTCGGCTCCAATGCTGGATAAGGTGTCGGCTCCAGCCGGAGCCGACAAGGCCACAGTAGACCGGGTGTCGGAACCAGTCGGTGCCAAACCCACTACTTTTGAAGCAGATAGATCGGTTCCAGCCAGAGCCACCGGAGGAGGCTTGGATACTGAAGCCTGAGCCTTCGGTGGCTTAGAAGGTTTCCCAGACCCTGTTTTAGAGGGAGAACCTTCTGGCTTAAGTAAGCCACGGAGGATTAGCTTATTCCTCCGTTCCTGCAGGACTCTCTGGCTAAAAGAGTGACACAAAGCACAGGAGTCCTGCAGGTGCAAAGGCCCCAGGCAGTAAACACAAGAAGTGTGACCGTCTGTCAGAGACATTTTCTGACAGCACGAGTCACACTTCTTGAAGCCTGAGACCTTGCCTTCCTTAGACATTATCCTAGGAGGAAGTCACACACAAACCCCAACAAACACACACAATTAATCCCCTAACACACAACACACAGGTAGGGATTAACCAATGGGGTTTAGGCCTAACTAAACTTTTATACTAAAGGAAATAAAAGTTTTGAAATATAAGGGAATAGGGTGGGCTGTAACACACTACAGACTATAAAAATGGAAACAAGGGGGAAATAAAACCCTAACTAAGCTTTTCTCTTTTGACAAGAAAATTACTTACCTCAGCTGGCAAAGGAGACCTCTTTCGCTAAGCGGCAAACGAGATCTGAGGTAGTTCCGCCTTGCATCATGGGATATAGGGTTGCCTCGAGCTGGTAAAAGGAGTTCTCAAGCTAAAGCAAGTGCCGAGTCGGAGCCGAGGATCGGCTCCAAACCCATCCAGCAAGAATGAAGGCGAGATTGACAACTTAACATCTGCCTTTTCTGCATTACCCAGCTACTTATATGTTAGATAGTCCAGGGACTTGCATGATTTTATATCTTTCTACTATTCACCTACTGCTCTTAGGGTTAATAGCATGTGTATTATTTTTAACTGTATTCAGTGTTCATTCAGAAAAAAATAAATGTTTTTATTACTACAATGATTGACATTAATGGACCAAACTAATAATTATTTGTGTATTTCTGAGTGTGCCTTCTTTTATTTCAGTAGATCATTCAAATTAATTTTATTCTGTTTGCCCTGTGGATGAGTCCTTTCGGAAAAGGTTTTATCTGGATCAGTCCATATCCCAGTTATCACAAACAACCGAACAAATGACAAAATGTAAAATGGGCCTTTAAACATACAAACTGTAAAAATGTGCTCTGACAAACTGTATACTGTACTGACATGTACAAACTAAACTACATTATTTGTCATGCAACACTGAGCCTGGAATCTGGAATGTTGTTTTTTGCAGAGAAGGAAACCTTAATGAACCCTCAGATGTATCAGGTTGCACACATTTTTTGAGGGCTGTAATAACTAAAGGGAAAATGTAAATGATTTATTCTGCAGTATATTGACCCCCTCCCCTCAAAGTTGAAAGAGTTCAGAGTAGCAGTGTGGAAAAGAATACATCCCATATTAAGGGTATAGGGGAGACTTTTCAACTTGGGGGAAAAAAACTTCACTATTGCTAATTAAAGTTTATATTAATTTTTATTATGCAGTGATTCATCTCTTTTTGCCATGAGTATTAAGTGCCCTTCAATAAGCAGTGCAAACCACAAGAAAAACCTAGCTAAGCTGGAGTTCCACTGTATGATAAACCTTAAACCTCCCGTAGTAGAGGCCATGGAATATACACAAATGATCCCTTAAGGGCATCAAGTGTTTCAGATAGACGTTTTATTTATTTGTTTAACTTTTTAAGTCTTTATGGACAGATTCAGGTCAATAAATCCAAATGCCACTAGCTGTGGGCATGCACGTTTCAACCTTCTTATGACCTGTCAGCACAGCATTAGTGGACTGTTTGGCTATACTCTACAAACAGAGGGTCATTAATGCCTTTTGCATATATCCCATGAGCCACTATTACAGGATGTTTACAGTATCTCACAGTGAAAACTCTAGCTTAGCTAAGTTTTTCTTGTGGTTTTTACAATTGATTTGTCTGTGCAACATTTTTACTTTTTGGCTCAATAGGAAGTGCAGCGAAGGTCAAAGGACAAGCGTGTATGTTAAATGTATGTGTGTTTTCCATATTATAAAATATGTGCTAACAACTGAGCTTTAACAACTTAGCTTTACAACCGAGATCATTGGACAATGAGATGGTGAAAAAATTTAAGGTGTCAAACTAATCATTCATCCTAGAAATACAAAACTGTGAATCGTACATATTTGGCATCATGGAAACAATAGCTTTGTTGAAAACATAGAAAATAGGCTTGGCAGTCATGGATAAAAAATGAAGACATAAACAATGCTTATTAAGAAGAGAATGTGACAAATCAGTTATTCATCATCCATGGAGGATGATGACTGTACTTTCAAATAAATCATTCAGTTTGATAGGAAATGCTTAAGTGACGGACACTAACAAGTAGAAAAGTCTATCAAACAGATGATTCTAGAGCAGAGTTGTGTTCCATGTATTTAATGGTGTAGAAAATACTGGTACAGTCTCAAATAGATTTAAAATGGAGCAATATCTGCATCTGTTTATCTTCTTTCTAAAGGCTACTAATGTTAAACTGTCAGTATATCTTATTTCATCATCGGCATACAACTAGTCAGCAGGGGCCTCGGCCAAAGAGCTTACCATCTAGTCTGCCCTTTTAGTACATTCAATTTCTACCTACCTACCAATGTTACTGCCCCCCCTTCACCCCTCTTAACTACCTGTCCCATGCTATCTTAAATGCCTCTATGGATTCCTCTCCACCACTCCTTTTGGTAGTTCATTTCCTGAGCTGACTCCCCCTTCTGCTACTTCATTCCACAGGTTCACATCCCTCTTCCTAAAGTATTTGCCCAGATCCAGAGGAGTAACTAGTCCCTACAGTCTGCTTCCTGTGCCATTTCTGTTCAGGACAACCCTTTCACATCTCCCCAGCATGCTCATGGGTATCCATACTATGTTTCTAGCAAAAACAGTTGCATCAATCTTGTTTCTGGTCATAGAATTTCCACTCCATCCCGTGTAAATTCTAAAAGCTTTTTTCTGGACTCCTTTCATGACACTGATGGTGCTCTTCTTGTATGGTTGCTAGAACTGCATACAGTGCTACAGTTTCAGCCAGAACAGGGTCTAGTCAAGTAAACACATTACCTTTTTGCTTTTGAAGCTATTCCCTTTGAGGATACACCCCAGGAGTCCAGTGACTTCTACCAATGTCCTCTCACTCAACTTATGGTAATCAAGTCCAGATGTTATCAACACCCAAAATGACCCCCTCCCAGACTGCCATAGGTTCTTTATCCCCAGCTATTTCACACCAAGATTTCTGTGGCTAGTTGCAGTATTCTGCATTTCTACAATGAACCTCATCTGCCAATTTCCAGCCCATTTAGTTTTCCTTTCTAATCCTTGCCAAGACTAGTCTACAATCCTTCACTGCTGCACCTAACTTTGTGTTAGCCCTGATCTCTATTCCTTCACATATGTTTGAAACAAACACATTTAACAGTATTGTGCTGGGCAAAGAAACAACTCCTGCAGTACTCTACTTGTCACTTATTTCAGGCACTGCACCTCTCACCAGTAGCAATCAGATTTCATATTTTATAACCACCTTTATTGAATTGTCACTTGTATCACAGACAAACGTACATTTACATAAATGTAGTCAAACCATGTTGGCAAGTTCATATCTACAAACATTATATATAACTTACATTCTTCTATACAATATAATCAGACCAACATGACATAAAATATTCAATTCCTGCCTTCTCTTAAACTTCATTCTTCCTCCAAAACATTTTTCTGCATGCATTGCTCACAGTTTCCATTGTTTCTAAGTACTTTACTCCTAGCCTTTTCTAAAGATCTTACTTCCTTTTCCTTTTACTCTGTTATAATATTCACTACTTCAAGCGTGTTTGATTTATACTCTGCTTTCCATTTTCTAGTAACTGTTTTTTTTTTTGGCAGCCACCAGAGTTGAACTTTGTTGAGTCTTACTATGTCTAGGCAATTCAGATCCTATATCCCAGCTCAAAAAATAATTTTCTTAGTTACATTCATTTGCTTACCCAGTATTCCTGAGAAAGTACTGTGTAAGTCATTTTTAATTTTTAATCCAAGGACCGCTCAAGAGACCACTCCAAATGACAGGCTTAAAAATTCACCCCTTTAATTGAACCAGAGGAATGTATAATATTAACGCTTGAACTAATACACACGTTTTCATCTAAACACAGATAGACTTCTTCAGATGAACATGTAAAATTAAAATCATACATTTAAATACTCTTGATTGAGTGATCTCATTGGTGGATCTAGGTTTAACAACAGTATTTAAATGCATGATTTTAATTTTAGGTGTTCATCTGAAGAAGCCTAGCTGTGTTTAGATGAAAACATTCAAGCATTAATGTTATACATTCCTTTGGTTCAATGAAAGTGGTGATTTTGTAAACCTGTCATTTGGAGTGGTCTCTCGAGCGGTCCTTGGATTGTTTTTTACTGTACGAGTTTTGGTTGGGCACACTGTCTCCTTTCTTATTTTTTGGTTATCAATTTTTAAAGTTTACTAACCCATTAAACTCTGGGAACACATGCCAGAGGTACCTCTTTCTTCCTCATTACACCTCCAACATTTGTCATCTACCTGAGGAAAAATTATTTGGGGTCTGCTTGAGGTATAAAGTACCTATGCAAAGACTTCCAGGCAAAAGGCCTAAATCTAGATTTTGCTGCATATTTGTGAGCCATGCATATATCTTTTCATTGTTTCTTTGAAAACTGCCTGTCTAATCTCACTTCTCAATCTTTTCTGACTTCCTCTGATTAATTCCTATAGTTATCATGCAATATTTTATATATCCTACTAAATATTCCTTCAACAGCAGCTTCTGTTCTACAGTCTACTAAAAATTCAACCAGTACAGGTTTTTCACTTAGGATTTGCTTGTCACTTTCTCTTTGTCTTTACTCTCTCAATTCCTGATAAGGAAGGCAGTCCTTAGCCTGCAGTCCAAATGTATTGGCCTTTTCCCATTCAGTTACCTTCCCCTCTCTAATTATTGTTCCCAGTACCTAGGCTCCTTTGCTAGCTTCCTCCAACAGATTCCAGCACCCGCTTGCCTATTCTCTGTACACCTAATTGCAGTCAACCCTACAGGCAGAATCTCCTTTCTCTATTCCAGTGTTGGCTTAATTCTTAATATACTTACTGCTACTTTATAAATATAATATTCTGTATGGCTGCTGCTATTCCACTTAAAATCAGCATCCAACATCCCATTCTTTCCTTATTTCTTGAATAACCCCCTCAAACACTTCATCATCATCCCAGTACACTTTGAATTGTAACATTTTTCTTGTATGCTGTATAAGTGCCTTAATTGTGCAGCTCAAAAATATCCCTTCAAGTCAGGTAATCCTAAGCCTCCTAGCTCCATTAGAAGGATCAACCTATCCCACTTGACTTTTGCCATTTTCAACTCCCAGATAAAATCCTTCAACTACTTAATTACTATCCACAAATTCTCCTCTGGTTGATAAAATATATGCTTACCTGTATATAAAATTAAAAGGACTAAAACATTTTTACTGCTATCTATATCTTGCTATCCATTATCCATACACAAGAGCTTTCAGTTTCTCAGTATTTGTATTATCTTTTGTTTAGTCTCATCCTATATTTCCTTACCTGCCACAAAATAATCCTTTTTAACCTATGATCCTAAATACTTCATTTTTATTTTGTCCCCATAACTATGGTTATTGCTGAATAAATACATGTGTGGATACATAGTTTACAGATATAGCTTTTTTATCTTCATTAGACCCACGAACAACAGTAGTATTTGCTTGTGTTATGCTTTTCTCTGGATCATCACTGTTCTATTAATGTTGTCAAATCTCTGCCTCCCCTCCACAAAACCAAACTGATTCATATCGTTACCATTCTTTTAGCTATTATAGACAAACACTTTATAATTGTGGTTTAAAATTGAAATCGGGCTATATGAAACTGGATCTGATGGGTCTTTACGTATTACAACCACTATAGTCTTTTCCCAGGATGTCTGTGCTTCCCTCCTTTTAAAATACTGTTAACCAAAACCTTCCAGTTCTTTATCAGTTTCTTCCCTCATAACTTCCAAACTACCGTCAGAATACCATCGATTCCTGGAGACCTTAATGCAGATTGGTTATACATCACCACTTTTATTTCATCTCCTCCTATCTTAAATATTAATCGTTGAGCGTCATCTACTGCTAGCTTGGCATATTTAAGTCTTCCTTAAAAATTTCCATTTGTGCTTTTTCTTGATTTCTTCATTTCTCAGCTTTATACAAATTTTCATAAAATGTTCAAAATATATTTAATACTTTTACAAAATTGTTGGTCATTTTTCTTGTTATGGGCTCCGTAAGTTTGTCAGCAACCCTTCCTACTTTCTGTTGCTTAAGTTGATGTGCCGAACATTTTTGTGCTCCTTGGTTATCATCAGCAATCTTTCTAAACTCATGCATAGTGTCCAGGTACTCCCTATTTTCTTTTTAGCACTCTGCAGTTGCACCACTTATTGTTCTGTGACATTCCCCTTATTCAGTAATACTATTTATTCTTTTAAATCTTTTTACACTCCACTTTCATTTTATCTCACTCACTAGCTATAACTAAGGGAGAACCTTCTATTTTCCTTAAACTCCCAAATAATTTCTAGTATCCATTCCATAAATTATTCTCTTTTTAACAGTTAAGCAGGGAATTGCCAGAGGCCCATCTTTACTTCATTACTCAGCATTTTTAACTTGGTAATTATTGGCACATGATCTAAAATAGTTATTGGATACATGTGAAAGTTCTCAATAAAATGCATACGCTCTTGCTAAATATAATTTCTGTCTAGTCCAGCCCAGTTTTTGTAATGTGAGGAATATGTAAATTCTGTCAAAGTTCCTAATACTGAATTCATGTCTTGCACATCAAGTATTTTCATAACTTTCTTCAGAAATCTGCCTTCTTTTATTATATATAGCATTTTAGGTCCCTCAGATACATCCATATTGCTGCAAATCACATTCCATTCCCCACCTATAAGTAATATTCCTTGCTGACAGCTGATTTCTCAAAAATTTTTAAGGGCCATAAAAGCAATTTTAGGTGGAATATAAATACATGCCAGCATAATCCTCATCCCTTGCCAGTACTGCCTTACTACCACAAAGCTGCCATTATCTTTTTCCTCTCCTATCACTACTGGAGTTCTTCTAGCAATTAATTTAACTACTCCTCTTTTCCTTTACCCCTGATATTCTGCTGAATATCCATCCTGAAACCCATTCAATCAATTCACATGCTCGGTTCTTTACAAATATGTCTCCTGTAGCATTTCTATTTGTACTCTACATTTCTTAATACAATGAAATATTCTTTCCTGTCTGTCTCTACCTATGAGACCATTCACATTCCAAGATAATATGGAAAGTGTTGCCAATGTCATACCTCTCAATTGTACTGAATTTACCAGTATTTACTGGTTTTGAGGTCAAAATAATGGGGTGCCATGAATTGCCGAGTGGTCCCTTTAATTCCCGAATTTCCCTTTAATTTTTAATGACATCATCCCGTGCAGGGGTGCACGCGATGATGTCAGCTTCACGAGCAGACTGTCTGCTTTCTGCTTAGCTGGAGGGGGGTGTGTGTGTAGCCACAGCATGGTTGCTGCAAGGAGATTCAAGTAGGCCAGTTTATTCAACTGCTAATCGGACAGGAAGACAGGTACAACTGAAATAATTTTGTATTAAACTAAATCACAATAAAATGTGCTTAGCAATTAGATGTAGTGCTAGTCATTTTCTTTGTATTTTAATGAATGCTATTTGTTAAAATCAAGTTGGTGTAGTGTTCGGTTGTATTTTGAGGCAACTATGAAACTTACTAGGTAAGAGTTTCGGCTACATTGTGGGATGCTATAGTTAGTCCTTGCAAAGTTGATTGCCCGTTGTATAAGTGGTGCATGTAGTATAACGGGTCCTTCGAGGCTACACAAATGATGAGAACTGGGAGCCTGTATTCTTAATTTCATGCGCTCTGTTACTAGGACTGGAGTTTTAAAAAAAATGGAGTTTTGTCACTGGAGGTTTGTGGGTCTCTTTCTACATGCCTAACTTTGTAAGTAGATGAGTATAGTTTTGCTTGGAGTGGTATGCTAAGTTCAGGGATTAGGGAAAAGCAACTCAGTTGCAATCTACCATTATGCATTTAAGATGAACTTTATGGGAGCTTTGGAAGAAGCAACATTTCTGAAGACCTGGATAATTTTTTTCATTTTGAAAAGGATAGCTATTAACTATGACTTCCTTTCCTTTTGTTATAGGATTCTGAAATAAGTTTGAAGCCTTTTATCTTAAAGGCACAGTGTTTGGGATAAGTATTTGTAATGCAGTAAAACAGTTGATAGTTGAAGTGGTAGTTTACCTGCCTGTCCAAACTAGTGTAATGAGTAAACAGGAAGTATTGGATTGCAGTTGAGGTAACAATGTAAAGGCACTGTTTCTTGCTAAAGTGGTCTTAAGCAAAAATATTTTGTGCTATCGTGATTCCTAAGGTGAAAGTAAATGCACCCCCAGCAGTCCCTGTTGGCTGCTTTTTTTTCCTCTGTGGTGGTACATTAATGCTGTGAAATTGACTTGATTGAGATAGAATGGTTAAAGTCATGTTTCTATTCTTGTTGTATTAATAAGCTGTTCTTGCTTTTTTCTTCAGTAATAGCTTCAGTTTCTTGGGCTTAACTCCATCTTCCCATTGTCTTGAGTGGCTTTCAAAGAGTGTAGCCAACTCAGCCACCTGATTTTTGAAGTTAGTAAGCTGCAAAACTAATGTGTAATTGGGAAACTTCTTTTTTACGTCTTAAAAAATGTTCCAGTTGAGGTTTAACACCTCTGTCATTTTCTGTCAGCTGATAGTTTGGTGGTTAAAGGTTAGAAGACCATGTTGAGTTAATTGAAAATGGATGAAGTTAAGAGTGACTACTGCTATTTCTTAGCCATTTCCGTTTTGATAGTGTTGTGTTCGTATGGAGTAAATGTAGGCTCAACAGTCTCTTAAGAATTTTTCAAGTGTTGCAACAGATTATGCTAGTTTGCCCAGATACTATTTTTATTAGTCTCACAGCTTATAAGGTTGCATCCCCCAAACCTGAAATGTTGGTGTAGTGTTTTACCAGTACACTAAGATCTATGAGAAAAAAAATGCTGTCCAGTTTTGTCTCTCTATTTATGGACAGCACTGTTTGCCTGTTCCATGTAGTGCCCCTGATAATGGTCACATGGCTTATTTTGTGCAGGTCTAGTATTAGATGAACATTACAGTCCAGGTTAAGATAACCTTATAGCCATTTTAGCTGTGATTTTTCAGTGCTGTGGTAATTTGATAGACAATAGTTGCAGTCCATGTTGTTCTGGGTTGCACAGCTGGTGTGATTTTTTTTTCTTTCCCCCAGCAAGTGCCTTTGTCATTTCTGTAGTTTTAAGTAAAACTTGCATCCTTTAATTGGGTTTGGTTGGTATGTATGGACTTGTCCATACTGAAGGGTAGTATTTTGATAGCATGATGGGAATGGAACCAGTGTGGCTTCAGGATTTGCTAAGAGCATTATGTACTATACCTGCAGTTTAACCAAAATTCTGTAGTCCTTGACGGGGTTCCCTGAATGGGTAAGTACATCTGTATACAAAGTTTTTGGTGTTCGACCATTGCTACACATTACATTATCATGCTACATTTATTTATTTATTTATGCTGGCTGAGTTTGCTCACTTATTTATTTGTGCTGGCTTTATTTAGTCTGTCAGTCCAACTTGCTACATTTGCCAGCTGTGCAAGTTTATCGTAACTTGCTATGAACCATACACAAAAAAGAATTTTGGATAAGGGAATGTTAATTATGAGTGTCACTCAATTCTCAAAACTGTTTTATTTTCACTTCCAAATTCTGCAGAAATAGCTAAACAACTCCATACCTATTTAGTGACAATCAATACTAACAGTAAATTAACATGTTCTCACTCAGGTCACGTGTTCTTTTCCACACCAAACTGTGTAATGTTCTTTTCTGACTTAAACTGTTCAACTTAATAATTTGCAAAATTATAGCTTGCACTTGCTGGAAAATTACTTCCCTTCACCCCATGTTAATGGCTTCTCTTCAATCTTGTCTGCATATATACTTATCTGAAAGTTAGTGATATCAAGCCAACACTACAAGGGAATGACCTTTAATGGCAGTCTTTCCAGTCAACAGCTGTCAGTCTATTGCCATTTGGCATTATCTTTCCAAAATTAAATATCAAGCATTATAGGATTAAGTAACTTATTTTACTACAACAACTTTTATATGCAATCACTCTGGGGTCATATTTTGGTTGTCTGTTCTTAAATTTGCATTTGAAAGTTGGTATCCCACAATTCAATTGGAGCGGGTGGGGTTACATAATTATGTATGTAAAGTTTATGTTAAACAGTGTACATATTTGTACCCATTTTTCATGGGTCTTTGTCCAGATTTTTGATATTCCCAGGTTGAGAGGTATGGTTGCCATTACAATAACAAGTCAGTATTCACACCTATTACATATGGCAGCTTTTTTTAAGTCCATTTCCAGCTTTTGTGATATAAGTACCCACTAATGCTTGGCAGGTTAAGCCTTTATACAGTTTGTCTTATCAACATTGGAACCTATGTCAAATTTTACAATACTTTTTTATTTCAATGAAAACCCTTCAAACACACACACACACACACACACACACACACACACACACACACACACACACACACACACACACACACCAGAACACCCCCTAACATGTCAACTTCATACAAACCCACAAAACTATGCATATCTTCAGATAATAAACTTTAACAGTCATAAGAATAACTGACCCAAATAGATAGCTGGAAACACAAGTCTTAATTAACCTAAATAAAGGTTATCCATGCTAGGATGCACGTTATCACCAGTGCTTCTGCTTATAATAATTATCAGGATTTTTTTTCATCTTTATTTTCCTCCCAGGTCTGAAAAACTTGCATTCTCTCAAAAGACATTAACTTTTAAACTTGAAGAATCTAGTTTGATGTATTTTTATCACCCTATTATCAGCTTGTCGCCATGCCAATGTGAGAGAAAAAAAATGTAATTCTCAGCTCCTCATCTGTAGGCTTCTAAAGAGAAAGTGAAACACTTATTGCGGAAGGAAAACTTTTCATTATATTCAGTGTTATCTTAATTCACTTGTTTCCACTTAACTTTTTATTAGATTAAGCCAAGGGTTTTAATTCAGGCATTCACCTATGCAAAAGTAAGAGGAAATATACCAGCTCTACATATATTATGAGCTGTGTACTTCTGCACCTCATACCCCACCTCAACAACCCAAGGTTAGAGCATGTTAACATACCTATGCCTAGCCTTTTTTCATTTTGCATCATAATGCATACATTTCTTAATACTAAAAATAAAAAAAGATAAACTAAAAACACCTATTTACTTTAGTATCTCTACCATGTACAAGAACAACTAAAAATGCAATTTATATTGTGAAAATTTTCATAGAAATACTGTTAACAGAAACCTGTACTTTCACCTTTTTCCTTCCTTTTCCCCACCCCTCAGCATCCTTTCAAACATTAATGACATGAAATGAGGCAAATACCTTTCAGTTCCCCACAAGTTTAACAACGTCAACAAAAGTCCTCTTTCTACTTTCTTATACAGCCTTATTTCACAAATTTGATTGAAGCTTTGCAGTATCACGTGTTCATTAATTGCTGGTCTTCTTCCTGTTCATCTACATCTCATAACTCCAGATTTCAGTTCAAATCCAAGACACCCCTAATTCTTCTAGCAAACACCTGTGCTTTTCTTGATCATTCAAGCATTTTCCTTTGGAACAGTAGGCTAGGTTTCACTGCCGAAGTCTCTCCATATGTTTTATCATCAGAGGAATAAGAAACAGAGTCCTCTTCTGCTTGATGGCTTATTTCTGGTAGTACAAAGTTTAGTTTTTCCACCTTAGCCTGTTCTGCATCAAAACATGACTTTGATCCTTCAGAAGCAAAAATGTTCCGAAGACAGCTGGATACAACAGCTTAAATTTCATAAGTGCCACTCAACCTTCCCTGATTGCTGGAATAACTTTGTTTTTCTTTTACCTGATGTACAGTAAATAATAATTTCCCACAAGCACTCTAATGTGTCCAA
This sequence comes from Protopterus annectens, assembly GCF_019279795.1. Taxonomy (NCBI): domain Eukaryota; kingdom Metazoa; phylum Chordata; order Ceratodontiformes; family Protopteridae; genus Protopterus; species Protopterus annectens. Next base: position 1,804,304,199 of record NC_056741.1, on the reverse strand, counting down.
CTTTTAATACTTTGTCCTTTTGCCACAGTTTTGTTAGGATCAACTCTTTCAGCTGGTAGGTTTGCATCTTTACTAATACGGTTTTAGCCACTTTCTCATGGACAGATTAGGAACAAACACATGGTGTTCCTTTTCAACTAACAGTTTCTGCTGTGGAATATCAGTCCAGTTGCTTATTTGTGTCTTCATAAAAATTATGTGGTATAGAAGAAAATCTCACATTTTCCCTATGTGCTCTGTCCTCTAATGCTACCATTTTTTTGAAACCGCTCTTCTTGAGTAGCCTCATACTCAACTAGCCTTGTATTCATTTCTACCACTGACTTTTGCAGCTTTATCAGCTTATCTGAATATCTGTTTAAAGCTTCTCCCATTTTTAACCATCTTTTTATTTTAACTGATGTGCTTCTTCAGTGTTTTGTTTATTTTAATCAGCTCTGAGCAAAATTAACTTATTTTTTCCAATAGATTACTAGAAGTGATGTCTTGCACCAAAGCTGGAGCTTGAAATGCTTTTTGCTGAACAGCTGCAGGATTCTTCCTAGTCAGTGTCTTCTCTTCACTTTTTCCAATTGATAGGCCCTCTTAGTTTCTTCTTTACTAGTATCTAGGCAGTGTGCATAGTAGCCAATAACTGAATTTACTAAAAGTAACAGAACTCTTGACTTTCAGCTTCTTTTTTCATACTGGAAGAGCTGATGTTAATCAGTGTGCAGCCATCTTGGAAAGCACAGATTTCTTTGTCATACCTTCTTGACTTACAATTAACTTAGTTGCCTGTATGGGACTGAATCAACCTCCCTGGTGAAATCTAGGCAGACTAAACTTATTAGTACTCACATGTCAAGTTTCCCTGTAACCTACACATAAATCTGGAACAGGTCTGATTGACAGTTTATTTTGTCAATGAATCCCTACTAGTTACTGTCCTGGAGATTATTGTCCTGTAGTAGAGCAGCCAACTGACACAAGAATCATAAAGACTGTCTCTGTGTGGGGAGCTCTGCACATTGCCTCTCAACTAAATTCAGTTCCCTTCAACACAAACCTCTAGGAAATGGCCAAATATTGTCAATGTCAACCTTTTATCAGGTAGACAATTACTGTTTGGCATTTGCATTAGTTAGTGTAATCCTGAAAAATGTGACAACACTGGAGACAGGATCACAGCCCTAACTAATGAGCAGAGCATAAATTACTGCAGTATATTGACACTATGTCACACCTCCCTATATTTATGCATGTGGCTCAGTGGTAGTGCATTTTATAATATTCAAGAATCAAATAAAGCAGCAATCAACTCTCATTCTTGCTCTTTTGCAGTTCATTATATTACTGAGGAAGTAACTGAGCAAACTGGCAAGGAGTCTGGCTTATGTATAGCAAAACTTCAGTGTTACAGAATGAACTTATGAAAGAGGAAACAAAGTTAAAAACAGTTAAAAGTTAAAAACAGAAATAAAACCATGCAACAGTTGGCTTAAAAATCTCATGCTAATGCAAAAATGAAAGTTAGTTGTATGAATACTATATGAATAACAAAATTAGGCTAATAAAGTAGATTTTATTGTCAAACATCATTAAATAATTATACTATGAAATTAACTTCAGGAGATGTTTTGTGTAAAATTATTTATGCAAGGCAATGGTTTATTATGAATTGCTTTTATATGCAAAAGGTAACATTTAATCATATACAGAAGCAATCTGGAATGAATTTGTATAAAATTTGCAATGAAACACTTTATGTAGTGTGATTTTTATACACCGTTATAATTCATAAAGATTAACTCTTATAAAAGACATTTTACAGAGTGGCTATTAGCATAAAAAAATCATCCAGAATAATTACCATCATAATAGCTTGTAATATAAAATTAGTTTTTGCACATTGGAAAGAATTATTCTGAATGCAAAAAGCCTAGGAAAGGACTGTAGTGGTGTTTGGCAGTGACCTGTATATACACAGGCATAATGTAGTGAACTTTTCCATGTAAAACCACCCCTGAAATTTAGAAGAGCAAAGAGCAACTAGTATGTGCACTAAGGAGCACCTCCCTCCACGAGTTGGGTCTTAGATAGTCCTGACTGTAGTCTATACTCCTATAGCAACCAGGGCAGCTGTAAACCCCTCTTGGACCATCCCACTGAAGAACATGAAATGATGATCTGTAGTCATGGAATGCATCTCCCTGCTATCTCTGCAGCCAGCCTGTTGGATATGGGCATCCTGAGGTATTGAAGCAATTGTCTCTTGTTTGATGGCAACCACTTAATTCTTAAACTGATGCAGTATGTGAGTGATGCAGTTATATAATATCACTGGAGGAAAAGCTCTCACATACATGCACTTACAACACAAAGGTGGTCAGTAACACACACTGCACCCACCTCATACCTCATATACTATGTACCCGACTTTAGACATGCTGAGGCTATTAAACATAATCTTGCTAAACCACAAAGGCCTCGCAGACATTGCAGAAAAAAAAAGTATCCTCAGCAACCTCAAGAGCATTCTATAAAATCAACACTCAACACCTCATGTACAGTCAAATCCCACAGTGACTCAGCTTCTAAGCCCATAAGGCACACCACCACACACCTCAATATTTCTGTCATAGGAAACTGTATTGTGTGGCATACAAAATGTCCCACTCACCAGGCTAAATAAGAAGAGAGTCATGGTTAGCTGCCTATCTGAAGCCAGGATCTGTTATATCAAACGTGCACTTTTTGCCATTGAACTACAAGTACCAGAATGACTCAGTCACAGTCCATTTGAGTGTAAATGGTCTGAGACATACCAACCTGGACTATGTGAAGACAGACATGACAGAGTCCTCAGAGTTCCAGGTGTATATGAGCCTAACACTGAGTAACATTCCACCTTCACCAAGGACGATGACACAATATGAACAGAAAATAACAGACTAACAGCTGGCTTAGAATATGGTGTCATTTGAAGGAGTACAATATTTGTCAGCATAGGAGGATATGGTCTACAGACCACACTAGTTTGCCACGGATGGTCTGCACCTGTCCTCTCTGTGATGTTTGAATATGGGTGAAAACCATGTCCATCCCCATACTGCTTCTTTTTAGGAATTGCCAACCTAATTAACTTAACCAACATAGCTAAACCAGCCCAGGAAAATCTGAAGGTGTTACAGCTTAATGCCAGGTGTCTAAACAAGAAACTCTCTGCAAGGTCTCCTCACCCTGGAGAATGTAGACATCTGGAAAAGTTACTGAAACATGGTTTAAAAGCCACAGAAAGTACCCTAGCAGTGTAAGGCTAAAATGCCTTCCACATATTTCACCAGCTACTGCAGTGGAAGGGACAAAAGGTGGAAGTACCCCTATTTACATTAAAAACAAACATATCTCAAGGCCGCTGCACTGGTATGACACACTTGAGCTTCTCCATGTGCAAATGACCTTAGACAAAGGTCTCATAACATAGCCTTGCAAGCTATTGTTCATAGGTTCATAGGTTGGTACTAGGCTATTGGCCTTAGGGCCTATACAAGCCTAGCCATAACAATTCCCTGGATATTTCTTCCCACAATATTATCTTCCCTGGACCCTTGTCTAGCAGGGTGACTGACGTGATCCCCGGGGTGAATTTCCTATGTCCCATCCAATCATCAAGGTTCCTTCTGAAGAGGGCCAAGGATGCGCTCTGCTTGACATGTATGGGCAGTCTATTCTACAGTATGGGGAGTCTCTGGGACAGGAACCTATCCCTCCAGCATGTATTGTTCATTGTGATGACAAGGTTTAGATCCCTGGAGTGTGTGGCTCTGTGGGATTGGGATTTCTTTAAGTGGAGCATGTCCAAAAGCTCAAGGTTTGACATGGCCTTGTATATTAAGCAGAGATTGCCACTGAGTAGACGATATTCTACAGAGTATAGCTGGAGTTTTTTTTTTTAGATGGTCAGCATAGGGCATCTGCTTTTGGCCTGTGATTCTTTTAGTGAGGTATTTATGTGGCCTTTCCAGCTGTTGCAGATGTCTTGTGAGGTACATACCAAACGGGGTGTTGTACTCTATAATGGGTCTAATGAGGAATGAGTACAGTGGGACAATGACCTCCTTTTTTCTACTTGAAAAGCCCTTAGTGATGAAGTGTGCCACATAGAAGGATTTCCTGACTGTTGTGGTGATGTGGTTATCGAAGGTGAGACCACTGTCCACCTGTGTCCCTAAGTCTCTCATCATACTTTCGATGTTTAGTGTACTGCCATCTATGTGATAATTCATGGGTACATGGTTTTTCCCAAAGGGGATTACTATACATTTCTTGGCATTAACCTTGAGCCTATTGCTCCGGCACCAAGCATCTGTTTCTGTAAGGCCCTTTTATAGACTATTCACATCATTTGGGGATTCAATAATAGCTCCCAGTTTGCAGTCATCTGCGAACTTTGTTAGTCAGAGTTCCTTAGTGTTGGCCTGTACTTCAGACAAGTAGATGCCAAACAAGTGCAGTCCCAGGACTGAACCCTGAGGTACTCCACTTGTCACCTGTCTGGAGCTGGATTTGGAGTCAGCTACTTTTACAGTCTGGTTTCTGTCAGTAAGCTGGTTGGCAACCCATCGAGTGATGCAGGGATTTATGCCCAGCTTAGTAAGTTTATCTGTGATTCCAGAGTAGGGGATGGTGTTGAAGGCCTTGGCGAGGTCCAGATAGGTTGTGTGGACCACCTTACCCTCGTCCACAGCTCTGGAGACTGATTTGAAGAAGTCAATCAGGTTCAGGAGACAAGATCAGCCCTTCACGAACCCAAACTGGGTGAGGTCCAGTGTTTGAAGGTTGCCAATGTCTTTGCTTATAAGTTCCATGATAATGCGTTCCACACCCTTGCAGATCAGGCTCATCAGACTGATGAAACGGTAGTTCCCAGGATCCAAGGTGGATCCCCCCTTGTGGAGTGGGATAACTGTAGCTGTGCACCACACAGTGGGACCTGAGGTGAGGCTATGATTAAACATGGCACTTAGGTGAGGTGCCAGTTCATTTTGTAGTTCATGTAGTACACCGCTCGGGATATCATCTGGTCCCATGGATGCTGTATTCTTAGCTTTGGAGAGTGTGGTTTCTACCTGTGTGGCCGTGATTACCAGAATTTGGCAATCTTTTGATATTGAGATGGCCCTTTAGGGGGTGAGAGGGGGGGTGAAGTTGGCACTAAATCGATCTGCCATGATATTGGCAATATCCTTGGGATCAGTATATTTAATGCCATTCTGTTGTAGCTCGGAGCTGATCTGAGCATTGCCATTTAGATTCTTGACATAACTATAGAATGCCTTGTAGTTGTCTTTGGAATCTTTGGTAATTGTATTTTTGTAACTAGCTTTGGAGGATTTTATGGGGGATCTCAGCTTCTTACTGAGGCTGGTAAGGGAGTTTTTTGCACCCTGGGATTTTCCTCTTTTCTGCAACAGTTTCTTCTTTCTGTTGTATAGTTTGTTTATGGCAGGGGACCACCAGATTGACTTCCTTTTTTTGGAGGAGAGCATCTTGGTTCTATTTGGGATGGCATGATCCATGCAAGAGTGGATCTGCTCATACAGTGCCTTAGTGTAGGATTCAGCAGCCGAAATTTCAGCTCCCGTCTGCATGGGTGTCATGAAGTTTGTCACTTCTGACTTGCGTAGCAAGAAGCTGGCTTTGGAGAAGTTTTTTACGGAGGTTTCCTTACTGGGGGTGGGGTTGGGATGTTAATGTCAAGGGTGATTTGCTTATGGTCAGACCTGACCAATGAGGGAGTGACCACTGATGAGAAGCATCTATCTCCCATGTTGGTAATGACCAGGTCTAGGATATTGGAGCCCTTGGTGGGACAATGGATTAGTTGATCCAGGGTGTTGGAATTTATGAATTCCAAGAACCGTTGGGAAAAGGTGTTGGTACCCGAGTAGTTTTCCCAGTTAATGGCAGGGTAGTTGTACTCACCCAGTATTAGGGTGTTTGGCTGTATCTTAATATTTTCCAGTATGTTTAGAAAGGTGTAGTGAGAATCTTGGGGCATGGTGGGGGATCTGTATCAAGTTACAATTTGGATTGCAGTCTTACCTAGTGTTAGTTGCACTTGGAGAATTTTCAGATGGATTGTGTTGGGCAACTAGCCTGGAGGTGTGAATATCCTTGGTGAATATGGACACTCCTCCACGTTTAGTGTTTTGGTCTTGGTTTGGTGGCTGAAAAGTGTGGAAAGAATTGTAGCCTGGTATTGCAGGGGTGCTCTCTGGAGCCTTGAACCAGGTCTCAGTTACTGCACAGATGTCGATGTTCTCCATTTTTAGGAGTGCCTCGAGAGAGTGCATTTTGAGGTTTAGACTTCTAGCATTACCTTCAGATTTTGCATGCTTATATCTGTTATGGTGGTGGTTTTGTCCTTTGAACCTTGCCTAAAAAATGCACTATAGGGGTTGTAAGAGCTTTAGCCAGTAACCTGAATCCTAGGGGTGACAGGTGCAGACCATCTCTGGCAAAGCATCGTGGTTTGTCGATCATGTCGTCTCAGGCAGACAGATACTGGATCCCCTTTGAATGACACCAGAAGCTTAGCCAATTGTTGAAGTCAATCATTTTGTACTTATACTGTGGTATCATTCAGGGTGAAGGCAGGATGCTACTCAGGGCTAGGATCATACCTGCCTGGCCACATGATCCGAGAACTCTTCCATGTCTCTTTTCATGATGTCCAGGGAGGTACATCTCAAGTCATTCACACCAACATGGACAATGACAGAGTCATATCTGTACTTGTTATGGAGTGACCTGAGTGCATGCGTTATGTGACAGATCCTGGAACCCGACAGGCAGCTGAGTGTAACTTTCTTCTTGTTCAGACTGGTGAGTGGGACATCAGTGTTCCTGACTATAGAGTCACCTAAGACTAAAGTGTTGGGTACGTTGTTTTGCCTTATGGGCTGTTGTTGGCTGGCACACTGGTGTTGTGAGCTATGTGTCACTTTGGTTGTGACTGGTGTTTGTTTGTGTTTCAGCTTCGGAGGTCCTTGTTGCTTGGGCAGGTTAATGTTAAGGGCCACCACATATGTGGGTTTAGTGTTGCTATGTGTGGGTTTTGAAGGGCTATGTGTTACTTGAGGTGTAGTGTAGGTGTTAACCTTCTCCTCTTGACTATCTAGCAAAATCCTGGCTGGAGAGAGCTTTGCTTCCAGTTTGGCTATGTAAGTGCACCTCTCGCAGGTTGTAGTGTTGAGTGGTATGAGGAGAGGGTTGTCTGTGCACATGAGGCATTCGCTGCATTGCCCCAGTATGCCCTGATTCACCAGGTGGACAGAAGAAATCACCAGAAGTGGACCCTTGGACATACCTTTTTAGGTGCTTTTTTTTTGTGAAGTACAACAGCTGTTTTCCCTTACCTTTGCAAGGTACTTTACAATTATAGGCTGTTTAGTGCCTACAATTAATTTCTCCTTATTAACAAGGCGAGCTGAAAGCTTGTATCAGTTAAAGACTTCCTAGTGCTTTCCAGCAGGTTCTAGAGCAAGTGCTAGTCTTAGGGGTTCAGATTTTAGTGCAACTACTGAGAAACCAGCTAGTTCTAAGGGAAAATTTGAAGAGTAGGCTTTTTGGCACCTGGAATAGTTTAACCGTAGCCTAGCAGTGCTGCATGATGCGAAAAATGTGCAAACACATGGGTTTTTAAGCCAGAAAGTTGAAAAGGATAGTTTTTCCTCTATGACCCAAGAAAACCATAATACATACTTAAATGCACTGGAGACAATCCGCATACAAACTAACAACATACTCATGGGCAACTGTAACTACTCCAATATAAATGGGGAATTATACACAACCTCCTAGCATGAAACCTCGGAGATTCAAGGACTTTGTAAACAAAAATAACTTGGACCAGTTAGCCCATATGACTACTAGGGGCACAAACCTCTTTGCCTTGGTCCTGACAAACATGGCAGAACTTTGCACTCTCCCTAGTGTTAGGTCCATGCTGGTCAGATCAGACCATAAAGCTTTCTCCTCTGAAGTAAGGAGAAAACCAGGGACACTGGGTAACACTGGAGCTTTTGTGAATTATTCCAGGGAAAACTTTGAACTACTAAGTGACATCCTGGCAAAATTTAAGTCCCCCAAACCCTCAGAACACCGCTGTCTATCTGGAATCATTCACAGAAACCCTGATTAATCATATTTGTAGATGCATAAAGACAGCTGTACCTACCCAGATTAAGTGCAAGATCAATTAAAAAAAAAGCCATCCTGGTGGAATTCCAACATCAGCAGGTTGTATAACAAAAGGAAGAAACCAGTAAGGTAAAAAAAAATCATCAACTTAAACAAGGACTCAGGGGGGCTAATAAAGTCTACCAAAGCCAAACTGAGGTAGAATTAGCCTTCCAGACAAAGGATAATCACAAAGCTTTCTTTACCCATGTCCCTTTTTCAAAGGCAGTAAACAGCAATGTACAAAAGCATAAATGGTGCCACCTATACATACCCAGAAGATATAGCAAACCTCCTGGATGACAAATTTACTTCCAATTTTACACCAGCTCCCCTTCAGATACCCCTCAGGAAATATCCACATTCATAACTCCCCAACTATTACCAGACAGTAGGTACTCAAGACACTCTCCAACGCCAAAAACACTGTATCATTGGGTCCCAATAATATCCCAGGATGTCTTCTTAATAGCATGAAAATTAACCATCATACCCACTAGCATTACTATTTAACTACAGCCTTTAAAACAGGCTTTGTGCCAAACAAATGAAGAACTGCATAGGTTATCCCACTGTACAAGGGTGGGCCATCCACAGACTCAAGGAATTATCAACACAAGACTGACTAGCATAATACAGAAATCATTGTGAGAATAATCATGAATATCCTGAATAATGACATAGGTAACCTATACATGACAGACCCAAATCAGTTTAGGTTTGTCAAGGGCAGGTCTTGCCTACTCAGCCTGATGGACTTCTTTGAGAAGTTTGCCAAAGCAACGGATGAGGGCAAAACAATACATTACTGCATACCTAAACCTTGCCAAAGCATTTATTACAATACCTGACTCAGGCATTGCAGTAAAGCTCATTAAACTAGTAAAAACTCCTATATCACCCACTGAATAGCCAAGTTAGCTTGCAAACAGGATCCCAGAAGTTGGAGAGTCTATCGCTACACAAAGACTATTTACAAGTGGAGTGCCTCAGGGCTCAGTGCTGGGCCCACTCCTGTTTGGCATTTACTTGTCTGAGGTCACTGCTAACATCAAAGGCCACTGGCAGATCAAGTTCACAGATGATTGTAAACTGTATGTAGTCACTGAATTCCTCTAAGAAACAGGTATCTTCCAAGATGGCTTGACACAGACTAATAACTAGAGCAAACTACTACAATACCGCTCAACCTCTTAGCACAATAAATCTGGACAAAGCCTAAAATATTGGTGGGTGTGGAAGGCCCAAAAGGAGGGACAGATTTGAAATATTGCTCTTGTAAACTTACAAAGTTGCTAGACTAACAGAATCTATGTCATTACTTAGTGACTTCAGTCCTAAATGATTTATCAGAAAACCACAAATGTTATGATGAATAGACCAAATTTATGAGACAAGTCTGGATATTCTGCAAAAATCTGGACATTTAGGTTCATAGGTAGGTACTAGGCTATTGGCCCTAGGGCCTATATAAACCTAGCCAAACGGTACCCTGGCTTTTGACACCCAAGAAAATTATTTTCCTGTGCCCCTGTCAAGCGGAGCCACAGAAGTGATCCCCGGGGTGAATTTCCTATCTCCCATCCATTTGGGAAGTATCCTGACAATACACCCCTTGGGTAGTGTTTGTAGTCAGGGCTTTGGCAATGCATGTTGACAGGGATTTGGCATTTGACCATCATATGTCTACTGTATTGAGGAAATCATTCTACGATGTACAACTTACAAGCAGGGATATGGCATCTAGATCCAAACATGTCATGGTTCCACTGTACTCTGCTCTCATAAGACCAAATCAATGAGTACACTACCCCCTTCAGTATGCCTCTGGCCAGGTTTATGCAAAAACTGTAATGTCCACAGACATTCCTCACAAAAAGAATAAATGGTGCATAAAACAAGTCCCATGCAAACTGCCTCAAAACTTTGCCTTTATATATGGTCTCGTACAAGCTGATGAGAGGAGACCTATGCCTGACCTATAAACCATCCTCTGACCCAGCCCTAATAGACCTATTGCACATCCATAAAACAAATGGCAAAAAGAACACCCAATCCAGGGACCTAAACCTTGCCTGCAACATAAATAGGACATGCTAAATGGACAGGTCAGTTTCCCATCCATGTAAACAAAGTTCATTTCTGAACTCATTCAAATGAAATTTTAATCAGTGTCTGGGAATTAGAAGTTATGTACCTACCATAACGTTCCATGTTAGTTGTCATCTCTCGCCTTCTTTCTTGCTGGATGGGTTCGGAGCCGATCCTCGGCTCCGACTCGGCACTTGCTAAGCTCGAGAGTCACTTTTACCAGCTCGAGGCAGCCCCATATCCCATGATGCAAGGCGGTAATTACCCAGATCTCGTTTGGTATCTAGAGGAAAATCTGCCTATAAACTTTCCATCAAGGAAAGAGGAACAACTAACCTAAAAAGGCTGTAAGGGAAACCAGGTAATCAAGGACAAGAACTATCTGGTGCCCAAGGAAGAAGAATCTTCCAGAGAAAAAGGAGATCAAGGTCTGTCCAGGCTAGGGGGACAGGAGGGAGGGACGCAAGAAAGAAGACGAGAGAAGACAACTAACATGGAACGTTATGGTAGGTACATAACTTCTAAATGTTAAGTTGTCAATCTCGTCTTCATTCTTGCTGGATGGGACCGCATCCCTAGCACCTCTATCCTGGGTGGCTCAATGGAACAGACTCTTGCGAACAGTGGAACCAAAGCTTGCCCTGTCCCTGGAGGCCAAATCCAATTTATAATGAGAAACAAAGGTATGAGGAGTAAGTGGCTGCTGCACAAATAGTATCTAAGGGTAGCCTAGCCTGAAAAGCCGTAGAAGTGGCTAGACCTCTTGTGGAATGAGCTTTAGGTTTTGAGCTCAGCTGTTTTCCCCTAAGCTGATAAATGTCAGAAATGGTGGAAGATAGCCATCTGGATAAGGTCACTTTAGAAACAGGGAGACCTTTTTTATTTTCAGCATAAGAAAGGAAGAGCTGATCGGACTTCCTAAATTGCTTCGTTCTGTCCAAGTAATATCTGAGTTGGCGATGAACATCTCGGTAATGTAATTTTTGTTCTGCCCTGTTAGAATAATTTGGAAAAATACAGGAAGATCAATGGATTGGTTTAAATTTGTCTTAGAAGCAACCTTGGGCAAAAAGGATGGATTGGTTCTTAAGGATACTCTGTCCTTGTGGAAGACCAAATAAGGGGAACGAACACAGAGGGCATGAAGTTCAGACACTCTTCTAGCCGAGGTAATAGTGACTAGAAAAAGTGTCTTCCAAGAAAGAAACTTTAATGAACATGAAGCAGCCGGTTCGAAAGGGGGAAGTATCAAGGATGTCAGTACTAAATTTAGGTCCCACTGTGGTGGAGGATCCCTAACAGGGGGTTTAAGAAGGAACAATCCTTTGAGAAAGGCTTTACAAAGTTTGTGGGACATAATGTTGTGGTCTGCAAACCCGACATGGAAGTTCGAGATTGCTGCCAACTGAACTTTGACTGTGGAAGACGAAGAACCTGAGTGAAAAATTTCTGCTAGGAAATCCAAGACCGACTGAACAGGGGCAGTAAAGGGGTCTATGTTCTTAGATTTTGCCCAAAGGGAGAAGCGTTTCTACTTGCTAGAGTAAATCCTCCTGGTAGAGGACCTAAGAGAAGCTACTATGATATCTCTAACGGGATTAGAGATCATAGGAAGCCTGGCTAAGGAAGGAAGTGGAGCAACCAAGCTGTGAGGTTGAGGGAAAGAATGGACCGGTGCAGTTGACCCGACTGGTGGGTCAGAAGATCTGGAGCTGTGTCCAGATGTCAAGGCTGCACCAAGAGATGGCGATGAAAGAACGGGAACCAAATTTGTCGAAGCCAGCAAGGGGCAATGAGAATCATTTTGGCTCTCAAGACGGTAGCTTTCTGGAGTACTTGTGGTATCAAAGGAAAGGGAGGAAAAGCATAAAGGAGTCCCCGGGGCCAATCTTGGGTAACAGCGTCTCTGGGGGGATGGCCCGGAAGTGGGAAAAGAGAGAAGAAGTCTGGGCATTTGCTGTTTTGAGGTGTAGCAAAAGGATCGCAACATGGGCGGCCCCACTTCTGAAAAATCTCCTCCACTATGGATTGCTTGAGAGACCACTCGTGAGGCATGAGTATAGCTCTGCTCAATCTGTCCGCTATTATGTTGGTTTTCCCGGGGATATGCGTTGCTACCAGAAACCGATGAGAGGAGATCGCCCATTGCCAAAGTCTGAGAGCTTCTCGACACAAGGGATAGGACTTGGTTCCGCCCTGCTTGTTGATGTACCACATGACGGACATGTTGTCCGTGTGAACTGCAATAGTCCCTAAAGGAAGAAAGTCGTTGAGGGCTTGCAACGTTAAAAGCACTGCTCTCATCTCTAGGACATTTATGTGCAGGTGGTATTCGAGCGGTTGCCACATGCCATGAACCATCCTGCCCTGATAATGCCCCCCCCACCCGATCAGGAGGCATCCGAAGTGACCGTGGCTACGGGCGGGCGGGGAACAAATGGTCTGCCCTGATGGACTAGAGGAGAGGAAATCCACCAGGATAGATGGTTCTTGCAGGTTTGTGTCACCAGGATCTTCTGACGCATGGGAAGCTGCTGGAAGGACCATTGGGTGAACAACATCCATTGTAGGAGACGCATGTAAAAACGGGCCAGAGGAAGAAGTGTGATGGCAGCTGCCATGAGGCCCAACACTTTCAGGACCAACCTGGCTTGTACCCTTTTGCTGGATAGGATGATCCGAACGTGGTTTTGGATGTCTAGGATTCTCTGACTTGTTAGGTTTGCTGACATCCGAGTAGTGTCTATATTTGCACCTATAAAGGTAATAGATTGGCAGGGCGATAAGGAAGACTTTTCGAAGTTGACTGAAATTCCTAACTGACCGCAGAGACGTAGAGTGTAATCTCTGGCTTGGAGAAGTTGATGCCTGGTGGTGGCTGAGAGGAGCTAGTCATCGAGATACTGAAACACCTGGAATCCTTGACGTCTCAGGTGAGCCGTGACCACTGCCATGCATTTGGTGAACACTTTGGGGGCTGTAGTGAGACCAAAGGGCAGGGCTCTGAATTGAAAATGACTGGTCCCCAGCCAAAAGCGAGAAAACTTCTGGAGCGTCTGTGGATTTTTATGTGATAGTACGCATCCTGAAGGTCTATGGAGCACATCCAGTTGTCTTTGCCCAGAAAGGGCAAAATCGATTGAAGTGTGACCATTCGAAATCTTGTCTTTTTGACAGACTTGTTGAGCCTGCTGAGGTCTAATATTGGTCTCCAGTCTCCCGTATTTTTGGGGACCAAAAAGAACCTTGAGTAGATTCCGGACTCTAAATGATCTGTTGGTACTGGCTGGATGGCCCTTTTTTTTAGAAGCTTTGAAACCTCTAGTTTTGCAATTTCCCTTAGACCGGGTGGAACGTCTGGAAGGGAACCTTTTTGAGGGAAGGGGCTTTCCTCGAAAGGAATCTTGTAACCCTCGGATATGATCGACTGTACCCATTTGTCTTGAGAGAGGGAAAACCAGGCTTCTGGGTACAGTGACAATCTCCCCCCGACTGCCTCCAAGGGTGGACAGTCGGGAAACACCTCAGGGATGCTGGAAGGGCTTGTCAGAGAGAGGCTCTCTGCTGCCCTGGTTCTGCGGACCTCCTCTGCCCCTAGGGTGGCGTCTATTATTATTACCCCCTCTGCCTCTGGGGGTAAATTGACCACGTGCGTCAGGCGTGACTCCCTGAGATTTTCGGAACCACATTTTCCCTCCCTTCTGACCTTTGGGGTAAGGTCTAGAAGGGGTGGAGAAACGGACTCCTATGGCAGAAAGAGTCTTGCCGTCTTGCTCGCACCTCGTCAAAGTGTCCTTCACTTGTGGGCCAAACAATGTTGTCCCATCAAAGGGAGAGTTTGTGAAGGACGCCTTAAAGGGGTCTGCAAAATTACAGAGCCACATCCAGGACTGACGTCTGAGAGCCACTCCTGTGCCTGCCGCTCTACTCGCCCCATCGGCTGCATAAGAAATGAACCGCATGGAGGAGTTGGTTATGGAATTAAGGATTCCCAGCTGAGAGGCAATCTTTTCTTGAGCCCCTGCTGCTGACAGATCCTGTACTACTTCACCCAATTCTTTGAGGATGTCTCTCTCAAGTCTGGTGAAGTGACATAAATAATTCAGCGAACGCATAGCAAAGGTCGCTGAGGAAAAAATCCGCTTGCCATACCTGTCCATGGACCTAGATTCCTTGTTAGGAGGATGGACTGGCACGGAAGGATCTGCAAGTTCCTTTTTGGTGGCGGCCGCCAGCACCATGGCATCAACCGGGACACCCTTAGTAAGAAACTGCTTTTCAGCGGGGGCCGTAATAAACTTTGAAGGTCTCCTAGGGACTGGTTCCACCGAATCAGGAGATGCCCACACCTTTCGAGCTATGACTTCCATGAGGGGGTCGAAAGGCGGAGACACCCAGGAGGTGGAGGGTCGAGATCCAAAAGCCTCCAGGTATACCGATTCATCCTCGGAGGGATTAATGGAGGGCCAGTTCCCCCTCTGTTTCAGGAGTTCAAGGATGTCTGAAAAGGAGACATCCTCAGAGGGAGATCTTGGGGACCCCTCCGACTCATCTAAATCGGTATCTGATGTTGTAGACTCAGGGGAGTCTAAGTGCTTCCTCTTGCAGGTCCTCTTACGCGGGGGTTCACCTGAAGGATCAGGAGAAACCTTGGAAGAGGAAGTTCTTCCCAATGGGGAGACCTGGGGTGATGGATCTCTGGGTCCAGGAGCAAGAGAGCGGGAAGAGGCATCTACAGGCACCATAGAGGGAGGAGCTAAAGGAACCGACTGCTGACTAAGCTCGGGGGCTAGCACACTCCTCATCACCTAGAAGGCTCCCCTCCCAGGGAGGGCCGAGAGATCCCGCTCCGAAGAAACAGGGATCCCCAGTCCCACCAAAAGGGAAGGATCCGAAGCAGATGTCGGGGCCGAGCTCACCAAGGCCGAAGCCCCGAGAGGGAGAACGGGGACGGACAAGGGTCCGATGCCACTCGCCCACTCGGAGCCGACCAGGGAAGCCCGACGCCCGGATCCCTCCAAGGAAGGTCGCAAGGAGAAGATAGGAGTCAAGGACGACGGAGCCGAAAGGTGTGGTATCGGCTCCGAAGCAGCAACAGTCACGGTACCAATAATCTCCGGTTCCGAACTCTGAAGGAGAGTCGAAGGAGGAATTTCAGGAGGATGTAGAATAGCGGTTGTCTGTTGAGACGGGCTGTGGAGCATCTGGGCTAGTGCCTGTGATTTTAATAGCCTACTTAATACTCTCTCCAAGTCATGGTCTGAGAGCCTGGAAGACCTCGATGATCGGCTCCGATGGCTCCGCTCCGAAAGCAAGGGGGAAGCTGGAGCCGAGAATATAGATTCCAGTGAAGGAGATCTAGACCTCTTTTTTGACGGAGCCATCGGAGCCGAAGAACGTTCGCCTCCAGGCAGAGCCGACAACTTGTCGGCTCCGAGCGGAGACAAAGATATCTCGGCTCCAGCCGGAGCCGAGACATGCTTCGACACTTGGGTGTCAGCTCCAGCCGGAGCCAACACAGGTGTCGAAGCTAGGGTATCGGCGCCGAACGGCACCGGTACTGAAACTTCCAACAAGGAAGCATCGGCTCCGGACGGAGCCGATGTCGACTCCAGTGGAGTCGGAGCCAAGACCACAGACTTGGACACCGAAGTCTGGGTCTTGGGAGGCTTAGAGGGCTTCCCGGAACCGACCTTAGCCGGGGAGCTCTCAGGCTTAAGAAGACCCCTGAGGATCAACTTATTTCTACGTTCTTGCAGGACTCTCTGGCTGAAAGAATGACAAATAGCACAGGAGTCCTGCAGGTGTAGGGGTTCCAGGCAATAAATACAAGAAGTGTGACCGTCTGTCAGAGACATCTTCTGACAGCACGAGTCACACTTCTTGAAACCTGAGACCCTAGTATCTTTGGACATGTCTAAGTCCTAATACCACACACACACCAAACAGACCAAGGACACTAAATATTAAATGCTAAAAATTAAAATTAGAATAGTGAAACACAACATCCACACACACCTAAGGAAAACCTGACAGGAACTGTAAGGGTGGGTAAGGCCTAAGGCCCGAACACAGAAAAAACTGTGAATAAGGGAACTAAAGGGAAATGGGATGGAGCTAACACAGTAAGGTTCACTAAAAAACTATCAAGAATAAAAAATAATGGTATTGGGATACCTAATTCTGAGACAAATAGCAATAATAAATCACTTACCAGGAAGCTGGTAAAAAGGATGACCTCATTAGCGAAGTGGCAAACGAGATCTGGGTAATTACCGCCTTGCATCATGGGATATGGGGCTGCCTCGAGCTGGTAAAAGTGACTCTCGAGCTTAGCAAGTGCCGAGTCGGAGCCGAGGATCGGCTCCGAACCCATCCAGCAAGAATGAAGGCGAGATTGACAACTTAACATCTGTAAATATACCCTGGTCTAACAGAGACAGAAACTTTGTGAATGCTCATCCACCTATGCTCAAATATATATGCCCCCACAAAAATGTGGGAACCAACACTGATCATATTTTACTGAGAAGTGTGGCTAGGCTTAAAATGTCCACTTAGGTCGGCAGCCTAGCATTCTACTTTGATAATACAAATGTAAATGGCAAGCAATGTGAGGGGGAAAAAAGTTACATACTCACCATAACATTCCATCTGTGTTATCCATTTTCATTCTTCCTCAAACGATGAGTCTTAAATCCGACTTGGCCACTTCTACCAGATTCCCTGATCCAATCTCTTGAGCACCTCCCTTTACCCACAATGCCCCTCCAACCTAAAATACCTCAGATCAGTTTGCTGCCCTTAGAGATAGAGACAATACCTTAAAGAAAATAATAAAGGATAGAATAAGAAAAAGAGCTGGAGCTCAAACAAGGAACATAGGTTCCCCAAGAAAAACTCTTAGGTCTTTCCAGGCGCAAAGAAGGTGTGAGTGGGTGGGATGTTGAGGAAAGATGATGACAAACAACACAGATGGAACATTATGGTGAGTGCATAACTTTTTCATCTGATGTTTTAAATTTCATTCATTCCTCAACTGATGGGACAGAGTCCCCTGCTAGCTGAACTTTGGGTGGCCCTCATGGAAGGAAATTCTGGAGTACCAGGAAGCCAAAGGCAGCTCTGTTCCTGGCACCGAAATCCAATTTGCAATGAGCAATGAAAGTATGAGCATTAGCCCAAGTTGCAGCTGCACAAATGACATCTATGGAAGTCCTTGACTAAAAGGCTGAACAGAAATCCACAGACCTCAGGAAATGAGCTCAAACAAGGATAATCTTCTTTTACAACAGACAAAGAAGATACAGTCCCTTAACCATTTGGCCAGTGCAACTTTGGAAACTGGCTTGCCCAATTTGTTAGGAGAGAAAGAAAACTGGTTAGTCTTTCTGAAATCCTTGGTTCTATGGAGACATAAGTGGAGTTGTCTATGCACATCTAAAAGATGGACACGTATTCTCCCTTATTTGAAAAGTTTGGAAAGAAGACTGGAAGGTTAATGACCTAGTTAATTCTGTACTCAGCAGTTACCTTGGGCAAAAAAGATGGGTTTCTCAGCGAAGGCACCCTTGTCTTTGTGGAAAACCAGGTAAGGAGATTTGGAAGTTAGAGCCTTGAGTTCTGACACTCATTTAGCTGATGTGATAACAACTAGAAAAATGTTTTTTTCCAAGACAAAAAATTTAGATCAGACCTGGCTGAAGGTTCAAAGGGAGTTTTGGTCAGCCCCTGTACGCCACGCCAATAGTTGAATCCTAAGGAGAGGTGGAATTCTTTAGAGGAGGCCTAAGTAAAAAAAAAAAAAAAAAAAAAAAAAAAAAAAAATTGCTCCTTTGAGAAAGGCTTTACGTAATTTAGAAGAAGCTAAGATAGGGTTATATGCATCTAGATGGAAATTTGAAATAGTACCAAACCGGACCTTAACTGTAGAAAGGCTAGCCCTTTCATTGAAAACTGAAGCTAAAAAAATCAAGTATAGCAGATGCAGGGGCAGAAAAGGAGTACAGATCCCTTTTAAGGGCCTAGAATACAAATCTCTTCCATTTACTTTTGTAAATCTTCCTAGTAGAAGCTTTTTGAGAAGATAACAAAATATGACAGACCGGGGAGGATGCCTGTGCAGTCTAGCAGTCATTAGAACTGGAGAAACCAAGAGGTCAGTTTGAGGCCTGTTATTCCCTGATGAGTCATATCTGTCATATGAGACAGGAGGTCTGGAGTGGGATCCAGTGTCAAGGGTGTAATAAGATGAGGCCAGAGGAAGGGGAACCAAATCTGACAAGGCTAAAATGGGGCAATGATGATAACTGTGCTCTTCAACCAGAATATTTCCTGTAGAAATTTGGGAATAAGAGGAATCAGTGGATAAGCATAAAGGAGACTGGAGGGCTAATCATGGATTACAGCATCTCTTGGTGACTCCCCCACTGGACGGATCAGGGCAAAGAACCTGCAACAATTGATGTTGAGGGGAGAAGCAAATAGATTGTAGCATGGCTGGCCATCGATGGAAAATCCCCTCCACTACTTTGGCATTGAGAGACCACTTATAAGGCATCTGAACTGACCTGCTTAGTCTGTCTGAAATCATGCTGGCTTTCCTGGGAATATGCATTGTTATTAGAAATCAGCTGGAAGAGATCCCCCAGTGCCACAATCTCATTCCTTCTCCATAAAGCGGATAAGACTTTATTCCTCCCTGTTTGTTGATGTATCAGACCACTAATGTATTACTGGTCTGAATAGCAACTGCTGCAGAGGAGAGAATATCTTGAAAGGCCTGCAGTACTAAGAGGACTGCTCATTTCTAGGACATCAACATGCATTTTGGCCATTTTGGGGGACCACTGTACCATGGACTGTCTTTCCCAAATACTGCCTCACTACCTCATTTGGAAGGCATCCATGGTCACTGTGGCCATGAGCAAGGGAAAAACAAATAGACAGCCTTCAAGAGTTTATTTGAAGGAATCCACCAAAGAAGACATCTCTTGCATGCTTTTAGGATCTTGACTAAAGCAGTTAAAAGATGCTGAAGAATGGACCACTGGACTGACAAAGTCCATTGAAGAATTCGCATGTGAAACCTGGCTAATGGAAAAACAGTTATAGTAGCTGGCATGGATTCTAAGGGTCTATATTACCAGAGTAAAACCCCTTTTGAGCGAATACCAAAACACCAACATGAATTGTGCGAACCGCGAGAATACCGAACGCACTAAACCGCAAAATTTTAAATCTCAAACTGTCATAGTCGGCCAACCCCACCACCCGCTACATATTACCTACCCAAACAAAATAAATAAACCACATACATACACTAACCAAATCCTGCTTCTAACCCTAAAGTAAAGCACCAAAACTCTACTTCAAACACTACACTAAACCCCACATACACAACTATCTATGCACTATCCTTAACCCCTCCCTAACCCTAAGGTCCGTAACTACCGCACACTTCCCCTATGAAAATATACACAAACAAAATAAATAATCCACATACATACATTTACTAAAACCCTACTCCTAACCCTACACTAAATCTTACATACATTAACTATCTATGCACTTACCTTAACCCGCACCCTAACCCTAAGGTCTGTAACTATCGCACACTTACCTTATGGAGCTATACCACAAATGGGCCAACCATGGTAATTCGACATTTCCAAATTCGTGGTTTTGGACGTTCGCTGTAATGTCAGTTTGCGCAATACGTGTTGAAGTTTACGGATTCGCTTAAACGGACTTTTGCTCTCGTAATAGGGAACCGGAGGCTTGTAAAATTAGTCATGCTGGAACAGAAGAATGTCTTACTACTTTCCTGACCTGAAATGTGGGAGTCTGGATTCAGTTTGAAGGAAGACGGGCTATCTGACTGACTGTGCCCAGATGAGCACCTATGAACCCCAGACTCTGCATAGGTGTCGACTGTGATTTGTTGTAACTGACAGTGATGCATAGATAGAGGCAAAATGGCAAAAGGTAGTCCCTTGCCTGCAAGAGTAGATGCCTGTTTGGGGCAGTTAGGAGCCAGTCATCTAGGTACGGAAACACTTGGAACGGCAGCAGTCTCAAGTGAGCTGCTATCACCTCCATACACTTGGTGATGACCCTGGTGGCTGTGTTGAGACCAAAGGGCAGTGCTTTGAACTGGTAATAATTGGCTCCCAGCTGAAAGCATAGATATCTTCCAGAGCACCTGTTCATTTTGATATGACAGTACGTATTTTGAAGCTCTATCAAGGACATCCAATCTTCCTTTCACAGCAGAGAGAGAATGGATTGAACTATGACCATATGAAACCTTGAATATTGCATGAGATGATTTTTTTGCTGAGATTCAGTATGGGTTTCAAGTCTCCTGTCTTCTTTGGACCTAAGAAGAATCTTGAATATGTCCTGGATCGTCTCTGGTATGGGGAAGACCTTCTGGGTGACACTTTTTTCCAGCAGCTTTTTTATTTCTAATGCTGATGCTGCTTCCCTCTGACTGTGTGGAACATCAGGGATTCTTTTCATTCTTGTAGAAGGAATATGGGAAAATGGTATGATATAACCTCTAGATATAATCCTATGTGCCCAGGAATCTTTTGTTATGTAGTAGCCAGGCTCTTTGGTGCCAAGACAAATGCCCTCCAACTGTCTCCAAAGGGTAGCAGTCAGGCTCCCTTTCAGGAGCACTGAAGGAGTCCTAGAAAACCTGATTCTGTGGGCCATCTCTGCCACAGGGGTGGTGTCTTCCATTTGAGCTCCCCCTCTGGCCTGGGAGAACTCTATCTTGAAAAGGACCCTGGGATTTATGGAACCACATTTTTCAACCTCCCCTTTGATTTCTGGAGAAGGATCTTTGAGGAGAAGAAAAATGTATGCTTACGGCAGACAGAATCTTTCCTCTTGCTCACATCTGGACAGTGTGTCCTTTACTTTGGGGACAAATAAGAAAGATCCATCAAAGGAAGCACTGATGAATTAAGACTTAAAAAGAGCTCTGCAAAGTCAAGCAGTCACATCCAGGCATGTCTCCTAATGGTTAAGCCTGAACCTGCTGCCTGTGAGGTAGCTTCTGCTGCATGGAAGATCAGTCTCATGGATGCAGTATGTATCGACTGAAGGGTGGCCAGTTGTGAGGTGACTATTTTGGTCCTTGGCAGACATGGACCTAGAAAAATATTTGGAAAGTTCTTTAGTCAAATCTCTATGTTATCTTGTAAAATGTGCCAGGTAATTTGGTAACCACACCATAGAGGTTGCTGAAGAGTGTGCACGCTTACCAAATCTATCCAAGGCCCTGGACTCCCTTTTATAGGGATGGACAGATGAGCTCTGCTTCGCAAACTCTTTTAAGGTGGTGACAACCACAGCATCAACTGGAACCCCCCCCCCACCATGCTCCAGTATGTCTTGTCTTTGGGAGAAGCTAAAATTTAGTCTGGACATTTGGGGATCAACTCCACAGTATCTGGTTCCTGCCACTCCCAGCGACAAACAATATCTGCAAGTTTGTCAGCAGGAGGAGTCACCCAAAATGCAGCCAGGCCAGACCCAAAAGCCTCCAGGAAAACAGATTCCTCCTGGAAAGGGGTATAAGAAGACCAACCACCTTTCTGTTTTAAAAGCTTTAGAAAGTCTCTAAATGAGATGTCTTCAGGTGGAGATCTGGGGTCCACTCTCCTTCATCAAAATAAGTATCCTTGTGAAAGACTCCTGAGCAGAATCTAAGCGTCTCCTTTTACACATTTTCTTCTTTGGGATCTCCTCAGTGGGATGGTCTGGAGAGGTATCAGAAAAGCTGAGGATGTCTTGAGGGATCAACAGGAGACCTGATCAGGCTGCCTGTCTCAGTGGAATGGAAGAACGAGGCTCAGAGCAAACAGCCAAAGGATGCAAAGTTGTCTGATCCAAGAGGGGCAGAAATGTCCTTTCTCTAGGTAAAGAGAAGGGCCTCTCCACAACCTTGAAGGAAGAGTGCCTGGGGAACCAAAGTCAACGGCAAAGGCGACGATAATACCTGAAACAACAGCTCCTGCAACCCCACAAGCACTCCACCTGAGGAAGGAGTCAGACCTGCGCTGTCCAGAGCCAAAGCCCAGAAGGACAGAGATAACTGTGATAGCTTCAGAGTCGACCCTAGCCTCCCAGATCTGGTGCTGGCAAGTCAGCTCTGAGTGTCCTCTGGCTCCAAAAGGCCCAGAGCTGGGTGACTCACTGAAGTTACTGGAGTCAAAGAACAGATCATATTCAGGGGTCTCAGATCTGAGGGCACCAAAAACAGTGGGTCAGAAGTGGAAGGGAGAAGGCCCTTTAATACCACTTTGTTCCTTCTGTCAGTGAGAGCCCTGGAGTTGAACCCAGAGCAAACAGAGCAATCTGCATCTAAATGTGTGGCTCCTAAACAATATACACATTCCCTATGGGCATCTGAGTTTGATATTTTATGCCCACAGGTGAAGAATTTTTTTTAAAGCCTGTAGGTTTGTCAGCCATACTGTCCTAACTAAGCTAAGGCATGAAATAAACTACAAAAACTATTTATTATTTTATTTTTTGTTTTTGTTTTTGTTTTTTGAAAGGGAAAGGAATGATAACTACCAACAATGGTAGTACAAAAATTAGGAAAACTAACAACAATGGAAGTGCAAGAAATAAGAAAAGTTTTAAACAGAATTTTGTTTTTTAAATAGCTACATACCAGCACTGGTACTACAGAGAAGTACTGAGAAATTGGTAACAACCGTACAGAAAAAACACAAAAGGAAAACAAGTAAACAAGGGAGGTAAGTGAGAGAATGGAATTAAAGTAGGTAGTAGAAAATTTAAGTTAAGCTTACTATTATACTAGAAAAACACCCAAATGTTCAAGAGCGAGAGGATCCACGTCTGAAGCTGAAAGGGGCAAATGAGATCTTAGGTATGTTAGGTTGGCGGGACATTATGGACAAAGGGAGGAGCTCAAGTGTTTGAATCCAAGATCTGGTAGAAGCATTTGAATCAGATCAGAGACCCATCAGTTAAGGAATGGATGAAAATGACATAATCAGATCTGATTATTTTAAGCTGCTGTGGAAAGTAGGTTCACTTACTTAAAAAATGGAGTTTTATTGGGAAAGGAATGGCACTGAAAATGAGCAAAAGCTATGTATTCACCATAATGACAGATCCATGTTGTCGGTTTCCATCTGGTTAAATGTGTGGGTTATCAGATCTAACTCTGATCCGATGCTGGCTGATTCCCAAGACTTCAGGTCAGCAAGCTCTGCCTCTTCTACCCATAATTTCCCACATTAATAGAATTGCTTCAGGTCTAGTATGCCCCCCTCTTCACCCACTAAACACTCAGATCAACACATCAAAGGAGAAAGGCTGAGAGCCTAAGGCAAGAAGACATACTTCCCGGCCAATCAACCCTGTGATAACATAATATACCAAAGAAAGGGGCTGATGAGGAGATGGCTGAACCAGATGGAAACAGACAACAAGGATCTATTGTTTTGGTGAGTACATAACTTTCATATCCAATGCTGTCTTTTCCATCTGGGCTCAACCTGTGGGACAGAGTACCCCAGCCACTTATCATCCTAGGGAGGTTTCATGGAAGGATATTGCTCAGTGTGGTAGAAGCAAACAAAGCCCTAGACCTGCAGTGGATACCCACTTTGTAGTGTGACACAAAGGTGTGATAACTTACCCAAGTTGCAGCTATACAAATGTCATCCAAAGAAACTCTGGAGAAAAAAATAGTAAAAGTAACCATAGGTCTGGTGGAATGACCTTTGGGTTTTATATGCAATGACCCCCCCCCCCATTCAAACGATACCCAAAGGAAATACAATCAGAAAGACATTTGGACAAAGTAACCTTGGAAACAGGAGCACCCAACCATGATTAGGTTTTCTAAAGGACCTTGTTGTATCCAAATAGAACCTCAATTGCCTATGAACGTCAAGGCAGTGCAAAGGATAGTCACATCGGTTAGAAAATTCAGGGAAAAAGACTGGTAAATGAATGGACTGCTCCAAATTATTTCCTGACTCCACCTTAGACTCCACCTTAGACAAAAAAAAAAAAAACAATGATCTGGTCTGAGGGACACTCTGTCTCAGTAAATAAACAGATAAAGAGGAACAACAGAGAGGGCTTGTAACACTGACACATGTATGGCAAAAGTAATGAGCTCAAAAACAAAATCTTCCATGTCAACAACTTAAGATGAACTGTAACTGAAGGCTCAAAGAGAGGTGCAGCCAGAACCTTAAGTATAAACTGCAAGCCCTAAGGCATAACATGTCTCTCACACAGGTGGATGCAGTAGAAAAGTCCTTTTACGAAAAGCCTTGGAGACCATCAGAGCAGCCAAGGGCAGATTATCTCTACTGATATGGAAATAAGAAATAGTTGCCAACTGCCCTTTAATAGTGAAGTAGCTAGATCCAGAGTTCAAGAAGTCTGATGGCAAAATCAAGGGTGCTGAAAAATGATCCAGATCTGGAGTGACAGCCCACAAGGCAAAGCATTTCCACTTACTAGCATACACATTATGAGTAGATGACTTCTGAGCAGATGAAAGGATGTGGACAACATGGTCTGAAAGCTTGTGATTCCTGGCCATCAAGGGAGTTGGAAAAGCCAAGTGGTTAATTTGAGAGTTTGAAGGATGGATGGATTCAAGCCCACCAGGTGAAAGATTAGATCTGGAATGAGATCCACAACACAAGGAGGGAAACCTTCTCTGTGAAGGCCCAAAGGCTTAAAGGCAGTCTGCAATGGGATACTTTTATTATTATTATTATCGACTGGGTAAGAGGATAAGCATACAAAACACCCAGGGGCAAAGCATAAAGGACAGAGTCTCTGGGTGACTGTCCTTGAGTAGGAACTAAGGCTTAATAGCTGCTGCACTTGGTGTTGGAAGGGTAAGTAAAGACCAACATGGAGTGATCCAGCACCAACAAATCTGAGCAGTAACACTCAGAGTTCGAGATCACTTGTGAGGAAGGAGAATGTTCCTGTTCAAAGTGTCTGCTAAGATGTTGGATTTCACCAGGATGTGCCTTGCAGTCAGGAACTGATGAGTCAAAAATGTCCACTGCCAGATTCTCATGGCTTCCCAACAATGAGGATAAATAACAGACTACAGACATATAGCACAGAAATCACACCCTTGGGGAAAATGTCCCGAAAAGCCGGCAGTGCAAGGAGGACTGCCCTCAACTTCAAGACATTGATGTGAAGATTAGCCTCAGCCACAGACTAGGTTTCCTGGCCTGCCCGCTCTTGAAAATGCCTACCCCACACCAGTGAGGCATCCATCAGGACCACAGCCTAAAGAGGAGGGGGGGGAACAAATGTTCTCCCAGTGCACACCAGGGGAGACCCTAACCTCCAACTGATCTGGTCCTGACAATCTCATGTGCAGGAAAATGGAAAATACATTGGATGTGTTAAATATGATCACTGGACTGCCAGAGTCCAATGTAGCACCCTCATGTGATATCTAGCCAATGGAACTAAACAAATGACAACTGCCATATGGCCCAAAAGTCTGAGGATAAGATATACCGGAGCCCTTCTCTACCTAACCAAAGACCTTGCCAGATCCCAAAGGTTTTATATTCTGGACTGCGGAAGCTAGGCAAATTTTTGAGACTATGTCCAAATGGCATCTTATAAATTCCATAGCCTAAAGTGGATGGAGACTGGACTTTTGGTAACTGACTGTGATATCTAAGGAACTGCAAAGCTTGAGTAAGGTGTCCCAGGACCTGATTAGAGATGGTCTCATGGGGGAGACCTGATTAGAGATGGTCTCATGGGGGAGGTTGGGAGCCAATTGTCCAGACCTGGAACCCCTGCAACCTGAGCCAGGCTGCTACCACAGCCATACACTTGGTGGGTGGTAGTGAGACTAAATGGCAGTGCTCTGAACTGATAATATTTGATTCCCAGCAGGAAGTGCAGGAATCTCCTGCACCATCTCAAAATCTTTATAGGTGTCCAAAATCACTGAGCACATCCTGTTGACCTTCCTCAACAGAGGTAAGATGAACTGTACTATGACCATCCGGAACTTGGTCTGCTATATAAACTGATTCAACTTGCTCAAATCCAAAGTTGGCCTGAGGTCCTTGTTCTTCTTTGGAGCCAAAAAGAACACTGAGCAGGCCCTGGATCCCAAGTCTGGTGGAAACTCTTGGATGAGATGACTTGCTAGCAGTTTCTCTTCTCAGATGGGGTGGAACATCTGGAGGTTGTTTGAGAGTTAGACTGGGAGCTTCTAAACAGGAGTTGAGTAGCCTCTGAATATGACAACACCCATGCTATGGTGATAGCCTCCACAGCTTTTGGGTGTAGAACCAATCGACCTCAGGACTACCTCCAAAGTAGGACATCTGACCAACCCTTTAAGGTTGCTGAAAGGACCTCTTGGAGAACCCTCCACTGAAGCCCTGGTTCACCCCCGCTGAGAGCGCAGTGTCCATTGTTATTATGCCATGCTGCAGGAGTATCTAGAAAAGACTGTGGAGATTTCTTGAAGAGACACCTCCCTTTCTGGTTCTGAGAAATGGACCATTGAAGGGGAGGAAAAGCAGCTCCAATGGCAGTCAGAGTCTTTTCATCTTGCTCACTCCTGGCCTAACTCTCTTTAACCTTTGGCCCAAAGAAAGATAAACTATCAAATGGGCTGTTAACAAAAGATGCCTTAAAGCAGTCCGCAAAGTCACACAACATCATCTAGACATGGTGATGCATAATGATGCCAGTATTACCCACTCAGGATGTACCATCAACTGCATTGACAGCAGATGCATGGACACATTGAAAACAGACTGAAGGGTAGAAAGTTAAGTCAACAAAACCTTCTGAGCTTCTTTGAGACTGTTGTGTCTTTAATGCTGTCAACTTTCTGACACAGCATCTCACTGAAGCCTGGTCAACTGAGTCAAATAATTTAATGCCCTCAATGCAAAGGTGGCTGAGGAGTAAGCAAGCTTCCCTAAGCAGTCCAACTCCCATGACTATCTAGTCACGGTTTGGACCAGGGGGGCGGGGGGGGGGTCTGCTTGGAAAGGTCCTTTCTAGAGCAGCCACAACCATGATGGCATTCACAGTGGGACCTCCTTACTTGACAGAGGGTGTAAATTTTGGGGGGGATTGTTTCCACTGTACTGGGTTCCTTCCACACCTTCCAGGACACTAAATCATAAATGCATCCAGAAGGAGGAACCACCCAAGATATGGATCGGCCCTCCGCAAAGATCTCCAAAATACCAACTCCTTCACCAGGGAGGGTGCTGGACTGCTGAAAGAGTTGCAAAAGATCACCAAAAGAGGCATTTTTCCAGGTGGATTTGGGTGACCCTTTTCCTTCATTAAGGTCTGTGTCCTCAGTGAGTTACTCCTTGGTAGATGCCAGGTGTTTTCTCTTACACTGCCTCTTCTCAGAGGCCTTCCATCTCTGACAGAAGGGAAAATGGAATCTGCTGGGGGTCATACTGAGAAGACAGTTTGGAGAGCAACCAGAGCAGGCAATCCCAGAGGCAGCTGGGGAGCAGCCACATGCACAAATGTAGAACAGAGGTGATACCAGTTGCACTAGATCAATCACTCTCTTGACAGTACATATAAAAAGTACGCCCAAGGCACTCAAACACAACCAATAAATTCTAAAAGTGCCCAGGGACATGAACACACCATGAGGATAGCAATAAAAGGACGTTTATTCAACCAAATAATAGTACACACCACATAAACACTTCATCCTGTACATTACATTTTCGTTCACTTTATCAGATCTGATGTTGTTAGGGACGAAAGCGTAATGTACAGGATGAAGCATTTATGTGGTGTGTACTATTATTTGGCTGAATAAACATCCTTTTATTGCTATCCTCGGGGTGTGTTCATGACCCTGGGCACTCTCCTGACAGGATAACATCCTCTCCATGTTGAACACAGATGAGGTGGTGAAGGCAGGATGTCATGAACTGGAGGCCTTAGGTTCCAAAGAGAAAGGACATGCCAGAATCCAGAGCTGTTCTGCCTCATCCCAATACTGAGACTGGGGCCAAGCTATCATAGGCAGATGCCCCGAGTGGGGGGAGATGACCCCAAAATAGGTATTTGTCAAACCTGACCTGCAGACCCCTGCCTACATCTGTCAGACTTGGGGTTTGCCTGACTCCAGCACCACTGGGGTCAAGGAAACCAAGGTCAACACTGCAGTCTGTATCAGCCAGACCACTGGGCTAGTCCTCAAAAATGGAAGAATACCAATTCTGAAGACCTGGGATCCGAAGGGCCAGGGGCAGGAAACCACGAAATGGGAGCAGTGACACCAGTGGCAATGGAAAGAAACCAAGAGATGGGAGTAAAGACACCAAGGTGAGGACCCGGGCCTGAAGGGATAAAGTCTAACTCCATCTGTGGGTGTAAGAACCATATCAGCAGCTCCAGACCCAATGTCCTAAGACTTCCCACAGATAAGGCTGATCAAACAAAGGTGGCTGCCAATGATATCTTGAATGACAGCTGGCAGGGCAATGGCTCCGGCCTACTGGTCAAAACTGGGGAAGTTCAGATCAGAAGAGGGAAAGAAGAAGACTTTGGAGACAGCTCCCATCATGTTGAGGGTGAAAAGGAGGAGAAGGCCCATCCCAAAAGAACCCTCCAGCCAAGAAAGGACTCGGGACCGTGATGGTCCCGGAAGCTGCCTTACCAGAGACCAAAGCTGAAGGGGAATGACTAAGTCAGAGGCGCTGAGGTAGTTCAGCTCTGAGACACCAGCCCCAAACATGACTGACTCTGATGTGTTGTAGTCAGAGCCACTGGGGGATCCAAAGATTTTTGTACTTTCGGATCTGGCTGCCAGAAGTGGAAGCACCAGATGGAGTCAACCGCTTATGGTCTGCCTTAGAGGGTTTTTGATCCTTAGCATATTTGTGGCCTGTCTTATCACCTTTACTGGAGGAGGCTGAGGAAGAATCCCCTGAGGGAAGAATACCCTTGAGGATGAGCTTGGCCCTCCTCTCATGACTGCCAAAATCCTCACAAACTGCACAAGGGAACTTCAGGTGAGTGGCCTTGAGGCAGTATAGACAGCAGTCATGAGCATCTTGGGAGTGAAGCGCATACACACACACACACACACACACACACACACACACACACACACACACACACACACACACACACACACACACACAGAGAGAGAAAACCAGCTATCAGGAACAAGTCCCAAAAAGCAGGAAAAACAATTACTTAACCTTACTATCTAACAGCTAACAACTCTACACTACAAACCTACAACTAACAATAAACCCACTAATAACACCAGAAAAACAGGTTGAGGTACAAAAACCCTATACAAAAAAAGGATACTGGAAGGAGCAAAGGACCGAGCTGCCAGAAGAGCAGCAAACTAGATCTGAGCCAAGTTCTTGTAAAGTGAGGGGTTAAGGGTAGAGAGGGTGGAGCTTGCTGGGCTGAAGTCTTGAGTATCTGGCTGGTATCAGATCAGATCTGTATCCAATAGCCCACTGATTGAGCACAGACATTAAAGACAACATTTGATAATGAGTTTTATTACTGTTTAATGTGATGAGCACAAAAACACACAGGCTATTGTGCATCACCACATAGCTGTGTATCAAATCAGCTCTAGGGAATTGCTAAGACTAAGTTTCAGCTCAAAGCCAGCAGTTACGGCAGAATAAGACAAGATCCTAAGGAAAGTGGATTTAAAATGAGATGACATCTCTATATGTGGAAGCCCTATGTAGAATTGCATAACACTGCCAATGTGCTGGTGGATTATCTGGTAGAGTAAAGGAGAGGTATGTGTCATTGTAAAAAAAAAAAAAAAAAAAAAAAATTAGATTGTGTAACACACACTGCAATCACAGTGGAAAGGTATCAAATGATGCTTCTAAATTACAACAGAAAGTGTCTGAGTACGCAGTAAGTTGTCAGACACAATTAAAAGCAAACATTTTTGTGGTAACTCATCTCAAGATCTCAATAATTGATAGTTTAAAGAAAAATATTGCAGTAGATGTCTTAAGAAAGACTATAATGAGGATATTACAGACTCCCCAGAGTTGACCTCTGTCTGGCATACAAGGTGATCTCAGACCCGCCTTGATGGGACTGCTGCATATCTGCAAATCAAGCTCCATTTGAGTAACCCACACACGCGGCCTCAACCTAGTCTGTGACATCAATAGAACTTGTTGGCAGGACAGATTTCTGTCCCAAAGACTACCCCATCTATGGAACAGACTCCCTCTCCACATCAAGCAGAGTACCTTTTTAAGGACAACCTGGATAACTGGATGGGAAATAGAAAATAAATCCCTGCTGGACAGGGGCATTGAGTGCTGATTCATGTATGCATGGGCTAAACACTTGGCTAGGCTTATAACGGCCTCAGGTTCATAGGTTGGTACTAGGTTATCAGCCCTAGGGCCTATACAAGCCTAGAAATAACAATTCCCTGGCTATTTCTTCCCACACTATTGACTTCCCTGGACCCCTGTCTAGCACGGCGACTGATGTGATCCCTGGGGTGAATTTCCTTTCTCCCATCCAGTCATCAAGGTTCCTTTTGAAAAGGGCCAAAGAGGTGCTCTGCTTGACATGTATGGGCAGTCTATTCCAGAGTATGGGGAGTCTCTGGGTCAGGAACCTATCCCTCCAGCATGTTTTGTTTATTGTGATGACAAGGTTTAGATCCCTGGAGCGTGTGGCTCTGAGGAATTGGGAATTATTTAAGTGTAGCATGTCCAACAGCTCTGAGTTTGACATGGCCTTATATGTTAAGCAGAGCGCGCCTCTGAGTAGACGATATGCGACAGAGTATAGCTGGAGTTTTTTAAGGCGGTCAGCATAAGGCATCTGCTTTAGGCCTGTGATACTTTTAGTGAGGTATTTCTGCGGCCTTTCCAGTTGTTGCAGATGTCTTGAGAGGTACATATCAAATGGGGCGTTGTATTCTATAATGGATCTAGTGAGGGATGAGTACTGTGGGACAATGACCTCCTTTATTCTGGATGAAAAGTCCTTAGTCATGAGGTGTGCCACATAGAAGGATTTCCTGACTGTTATGGTGATGTGGTTACTGAAGGTGAGACCACTGTCCACCTGTATCCCCAAGTCTCTTATCACACTTTCGGTATTTAGTGTACTGCCAACCATATGGTAATTCATGGGTACATGCTTTTTCCCAAAGGGGATAACTATATATTTCTTGACATTGAGCTTGAGCCCATGGCTCTGGCACCAAGCATCTGTTTCTGTAAGGCCCTTTTGCAGAGTATCAACATTACTTGTGGATTCAATAATGGCTTCCAGTTTGCAGTCATCTGCCAACTTTGTTAGCCAGAGTCTCTTAGTGTTAGCCTGTACTTCAGAGAAGTAGATGCCAAACAAGAGAGGTCCCTGGACTGAACCCTGAGGTACTCCACTTGTCCGGAGCTGGATTTGGAGTCAGCTACTTTTACAGTGTGGGTTCTGTCAGTAAGCCAGTTGGCAACCCATCGAGTGACATAGGGATTAATGCCCAGCTTAGTAAGTTTATCTATGATTCCAGAGGGGGGATGGTGTCAAAGGCCTTGGCAAGGTCCAGATAGGTTGTGTGGACTGCCTTACCTTCGTCCACGGCACTGGAGACTGATTTGAAGAAGTCAATCAGGTTCAGGAGACAAGATCGGCTCTTCACAAACCCAAACTGGGTGGGGTCCAGTGTTGTAAGGTTGCCAATGTCTTTGTTTACAAGTTCCATGATAACACGTCCCATGGCCTTGCAGATCAGGCTTTTCAGACTGATGGGATGGTAGTTCCTGGGATCCAAGGTGGATCCCCCCCTTGTGGAGTGGGATAATTGTAGCTGTGCACCACTCAGTGGGCATGAAGCCTGAGGTGAGGGTATGATTAAACATAGGTGAGGTGTCGGTTCATTTTGTAGTTCATGTAGTACACAGCCCGGGATGTCATCTGGTCCCTTGGATGCTGTATTCTTAGCTTTGGGGAGTGCGTTTTTTACCATGTCTGGCTGTTATTACCAGAATTTGGCAATCTTCCGGTACTGAGATAGGCCATTTAGGGAGTGACAGGGGGATGAAGTTGGCACCGAATCGATCTGCCAGGATATTGGCAATATCCTTGGGATCAGTATATTTAATGCCATTCTGTTGTAGCTCAGAGCAGATCTGTGCATTGCCATTTAGATTCTTGACATAGTTATAGAATGCCTTGTAGTTGTCTTTGGAATCTTTAGCAATTTTATTTTTGTAACTAGCTTTGGAGGATTTTATGAGGGATCTCAGCTTCTTACTGAGGCTGGTAAGGGAGTTTTTTTGCATCCTGGGATTTTCCTCTTTTCTGCAACAGTTTCTTCCTTTTGTTGTAAAGTTTGTTTATGGCAGGGGACCACCAGATTGGCTTCCTTTTTTTGGAGGAGAGCATCTTGGTTCTATTTGGGATGGCACGATTCATGCATGAGTGGATGTGCTTGTACAGTGCCTTAGTGTAGGACTCAGCAGTCGAACTTTCAGATCCCGTCTGCATGGGTGTCATGAAGTTTGTAACTTCTGACTTGAGTATAATGAAGTTGGCTTTGAAGACGTTTTTTATGGAGGTTTCCTTACTGGGTGGTGGGGGTGGGATGTGGATGTTAAGGGTAATTAGCTTACGGTCTGACCTGACCAAGGGGGTGACCATAGGTGTGGAGCATTGATTTCCCATGTTGGTAATGACCAGGTCTAGGATATTGGAGCCCCTGGTGGGACTATGGATTAGTTGATCCAGGGCATTGGAATTTATGAATTCCAAGAACCGTTGGGCAAAGGTATTGGTACATGAGTAGTTTTCCCAGTTAATGGCAGGGTAGTTGAAATCACCCAGTATTAGGGTGTTTGGTTGTATATTAATATTTTCCAGTATGTTTAGAAAGGTGTAGTGAGAATCTTGGGGCATGGTGGGGGATCTGTAGCAAGCTACAATTTGGATTGCAGTCTTACCTAGTGTTAGTTGCACCTGGAGAATTTCAGACGCACTGTGTTGGGCAACTAACCTGACGGTGTGAATATCCTTGGTAAATATGAACACTCCTGTTTCGATCCTGGTTTGGTGGCCGGAAAGTGTGGTAAGAGTTGTAGCCTGGTATTGTAGGGGTACTCTCTGGAGCCTTGAACCAGGTCTCAGTTATTTCACAGATATTGATGTTCTCCATTTTTAGGAGTGCCTCGAAAGAGTGCATTTTGAGGTTTGGACTTCTAGCACTGAGTAGCATTACCTTCAGATTTTGCATGCTTGTACCTGTTACGCTGGTGGTTTTGTCCTTTGAACTTTGCCAAAAAAAGGCACTATAGGGGTGGCAAGAGCTTTAGCCAGTAATCTGAATCTCAGGGGCAATAGGTGCAGACCATCACTGGCAATGCATCGTGGTCTGTCAATCATGTCGTCCCAGGCAGACAGATACTGGATCCCCTCTGAATGACACCAGAAGCTTAGCCAATTGTTGAAGTCAATCATTTTGTCCTTATATTGTGGTATCATTCTGGATGAAGGCAGGATGCTACTCAGGGCTAGGGTCATACCTGCCTGGGCAACATGATCCGAGAGCTCTTCCATGTCTCTTTTCATGTAGTCCAGGGAGGTAAGTCTCAAGTCATTCACTCCAACATGGACAATGACAGAGTCATATTTGTACTTGTTGTGGAGTGACTTCAGTGCATGAGTTATGTGGCGGATCCTGGCACCCGACAGGCAGCTCACTGTAATTTTCTCCTTGTTCAGCCTGTTGAGTGGGACATCAGTGTGCCTAACTATAGAGTCACCTATGACTAAAGTGTTAGGTACGTTGTCTTGCCTTAGGGGCAGTTGCTGGCTGGCACACTGGTGTTGTGAGCTATGTGACACTTTGGTTGTGATTGGTGTTTGTTTGCGTTTCAGCTTTGAAGGTCCTTGTTGCTTGGGCAGGTTACAGTTAAGGGCCTCCCCATATGTGGATTTAGTGTTGCTATGTGTGGGTGTTGGTGGTGTGAGTTTAGAAGGGCTATGTGTTGCTTGAGGTGTAGTGCGGGTGTTAACCTTCTCCTCTTGACGGTCTAGCACAATCTTGGGTGGAGAGAGCTTTGCTTCCAGTTTGGCAATGTAAGCGCATCTCTCACAGGTTGTAGTGTTGGGTGGTAAGAGGAGAGGGTTGTCTGTGTACATGAGGCAATTGCTGCATTGCCCCAGTATGCCCAGATTCACCAGGTGAACAGGAGAAATCAACGGAAGCTGACTCTTGGACATGCCTAGTTTTGTGCTTTTTTTTGAAAAGTACAGGAGCTGTTTTCCCTTACCTTAGCAAGGTACTTTGCAATTATAGGTTGTTTAGTGCCTATGATTAATTTCTCCTTATTAATGAGAGTTGAGTGCTTGTATCAGTTTAAGGCTTCCAAGTGCTTTCCAGCAGGTATTAGAGCAAGTGCTAGTCAAAGGGATGCTTAAAAGTAAGATGAAACTTCATATGATCCTATGATCCTATATTTGCTGAACGAAGAGTGGAAAACAGTTACCATTAGTCAGTATGCATAGTGCAAGGAAACAAATGCTAAACTTCAAATGTACAAAAGCTAGCAGATGCAGGTTTTTTCTTTAAAACAAGAAAGAAACAGTGAATCATCACTTATGACAAAGGCGATCATACATTTACTTAAAGGAGAACAAACCGTATTGACACATTTTCAATTGCAGATGTTAATACATCATTTAGAATCTATCCAGTCTTTGTCAGTCAGACATTACAAAGCTCATTCAGTTCCTGCCCTCCCTTAAAGCAGTAGCTGATGTTTTTTAAAACACCTTCACTGAATTATCACTTGTGACATTGGCACACTTACATTTATATAAAAGTAATCAAACTGTGTTAATAAGTTAAAATTAACAAACATTATGCTTAAGTATATTGCTATGTATATATATATATATATATATATATATATATATATATATATATATATATGCATCACATAATCTAAGCAAAATTACATAAATTATTCAATTCCTGTTCCCTTTTTAAACAAGAAACATCTTTATTAAACCATCACTTATGACATAAGCAATCATGGATTTATATAAATTAAAACAAATGACACTGACACAATCCTAGTTGCAAGCATTTTACATCACAAGCCATACTGACATACTCCCAGGTGCTAACATTATACATTACTTATAATCTATCCAATCATTTTCAGTCAAAATTACATAGCTCATTTAAGTCCTGCCTTCTTTTAAATTTCATTCCTCCCCTGTATGTATTTTTCCCCACAATATCCATTTTTTCCTATGTAGTTTGCTCCTACCTTTTTCTAAAGATCTCAGCTCCAGTTGTTTTATCTCTGTTACTGTATTCACTAATTCTAATATACTTGGTTTAGATTTTGATTTCCATTTTCTAGTAATTGCTTTTTAGGCAGCCACCATAATTAGACACCCTGTAGATTGGTTATACATCACAATTTTTATCTGATCTCCTCCTATTCTTACCATTAGTAACTGCACATCATCTACCTCTAACCTTGGCATTTTTAATTCTTCCATAAACATTTCCACTTGTATATTTTCTTGATTTCTATATTTCTCTGATTTATACAGACTTTCATAGAATTTCCAAAATATTTCTAATGCCTATTTAAGTGGTACAGTGTGAAATATTTTCTGCTTAAAAACCTCAGCTTTGGCCGGCTAAGAAGTTGTTGTATTCAACTGGACGTAAGTACCTTTATCTGCACTTTTTTTTTCAAAAAAATACAGTATTTAAATTGATTTTAACTGTGTGGAAGGAATATTAACTGAACTGGAAGTTTTGACTCTGCTCTTCAGTTAGTGCTGCTGCAGGTGTGGGGGTAGCCACATTCTTTGATTTCCTGTCCTTGCCTATTTAAGTGGTACAGTGTGAAATATTTTCTGCTTAAAAACCTCAGCTTTGGCTGGCTAAGAACTTGTTGTATTCAACTGGACGTATAAGAGAATTTAAGTACCTTTATCTGCACTTTTTTTTCAAAAAATACGGTATTTAAATTGATTTTAACTGTGTGGAAGGAATATTAACTGAACTGGAAGTTTTGACTCTGCTCTTCAGTTAGTGCTGCTTGAATTTTATTATTTGTTAGTAATTGCAGGTGTGGGGGTAGCCACATTCTTTGATTTCCTGTCCTTGCCTATTTAAGTGGTACAGTGTGAAATATTTTCTGCTTAAAAACCTCAGCTTTGGCCGGCTAAGAACTTGTTGCACTCAACTGGACGTACAAGAGAATTTAAGTACCTTTATCTGCACTTTTTTTTTTCCAAAAAATACAGTATTTAAATTGATTTTAACTGTGTGGAAGGAATATTAACTGAACTGGAAGTTTTGACTCTGCTCTTCAGTTAGTGCTGCTTGAATTTTATTATTTGTTAGTAATTGCAGGTGTGGGGGCAGCCACATTCTTTGATTTCCTGTCCTTGCCTATTTAAGTGGTACAGTGTGAAATATTTACTGCTTAAAAACCTCAGCTTTGGCCGGCTAAGAACTTGTATTCAACTGGACGTATAAGAGAATTTAAGTACCTTCATCTGCACTTTTTTTTTCAAAAAAATACAGTATTTAAATTGATTTTAACTGTGTGGAAGGAATATTAACTGAACTGGAAGTTTTGACTCTGCTCTTCAGTTAGTGCTGCTTGAATTTTATTATTTGTTAGTAATTGCAGGTGTGGGGTAGCCACATTCTTTGATTTCCTGTCCTTGCCGATTTAAGTGGTACAGTGTGAAATATTTTCTGCTTAAAAACCTCAGCTTTGGCCGGCTAAGAACTTGTTGTATTCAACTGGACGTATAAGAGAATTTAAGTACCTTTATCTGCACTTTTTTTTTTCAAAAAATACAGTATTTAAATTGATTTTAACTGTGTGGAAGGAATATTAACTGAACTGGAAGTTTTGACTCTGCTCTTCAGTTAGTGCTGCTTGAATTTTATTATTTGTTAGTAATTGCCGGTGTGGGGGTAGCCACATTCTTTGATTTCCTGTCCTTGCCTATTTCAGTGTGAAATATTTTCTGCTTAAAAACCTCAGCTTTGGCCGGCTAAGAACTTGTTGTATTCAACTGGATGTATAAGAGAATTTAAGTACCTTTATCTGCACTTTTCTTTTCAAAAAATACAGTATTTAAATTGATTTTAACTGTGTGGAAGGAATATTAACTGAACTGGAAGTTTTGACTCTGCTCTTCAGTTAGTGCTGCTTGAATTTTATTATTTGTTAGTAATTGCAGGTGTGGGGGTAGCCACATTCTTTGATTTCCTGTCCTTGCCTATTTAAGTGGTACAGTGTGAAATATTTTCTGCTTAAAAACCTCAGCTTTGGCCGGCTAAGAACTTGTTGTATTCAACTGGACGTATAAGAGAATTTAAGTACCTTTATCTGCACTTTTCTTTTTTTTTTTCAAAAAAATACAGTATTTAAATTGATTTTAACTGTGTGGAAGGAATATTAACTGAACTGGAAGTTTTGACTCTGCTCTTCAGTTAGTGTTGCTTGAGTTTTATTATTTGTTAGTAATTGCAGGTCTGTGGGTAGCCACATTCTTTGATTTCCTGTCCTTGCCTATTTAATTGGTACAGTGTGAAATATTTTCTGCTTAAAAACCTCAGCTTTGGCCGGCTAAGAACTTGTATTCAACTAGACGTATAAGAGAATTTAAGTACCTTTATCTGCACTTTTTTTTTCAAAAAAATACAGTATTTAAATTGATTTTAACTGTGTGGAAGGAATATTAACTGAACTGGAAGTTTTGACTCTGCTCTTCAGTTAGTCCCACCCAGCCTCCCTGTTTTTGTTTTGGTGTTAATCTTAGGGGCCTTGCAACTGCCCGCCCCTCTTGTAAATTTGTGTTTGGATACTCCTTCTGGGCCCATCTCATTTGCTCACTCAACTGAGTGCAGTGAGATCATATTCTGATTTCAGGCACTCCTACTGTGTACAAAGAGAGCATCTGGGAAACAGAAAAAAAAACTTAAGCTTGTTTCCTGCCTTTCCTGTTAAGTGGTATAGACTATTTGTAGGCTTCTGAGCACCCAAGCCCTTCTGTGTTGGAGGGAAGCCTTCTAGCTTAGTTTTTTTTCTTATAATTAGCCAGTTTTCTAGTTTCAGCACTCAAATCTGTTTCTTTGATCTCAGCACTTGTTCAGAAAAAAAAAATTTCATCTGCTTTTACTGTACTTGTGTTTCTACCTACTTTTTTTTTTACTTTTGCATCATCTTAAAAGTACTCAATTGCATTTATTACTGCTTGGTGTAACTCATTCTAAGCCTTTTGGTTTAAACACCTGGGCTTCGGACCAGTTGTTTTGCACTGAGAGGGTTTGTAGTCTGCACTGTAGTGGCAGAACAGGTAGCTTACATCCTTCTAGGTTGGGAACTGCTGATTGAGGGCTCAGTGTCTGTTATTCTAAAAGTGTATTAATTCTGGTTTAAGCACTTGGGCTTTCAGGCCAGTTATTTTACATTAAGAGGGTTCGTGGTCTGCACTCTTGTGGGAGGAGAGGCTGGACTCTGCCCTTCTGAGCTGGGAATTTCTGGTTAAAGGCTTATAGTGCATGCATATCTGAACTGCTTCTTACTGAAGTTGGTGCACATTGTTTGCTGTGGCACAGACTGGATTCGGGCCTGCTGGATCTAGCTTTGTTTGTGTAACTTGAGCACTAATCCAGGCATTCTCTAAAGTATTCAATTGTATTTATTACTGCTTGGTAGTAACTTGATTAAAGTGTAGCTATCATTCTAAGTCTTTTGGATTAAGCACTTGGGCTTCAGACCAGTTGTTTTACATTAGGAAGGTTTGTGGCATGCACTGTGGTGGCAGGACAGGTAGCTTTCATCCTTCTAAGTTGGGAACTGCTGATTGAGAGCCCAGTGTCTGTTATTCTTAAAGTGTATTCGTTCTGGTTTAAGCACTTGGGCTTCAGGCCAGTTATTTTACATTAAGAAGGTTTGTGGTCTGCACTCTTGTGGGAGAAGAGGCTGGACTCTGCCCTTCTGAGCTAGGAATTTCTGGTTAAAGGTTTATAGTGCCTGAACATTTGAACTGTATCTTATTGAAATTGGTACACCTTGTTTGCTGTAGCATAGACTAGATCCAGGCCTGCTGAATCTAGCTTTGTTTATATGCTTGTTGTTTGTTTGCTTGTTATTTCCCTGGAACGCTAATTCCACCTAATACGTGGCTTCTCAGCGCTTCTGTGGATCACTAGTGATATCTGCATTACTTACTGTACTTATTTCCTTGTTTCACTTGAAAGAAAGTTACTGTTTGTCGTTTTTGCATTTAAGTTACCTGTAACACATTGCACTTAAGTTACCTGGCACTTGCTCACTAAAGCAATTATATATAAGTCAGCACTAAAAATTAAAAGCACTACACCCTCATTCCCCACTGGCCCTTTTTTCAATTATTAAGGAATTCCCAATATTATTCTAGCATGTCCAAAGGTCAGTTGTCAATCTCCTCTCCGGTCCAGCTGGTGAATCTGGGAATCTTGAGGCAATGTTACAACTGCCTCATGTACACAGATAACCCTCTCCTCCTCCCAACAAATTCCAACCCATGTGAGAGATGCAACCATATAGCCAAACTGGAGGCTAAGCTCTCTCAACTCAGTACTGGCATAACCAGTCAGGAGGAGAAGGAAACCACACTCACTACAATTCCAGTCTCACATAGACCTACCACGACAGCAAACCAAACACATAATCACACAAAAACATACTCGGAGGCTCTAAATAAAGATCTGCCTAAGAAGCAGAGACCTCCAAAACAGACATCCAAGCAGCCGCTACCCCAAAACAAAACACGTGCAACACATATCTCACAAAGCCAGTGTGCTGAACAGTCACAGCCCTTAAGACTAAACAACACACCTGATACACTTGTAATAGGTGACTCTATCGTCAGGCACACTGACGTCCCGCTCACCAGGCTGAACAAGGAGAGGGTCACGGTGAGCAGCCTGTCGGGCACTAGGATCCGCCACATAACAAAAGCACTCAGGTCACTCCAAGGCAAGTACAAATATGACTCAGTCATTGTCCATGCTGGCGTGAATGACCTGAGACGTACCTCCCTGGACTACATGAAAAGAGACATAAAGGAGCTCTCTGAGCATGTAGCCCAGGCCGGTATGACCCTGACCTTGAGTAGCATCTTACCCTCACCAAGAATGATGCCACAATATGAAGACAAGATGATCAATTTCAACAATTGGCTTAAGTACTGGTGTCATTCAAAGGGGATCCAATGCCTGTCAGCTTGGGATGATATGCTCGACAAGCCATGATGCTTCGCTAGGGACGGCTTGCACCTGTCACCCCTGGGCTTTCGGATATTGGCAAAGGCTCTTGCGACCCCCATAGTGCCTTTTGTAGGCAAGGCTCAAAAGACAAACCCACCTCCATAGGTATCACAAGGGATAAGAAACTAAGCCTAATGCTACTCAACGCCAGAAGTCTAAACCTCAAGATGCACGCACTCGAAACTCTCCTTAGCATGGAGAACATCGATATCTGTGCAGTAACAGAAACCTGGTTCAGGGCTCCCGAGAGCACCCCAGCACTACCAGGTTATACCTCATACCATGCTTTTCGGCCCCAAAACTTGGATCGAACCACAAAAGGAGGGGGAGTATCGATATTCATCAAAGACACCCACACCTCCAGGTTGGTGGCAAAGCACGAAGCATCAGAGACCATCCATGTGCAACTAACAGTGGGTAAAACTGCCTTCCAGTTTATAGCCTGCTACAGACCACCCTCCCAAACCCAGGAACCCCACTCGGCCTTCCTGAGAACACTGGAAAATATGAAGGTCTCTCCAAACACCATTATATTGGGCGATTTCAACTACCCAAACATAGACTGGGAGCATTACTCTAGCTCCAACACCCTAGCCCAAAGATTCCTAGAATTTATAAACTCAAATGCTATGGAACAACTTGTTACCACTCCCACAAGAGGGGAAAACATACTGGACCTGATCATCACCAACATGGGGACTCTATGCTCCAGACCAGAAGTGTATCACTCACTGGTAAGATCAGACCATAAACTAATCTCACTGGATATTCACATCCCAACCCCACCCCCTGCCCAGAAAACCACAGTGAAAAACTTCTCTAAAGCAAATTTCACACTCCTCAAAACCAAGGTGGAATCCTTCAAAGCCCCCGGGCCTGTGGAAAATATGGCCCAGACCGCAGAATCCTTTATAAACGCATTCTATGAACACCTTCAGGAATGCATGGATCATGCGATCCCAAATAAAACCAAGACCCAATCCTCCAAAGGCAGGCGTCCTGTCTGGTGGACCCCAGCCATAAACAAACTATACAATAGAAGGAGGAAGCTACTAAATGATAGAGCAAAATCCCAAAAGGGAAGGCATCACTGATCAGTATTAGCAAAAACTACGGGCACTCATAAAATTGTCTAAGGCCAGCTTTGAGAGAAAAATTGCACAGGACACTAAGGATAATCACAAGGCTTTCTTTAGTTATGTTAGGAACCTGGGTGGTAATTCCCAGATATGCTCAGAATTAGTCCAAAATGACAAAAAATACACTGAACCCACAGACATTGCCAACATCCTAGCTGACAGGTTCAGCGCAAACTTCTCCCTCCCCACCAAAAGGGCAAATATCTATCCCAGCAGAGTGCTGCCCCCCTGACATCTCAGATGCTCAGGTAAGAGCCGCCCTCTCCAATGCAAAAAACACAGCATCAATGGGACCAGACGGTGTCCTGGGCTGTGTCCTACATGAACTCCAAGAAGAGCTAAACCCAAACATAAAACTACTGTTCAATCTCAGTCTTACTACAGGATATGTGCCCAAAGAGTGGCGTACAGCAACAGTGGTCCCTCCCCATAAAGGTGGTGCCTCAACGGATCCTGGAAACTATCGCCCCATAAGCCTGACTAGCTTGGTCTGCAAAGCTATGGAAAGGATCATCATGGACCTCATAAATAAAGATATTGGGGACCTACAGACACTGGATCCTACCCAGTTCGGCTTTGTTAAGGGCAGATCCTGCCTCTTAAAACTGGTTGATTTCTTTGAAACAGTCACCAAGGCCATTGACGAGGGGAAGGTGGTCCACAAAGCCTACCTGGACCTCGCAAAAGCCTTCGATACAATACCCCACTCGGGCATTATAGATAAGCTAACCAGCTTAAATATAAACCCCTATGTCACTAGATGGATTGCAAACTGGCTCAAGGACAGAACCCACATGGGTAGAATTGCTGGAGCCATGTCAGACTCCAAACCAATTACAAGTGGTGTCCCACAAGGCTCAGTCCTGGGACCTCTCTTGTTCGGTATATATTTCTCGGAGGTACAGGCCAACACGGAAGGACTGTGGCTGACCAAGTTCGCAGATGACTGCAAACTGGGCGCCATAATCGACTCTCCAGCCGACACAAGCATCCTCCAAAAGGGCCTCATAGAAACAGACAACTGCTGCCAGAGCCATGGCCTCAAGCTAAATGCCAAAAAGTGTATAGTCATCCCCTTTGGCAAAAACAAAGTGCCCACAAATTACCACATAGGTGGTAATCCATTAAGTACAGAAGAAGTAATTAGGGACCTGGGGACCCAAGTTGATAGCAATCTCTCATTTGACAACCACGTGGCCAAAGTGGTTAGAAAAACATTTTATATAGCCCACCTAATCATGAAGGGATTCACATCTAGATCAGGGAGGTCATCGTGCCTCTTTACTCATCCCTCATCAGGCCCATAATTGAGTATAATGCCCCTTTTGGGATGTACCTTACCAGACACCTGCAGCAACTGGAAAGACCCCAAAAGTACCTCACCAAGAGGATCAAAGGGCTCAAACAGATGCCATATGCTGCCCGGTTAAAGAAACTCTAGCTCTACTCAGTGGCATACCGCCTGTTCAGAGGCGATCTGTGCCTGACGTATAAAGCCATGTCCAACCCGGAATTAATGGACATGCTGCACCTCAGAAAATCCAAATCCCATCGAGCTACGCTCGAGAGACTTGAACCTCAGCACTGAAATAAATAGGACATGCTGGAGGGACAGATTCATAACCCAGAGGCTCCCTTCACTCTGGAATAAAATCCCAGTCCAGGTTAGGCAGAGTCCCTCATTGACTCTCTTCAAGAGGAATCTTGATGAGTGGATGGGAGATCGTAGGTTTACCCCGGGTATCACTTCTGTGTCACTGTTAGACAGAGGCACAGTATACTAACCTCGAAAAAGGGCATAGCAAAATAAATTTAAAATGGGTGGCGAAAGCCAAACACATTCTGGCTAGGCTTATAAATGCCCTAGGGCAGATAGCCTAGTATGAACCTATGAACCTATGAACCTCTACAGGATCTCTTGCTACCTTCATTATTATAGGCTACCTAAGCTTGCCGACACCCCTTTCTACTTTCTGTTGCCTGAGTTGTCGTACTAAAAGTTTTTGTGCTCTAGTGTTATTATTAAAAAAAAAAAAGTTGCTTAACAGCAATCTTTCTAAACTCATGCATATTATTGAGGTAATCCCTTATTTTCTGCTTAGTATTCTGCAGTTGAACCTCTTCTTGTTCTGTTAAGATTCCCCTTATTCTGTGATACTTTAATATTTGTCAGTCCCTTTGAATAATTACTTTTACTTCTTAACCATAGCTCCCTTTCTTTTATTTCACCCTGTTTTTAAACTCCACCTTAATTTTATCCCACTCCCTAGCTATATTTTCAGAAGAAATTTCTATCTTCTCTAATAGCTCCTGAATAATCTCCACTAACCATTCCTTAAATTCCTCTCTTTTCAACAGATAGGTAGGAAAACACCAGCGTCTCATTTTTATTTCATTACCCTGTATTTTTATTTTAGTTATTATTGGCGCATGATCTGAAGTAGTTATTGGGTGGGTATCAAGACCTTCAATTAAATGTACACGTTCTTGTGAAATGTA
Organism: Protopterus annectens; assembly: GCF_019279795.1. Classification (NCBI taxonomy): domain Eukaryota; kingdom Metazoa; phylum Chordata; order Ceratodontiformes; family Protopteridae; genus Protopterus; species Protopterus annectens. The sequence goes on along the minus strand of NC_056741.1, from coordinate 1,804,259,865 downwards.
AATTCTGTCTAGCCTAGCCAAGGTTTTATGTCTTGGGGAATAATATGTAAATTCACCTGAACTCCTATTACTGAATTCACGCCTTCAGTGCCAAATAGTTTCATAAATTTCTTCAAATTCTACCCTCCTTTGTTATACTTTCTCTTCTAGGCCCCCAAACACATTTTCATCTTCACTGCTGCAAATCACATTCCAGTCTCCAGCTATAAGTAATATTCCTTGCTGATAAATTATTATTTCTCCCAGAATTTTCTTAATCTGCATTATAGCAGTTTTAGATGGAATATAACTACACGTCAGTGTAATCCTCCTCCCTTGCCAGTAGCCCCTTAGCACTACAAACCTGCCAGTATCATCTTTTTATCCTCTTCTATCACTATTGGAACTTCTCTTGCAATTAATATAAGTACTCATCTTTTCCTTTGTACCAGGCATTCCACTGAATAACCATCCTGAAAACCTTTCTTTATCAAATTCACATGTTCAGTTATTTTTAAGTGTGTCTCATGTAACATAGCTATTTGCACTCTACATTTTTTAATATAGTTCACTACTCTTTCTTTTATGTATCTATGTGTGAGACTGTTGACATTTAAAAACTTTACTGTTAGCCAACAGGGTGCTGGTGGAAATTGGGCTACTATTGGTTGAAGGAGAAGAAGAAGGGGAAGGTATGCCCAGAGGCAGGAAGAGAGGATGAAATTTAGGAGTGTGGAAGTGAGGGTAGGAACTTTGAATGTTGGCAGTATGACCGGTTGGAGGCAAATTCAAATTGTTGTACCATGGTGTGGATAGGAGGAGAAATGGGGTAGGGGTTATCCTGAAGGAACAGTATGTCAAGAGTGTTTTGGAAGGGAAAACAGTGTCGGATAGGGTGACGTTTATGAATATGGAAACTGATGGTGTGATGATGAATGTTGTTAGTGCATATTCTCCGCAAGTTGGGTGTGTGATGGATGTGAAAGAACAATTTTGGAGAGAATTGAAGTGGTGGAGAGTGTACCCAAAGGTGAGATAGTGGTGATTAGAGTGGATCTCAATGGGCATGTTGGTGAAGGGAACAGAGGGGATAAGGAAGTGATGGGCAGGTACGGTGTTAAGGAGAGGAATGCAGAAGGTCAGATGGTAGTGGACTTTGCGTAATGGATGGATGTGGCTGAGGTGAATACTATTTTAAGAAGAGGGAGGAGCATAGGGTGACATGCAAGAGTGGAGGAAGATGCACACAGTTAGATTATATCCTATGCAGGATGGCCAGTCTGAAGGAGATTGGAGACTGCAAAATGGTGACAGGGAAAGCATAATCATTGCACATAAGATGGTGGTCTATAGGATGATGTTAGCGATCAAGAAGAGGAGGAGGAGGAGGAGAGTGAGGACAGTGCCAAGGATCAAATGGTGGAAGTTGAAAAAGGATAACTTTAAGCTGGAGTTCAGGGAAGAGTTAAGACAGGCACTAGGTGGCAGTGAAGAGTTGCCAGATAGCTGGGCAGCCACAGCGGAGGTGGTAAAGGAGACAGCTAGAAAGGTGCTTGGGGTGACATCTGATCTGAGGAAGGAGGACAAGGAGATATGGTGGTGGAATGAGGAAGTACAGGAGAGTATACAGAGGAAGAAGTGGGATTGTCAGAGAGATGAAGAAAGTCGACAGGAGTATAACATGATGAGGCATATGGTGAAGAGAGAGGTGTTGAAGGCTAAGGATAAGGCATATGGTGAATTGTTTGAAAGGTTGGACACTAAGGAGGGAGAAAAGGACCTGTGCAGACTGGCTAGACAGAGGTACCAAGCTGGGAAAGATGTGCAGCAGGTCAGGTTGATAAAGGATAATAAGGGAAATGTACTCACAAGTGAGGAGAGTGTGTACAGCAGAGGGAAAGAGTACTTTAAGGGGCTGATGAATGAAGAGAATGAGAGAGAGAGAGAGAGAAGGTTGAATGATGTGGGGATAGTGAATTGGTAAGTGCATCAGATAAGCAAGGAGGAGGTAAGGACAGCTATGAAGAGGATGAAGACTGTAAAGGCTGTTGGTCCAGATGACATATTTGTGGAAGCATGGAGGTGTTTAGGACAGATGGCAGTGTTTTTTTTAACTATATTGTTTAATGATAGCTTGGAAAATGAGAAGATGCCTGAGGAGTGCAGAAGTGTATTGGTACCAATTTTTAAGAATAAGGGTGATGTGCAGAGCTGTAGTAACTACAGAGGGATAAAATGCATCAGCCACATCTTGAAGTTATTGGAAAGAGTAGTGGAAGCTAGGTTAAGAAGAGAGGTGATAATTAGTGAGCAGCAGTATGGTTTCATGCCAGGAAAGAGCACTACAGATGCGATGTTTGCTCTGAGGGTGTTGATACAGAAGTATACAGAAGGTCATAAGGAGTTGCATTGTGTCTTTCTGGACTTGGAGAAAGTATATGACAGGATGCCTAGAGAGGAGTTGTGATTCTGTAAGTTGAGTGTGGCAGAGAAGTATGTAAGAGTAGTACAGGATATGTATGAGGGCAGTGTGACAGTGGTGAGGTCTGCTGTAGGAGTGATGGATGCATTCAAGGTGGAGGTGGGATTACTTCATGGATCAGTTCTGAGCCTTTCTTATTTGCAGTGGTGATGGGCAGGTTGACAGACTAGATGAGACAGGAGTCCCTGTGGAGTATGATGTTTACAGATGACATTGTGATTTATAGTGAGAGTAGGGAACAGGATGAGAAGACCCTGGAGAGATGGAGATATGCTCTAGAGAGGAGAGGAATGAAGGTCAGCAGGACTAAGCCAGTGTGTGTGTGTGTGTGTGTGTGTGTGTGTGTGTGTGTGTGTGTGTGTGTGTGTGTGTGTGCGCACATGTGTGCGTGAGTGAATAAAGCAGAGGAATGGTGAGGATGCAGGGGGTAGAGTTAGCAAAGGAGGATGAGTTTAAATACTTTTGATCAACAGTTCAGAGTAATGGTTAGTGTAGAAGAGAGGTGAAGAAGAGAGGTGAAGAAGAGAGTGCAGGCAGGGTGGATTGAGTAGAGAAGAGTGTCAGGAGTGATTTGTGACAGATAGGTACCAGTAAGAGTGAAAGGGAAGGTCTATTGGAGATGGTGGCACTGACGAAAAGACAGAAGTCAGAGGTGGCAGAGTTAAAGATGTTAATATTTCCACTGGGTGTGACACGGATGGACAGAATTTGAGGGTCAGCTCAGGTTGGATGGTTTAGAGACAAAGCCAGAGAGACAAGATTGCATTGGTTTGGACATGTGATGAGGAGGGATGTTGGATATATCGGGAGAAGGATGCTAAGGATGGAACTGCCAGGTAAGAGAAAAAAGGAAGGCCTAAGATAAGCTTTATAGATGTGGTGAAAGAGGACATTGGTTGGTGTGACACAGCAAGATGTAGAGGACATGAAGAAATGGAAACAGATGATCCGCTCTGGTGACCCCTAACAGCAGCAGCCAAAAGAAAAAGAAGAAGACAGAAAGCATCACTGCATTATAAAGTTATTATTTCCACCTTTTATGTATAACACCTTTTTTGTAAATGTCTAGTTCCAGCTTTTGTGTTACATGCATACGCTGTTTGCAGGTTGAACTTTTATACGGTTGCTTCTTGTCATATCCATTTGAGCCTATGTCACATCTTGCAAAACTCTGTTTTATTGAAAGACGTAAAACATATCCATTTGAGCCTATGTCACATCTTGCAAAACTCTGTTTTATTGAAAGACATAAAACAAACAAAAAAATACACACCCAATATACCCCCAAAATCTATTAATACTAATAGGTAAAACTTTGTAAATCTTCAAATAGTGAAGTTTCACCCTCTTAATAGGAACAAACGTCCCAAACTGACAGCACTCTCACAAACTTGAGTTTACCGAAAAGAAAGTTTATGCATGCTAAAGCACATGGTGCAGCCTGTATTTCTGCTAAGTGCTAATTGGTTTTGTCTTAGCTTTAAAGCTCTCCCAGATGGGAAATCCCTGAATGCTTTCAGAGAACATTATGTCCTAGCCAGTTTCTCTTTTCTTTTTTTTTCTCAGCCAATCACTCTCCACCAGACTGTAGACGAGTTTCTCTTTATCAGATTGTCTTCATGGAGACACGAGAACCTGACAGCCAGTTTCTCATTATAATATGGTTTCCATGGAAACATGAAGATGAGATGCAGAATTGCTACTAAGCAAACATGTTAGAAAAAAGCCTCATAATATTGAATATTCTTTTTCATTTACTTGCTCTCTATTAAAACTTGTTACCAAATCAATCTAAGATCCTTAATTAAGTCATTTATATATGCAAGAATGAGAAAAACAAATTAAATTTTTCTCATGTTTTTTTTTTAAACCAGGGTTTTTCTTTTACACTGCAGTGTCTAAATTTCTTAAACTTGAACAAGAAGGAAGAAGTAAAAGAAAAAAGAACAGCAGCACCTGTTTACAATCCCTATTATACTTAAAAATAACTGAGAAAACTCTACTTTATAGCATGCAAAGAAAACCACACACCCCAAAAATAGCACTACTTAAGAAAAAAAATCTTTACTTACAATTAACCTCTCCTCTTCCCCTCCCCAAAGCACTTTTCTGAACATTAATGACATGAAGTAGGGAATATGCTTTACCATCTCCCACAAGTCCAACAAATTCTGAAAAAGTCCAATATTTTCAGGTTTTCTTCTGCCATATTTCACAAATATAATTATCATACTGTAAACCCACATTAAGTTATTGGTTTTATTCCTGTTCATCTCTATCTCCTAAATCCTGTCTCTGCTTCATTTCCAATGTACTCGCGATTCTTCTAGCCAACTCTTGTGCTCCTTTCCTTCTCTCCAACATTTTCCATTGAAACACTGGATAAGGTTTGACAGGTGCAGTCTCTCTGTGATCTTTATTACCAGAAGAACAAGAAACAGAATCATCTTCTGTTTCACAGCTTACTTTTTGTTGGACAAATTTTGTATTTCCTCCTTGGCATGTACTTCATCAGAAAATGAGTTAGCCCCTACAGGTAAGAATACCTTGAAGGTGGCTAGTTACAGCAGTTTGAATCTCACACCTGTATCTCAACATTCCCCGAATAGTGGAATAAATGTGCTCCTCTCCTGCCTGGTGTACAATGAGTAATCATTCTCCGCAAACACTCCGCTGTCTGCCACAGTTTTGTCAGAATCAACTCCTTCTGCTGGTAGGATTACATCTTTACTATTAAAGGTCTAGGATGCTTTCTTATAGGCAGGTTTGGAGCATACACATAATGGGCCCTTTCTACTAACAACTCCTGCTGTGGAATAATAGTCCAGTTGCTTACTTTCCCGCTTCTCTGAAAATCTCAAATTTTCCTTATGTGCTCTGTCCTCTAATTCTATTATTTTTTGAAACATGTCTTCCTGAACAGTCTCATATTCAGCCAGCCATTTCTTCATTTCAGCCTCTGGGTTTTGCAGTTTTATCACCTCATCTGGATATCTGTTTAAAGCTGCTTCCATTTTTCCAACCTTTTGTTGTTTGCGTTGATATACTCCATCATTGTTGTGTTTATTTTAACCAGGTCTGTGTGCAGTTGTCTTGTATCTTCCTGTAGGGTACTGGAATTCATGTCTGGAGATTGCACTGATTTTTGCTAAACAGCTGCAGAACTTTCCCCAGTCAGTGTTTCTTCCTCACTTTTTGTTGCTGTTGCTGATTTTTTCCAGGTCCCCTGTATTTCTTTTTTCCTGGCATCCAGGCATTACATTTACTAGCCAGTTATGGAAATTTACCCATAACACAAGTCTACTGGCCTTCTTGGCTTAGTTTCTGTTTTCACACTGCAAGAGCTAGAATTAAGCTGTTACTCAATGTGTAGGCATCTTGGAAGTCCCCAAAGAAAATGCAGATGTTGACTGTAATTCAGATACACAAGACTATGATGAAGATACTGATTGATTTGCACATTGGGGTGATAGGCTAGGCTTAAAATGGCCCACAAGGGCAGTTAGCCTAGTACCAATCTATGAACCTATGGAGTTGCATGGCTGCAAAATTATAAGGACTGAACTAGCGGGGCTAAAATTAATAATGTAGAGAATACATGAGCAGCATTTTCCAAACTCTGATACTGACTACAACAAAATATTTCCAAATATACCACTGAAAGAAAAGTTAGTGCAGCTGAAATTGTACAGGTGTGAAAATGTCACCAAAATTTTAATGTGGCAATTGTTTATAGTGATATAGCACAGATGTTAGGCTTGTATGTGCTAAACAGCAATACCTTTACACGCATCCATATAGAACATTGAACTAATCTGATGTTCTATTAAGACATTCTATACTAATAATAAGGCTACAGACAAATTCTGTCAAGGCTGCTGACACATTCACCAAAGAAAAAAAGAAGTTATGTACTCACCATAACGTTCCATCTGAGTAGGTATTTCATTTGTCTGCAACCTGTGGGTATCGGATCCGACTTCGGATCCGAGCCGGCAGCTTACCAAGCTCCAAGATCCGAGCTCCTAGCTCCTCCCCTACCCATAATCCCCTGCTACCAACCACATTACCTCAGAACGTTTTTTTGTTGCCTTACTAACCTGGAAACATGAAAAAATCAACTGCAAAGGTGATCAGAAAATCCCAAAAGGTTCGGGGGATGGCAGGGGGGGTCGGTTGCAGACAAATGAAGTACCTACTCAGATGGAACGTTATGGTGAGTACAAAACTTCTTTATCTGAATAGTTACTTCATTTGCTCTGCAATCTGTGGGACAGTGTCCCCAGCTACCTTATAAGAACCTGGGTGGTCCTTACGGAAGGATATTCCGAAGCACCGCGGAGCCAAAAGAAGCCCTACTTCTCAAAATCACATCTAATTTATAATGAGAAATTAACGTATGAGAAGAGGACCAAGTACTGTTGAACATATGTCGTCCACTGGAACCCTAGACCAGAAGGCTGTTCAGGTGGCTACAGATCTTGTAGAATGAGCACAGATACTAACCAGGGCTGGTTTGCCAGAAGATATATATCCCTGAATAATACACTGACAGATCCAATTTGCTACAGTGACTTTGGAAATGGCTTTACCCATGGCTGATTTTGCATACGAGACAAACAACTGGTCCGACTTGCGAAACTCTCTAGTCCTATGCAAGTAGAAACGCAGCTGTCTGTGTACATCCAATTTGTGTAATGTGTATTCTCCCTTGTTCTGAAATGTTGGAAAAAACACTGGTAGATTTATCGATTGATTTATATTTGCTTCTGAAGCAACCTTAGGCAAGAAAGACGGGTTAGTCCTGAGGGACACTCTATCTTTGTAAAAGATAAGGTAAGGAGGTTTCATACACAAGGCTTGTAATTCTGAAACCCTTTTGGCTGAAGTAATAGCCACTAAGAAGGCTGTTTTCCATGACAAGAACTTCAACGGAATTGAGGCTGCAGGTTCGAAAGGTGGACTCGTCAAGGCTTGCAAGACTAGAGTGAGCTCCCATAGGGGAACCACAGACTTTATCGGTGGATTTAAAAGGAAGATGCCTCGTAAGAAGGTTTTGCACAACTTTGTAGATGCTAAGGAACCTATGCCATCACCCACATGAAAATGGGAGATGGCCGCCAACTGCACCTTAACCGTAGACACGCTTGCTCCCTGTCGAAAGATCAACGAGAGGAAGTCCAGGATGGTCAGAATAGGGACAGTAAATGGGTCCAAGCCCTTATCTTTGGCCCAAATGGAGAAACGTTTCCATTTACTGTTGTAAAGTTTTCTGGTAGATGGCTTATGAGCCGCAACCAGAATGGCCTTAACGGGAGATGAGATACCGGGAGTCCTAGCCATTAATGGAACTGGATTAGCCAAGCCGCAAGCTTGAGGTTGACCAGGTTTGGTGTTGGGCAATCCGCGGGATGAGAGATCAGTTCTGGACTGGGATCCAGAATCCACAGAGGAGCCACACTGTGAGACCGCAGAAAGGGGAACCAGATCTGCTGAGGCCAGAATGGGGCTATGAGGATAACTCTGCTCCCCAACTGACAGGCTTTCTGAATGAATTTCATCATGAGTGGAAGGGGGGATAAGCATAAAGGAGCCCGGGAGGCCAAGCATGGACTAGAGCATCTCTGGGGGCTTCCCCTCTGGGGGGAATTATTGCAAAGTACTTGCTGCATTTTGTGTTTAAAGGAGAAGCAAAAAGATCGCAGCGAGGCTGACCCCATTTGTGGAAGATCTGCTTCGCAACAGATGGATTCAGAGACTACTCGTATGGAGTGAGATGCACCCGACTTAGCTTGTCCGCTATGTTGGATAGTCCCGGGATGTGCATTGCTACCAGAAAACGGTTGGTGGAGATCACCCATTCCCAAACTCTCATGGCCTCTCAACACAGGGGGTAGGATCTGGTTCCTCCCTGTTTGTTTATATACCAGACTACAGACATGTTGTCTGTCTGGATCGCAACAGTCCCCAGGGGAAGAAGATCGTGGAGAGCTTGCAACGCCAAAAGCACTGCCCTCATCTCTAGGACATTGATATGCAATGCGGTCTCTAGGGAAGTCCACGTGCCTTGAACGGATCTGCCTGAACAATGCCACCCCCACCGAGGCGAGAAGCGTCTGTGGTCAATGTGGCTTCGACCGGGAGGATCACAAAAGGTCTCCCTTCTCTGAGTTCCCGCGCATGCAACCACCAAAGAAGGGAGTCCCTGCAAACTCTGCTCAGCGGTATCGGCGTGTTCAACGGGTGGAGCAAGAGGGACCATTGGACTTGAAGGGTCCATTGTAATATTCGCATTCACAGACGGGCATGGAGGGAAAGACCGATCGCTGCTGCCATAGACCCTAGTGCCCTCAGGACTAACTCCGCCGAAGAAGGACTCCGGAGAAGGGCTAATACCTGATAAGACAAGCTGTGCAGTCTGACTGTTGTTAGAGTAGCTCGGGAGATTCGAGTATCCAACCTGGCCCCTATGAATTCCAGGGCTTGGGTGGGGCACAGGCAGGACTTCTGCAGGTTTACTGAAATGCCTAGGTTGTGGGCTAGAGTCAGTGCGTAATCTCTTGCTACAGAGAGCTGATGCCTTTTGGTCGTGGTAAGGAGCCAGTCGTCTAGGTACGGGAAGACCTGAATGCCCTGAAGTCTCAGGTGGGCCGCAACCACCGCCATGTCTTTGGTGAACACTCTGGGGGCTGAGGTGAGGCCGAATGGAAGAACCCTGAATTGATAATGACTGGCTCCGAGCCAGAAGTGGAGAAATCTCCTGGATCATCTGTCCATCAAGATGTGGTAGTACGCATCCTTGAGGTCTATGGAGCACATCCAGTCGTTCTCCCACAGAAGGGGGAGGATAGATTGAAGAGTAACCATCCGGAACGTTTCCTTGGGTATAAACAGGTTCAGAGCGGAAAGGTTTAAGATGGGTCTGAGGTCCCCTGTTTTCTTTGGAACTAAAAAGAACCTTGAGTAATAACCCAATCCGGACTGAACTGGGAGGATGGTCTGGATGGCTCTTTTTCTTAGCAACTTCAATATCTCTGAAGCCGCTGCCTCCCTCTGATTGGGTGGGACATTGGGGAGGCGTCTGGTTTTGGGGGGGAGATTTAGGAAAGGAATGGAATAACCTCTGGATATGATACGGAGCACCCATCGATCCATTGTAAGGGACTCCCAGTTTGACAGGTGCTCCATCAACTGCCCCCCGACTGCCTCCAGAGAGGGACAGTCAGGCAAGCCCTCAGGGCTGTTGCGTGGGTCTGTCCGAGAAAGGTTCTCTAGACCCAAAATTACGCGGCCCCCCTCTGCCTCTGGGCCGACGTCTACCTTGTCCTCCTCTGCCTCTAGAGGATGAGTGGTCCGCAGCTGGATGGGATTGCTGAGACTTGCGGAACCACAGCTTCTTTTGTCCCCTCTGATTCCTGGAGAAGGATCTTTGGGGACTAGAGAAGCGGACTCCGACGGCAGACAGCGTCTTCCCGTCCTTTTCGCTTTGGACCAGCGTATCGCGAACGGTCTTGCCGAAAAGAGCAGAACCGTCAAAGGGGGCATTCGTGAAGGACACCTTGAAGGGATCCGCGAAGTCGCAAAGACAGAGCCAGGCGTGACGTCGTAAGATGACCCCTGCTCCGCTGGCTCTAGCGGCTCCCTCTGAAGCATGAGAGAGGAGCCGCATAGACGTATTGGAGATGGATTTCAGAGTGACCATTCGTGTCGTAAACACATTTCTGTCTCCGACCAACATGGACTCCGGGGGGGGCTGCAGCGTATTCCTTGATCAAGTCTCGCTGTAGCCTGATGGTTTGTGCCATATAGTTCAGCGCCCTTATAGAAAAGGTCGCTGAAGCAAACATCCACTTCCCAATCCGGTCCAACGCTCGAGATTCTTTATCTGGCGGATGGACCAGAGAACTCTCCTGAGCGAGTTCTTTCTTGGTGGCCGCCGCCACCAACATGGCATCAAAAGGGGATCCTTTGGCCCATGATTGCCTATCGGGGGGGGGGACTCAATATTTTATCGGGGTGCCTGGGAATTGGCTCCATGGTGTCGGGCTCCTTCCACGCCCTGGTGGTAATTAAGTCCACCAGGGGGTCGGTTGGAGGGGACACCCAGGAAGTAGATGGGCCTGCCTCAAACGCCTCCAGGAACACGGATTCATCAAGGGAAGATTTTTGGGCAGACCACCCCCCTCTAATATGCAACATTTCCATGATGTCTCCAAAGGAGACATCTTCAGGGGGCGACCTTGGGGAACCCCCCCTATCATCTAAGTCCGTGTCGGTGGTAACGGACTCGGGGGAGTCCAGGTGCTTCCTTTTACACCGACGTTTCTGAGGAACCTCCTCGGTGGGGCTATCTGAAGAGGGCTCATCCACGGGTTGTTGTTCCTCCACAGGAACTAGCTGGAGGGCTTGGGCAGGCTGTCCCGATGGTCGGATGATAGAAGACAGACCCTCATACAGTGGGGGTACGGGTGGATCCGAAGCCCGAACTGGGGATCTGGAGGATCTCGACAGTACCCTCTCCACTACCTCAAAAGCCGAAGGAGAATCACCCTCACCAGCCTCTGATAGCAACCTCCTCGGCTCCGAGGAAGGGATCGGGGTCGGAGCCGAAGCAGTCGGCGCCGAGAGAGAGGTGCCCTCCGAAGCCAACAGCTCCAAAGATACAACTCCCTCGGATCCGACGCTCAGCCCTCGGCCCCAAGAGCTCGGATCCAACAAGCTCGAGGGCATAGTCGGCGTCGAAGAGACCAGCGCCGCTATCGGCGCCGACAAATCCCTGGGTCTGAATGGGCCCGGATCCGATGACTGCGAGATCCGAAAACGAGTCAGAGAAGGAGTGGTCGGGGCAAACATGGGGGCCGCACTCCCCCCCAGAGGGGGGGGAGGCAAGAGCACCCCCATCTGCATTTGGGTCTGTAAGAACTGACGCATCATCCGATCCATATCCGCTTCGGATATGCTTTTGGTTGACCTGGAAGAGGTAGTCGAGGCGGGCCAGGAGGGCCACCTCGACGACCTCGAGGGAGACCGATCTTCCTCCTCCGGCTCCGGCGAGAAGCTAGGCACCGAGAGGAGAAGGATCCGGAGACCCCCGAAGGAGACTTAGCTAGTTTTGCTGGCGGAGCCGAGGGGTGAGACTCGGCCCGCCTTTTATGGGATCTATGTCCCTCCTTATCCTTGTGCCTCTTCTCCTGTGTTGAGGAGGCACTTATTTCCCCAGAGCTCAAGCCCGAAGAGGGAGGTTGAGTCCCGGGTTCAGCTGAGGGAACAGAGGGCGCCGAAGCCACTGAGGCAGCCGGAGCCCTAATGGGAGAGGAAGAAGAAGCTGACTCCTGGTGGAGCTTTCCCTCCAGGATCAGCTTGTTTTTCCTATCCCGAAGTGCCCGGGGGTTAAAGGCCGCACAGATCTGGCAGGCTTCTGAAAGTTGGGCTGGCCCCAGGCACAAAACGCACTGAGTGTGGCCATCAGCTGGGGAAAGCTTGTGGCCACACTCAGTACATTTGGAAAAAATGGCCTTAGGCCCTTCCGCCATGTTAAACACTCACACACACACCCAAACGCTAAGGGGGGAGGGGGAGTGACAAGAGAAAAACTAACTGTACCAGAAAAAATTAAACTAGCACTAAAAAAGGGGTAGAAAAAAGGTTTACTACCACACACACA